>NC_060190.1:35501600-36111600 GCF_021184085.1 Oncorhynchus gorbuscha
CATAATCTTTTTTTATTAACCTTTATTTAACTAGGCAAGAAAGTTAATAACAAGTTCTTATTCACAATGACGGCCTACCCCGGCCAAACCCTAACCAGGACGATTTTGTGCTGCCCTATGGGACTCCCTATCACAACCAGTTGTGATACAGCCTGGAATCAAACCAAGGTCTGTAGTGACACCACTAGCACTGAGATGCAGTGCCTTAGACCGCTGCGCCACTCGGGAGCCACATTTAATTCTATGTCAAAAAGATGTATATTTTTCATAAAGAAACTAAATATGCTTCTCTGGGTAAAAGATTGAAAGGAATGTGAGTCTTATTCGGTACATTTAGTTAATCCTTGATTTTCTAAAGTCTACCAACCTTGCCAGTAGAGATGCCAGCTAAGATCTCAATCACGTTAGAGCTAGCTTCAACAACAAAATGTAATACAAAAATATTATATACACTGCTCAAAAAAATAAAGGGAACACTAAAATAACACATCCTAGATCTGAATGAATGAAATATTCTTATTAAATACTTTTTTCTTTACATAGTTGAATGTGCTGACAACAAAATCACACAAAAATTATCAATGGAAATCAAATTTATCAACCCATGGAGGTCTGGATTTGGAGTCACACTCAAAATTAAAGTGGAAAACCACACTACAGGCTGACCCAACTTTGATATAATGTCCTTAAAACAAGTCAAAATGAGGCTCAGTAGTGTGTGTGGCCTCCACGTGCCTGTATGACCTCCCTACAACGCCTGGGCATGCTCCTGATGAGGTGGCGGATGGTCTCCTGAGGGATCTCCTCCCAGACCTGGACTAAAGCATCCGCCAACTCCTGGACAGTCTGTGGTGCAACGCGGCGTTGGTGGATGGAGCGAGACATGATGTCCCAGATGTGCTCAATTGGATTCAGGTCTGGGGAACGGGCGGGCCAGTCCATAGCATCAATGCCTTCCTCTTGCAGGAACTGCTGACACACTCCAGCCACATGAGGTCTAGCATTGTCTTGCATTAGGAGGAACCCAGGGCCAACCGCACCAGAATATGGTCTCACAAGGGGTCTGAGGATCTCATCTCGGTACCTAATGGCAGTCAGGCTACCTCTGGCGAGCACATGGAGGGCTGTGCGGCCCCCCAAAGAAATGCCACCCCACACCATGACTGACAAACCGCCAAACCGGTCATGCTGGAGGATGTTGCAGGCAGCAGAACGTTCTCCACGGCGTCTCCATACTCTGTCACATCTGTCACCTGTGCTCAGTGTGAACCTGCTTTCATCTGTGAAGAGCACAGGGCGCCAGTGGCGAATTTGCCAATCTTGGTGTTCTCTGGCAAATGCCAAACGTCCTGCACGGTGTTGGGCTGTAAGTACAACCCCCACCTGTGGACGTCGGGCCCTCATACCACCCTCATGGAGTCTGTTTCTGACCGTTTGAGCAGACACATGCCTGCTGGAGGTCATTTTGCAGGGTTCTGGCAGTGCTCCTCCTGCTCCTCCTTGCACAAAGGCGGAGGTAGCGGTCCTGCTGCTGGGTTGTTGCCCTCCTACGGCCTCCTCCATGTCTCCTGATGTACTGGCCTGTCTCCTGGTAGCGCCTCTATGCTCTGGACACTACGCTGACAGACACAGAGTGAAAGCACCGCCAGCATTCAAAAGTGACCAAAACATCAGCCAGGAAGCATAGGAACTGAGAAGTGGTCTGTGGTCACCACCTGCAGAACCACTCCTTTATTGGGGGTGTCTTGCTAATTGCCTATAATTTCCACCTGTTGTCTATTGCATTTGCACAACAGCATGTGAAATTTATTGTCAATCAGTGTTGCTTCCTAAGTGGACAGTTTGATTTCACAGAAGTGTGATTGACCTGGAGTTACATTGTGTTGTTTAAGTGTTCCCTTTATTTTTTTGAGCAGTGTACATATTTTTTTCAACAGGACAAATCTGAGGGGGCACATACTCCTGTGCCCCCCATGGGCATGACGCCTCTGGACATATCTCACGATGATCTTCATCTTTTTTTATTTCCTTTTTTGTTTTGTTTACTAAGATTCATTGATAATCATAAACACCGGATGATATATGATAATCAACAATTGATGACAATAATTATTGTAAGTGAATTAAGTTGTAGCAGTTCAGTGGTAGTTATGACGAAAGTGTATGAGTGGTGGTAGCGTGGAGTAGTAGTAGTGGTATAGTGGGAGTATTTCAGTGATTGTATTTCACTTTAGATTGTTAAAGAGCTCATTCCTGCTCTTCTATATTTGAAGGAGGAACACTTGAAGCGGCGACTTAAAGAGGGCATATGGATGCTGTTTTGATGGGCTGGCCATTCAAGATCATACCGGTAGTCATGTGGCGATGATTGTTGTTTGGGTTCTTTAAAGTGTGTCGTCTGCGTTTCATGTGAGTGTGTGTGGACGTGTGTGTGTGTGCGCGCGCGCGTGTGTTTGGCATACGTGTGTGATGTGTGTAAGAGACAGACGTGGCTGCAACCCAATCCCCCTCTCTCTGACTGTCTGCAGCTCAATCCCGGGTCTCTCATGTGTAAACCCTTCGACAACGGGAGACACACTCTTCTCTAATCACAGAGAACACAGGCCCAGACCTGCCCTGGGCAGCCCTGCAAATCACATGGCGTATAGATATTTTGTCATTTTAGTCATTTCTAATCCTTTAAACTGGTAAGAAAGAAGGAAGAAAGAGTCAAGAACATGTCCTAATTTTCAATAATGGCATGGCAGGAATGAAGCGATACGTAGCGCAGCTACCTGTTCAGTGTACTCTCAAACAGAAACAGCTCAGTAGAATCTGTGTATTAGTCATCCCGATAATATTGTACAGTGTTGATTCAGAGAATGGTTGATAGCAGGCACAGGTAGCAGGTATGGTGCATTTACTGTAAATAATTATTAGTCCAAGATTTAGGAGAAGAGGGGAAAAGTGTGCTTCCTAGAAGGTGGTTCCACCCTTTAAATACCCTTTATTTAGTGGCCTATATCTTCATTCATTTCTATGATTCTGATGTAGACTGTTTAATCACGGCTGGAAGTGGGGGATTAGGGATAGGAAACAGCAAACAATCATTTCCAGGATGCAGCACTTTGATTCAGCTCTGAAACAGTAACAATTGCTATTACTGCAACTGACATTTAGAGGCAGTTTGAACAGTCCCTTCCTTTGAGTGAATGAAGAACAGGTTTTTTAGACAATGCTCCCTGCAGTAATAATAGAAGAATGCTGTGAGGTACTTTTTAACCCAGCTTTTCCCAAACTCTGTCCACCCCTCCTTCATGTTTTTTTGTGCCCTAGCACTACACAGCTGATTAAAATCATCAACTAATGACCAAGCTTTGATTATTTGAGTCAGCTGTCTGGTGTTAGGGCAAAAACCAAAACATGCACCCTTTGGCGTCCCCAGGACTGAGTTTAGGAAACGCTGGATTAAGCTGTCTAAGAGATCAGTGAAGTCTGACTTGACACAACTTAACGCAGTAAGGTCATGCTTCTCATTGATGTTAAACTATCATTAAACAATCTAATCGCCACTGGGAGTGGGTGTATTTATAAAATACCACACCTGCGATACTTCTTTAAGCCAAAAACAATATCTTCATCTCAGTTGATCTCCCACCCATCTCTTTGTGGGTGGGGCGTCCAGGGGTGAGAGTAGGTAATACCTGGGATCCACCTCCCACCTGACACACTGCTACAGAAGACACCATTACCGACCACGACATCACGGAACACCTGAGAGGAACCACGCCGAGGTCCTCACCCCAGACAGAGAAGGGTCCTGCCAGTCTCCCCCCTGAACACCTGGAGGCCTGGTGCTAAATGTGGAGGACCCTGAGTATCACCTGTTCATCTGAAGGTAAGATGGAGAGAGTAGAATGAAGACATCCGCAATGGAGAAAACACATTTGACTTTCTGGATTCCATGCAAATACATTCCATGACCTGGGACATGTGACATGTAAATAATGCAGGGTGAAGCCGTATTTTGTGTGGCCAGTCCACACAGTAAATATCTACAGAAAATATAAATTATTTGTTCAAAATGTTCTGTCATTAGGTTATACCCAATATAAAAACCAATGTAAAATTCAATGGACATCATCGTCTGCATTGTACATGATGCTTTAATATTTAATATGATCTCTTGTGTCTTTGGTAATGTGTAGAGTATAGAGTATAGATCATAAAATATAGATAGTATAGGTAGATCATCTCAAGTCCTATAGATGATATTCGTGCCATTGTACTTATGAATAGTAAGTCATTATAACTATGCATGTATTACTGTGTATATATTCTAGCTAAGTCTGAATACTTTGAATGCAAGGACAAGCTCATCACACATGATTCTTCATCTTTACTTCACTCTGGGGTAGTTTTTCCCCAAGCACTACAAGGACACAGCGTGCCGATGGTGGTGTGTGTGTCTGTGTTTGCTTCTATGGCTCTGGGTGTGTTCATTTTCACTTCAAAAGACATATACAACTGTCAAAGTTATATACAATAACTCTCGCCTTCAAATGCTTAAGTGGTTTTGGCAGACGTTCCAAACTGCCTTTGGGAAATCCAACACTGGCTTAAAGAGAGGGGAATTCCTTCTCTCTCTCTCTCTCTCTTTTCTCTCTTTTCTCTCTTTTCTCTCTTTTCTCTCTTCTCTCTTTTCTCTCTTTTCTCTCCTCTTTTCTCTCTTCTCTCTCCTCTCTTCTCTCCTCTCTTCTCTCTCCTCTCCCTCTTTTCTCTCTTTTCTCTTCTCTCTTCTCTCTTCTCTCTTCTCTCTCTTTTCTCTTTTCTCTCTTTTCTCTCCTTTCTCTCTTTTCTCTCCTCTCTTTTCTCTCTTTTCTCTCTTTTCTCTCTTTTCTCTTCTCTCATCTCTCTCTATTTCTGCCTCTCTCTTCTTCTGTGCAGCAGCCAGGGATGCAAGTCTCTGTAGAGAGAGAGAAGGAGAAGACGAAAAGGAGGGAGGAGGAGAGAGGGATTAGAAGATATTTCAAGATTATTGAGGAAAACTACAGTTCTGCCCACAACGTTAACGTTTTCCTGTTCATTGTTGCTTCTCAGATCAATTGACTTTTGATTAAAAAATAAAGTAGAAGTAGGGGAGAGTGGGGTATGTTGAGCCATTTCTTACATTCAGCATCACTACATCAAGCTAAATATAGTATTCCTCCTAACAACGAATATCTACATATATTTCAGGATGTTGTGTATCCCTGGAAATAATCAGAATTCATGTAAACTTAACATTTTTGAAATAGCTTGTCCAAGAAAAGTGATCTCTTGGCACGACTTAGTTAGGGACAGGGTGAATTGAGCCGCCTTGGGGTAAGTGGGCTATGGTGTTCTGTGACAGTGGGGTGATGATGCTAGTAGGTCAAAGGTTAATTCATGGTATTGGGGTGTGGTATACTGTATATTTTAAATGTATGCCTACATTCAGATATAGATCTCTCTGTTCAATATCCATTTCTTGACTTCCATTTCTTGACCAGTAATCTGGGACAGGGATGGTGTTTACATCCATCCAATTCGTAGGCAAATTCTCTGCATTTCAGGCTACTAAGCCCATGAAATTGGTCTGCGAGATTCTTGATATGATTAGCGAGTTCAGACTCCATATCATCAGCTAAACTCTTGTGTGTCTCTGCTACTCTCTCATAGCTTCTCTTTCGCACAGATACATGTTCGTTTTCTTTTTTGTCAATGTGCCTCTTCAGTTTCACTATCTAGGGTTCCATCCAATTGGCGACAGATTTTCATGCAACTATTTCAAAACTATGCATTAAAACAATATGAACATTTTCACACCAGATATAAGGCTATAAGCGCATTACGGATATAAGGCTGTGCATGATGTCGTAGTGCACGTACAAATAACTTTTGCGGTTAAATTTCCATGTACCGAATAAAATAAATACAAGTTAAATGAGTTTAAATGCATCTTCAACTCTACTGATGACTTTGTCACAAAAAATGTTGCTGTTTAAAGCTAATGTGGCCACTCTGGATTGGTCTTTACATGCTTGCCAACAGCTCGCTGCTACAGAGCTAGTGTAGCCTACATTATGAGATTATTATGGACAAAAGAGCAAGATTTTTTTACTTGTCAAATGGCAGCCAAGCTACAATCATCATGTCACCAGAATAAGACCCTCAATATTTATTGGAAAGGAGCATCAAGTTCTTCAGCGTTTTTAGTCATGAATCTTGTTCTGGAGGCAGCTCTACAGAGTGGTCAGTAGCTGGCACATAAAATCGGATTTTTAAACCTAACCCTAACCTTGACCCTAACCTTAACCGCACTGCTAAGCCCAATACCTAACCCTAACCTTAAATCGTTTACGTGATTTTTTACAACAATAGCCAATTTTGACTCTGCAGCTGACCTATCTAAGTGGTAATCGGCTCAGTTCTGCCTCCAGGAAAAGATAACTCGCATAATTCATTTTAGAGACGCAAAAAATCCCACCTTGTCTAGCGTATTTTGTTTTGTCAACATTTGTAAAGTTTCCTGACAATTTTGCTGCGTCCATCAAGCCAGTCGTGGAATGTTTTATCCAACATGTACTTTACTCACATAAAAAGGTTGGATGGAAACCTGGTTATTCAGTCAATTTTGTTCATCCCTTGCTGCTGCTCAAATGGACGTCCTTTTCTCCCTTCCTTGACTGCTCTCTCAAGAATCTCAAGCAGGGCTAGACCCCGGCTTGTTTTACGTTTCTATACACGGGGCATGATGTTGTTTGCTCTGTAACAATAAAAAGAGTTCATATGCATGACACATTGCAGGCATACTATACATATTATTATGCATAAAACGGACTAAATCTAATCATAATTTATATAGGGTATGGTGGCCATTGGCTCACCTTATCCTAAAGCAAACATTTTGACTATATTAGCCCACACAGCTACAACGATGCACTTCATGCTTGGTTTAGGACCTCATATTGTAGCTTATAGAGACCCCTAAAGCAATCTACTTTGGTTTAGATACAAGCATCATGAACCCTATGACACAATGAATCATTTAAGGTTAAACAATTTTTTTTAACCTAACTTGCTTACCAATTTGGTCACATGATACATTTTGTGTATGGTTTCCTCGAAACAAGGGGTGGCTCAACTTAACCCCACTCTCCCCTACAACAAAGCCAGATACTAGTCTTGGATTTGCATACTTTCAGTGTGATTGTAAATGTTCTGATTTTCAGGTAACGGTTAAGATCTTCCTTTGGTTTCTTAGCACAAAGTGCAGCTATCTAATCCCTTACTTCTGAAGTGTGTATAGCCTCATTGCTTCTTTAAATACATGCAACAGTCATTATTATCTTCAAAACCTCCTGTGTTTGACTGGGCGGCTCATTTAACTAGGTTCTAACCTTTCATTCGGTCTTAATTCACTTCCACAGATCTACAAGAGGAGAGTGTTTGATGATGAAGCTCCACCTTGTTTCTCCTTCTACCTGAGGCGAACAAGTTCACCAGAAAACTGGATGCCACAAGTGGAGGAAACTCACAACTCGCTGCTCCGATTCCTTATCCATCCATTTGTCTTAAGAGTCTCTCTCTCTGTTCACACCATCACCATGAGTGCTGTCTTCTCCCACCCCTTCGTAGACCAGCGGCCCACCTACCTAAACAGAGGCAGTAGCCTGCCCTATGGTCTGTCTCCCTCTAGTGGCTACTCTGAAAACCGCCCAAACACCCACTCCAACCGCCTCCACTCTGGCTCTGACCCTCTGGCCCACACAGTGCCCTTCCTCCTCTACCCCACCACAATGGACCCTGGAGGCCTCTATGAAGCCTCGTTCCGGGGCCCTGGAGGCCCCAATCTCCTCCCCTACCTGTCCCCATTCCATCACGGGCACTTTGGAGTGTACGAGTGCCCCTTCGAGCCAGCGTTCATCCAGAAGCGTAACGAACGGGAGCGTCAGAGGGTGAAGTGTGTGAACCAGGGCTATGCCAAGCTGAGGGACCACCTGCCCGGGGGTGTCAGTGAGAAGAGGCTCAGTAAAGTGGAGACACTGAGGGCAGCAATTAATTATATTAAATACCTGCAGGGGCTGTTGGAGGGGCAGGGGAAGGGCAGAGATGGGTATGAGGGGGGACAGGTGTGCCACAGCCCCAGTTCTGTACACTGTAGGACGGAGGACTCGGACCACAGCAATGGGGGGTCACCTCACTCTCTCTCAGACTCCTCCTCTTCCTCCGCAGGACTGTGAGGAGTCAGCGGGCTCTGGGACCTAGATGATTGTGGGTAGTATAATTTGTGAGCGAGACTGTGGATAGACCTTTGTGGATTGAGGTAGGACTTCCCTCTCTCCAAGGACTGCTCACGAAAACATCAAACCCTGAGCACGAAGACATATAATTTAAGACTTTTCCAGTAGATACTATGTAATGTATTGGCAATGTGTCTTGTTTTTTGCCACTAAAATGTTTTACCAAACTACTTTCAGATGCTGATTATGTTAAAGAAGATGTCATGAACACTTTAGATTTGAAGATAAACATCTGAAACTCAGAAAGCAATCCCAGCTAGCACATAACATTCTGAGAACAGCTCTACGTTTTTAGAGCTTGGTGAGACCGTGGATGTCCTATGGTTATTTTGCACACAGTCTTCCATCAACTCTTTGGGAATGGTGCATAGTTGTTTGGCTTTGGAATAGTCTCCGCTCATTTCAGGAACCTGATTAAAACAAAATCTTACTATTTCATTACATTAAAAGAAAGTTTCCGAAATGGTCAAACAGGGTTACATTTCATTTCAATTTGGGTAATTATCTTGGAATGTTCTCTAACTGGTTCGACGTTGGGAATGTTCTCAACTAGTTCAGAGAATGTTAAGAAACAATGTTCTTCTGTGGGAATTTCAGTACTTTGGCATAATGTTTCTTACAGGTTTCCTCATGGTTCTATTTAAAGTCACGTTCTCAAATTGTTCCAAGAACATGAAGAAAACTGTCCATAAAAAAACACACCAAAAAAACATTTGATGCTGAGAACATACACATTCCATTCTCAGCCTCAACAAAACTCTCTCTATCCACTATCCTGTTAAGTGTGTTCAGGTGTGTTGGCTGTGCCCACTAATTGGCCACACCTGATCTTATTGAGTGCTTTTTTTCCTTTGAAATGAGGTCTGTTTGAACAGACTAAAATAAACAGCCTTGTATGCATAAAAAACTACGCATGCTAGCTCCATCCTGGTGGCGCAGTAGACTAATTCAATGAATAGAGAAGAGAAGATTATAGGTTTGAATCTCACTAAATAAAAAAAATCTATAATAACTATGTTTGCATGATTAATGCCTAAGGAAAGGAATTTCCATGTGTCCTAATTGTGCTTGGATTTCAAGAAGTAAACCCCAAATAATCTAGCGATGTTATTAAAAGACTTTCAGTGAAGGTTTTCAGGAAGTTATTCAAATAACTTCAAAATAACCTATAATTTCAGTTCTCAGAGCGTTAATAAAACCTCCCAGGAAAACGTTCAAGGAACCAGGGTAAAATGTTCTCAGAACCTCTCTGCAACCTAAAAATAACAGTCCCAAAACAGTCAAAATGTTCACTTCTGTTCTCAGAACGTTTAAAAAACATTCAGTTCCTACAACCAATGTGAAACTAAAAACATTACGTTTCCACAACTTCCAAGGATCCAAATGTGTTAATTGGGACGAATTCAAGTATGCAATGTTTATTGTGTTTCAAAATGAAAAACTGACCATTGTAGCAACACGTTACTGTTATCAAAAGAAACTGTATTTCCCAAAACAAACTGTAGTTAATTTTATTACAGCGCATGACATCTTTTGGAAATTTCGGGTGATATTAAGTCACAAAACTGGTAATAAAGTAATGTGATTCCTCTTTTCACGAATAGAGTTTTTGGAAAAGAAACAGATTCTACAATGGGACAACTGATACTTGGATGCAATATTTTGGGGGGGTTAGACAGTATTCATAATGGTGTTAATCTAATTACTCTAATTTGTTGTAGTACTGTAGTTCACCATAATTGTGCTCATTCCTCAGACCTGGGGCCTGTCATTAATGTTTGGTTGCTGTGTTTGCGTTCTATATATACAAAGCCTTTCACAAACCCTGTTATATAATAAAAAGCATTGGGCATGATAGAGCACAAATTGATACCATAAATAATATTTGTTTCATCATAAGAGTCACCAACTGTTGACACAGATCTCACTGGCAATAATTCACAGATACGTTTCCCACCATCGAGTCCATTCTATGATGTTAACTCTACTCCAAAACATACATGTCAGAGGTCATGAAGGGTGAGTTCAACCAATGAGGGAACACCCCAACTCCGTTGGGCATTGTAGTAGCCATCATGTCTGTGAAGGCCAATTAAAAAAAAGTGAAAGTCAAATAGCACAAACATTGTCGGGGGACTCAGTGTTACAACCAATGACAGGACATCACTCCAACTGTAACGCCGTTCGTCTGTTGAAAGAAGAGAGTCGGACCGAAATGCAGCATGTTGGTTACTCATGACTTTAATGAATGAAAATGCGGTACATGAAATAACTTAAAGACGAAAACAACAAACGGAACGTGAACCTATTACAGCCTATCTGGTGAAACTACACAAAGACAGGAACAATCACCCACGAAATACAAAGCGAAACTCAGGCTGCCTAAATACGGTTCCCAATCAGAGACAACGAGAATCACCTGACTGATTGGGAACCGTATTTAGGCAGCCTGAGTTTCGCTTTGTATTTTGTTAGTGATTGTTCCTGTCTTTGTGTAGTTTCACCAGATAGGCTGTAATAGGTTCACGTTCCGTTTGTTGTTTTCGTCTTTAAGTTATTTCATGTACCGCATTTTCATTCATTAAAGTCATGAGTAACCAACACGCTGCATTTCGGTCCGACTCTCTTCTTTCAACAGACGAACGCCGTTACACCAACCCTGTTAGCCAATGACACAATACTACTATAGGGCCGACAACAACATAGTATATGCCTTACGCTGCCTTAACCTTCACTCTTGGTAAATGTGCCACCCCCCTTCCGACACCCCCTCCCCAGAATGACACTCATTGTCTATATTTATTCTCTCCGCTGACCAACTGTTCCTCCAACCAATACACAGGCACAGGTCTGTCATCTCAGAAAGGGAGTGAGAGAGAGGGGGAATGACCGAGAAAGAGTACAGGGAGATATAGACAACAGAGAGGAGAGAGGAGTGTTGTGGAAGAAACGAGTGCCTACCCAGCAGGTTATGAAGAGGACCAGTAGGACCTGGACTAGCTGAGCAGGTGAATTGCTAGCTGACCTGGTGGAATACAGCACTGAAAGCAACCATCTTCACTTGGGCTAGGATCTGGACGACCAGGTCAAGTTGGGGGTACAGTAGCTGGCTGGCTGAAGAGGACATTTTAGCGACCATCTTCACTTCCTCCAAATTCCCAAGGTAGAGCCAAGATGGAGGAGAGTGGCGGCGAGCCTAACCTGCAGTCCTACATTATGGACGAGGAAACTCTGAAGAGGAAGCAGAAGGAGAAGCTGAAGAAGCTCCTGGCCACGGGGGGAAACCCTCGGCCCGCACGCTCCCTCTTCTTCCTCACATTGAAGAACCCCTTCCGCAAGGCTGCCATCAACATTGTGGAATGGAAGTATCCTTTAGGTGTCAGTGGTCAAGGGTCAGGGGTTAGAGGTCAGGAGGTTGTGGGAACAGGAAACGGTTGTCACTAGATAACCATGCTCAGAGTTGTGTGTAGAAATGATGTAGCCTGGTCTCAGATCTGTTTGTGTTGCCTTGTCAACACAGCACAAACAGGCTAGATAAGAAAGGTTATTAAACCATGAAGCATGGTCAAGCTGTTAGAAATAATGGCACAGTGCGTTCACACCATAAATATCTAACATGGCCAGATAGTGAAGCCTGTCTGTGGATTGTCGGTATAGCAAATGATTGTTTATGACATGGATACATTTGGTCTTGTATTGATGGTCAATGCAACCCAGCAGTGTTTCCCACATCGTGCCCCAAGCCCAGTTTCTATTGAGGTCATGGATAGCAACTGGGTTGTTAGTGAGTTAAGGCTTTGTGTATTTGCTGGATGACAGAGAAGTATTTGAACAGCTAATAAAATGGCTACCTAGACTATTTTCATTGCCCCCCCCCTTTTTTTACGCTGCTGCTACACACTGTTTATTATCTATGCATAGTTACTTTAACTCAACCTACATGTACATATTACCTCAATTACCTTGACTAACTGGTGCCCCCGCACATTGACTCTGTACCGGTACCACATGTATATAGCCTCGCTAATGTTATTTTACTGCTACTCTTTAATTCATTGTTTCTTAAATGTTTTATTTTTTACTGATCTATATTTTACTTAACACTTATTTTTCTTAAAACTGCATTGTTGGTTAAGGGCTCGTAAGCACGCATTTCATTGTAAGGTCTACCTACAGCTGTTGTATTCAGCAAATGCAATTCGATTAGATTTGATTTGTTTTGAATGGGTGGTAGCAGCCGAGTGTCTGGGAACAACTGCTTCAGGGTTCTGAGGCATGGCTGCCATCGTGACGAGTCAACACTTTATAAAGCACCCCCCCCATTTGAGTCTCGTATTGTCTTGTAGTGAATAAGGTGACAGACGGCTGGACCATATCTCTGTATAGCCGTAGAGTTAGAGCCACTCTGATACGCTCACACATGACAGTACAACACACACGTTATAACCACGGGACACAGCCCTTACATTTTCTGGTGGTCCAGTCCAGTATGCAGACATGCTGAACTGTAGAGTGGCTTGAGCACCAGAGCAACAGGTTGATGACTACGGGTTTCAGAACAACATGCAGTAGCATCAGGGTAGAGCGGAGACGACCCATATTGGGTGGTGACAGGAACACAACAAAGAGTACATTTCTGTTAGAATCATCTTGTAAATGCAAATTTGTCTCGAGGACAAATCCACCACAGCTCAGAATCACAATTGAACCGTGGGCGTACCATAGACTCCCACATCCAAGGTTACAGTTCTGTTTTGGCAGTGAGTAATGACTGTGGCTGCAGTAACGGTCCACTGAGATGTTATAATCCAGTGAAGCTGTTGATGGATTATTTTTTGACATGTATAATATGAGTTTGTTATAGCGACAGTGTGATGATATTCCTGGGGATGGACGGACAGCTGTCCTCCCACGTCACAGCCTAAAAACAGACTCGCTAAGCTAAGAGAATGCTGCCTCAGACACGGACTGGTGGTGGAATTGGGTACTGCAGTCGGAGAGGGGAACAACAGCATGATGACTAGAATATTTGTTCTATTTAACAAGGCAAGTCAGTTAAGAACAAATTCTTCTTTACAATGACGGCCCAGGAACAGTGGGTCAACTGCTTTGTTCAGGGGCAGATTGACAGATTTGTACCTTGTCAGCTCGGGGATTCAATCTAGCAACCTTTAGGTTACTGGCCCAACACTCTAACCACTAGGCTACCTGCCACCCCCAATGAAGTTGCAGTTGATTATCCACGGTATTACCCTTATTAAAGCTTTGCACTATTACACACCCAGGAGTGCAACATTGCACAGCATTGACCGTTTTGAATGTGCTGTACTGAAGGGACCCAGATATTTGAACTCGCCACCATCTTTAACACAGGTGCCGACATAAATAGATCCGATTATCTTCTAACTGACCCATTGTTGGCCTCAAATGTCTCCCAGTGTGTTTTCAATACCCTTGGCTATATGGGGAAGTCCCTATTGAGGGGTTGCACACACTGTACATCAGTTCAACTGAAACAGACTCACCTTATTGAATATGTTTGACATTTTGTGATTCAGATGCATGGCCAATATTGCTAGTTATGGTTACTCTGTCAATAGTTATCCTGTAACTGATACAAAACTAGCACGAGCACTAGTGTCCTGTAACATTAAGTCTACAGTGGCATGTTAAACCGTGCACCTTATGGTTATTTAGATTGTGAACGTCATCTAATAGGTGGGTGAGGTTGAAAGATCTCACTGAGATGCATGTGTACTTCCTGTAGGCATTGTATGGTGGAATAGCTATCCATATCCATCCATATCGCTTGGTTAGGTAACATCAGTTTGGATAAGAAAGGAAAATATCCCGTAAATTATCTAATGGTATATTTTAAAAGGATATTATTTCCTACACCCTGCAGTTATGTGATCTGCTGGATGTGAATAATGTCGCTTGAACCTTTCCTGAGCGTTCCCCCATCAGACCTTTTGAGATCATCATCCTGCTGACCATCTTTGCCAACTGTGTGGCCCTCGCTGTGTTCCTGCCCATGCCTGAGGAGGATAGCAATAACACCAACAGCAACTTGGTGAGTCTGGACCCAATACACACCATCCCATATGGATTGAAAGTGATGGAGATCGTAATACTGCTAGTTGGGGTTTAATTAATTTAGGTTGGGAAGCAGGGTTCTATTTCAAATACTTGTTTTGATGTCTCACTATGGGATTTGCTGTCGGAGATAGACAGGTCGAGTGGCAAATGAGGTGAGCCCCTCCCTCTTTATAAGGTGCCACTCACCCCACCTTCTGGTCATTCTCACTTTCTTCCTTGTGAAGATTCCTACACTCTCTGAAGCTCTCCTCAGCATGACTTGACCCCTGTCTTCTTGTTTAACTGTTCTCAGGCGAACCGTGAGGTTATGCTGCCAAATGTAGAACCTCAGCTCTCGCCCTTTGTGTTGAGTAAAGACCGAAAATAACATTTTTGCTTAGAATAGAATTCTAATTCTCTGGTTGCAGCTGGCGTCACACGGCTAGCTACTGAGACTTGGCTATAGCGCAAGCCACAAGGCCTAGCTAATCCAGCTAGCTCGCTGCAAGGCCAGTTAAGCACCACTAGCTTTTCTAAAAATGGCTAGCTCTCCTCTCTCGTTTAACTCAACCTGTGTTCACTCGTTTTGTGCTGACACCGTCCCAGGGAAACAACTCCTCCCAGTAGGCCATTCCACAGGTGGAGGAGAGAGCCCTATGGTTAAAATTGTCCAGGTTGTTGGACAAGGAGAAAGTAGATTTCCCCAACGCTCTGATTGAGCCTAAGGAATGGTTTTGGCCGGCTGTCACTGCCATGTGGCAGAAGTGCAAACATTGAAAGAAGGAAGGCGAAACCTTCAACTTCTGCCTGCCCTGCAGATCCAGTTACCGTGGCTACCCGGTCTACCCTTCCACAAGCCATGGCTTCATGGCAGGGAGAGGGCAGCACACTGGCTCCAGCGGTAGAGAGGGGCAGCCAACAGTTCACACCATGTCCTGGTCTGTTCCCTCTCAGGTGGAGCACAGACTTTCCCCCACATCACTATGGGGGAGAAGCACATCTGTGCTCCTAAAACCCTATCCCCCGTGCAATGGATCATTCCTATGCGTCCACTCACAGGGAAGACGAAGGGAGCGCACTCAACCACCAAGTGCCCTCATTGCTACAGCTCTCTCCTCAATCGGTCTTGCCAAGGGCACAGAGCAAAAATACAACAAAAGGGCGCCTCGCCATGAAGCCACCAGAGGGCGCTTCGTCAACACTGGTGCGCAAGAGTCATCTAACTTGTAGGCAACTCGCTGCAAGAGCAGGGAACTGCAAAATGCACAGTCCAGCCCAGGGTCTTGTCAGTAGTTAAAAGGGTTACAGACTGCAGTTCTCTATGAAGCCACCCTTTTTCAATTGAATTCTAAATTCAGTAGCAAGTGATGACATTCTGCCTCGCTCTAATCCTCAATGCAACTGGTTCACTTCAGTCGGCCTACAAGACGCTTATTTTCACACAAGTCAGCAGACAGAAGGTTTTCTCAGGTTTGCCTTTCAGTGCTTGATAACACTTTATTTGGGTAGTCTATTTGTAGATACTCTACAGACTATCTGCTACTCTTTAATTAATTAATCCTAACCTTAAACTTGACCCTTACCCTAATCCTAACCTTAAACTTAACCCTTACCCTAACCCATTTTCTAAACCTGACCCTAACTCTAACCATAACCTTAAACCTTATCCTAAACCTAAACCTAACCCTTACCCTAATCCTAACCTTAATATATAATAATAATATATGCCATTTAGCAGACGCTTTTATCCAAAGCGATTTACAGTCATGTGTGCATACATTCTACGTATGGGTGGTCCCGGGGATCGAACCCACTACCCTGGCGTTACAAGCGCCATGCTCTACCAACCTGACCCTAACCCTAACTGTAACCTTAGTAAGCAGTTGCTTACCAACAGGTAGTTTGTTGATAGTTTGACCATCTGTAAAGCATCTACATTATAGACTATCCAAATAAAGTGTGACCAAGGGTAAAGCCAACAAATACCTCATTGGCCAAATACCTCGTTGGCCTTTAAAAGTAAAGATACCTTAATTTAATAGAAAATGACTCAAGTAAAAATGAAAGTCTAAAAGTATTTGGTTTTAAATATACTTAAGTTTCAAAAGTAAATGGAATTGCTCAAATGTATTTACGTATCAAAAGTCAAATTTGAAACCATACAAATTCCTTATATTAAGCAAATCAGATGGCACAACTTTCATATTGTTTTATTGAAGGATAACCAGGGGCACACTCCAACACTCAGGCATAATTTACAAACGAAGGATTTGTGTTTAGTGAGTCCGCCAGATCAGAGGCAGTAGGAATGACCAGTGACGTTCTCTTGAAAAGTGTGTGAATTGGACCATTTTCCTGTCAAAATGTAACGAGTACTTTTGGGTGTCAATGAAAATGTATGGAGTAATAAGTACAATATTTTCTATAGGAATGTAGTGAAGTAAAAATTCAAGTTGACAAAATATAAAAGAATAAAGTAAAGTACAGTTACCCCAAAAAACGACTTAAGTCGTACTTTAATAAGGTATTTTTACTTAACACCACTGGTTTTCACAAGGTGACTTTGTTACCTAACCCCACCTTTATGCCGAAAGTGAGCAATACTTATAATTGCCATAGAATATAATCAAGTATTTGAACGTGAACTTAAAGTTACTTGCGTAACCCCGGTTCTCTGAGCCTACGAGTGCGACATCTCACCTCATGTCCCTGCTCGCAAGAGTGCAAGGAAGAGAGACATGCTTGAGATTGGCCAGAGGGTGGGGTGAGTGGCACCTTATAAAGAGGGAGGGGCTCACCTCATTCGCCACTCGACCTGTCTGCCTCCGACAGACGTTGTGTGATTGGTTCTTCGGTAGTGATGCGACTATCCAGCGAATCCCATAGAGCGACATCTCCCTCATATTCACAGAAAACCGGGTTACTCTAGTAACCTTGAGTTGTCCTCATGAAGCCTCCCCATCTGTCATGAATACACAGAACATGTGTGAGAGTACATATGTGTCTGAATGTGTAGTGAGCACTGTATTCATACCTCGATCATGGCGGTGAATGACCTGATCATATCATGGTCCTGCTGCTAACTGCTCACTGTTCTGTTGTAGGAGCACAGTTCATAAAACAAGCAGACTGGGATCTGGCGCCTAGTGTAGTCACCTTGACTTTTGATGGGCACAATGGCCTGGATGTTTGGTGTAATCCAGTTTGACATCTGATCCAGCAGCAAGTGCTAGAAAGTTGACCTGGTTTGTTTTTGTGGGCCAGATGCCAGACTGGCCACATGGAACTAACTGCTGTCCAACTCTGATAGTTCTGCTCATTTTGAGTTTTGAAACACTCTCTGGAAAGGATCATGAAATCAACCACAAAATGCCCATATTACAAATGGGTAGACAGATATTTCTGTATCTGAGTGACCCCAATCTGGAGATAAAGATAGAGGGGTCGTTCCACCGATTCGGTGCCTTATGAGAAGTGTGTATAACATGGTAAAAAAAAGTTTGATTTCACCTAATTTTAACATTCTGTCATAAAGAGCACATGTTCAACCTAATAGAAATCACGTTTTCCCATCTCAACAGGTTAAAATAAGAAAGTGCCAAATAAAGTAACAGGGTTGACTGTAACAGGGTTGAAGATTTAATCTCAAATCAGCCTTGTGACAGGGGGAATAGAAGCATGTTTTGTGCAACAGGGAGTGGCAATTGAATGCAAGCTTCACAAAAAAAATGAAATTGCTAAAACATTTCTAGCCTGTCTATCTAGGTTTTCCACCACAAAACACCAGAAATAGCCAAAAAGAGCAGAAGCACCTCACCTGCTTTTACACTATGATTTGGCTATGTTCAATGTTCACTTTCAAAAAAACATTTAATTTCTTATGGCTGGGGGGCAGTATTGAGTAGCTTGGATGAATAAGGTGCCCAGAGGTGCCCAGAGTAAACTGCCTGCTCCTCAGTCCCAGTTGCTAATATATGCATATTATTAGTATATTTGGATAGAAAACACTCTGAAATGTCTAAAACTGTTTGAATGATGTCTGTGAGTATAACAGAACTCATATGGCAGGCAAACACCTTGAGAAAAAAATTCAAACAGGAAGTGGGAAATCTGAGGTTGGTCGATTTCAACTCAGCCCCTATTGAAGTTGCAGCGGGATATTGGTCATCTTGCACTTCCTAAGGCTTCCACTAGATGTCAACCATGGTTAGAAACTTGTTTGATGCTTCTACTGTGAGGTGGGGCCGAATGAGAGTGGATTGAGTCAGAGGTCTGGCAGCAGTCACGCGCTGGTCACGTACATTTCACATGAGAGGTAACTCCCGTTCCTCTCGAATTCTCCGGTTGGAATATTATTGAAGATTTATGTTAAAAACATCCTAAACATTGATTCCATGCATCGTTTGACAAGCTTCTATGGTCTGTAACAGAACTTATTTGACATTTCATCTGCAACTAGTGAACGCGCTTCATGAGTTTTGATTTGTTTACCAAACTCGCTTACAAAAGTAGCTATTTGGACATAAATGATGGACATTATCAAACAAATTAAACATTTATTGTGGACCTGGGATTCCTGGGAGTGCATTCTAATGAAGATCATCAAAGGTAAGTGAATATTTCTGTTATTTCTGACTTCTGTTGACTCCAATATGGCGGATATATATATATTTGTTCTCTGAGCTCTGTTCTCAGATTATAGCATGGTTTGCTTTTTCCGTAAAGCTTTTTTTGACACAGCGGTTGTATTAAGGAGAAGTATATCTTTAATTCCATGTATAACACTTGTATTTCCATTAACATTTATGATGTGGCTCTCTGCATATTCACCAGATGTTTTTGGAACTACTGAACATAACGCGCCCAATGTGTACTTGTTATCAGTATAAAAAACACCTGTCCACAACCTCAAACAGTCACACTCCAAACTCCACTATGGCCAAGACCGAAGAGCTGTCAAAGGACACCAGAAACAAAATTGTAGACCTGCAACAGGCTGGGAAGACTGAATCTGCAATAGGTAAGCAGCTTGGTTTGAAGAAATCAACTGTGGGAGCATTTATTAGGAAATGGAATTATTTTATACTGATAACAAGTTCAAACAGGTGCCATTAATACAGGTAATGAGGGGAGGACAGAGGAGCCTTTTAAAGAAGAGTTACAGGTCTGTGAGAGCCAGAAATGTTGCTTGTTTGTAGGTGACCAAATACTTACTTTCCAGCATAATTTGCAAATAAATTCATTAAAAATCATACAATGTGATTTTCTGGATTTTCTTTTTCATTTTGTCTGTCATAGTTGAAGTGTACCTATGATGAAAATTACAGTCCTCTCATCTTTTTAAGTGGGAGAACTTGCACAATTGGTGGCTGACTAAACTTTTTTCCCCCACTGTACCTGTATTGAGGAATTGAGGAATTTTAATTATGAGATGTCTGTTGTTTTGAATTTGGCGCCCTGCACTTTCACTGGCTGTTCCCATGAACGGGATTTCAGCCCTAAGAAGTTCTTAAGAAGGAATAATTACCACATATTAAAATGAGAGTTTAGTTTCTCACAGCAGGTTTGACTTTAAAATGGGGGACAGATGTAAATTAATCATGAATCACATTAAATAAATGTATTTTTTTATTTTTATAAACTTTTATTTAACCAGGCAAGTCAGTTAAGAACATATTCTTATTTTCAATGACGGCCTGGGAACAGTGGGTTAACTGCTTGTTCAGGGGCAGAACGACAGATTTGTACCTTGTCAGCTCGGGGGTTTGGACTCGCAACCTTGCGGTTGCTAGTCCAACGCTCTAACCACTAGGCTACGCTGCCGCCCCAAATAATAATCTTCAGAAATTACTTTGTCAAAGCAACAAGAAAACTAGGGCTTGACAATGATGGAGAATTGGTGTGTGTGTGTGTTGGAAACCTAAAGATACATACTATAAATTGCGCTATAGGAATGTCCATGACATGCCAGAATCTAACCCAATATCATTTAGGTTCACTGTGCTACAAGCAGTACAGTACAGCACTTTGAAACTTTATTAACAGCACTGTTATTGACGCTATAAAACTCCCTGCACATGCCCTTTCCCCAGGGATCTGAATAGTCCTACCCTATTAAGTAATCAAGCATCAAATAGAACATATGTAACGGCTCTCCTCTTAGTCTGATGATGAGGAATAGGAATCATTGGACCAACACGCAGCGTGTTAAGTGTTCATAGTAAATAAAATAAAATAAACTGAACACTGAATGACAAAAAACAACAAAGAGAGTGAACGACTCGAAACAGTCCTGTAAGGCGAAAAAAACACAAAACAGGAAACAACTACCCATAAACACAGGTGGGAACAGGCTACGTAAGTATGGTTCTCAATCAGAGACAACGATTGACAGCTACCTCTGATTGGGAAACATACCAGGCCAAACACATAGAAATACAACACACAGAACAAAACAGAATGAAAAACAGAATGCCCACCGCAACTCACACCCTGACCAAACCAAAATAGAGACATAAAAAAGGAATTAAGGTCAGGACGTGACAACATAGCATTTCATGTTACCCATGGCCACATTATCTATCCATCATCACCGACTTATGCCTATTTGTTTTCCTATTTATCACTTGTCCGTGCTCAAAATCACGTTTCAAGTTCAAGTAATTTGCATTGTGGAGTACACCAGTATACAAACAGTATATTTCTTGCAAGTTAAAAGACAGGGCGATTAGTGAGTGGGTGCCATCTTAGGGACCTCAGCACTGAGGTTCCCAGTTGTTAATCAGTGTGGGGCCATTCTCTGGATGCCTGGCCTGTAATGGGAGAGGAGGAGAGACACAAATACACAGAACACCAGGGAGCTACTGAGCTGATGGATTTACCAAGCAGGATCAACTTAAGTTTAATTTAAATTTACATTTACATTTAAGTCATTTAGCAGACGCTCTTATCCAGAGCGACTTATAAATTGGTGCATTCACCTTATGACATCCAGTGGAACAGTCACTTTACAATAGTGCATCTAAATCTTAAAGGGGGGTGAGAGGGATTACTTATCCTATCCTAGGTATTCCTTAAAGAGGTGGGGTTTCAGGTGTCTCCGGAAGGTGGTGATTGACTCCGCTGTCCTGGCGTCGTGAGGGAGTTTGTTCCACCATTGGGGGCCAGAGCAGCGAACAGTTTTGACTGGGCTGAGCGGGAACTGTACTTCCTCAGTGGTAGGGAGGCGAGCAGGCCAGAGGTGGATGAACGCAGTGCCCTTGTATGGGTGTAGGGCCTGATCAGAGCCTGGAGGTACTGAGGTGCCGTTCCCCTCACAGCTCCGTAGGCAAGCACCATGGTCTTGTAGCGGATGCGAGCTTCAACTGGAAGCCAGTGGAGAGAGCGGAGGAGCGGGGTGACGTGAGAGAACTTGGGAAGGTTGAACACCAGACGGGCTGCGGCGTTCTGGATGAGTTGTAGGGGTTTAATGGCACAGGCAGGGAGCCCAGCCAACAGCGAGTTGCAGTAATCCAGACGGGAGATGACAAGTGCCTGGATTAGGACCTGCGCCGCTTCCTGTGTGAGGCAGGGTCGTACTCTGCGGATGTTGTAGAGCATGAACCTACAGGAACGGGCCACCGCCTTGATGTTAGTTGAGAACGACAGGGTGTTATCCAGGATCACGCCAAGGTTCTTAGCGCTCTGGGAGGAGGACACAATGGAGTTGTCAACCGTGATGGCGAGATCATGGAACGGGCAGTCCTTCCCCGGGAGGAAGAGCAGCTCCGTCTTGCCGAGGTTCAGCTTGAGGTGGTGATCCGTCATCCACACTGATATGTCTGCCAGATATGCAGAGATGCGATTCGCCACCTGGTCATCAGAAGGGGGAAAGGAGAAGATTAATTGTGTGTCGTCTGCATAGCAATGATAGGAGAGACCATGTGAGGTTATGACAGAGCCAAGTGACTTGGTGTATAGCGAGAATAGGAGAGGGCCTAGAACAGAGCCCTGGGGGACACCAGTGGTGAGAGCGCATGGTGAGGAGACAGATTCTCGCCACGCCACCTGGTAGGAGCGACCTGTCAGGTAGGACGCAATCCAAGCGTGGGTCGCGCCGGAGATGCCCAACTCGGAGAGGGTGGAGAGGAGGAGCTGATGGTTCACAGTATCGAAGGCAGCCGATAGATCTAGAAGGATGAGAGCAGAGGAGAGAGAGTTAGCTTTAGCAGTGCGGAGCGCCTCCGTGATACAGAGGAGAGCAGTCTCAGTTGAATGACTAGTCTTGAAACCTGACTGATTTGGATCAAGAAGGTCATTCAGAGAGAGATAGCGGGAGAGCTGGCCAAGGACGGCACGTTCAAGAGTTTTGGAGAGAAAAGAAAGGAGGGATACTGTTCTGTAGTTGTTGACATCGGAGGGATGAATATTCTTAAAATGATTGTTGTGCCATTGACTCCTAAACTCTTATAACTAGCTATAACGTGTTTGGAAACTTTGTCACCAAGCAGAATCAATGAATTATACTCCATTGCACATATTCATTATGGGTACTGTTTTATGGGTACTGTAGTTAGTACCTCATGATACACTAACAAGCCTTTATTGTTGTTTCACAGGAAAGTCTGGAGTACATCTTCCTCATCGTCTTCTCCATAGAGTGCTTTCTAAAAATAATAGCCTATGGATTTCTATTTCACGAGAATGCGTATCTGCGGAACTGTTGGAACATACTGGATTTTGTCTGTGTATCTGTGGGGTAAGTAGGGAAGAGATGAAAATGTTCTGTCATGTTCTGTCGTGTTCTGTCGTGTTCGGTCATGCTCTTTCACGTTCTGTCACGCTTTGTCACGCTCTGTCATGTTCTGTCATGTTCTGTCATGCTCTGTCATGCTATAACTCTTCTGTGACTGTATGATCTTGTTTATCTCTCTCTTGTACTCCCTTTTGTCCTCCTCTATCTTTCAACCTCTCCCCTCCCCTCTCCTCTCTCTTCCCTCTCTCCCTCTCTCCCTCTCCAGGCTGTTTGCAGTCATCGGAGACTTCATCACCTATATCAGTGGTGTGGAGGCTCAACCAGGGGACAAGGGAGGAGGCTTCGACATGAAGGCCCTCAGGGCATTCAGGGTGCTCCGGCCACTCAGGCTGGTCTCTGGAGTCCCCAGTAAGGACCACTGTACAATAGGAACCCTGTAGCAGTCATAAGGGCAGGAAATCAGCAGAAGGCATTTCAGGTTAAAGTGTAGAATGACAAAATAAATAGCCTCTGAATCAGGCTTAACATGTCCTATTTATATTAAATAAACCAAAACATATTTCTCACAAGTGTAGCATAGTTCGTATAAGCTCTACAAACAATGTCTATTCCCGAGGAATTTGAACGGTAAGTTAATGTGATCATATATTTAATGAATGAACAGAAATGACCAATATAACCAAACGCTAATGTTTTAGATTACTGGGAAATCATTACTGGTGATATATCTATATGGGAATTGCTAAGCATTTAAAAAACAAAGGGAAAAACAGTGAATGAGCTCAAATTGGCGGGAAGCAGATAGCTCATTTGTGATAAGAGGAGCCTAGCGCTCACTTCACCACAACCATATTCTGAGAACACTTACCTTCAGCAACAATGCTAGTGTCAAATACAATATCATTTGGTTCATTGCGGTTAGTCTGCAGTTTGATCTAGTTATATTGGTCAACTACTACAGTGGTTCCCCACCAGGGGTACTAGGACCCCTGGGGGAAATTGTCCTATCTACAATGGGTACTTGAGAAGACTCATGAGACCATAGACCTACTGGTAAAATGCAAGAGGGGGTACTTCAGGGGTACTCAAGGAAGGGGAAAATTCAGGAAGGGGAAGAATCAGCTGGTGGTACAGTAACTGAAAATGGTTGTCAACTACCGGACTACTAGGTCCACTGATGTTTACAATGTGTCTGCTCATCCCCCAGGCCTGCAGGTGGTGATGAACTCCATCCTGAAATCCATGCTACCTCTGTTCCACATCTCCCTGCTGGTCTTCTTCATGGTCACCATCTACGCCATCGTGGGATTGGAGCTTTTCAAGTGCAAGATGCATAAAACCTGCTACTACACAGGCACAAGTAGGAAACACACACGCACGCACGCACGCACGCACGCACACACACACACACACACACACACACACACACACACACACACACACACACACACACACACACACACACACACACACACACACACACACACACACACACACACACACACACACCCTTCCTATATCTTCTCCCCCGTTGTCCTGCAGATATCATAGCCACAGTGGAGAATGAGAAGGCATCTCCATGTGCCCAGGCCGGTAATGGTCGGCGCTGCACCATCAACGGGACAGAGTGTAGGGCGGGATGGGCCGGACCCAACAACGGCATCACACACTTTGACAACCTGGGCTTCGCTATGCTCACTGTCTACCAGTGCATCACTACCCAGGGCTGGACCGACGTGCTCTACTGGGTACTGTGTTACATCACCCCTATACTTTAATGTTACTGTACTGCTTCATCCTGTTGCATTATGTACTTCACCCCAGTTAATGTAGCCCGTACTCACTCTATCAATTCAATTTCAATTCCATTTCAGGGGCTTTATTGGCATGGGAAACATATGTTTACATTGCCACAGCAAGTGAAATAGATAATAAACAAAAGTGAAATAAGCAGTAAAAAAATGAACAGTAAACTTTACATTCAAAAATTTCCAAAAGACATTTCAAATGTCATATTATGTCTATAGACAGTGTTTTAATAATGTGCATATAGTTAAAGAACAAAAGGGAAAATAAATATAAATATGGGATGTATTTACAATGGTGTTTAATCTTCACTTGTTGATATTTTCTTGTGGTAACAGGTCACACATCTTGCTGCTGTGATTGCACACTGTTGTATTTCACCCAATAGATATGGAAGTTTATCAACAACATTTTTAAAAATGTTTAATTATTTGTGAGTCTGTGTAATCTGAGAGAAATATGAGTCTCTATTATGGTCATACGTTTGGCAGGAGGTTAGGAAGTGCAGCTCAGTTTCCACCTCATTTTGTGGGCAGTGTGCACGTAGCCTGTGTTCTCATGAGAGCCAGGTCTGCCTACGGCATCCTTTCTCAATAGCAAGGCTATGCTTACTGAGTCTGTACATAGTCGAAGCTTTCCTTAAATTTGAGTCAGTCACAGTGGTCAGGTATTCATTCTGCCACTGTGTACTCTCTGTTTAAGGCCAAATAGCGATGTAGTTTGCTCAGTTGTTTTTGTTCATTCTTTCCAATGTGTCAAGTAAATCTTTTTTTGTTTTCTAATTGTGTTGCTGTCCTGGGGCTCTGTGGGGTGTGTTTGTGTTTGTGAACAGAGCCCCAGGACCAGCTTGCTTAGGGGACTCTGCTCCAGGTTCATCTCTCTGTAGGTGGTGGTTTTGTTGTGAAAAGTTGGGGAATCGCTTCCTTTTAGGTGGTTGTAGAATTGATCCGTTCATTCTGGATTTTGATAATTAGTGGGTATCGGCCTATATCTGCTCTGCATTCATTATTTGGTGTTTTACATTGTACACAGAGGATATTTGGTCTCTTTCTTTCTCTCTCTCGCTCTCTCGCTCTCGTTCTTCCTCTCTCTTTCTTTCTCTCCCTCACTTTGTCTCTGTCTCTCTCTATATCCCCCCTCTCTCTCTCGCTCTCTCTCTCTTCTCTCCTTCCACTCCTTCTCTTTCTCCCTCTCCCTCTCCCTCTCCCTCTCTCTCTTCAGGTGAATGATGCCATCGGTATGGAGTGGCCGTGGATGTACTTTCTGACACTCATCTTGGTTGGCTCCTTCTTTGTACTCAACCTGGTTCTGGGCGTGCTCAGTGGGTAAGAGGACAGACACACACACATACACACACTCATCTCTCTCACTTTCATCTTTTCTCCATCTCTATTTCCCCTCCGTCAGTGAATTCACTAAGGAGCGAGAGAAGGGTAAGGCGCGTGGAGAGTACACAGAGATGAGGGAGACCCAGCAGCTGGATGAGGATCTGAAGGGCTACATGGAGTGGATCACACAGGCCGAAGTCATGGACGCCGACGGGGAGGGACAGGGTACTTATGGCTTCCTAACCCTATCACCAACACACAATAGAATAGAGGGAAGACTACAATAGGAGTCAGCCCGTTGCAGACGTCCTGCAGGTTGGCATTTTATGTCACGAATCTGCAGAGCGGTCACTAGCTGGCACAGCCACAAAGTCATACTTAAAAAAAAAAAACCTGACCCTAACCTCGACCCTAACCTTAACCACACTGTTAACCCTAATGCCTCACCCTAACCTTAAATATTTTTATTTTCCTGAATTTTTACAATATAGACAATTTTGACATTGCAGCTGAATTATCTAAGGGGAAATCTCTCAGTTCTGCGTCCAGTTCAAGATGAATGAAAGTCAACCTGCTGACACCAGTGTCTCTTGTCCCCAGGCCTGCTAACGCTAGAGGATGGAGAATCCGAGGCAGGGAGCCTAAAGGACATGGACACCATGCAAAAAATCATGTACTACTAGTAAGTACACACATACACCGGCCTCTGACCGGGACAACACTCGGGTGTTTTGATAAAACAAAAGTCTGACAGACCTCCTCCTAACATCCCACCTCTTCCTCCTCTCCCTCATCTCTCACTTGCTCTGTTCAGCAAGCTGGCTCGTAAATGGAACATTTTCTTCCGGCGTAAGTGTCTTGTGTATGTGAAGTCCCGTATGTTCTACTGGTGGGTGATCCTTCTGGTGTTCCTGAACACGCTGGCCATCGCTACTGAACACCACAAGCAGTCCCAGCAACTCACCGAGTGGCAAGGTCAGGGTCTACATATCATGTCCATAGCTTCAACCCATATACACACAATCCCAGCATCTAACAAGGCTCTTGTCTACGCCATGGCTAACACACCTCTCTCTCCCTCTACCCCATGCCCCCCCCTGCTTCTCCCTTCCCCCTCCCAGACACTGCCAACAAGGTGCTGCTGTCTCTGTTCGCCATTGAGATGTTTATGAAGATGTACGCCCTGGGTCTCCAGCAATACTTCATGTCTCTGTTCAACCGCTTCGACTGCTTCGTGGTCTCCACCGGCATTCTGGAACTCGTCCTGGTCGGCATGGATGTCATGACCGTCATGGGGATCTCTGTGCTGCGCTGCATTCGACTACTCAGGCTGCTCAAAGTAACCAAGTAAGACTTTACATTAGGCTGCATTAGGCTTTCAGGTGTGTTAGTGGTGGACTCCATTAAAAGCCTGCACACCACGGTTCTCCAGGTCCAGGATTGGTCCAATTAATTGATGGGTTTATTGATTAATTGATTGTATCTTACATCCCCAACCCCTTGTAGCTTCATAGGAAGTGCATAGCACTTACTGTGTGTGTGTGTGTGTGTGTGTGTGCTTCAGGTACTGGACGTCTCTCAGTAATCTGGTGGTGTCCCTGCTGAACTCAACCCCCTCCATCGCCTGCCTGCTCCTCCTCCTCTTCCTCTTCATCGTCATCTTCTCTCTGCTGGGCATGCAGGTGTTCGGGGGGAAGTTCAACTTCCCCAATGCGCCCAAACCCCGCAGCACCTTTGACAGCTTCCCCCAAGCTCTCATCAGTGTCTTCCAGGTGGGCAAGGAAATACCGTTTTTTTTTCTCATTATTTTTAACAGATTTATCACACTAACAAGATGAACGACGATATGGACATCTGAAGGAGCATATGTACACGTATGACAGGAAAATGTTGGACATCAGCCCTTGCTTTTTGTTTCATTCGCTGTGGAAAAGCAGGCCGATCATTTGTCAGTGGGAGCCTGACTGTGTTCATTCCCTGCCTCTTCGCTCTCTGTCAGATCCTGACGGGGGAGGATTGGAACTCTGTGATGTATGATGGCATCATGGCGCATGGCGGTCCCACCATGCCCGGGATCCTCGTCAGCATCTACTTCATCATCCTCTTCGTCTGCGGAAACTGTATCCTCTGTGTGTGTGTGTGTGTGTGTGTGTGTGTGTGTGTGTGTGTGTGTGTGTGTGTGTGTGTGTGTGTGTGTGTGTGTGTGTGTGTGTGTGTGTGTGTGTGTGTGTGTGTGTGTGTGTGTGTGTGTGTGTGTGTGCGCGTGCGTGTGTGTGTGTGTATGTGCGTGTGTGTGTGCTGCCCAACTACTCTCCCAGACAGAAATCAGACTTAAATTCTGTCCTTGGGTACATTAGTGTCTCTCTTCCATTTCCTACCGTAATGAACTTTGACCCCTAGCACTTAGACATCCTGCTGAATGTGTTCCTGGCCATCGCTGTGGACAACCTGGCGGAGGCTGAGAGTCTGACCATGGCCCAGAAGGAGAAGTCTGAGGAGAAGAAACGCAAGAAGCTGCTCAGGGCTAACATGCCTGACAAGGCCACAGAGGAGAAAGCCCTCCTGGCCAAGAAGCTTGCAGCGGAGAGAGCCAAAATAGAGGGCATCCCTACCACAGCCAAGGTCAGATATTTCCAGTAGCGGTGCAGGGGTAAAATTACAGAAGAAGCCAAGCCAGTGAAAAAAGTCATATTGTGATAATTGCGTTGTTTGCTCTATAACCCATTTGTTCATACGCCACCGTGGTATACAATAACACCATGACAACAAAAAGACAACAGTCACACAGTGGCGGAATAAATTAGACTACACATACGTTTGTTTCATCACAACACTGGAGAGCAACATCTGTCCAGTGAAGTCCATAAAGCAACTATTGCATGAAACAAACAGCTATATCACCTGCAGCATGATCAAGCAAGGTAATGTTTTCGACAGTTTACTAAACAACGACTGGTTTAGAACCATGGCCTCTGCTATTCCAGAACCACTTCAACTTTAACAGTCAAACATCATCAAATCCATGTATCCAGGCTGTATCACAACCGGCCGTGATTGGGAGTCTCATAGGGAGGTGCCCAATTGGCCCAGTATTGTCCGGGTTTGGCTGGTGTAGGCCGTCATTGTAAATAAGAATGTGTTCTTAACTGACCCAGCTCAGCGCTGATTGCCTAATGATCTTGTAAAAATTATATCAAGGGAGGCCAAATGTTTGCTGGCATCAATCAATCAAATGCTATGGGCCAACATTTTAGACGCTTTTGGTCCAGACAGCATCAAATCAAATCAAAGTTAATTTGTCACGTGCGCCGAATACAACAGGTGTAGGTAGACCTTACAGTGAAATGCTTACTTACAGGCTCTAACCAATAGTGCAAAAAATAAGTTAGGTGAACAATAGGTAAGTAAAGAAATAAAACAACAGTAAAAAGACAGGCTATATACAGTAGCGAGGCTACATACAGACACTGGTTAGTCAGGCTGATTGAGGTAGTATGTACATGTTGATATGGTTAAAGGGACTATGCATATATGATGAACAGAGAGTAGCAGTAGCATAAAAGAGGGGTTGGCAGGTGGTGGGTGGTGGGACACAATGCAGATAGCCCAGTTAGTCAATGTGCGGGAGCACTGGTTGGTCGGCCCAATTGAGGTAGTATGTACATGAATGTATAGTTAAAGTGACTATGCATATAAACACAGAGTAGCAGCAGCGTAAAAAGAGGGTTTGGGGGGGGCACACAATGCAATGTAGCCATTTGATTACCTGTTCAGGAGTCTTAATGGCTTGGGGGTAAATACTGTTGAGAAGCCTTTTTGTCCTAGACTTGGCACGCCGGTACGGCTTGCCATGCGGTAGTAGAGAGAACAGTCTATGACTGTGGTGGCTGGGGTCTTTGACAATTTTTAGGGCCTTCCTCTGACACCGCCTGGTGTAGAGGTCCTGTATGGCAGGCAGCTTAGCCCCAGTGATGTACTGGGCCGTACGCACTACCCTCTGTAGTGCCTTCCGGTCAGAGGCCGAGCAATTGCCATACCAGGCAGTGATGCAAGTAGTCAGGATGCTCTCGATGTTGCAGCTGTAGAACCTTTTGAGGATCTTAGGACCCATGCCAAATCTTTTTCGTTTCCTGAGGGGGAATAGGCTTTGTCGTGCCCTCTTAACGACTGTCTTGGTATGCTTGGACCATTCTGGCCATGCAGTCGTGGGTGAACTTGGAGTACAGGAGGGGACTGAGCACACACCCCTGGGGAGCTCCAGTGTTGAGGATCAGCGTGGCAGATGTGTTGCTACCTACCCTCACCACCTGGGGGTGGCCCGTCAGGAAGTCCAGGATCCAGTTACAGAGGGAGGTGTTTAGTCCCAGGGTCCTTAGCTTGGTGATGAGCTTTGCGGGTACTATGGTGTTGAACGCTGAGCTGTAGTCAGCTACACATATTGAGACAGAGGGGCGCTGTTTCCCTCACTCAGATGATTTCTACATGAGATTCAGCCACTTGCATATTGACCTAAAATTATGAAAACACAGAAAGAGACAAAATATAAATTATTTAATTATTTTTATTTTTATTGGTCAAATACTTGGGGAAGCCTGGCTTCCCTTGGCATCCATGAATACACACCACTGTATATTTCACGGAGAAACCCGCCCCACGTTTGGTGTCAGTATTTGAACCCAGGCCCCACTCTAATCAAAATTCTTGTTTATGTCACAGCTGAGAGTGGATGAGTTTGAGTCCAACGTGAACGAGATCAAGGACCCCTTCCCGCCTGCTGACTTCCCTGGTAAAATCCGTTCGCTCACACACCTCTGGGCACATTCATGTCAATCTAATCTGGATCTCAGAGAACTCCGAATTTAGAACGTGGCACGTTTCCTGTTCATTCTTTCATCCAGGTGATGATGAGGAGGAGGAGCCTGATATCCCTGACACCCCGAGGCCACGGCCAATGGCAGACCTGCAGCTGAAGGAGGAGGTGGTGCCTATTCCAGAGGCCAGCTCCTTCTATATCTTTAGCTCTGATAACAAGTAATGATGATTATGGTGATGATTATGGGGATGATGATGTACTTGCTAAGACTATGATATGTTGTTGTTTATCTGCCTTATAGTTGAATGCACTGACTTGGGGTCACTCTGGAAAAGACCAACTGCTAAATGACCAAAAATGTACTGATGATGGTGGTGATGATGAATGGACTATGATGAATGCATTATGATGTTGGCATTATGTGGTTGTTTTAGCCTCCTTACTTGGCTGTCAGTCACTCTGCATAACAGTGTCTGCAGTTAAATTCCTGTGACGTAAATGGTGTCCCCCTCCAGGATCCGTAAGCTGTGCCACCGCATCATCAACGCCACCGCCTTCACAAATATCATCCTCCTCTTCATCCTCCTCAGCAGCATCTCCCTGGCTGCCGAGGACCCTATCGACCCCATGTCCTTCAGGAACCAGGTGCCCACAGACATGCGTGCTCTGCCTGCTGTATCATTCACCTCCTTATCGCAGATGGAAAAACATTTGTTTCAGTAAAGAAAACCGAAAGGGAATGAATTTTGACCAAAATAACTGACACTAAGGGGTTTTCTCTGCTTCATGGCATCACTGTCTTTAACCTACGCAGCATGACTGCAAGACTGTACGGAGTACCACGTTAGAGATTCTGCTAAAGAGCTCTGGCACGCTTACTAGGCTAAAATGAATCCGCCCACGTTGTCATGTTGCCCTGTTTCCCCTGTGTAGGTGCTGGCCTCCGCTGATGTGGTCTTCACCTCAGTGTTCACTGTGGAAGTTGTCCTCAAGGTAACCGGGCATTGTCGGCTCCACTACTAGTAGCTGTACTGGATTAGAAAGGCACTTTTCTAAATGGGATCATGTCTGACATGTTTACATTACCAAGTACATGCACCTTTTCTACAGCAACGGTACATCGGTAATGTGACGAACTCTCTCGACATTATGTTACATCCACTTTAACCTGCACCGCAGCCCTTATTCAACTCTATGTGTTTTCACATGAGTAGCTGTGAGTTCATGTGGGTTAATTGTTTGTTGGTTTGAGAGGGTTTATGTCTCAACCAGTCTCGTCATCTTCAGTATCCTTCCGCCTCTACTCCAGATGACCGTATATGGCGCCATCATGCACCCCGGCTCCTTCTGCCGGAACTCCTTTAATATCCTGGATCTAATTGTGGTCAGCGTATCCCTCCTCTCCATGCTCATGGAGTAAGTAGTCTCTGGGAATGTATAATGTCATTCAAATCCTGTGGCACAACTTAATCTATTCCATAATGCTTGATGTAGCTTCAGTTATGTGTGTATCTCTCAGACTATAGACAAGTCAAGTGTGAGATGTGGTGCCTGCCCTATCTAGGTCCAGTGCTATCTCTGTGGTGAAGATCCTCAGGGTGTTGAGGGTGCTGAGGCCCCTAAGGGCCATCAACAGGGCCAAGGGCCTCAAGGTGAGCTTACCTGTGCTCTCAACTCCTCACTTCTACCCCTCAACAGTACTCCTTACCTGCTCCTCTGACACTATATTCACATTCTCATTGTTTTTTTTTTACATGTTCCCATTACCTAACACACCAAATGCAAAACTTTGACCAACCCAGCAGCCACATGTTTTTCTAGTTCTGGTCCTGAAGTACCCGTCTGATATGCTGGTTTCTGCTGTCTCTTGTGGTCTAGCATGTGGTCCAGTGTGTTTTTGTGGCCATCAAAACTATTGGCAACATCGTGCTGGTCACCATGCTGCTAGACTTCATGTTCGCCTGCATTGGAGTCCAGCTCTTCAAGGTGAGCTCTAGACAGGGATGTATGGTAATTTATAGGGATGTATGGTAATTTATAGGGATGTATGGTAGTTTATAGGGAGGGATGTGTGGTAATTTATATGGATGTATGGTAATATATAGGGATGCATGGTTGTTTATTGGGATTTAAGGTTGTTTATAGGGATGCATGGTAGTTTATAGGGATGTATGGTAATTTATAGGGATGTATGGTAATTTATAGGGATGTATGGTTGTTTATAGGGATGTGTGGTAGTTTATAGGGATGTATGGTAATTTATAGGGATTTAACCGTTGTTTATTTTGATTCATTTTGTATTTCACCTTTATTTAACCAGATAGGCCAGTTGAGAACAAGTTTTCATTTACAACTGCTACCTGGCCAAGATAAAGCAAAACAGTACGACAAAAACAACACAGAGTTACACATGGGATAAACAAACGTACAGTCAATAACACAGTAGAAAAATCTGTATACATTGTGTGCAAATTAAGTAAGGAGGCAAGGCAATAATTAGACCAATAGTGGCGAAGTAATTAAAATTTAGCCATTTACACTGGATGGATATATGTGCAGATGAGGATGTGCAAGTAGAAATACTGTGGTGCAAAAGAGAAGAAAAACAAAAACAAATATGTGGATGAGGTAGTTGATTGGATGGGCTATTTACAGATGGGCTGTGTACAGCTGCAAGCTGCTCTGACAGCTGATGTCGAAAGTTAGTGATTGAGATATAAGTCTCCAATTTCATTAATTTTTGCAATTCATTCCAGTCATTGGCAGCAGAGAACTGGAAGGAAAGGCGACCAAAGGAGGCTTTGGGGATGACCAGTGACATATACCTGCTGGAGCGCGTGCTATGGGTGGGTGTTGCTATGGTGACCAGTAAGCTGAGATAAGGCGGAGCTTTACCTAGCATAGACTTATAGATGACCTGTAGATGACCTGGAGGCAGTGGGTTTGGCAACAAATATGTAGCGAGGACCAGCCAACGATATCATACATGTTGCAGTGGTGGGTAGTATATGGTGCATTGGTGACAAAATGGTTGGCACTGTGATAGACTGCATCCAAGTAGAGTGTTGGAGGCTATTTAGTAAATGACATCGCGAAAGTCAAGGATCAGTAGGATGTATGGTAATTTATAGGGATGTATGACAATTTATAGGGATGTATGGTTGTTTAGAGGGATTAAAGGTTGTTTATAACGATGTATGGTAATTTATAGGGATGTATCGTTGTTTATAGGGATTTATGGTAGTTTATAGGGATTTATGGTTGTTTATAGGGATTTATGGTAGTTTATATCTCATATCAAACATCTCCAATCGAAAATCAAATCTAGAGTCGGCTTTCTATTCCGCAACAAAGCCTCCTTCACTCACACCGCCAAACTTACCCTAGTAAAACTGACTATCCTACCAATCCTCGACTTCGGCGACGTCATCTACAAAATTGCTTCCAACACTCTACTCAGCAAACTGGATGCAGTTTATCACAGTGCCATCCGTTTTGTCACTAAAGCACCTTATACCACCCACCACTGCGACCTGTATGCTCTAGTCGGCTGGCCCTCGCTACATATTCGTCGCCAGACCTACTGGCTCCAGGTCATCTACAAGTCCATGCTAGGTAAAGCTCCACCTTATCTCAGTTCACTGGTCACGATGGCAACACCCACCCGTAGCACGCGCTCCAGCAGGTTTATCTCACTGATCATCCCTAAAGCCAACACCTCATTTGGCCGCCTTTCGTTCCAGTTCTCTGCTGCCTGTGACTGGAACGAATTGCAAAAATTGCTGAAATTGGAGACTTTTACCTCCAACACCAACTTCAAACATCTGCTATCTGAGCATCTAACCGATCGCTGCAGCTGTACATAGTCTATCGGTAAATAGTCCACCCATTTTTACCTACCTCATCCTCATACTGTTTTTATTTATTTACTTTTCTGCTCTTTTGCACACAAATATCTCTACCTGTACATGACCATCTGATCATTTATCACTCCACTCCAGCAAAATTGTAATTATTCGCCTACCTCTTCATGCCTTTTGCACACAATGTATATAGACTCCCTTGTATGGTAATTTATAAGGATGTATGCCAATTCTTTGGAATGTATGGTAATTTATAGTGATGTATGGTAAATTATGGGGATATATGGTCATTTATATGGATGCATGGTAATTTATATGGATGCATGGTAGTTTATAAGGATGTATGGCAGTTAATAGGGATGTATGGTAATTTATATGGATGCATGGTAATTTATAAGGATGTATGGTAATTTATAGGGATGTATGGTAATTGTTAGGGATATATGGTCATTCATACACCTGATGATCAAAACAGAAGTCCACACACAGTCAAAGCTAATATTCTCGCTCATGTTCTGTATGTATGTGTTCATGTTCATCCCTGCAGGGCAAATTCTATGCCTGCACAGATCCTGACAAAATGACGGAGGAGGAGTGCAAGTAAGAGAGTGCAGTGATATTGTTTATTCCCTCGCACACAACATTGCATGAAAGTACAGAATGGAGCATTACATTAGTCCTGCTTTCTCTGCCACACTCTCCTCTCCCATGTACTCTCTTTCACTCATTTATCTCTTTATTTCTTTCATTTTTGTTATTTTCATTTTTTAAATTTCTTTCTCTTTCTCTCTCTCGCTCTCTCTTTCTCTCTCCCTCCCCCGCTCTCTCCTTCTCAGGGGCAACTACATTAGGTACCAGGAAGGTGCCATCCATCCGATGACCATCCATAAGAGAGAATGGATCAATGCAGAGCTCAACTTTGACAACATCCTCGAAGGCATGCTGGCTCTCTTCACTGTCTCCACCTTCGAGGGCTGGCCAAAGTGAGACATACATAGAAGCTTGGGATTTTGTATTTATCACATGGCATGCCTAGTAAAGTACTATGGAACACATAACAATGTATGTATGTCATGCTTGCTCAAATGCCTGTGTGTGTGTGTGTGTGTGTGTGTGTGTGTGTGTGTGTGTGTGTGTGTGTGTGTGTGTGTGTGTGTGTGTGTGTGTGTGTGTGTGTGTGTGTGTGTGTGTGTGTGTGTGTGTGTGTGTGTGTGTGTGTGTGTGTGTGTGTGTGTGTGTGTGTGTGTGTGTGTGTGTGTGTGTGTGTGTGTGTGTGTGCACGCAGGTTGCTCTACAAGGCCATAGACTCTAACATGGAGGATGTGGGTCCGGTGTACAACAACCGCATCGCCATCTCCATCTTCTTCATCGTCTACCTAATCCTCATCGCTTTCTTCATGATGAACATTTTCGTGGGTTTCGTCATCGTTACATTTCAGGAGCAGGGAGAGCAGGAGTACAAGAACTGCGAGCTGGATAAGAACCAGGTGTGTGTATCTGGGTGTGTGTGTATGTCTCTCTCTCTCTGTTTTTTGTTGTTGTTCTAACACACAGCCGTGACTAACCCTTCTGTGTCCTGTCTTCCCTCTGACAGCGTGCGTGTGTCGAGTACGCCCTGAAAGCCCGGCCGCTGCGCTGCTACATTCCTAAGAACCCGTACCAGTACAACGTGTGGTACATCGTCACCTCCTGCTACTTTGAGTACCTGATGTTCCTGCTCATCATGCTGAACACCATGTGTCTGGGGATGCAGGTAACGCTATTGGAGGTGGTTCTCATTTCAAATACTAAAACGGGATTCTTTGAAAGGACTTCTCCTGCGTCACATCAATACGATGGCCTCTGCGAGATGTTCCTACTACATATGTCCATCACTTCTCCATACCTAGGAGGTCTGGGTTTTTTTTGGGGGGGGGCACCCTTGAAAACAAGATGGGCATCTCAAGAGATTTCATCCTGGAAAATGACAAATCAAATAATATTAATGAATAAATATCTTCCTGTCCTTCATGTCCTTCTTCTCTCCCCCCTCTCTCTTCTCCCACAGCACTGTAACCAGTCAACCCATGTGACCGACCTGTCAGACATGCTGAACGTGATCTTCACTGTGCTCTTCACTGTGGAGATGGTCCTCAAACTCATGGCCTTCAAAGCTAAGGTCAGTGGTCCATAACCATGTCCTGAATGCACTACTCTTCCCAAGATGCCTTGCAAATCAATGTGGGATCACAATGAATAATAGCACAGTGGTAATAGCACAGTGGTTATGTAGCAACTTCGTACACCTTCATTGTGTGTTGCCCTCTTCTCATGACCATCAAGGTTCAGAGCTGGAGTGTCTGTTGGTTAAGATACCTTTTATATATATATATATATATATATATATATATATATATATATATATATATATATATATATATATACACACACACACACACACACACACACACACACACACACACACACACACACACACACACACACACACACACACACACACACACACACACACACACACGTGATGAATATCTTTCCTTCCCCCTAGGGTTACTTTGGAGACCCTTGGAACGTCTTTGACTTTGTCATCGTCATCGGCAGCGTCGTTGACGTCATCCTGAGTGAAGTCGATGTGAGTATTGCCATTGCGTAATGTTATTCTAAAATATGTAAGTATTGTTATGTACTGTAATATGTTATGTACTGTAATACTCACAATCCCCACTGTTCCTAAAATGTTTAGGTTTTGCTAAACAGTTCAGGTGGACCCACTGTGCATTTTTGTCTTCACATTTTGAATTTCTTGAGTTATTATTTATAAGGCTGAGGAAAATCTACAGATATTTCACAATAAATGCTCTGTCCTGTCATCTGACTTTCTGGACTGTGTTTACACCCCTGTCTGACACCCCACCCACTTAGAGAAACTCAGGACAGGCTCCCCTGTCAGAACTCGGCCCCAATAATAGCACTGAGGATGCGGTCAGTATTCGCCAAGGGGTAACCCTCGCACTACCACCCACCTCTGCCCCGGCTGCACCCTCATCCCCCCGAACACACCATCCTCCTGAAGCGCTGCAGCACGTGGCTGGAGCTTGCCTCACCCACCCGCCACGCCTTGAACACCACACCCTGTCTGCTTGGTTACTTTATGCCCCTAACATAATAACTGTTTGGTAATTTCCCTCATTGCTTTTACTGTTTGAGACTGAGAGGGCTGATTCCAGATCAGTTGTTAAGGGCAGAAAACAACCACTGTCACCTTGTTTCACCTCCCACCACCATGTGTCCAGCGAACTGTCAATCATTCCTACTAGTAAGTAAGAGATTGACATCTTTCTGTGGTTTTTACTGTGATTCCTGTACGAGGGACTGAGTCAACAGGTTTGGCGTCAGGTTCTAGATTTAAAGCAGCATTTCACATGTTTCGCTTCGGAAAAGTAAATGTAATTTTAGAAAACATAATGTTAACTCAAGTTGCCATTACAGTAAACCTTCAGAAGACCCCATCAACCATTTTCACATCTTCACCCCTCAGCCGTCATCCAGTCGTATATTACAACGTTGTCCTTTTTTTGTGCTCAAATGCATTCTCTCCCTCTCTCTCCCCCCTTACTGCAGTCTTTCATCCTCCATTTTCTCCTCCACCTTTGCCACCTTTGCCCCACGCAAAGCTGGCCCTGTCCCCTTTCACCACTTCCTGTGTCTGATGTCACTTCATGTCTGACTTCACTTCCTGTGTCTCCCGTCTCTCCCGCTCACAGGCAGCCCTGGCCTCCTCCGGAGGACTATACTGTCTCCACGGCTGCGCTGTAATTATTTGCCCGTAGACACTGCAAGAGCATTGCATGAAATCGCATCAAACATTGCATGAAACTCTGCGTTAGCATTGTTTATTCATTGTACCAGACATTGTGTTGCAAATTGTTAGACTACTAAACTGTTGGAGCTAGGTACACAAGCATTTCGCTACACCCACAAATAACATCGGCTAAATGTATGCATGTGACTAATAGAATTTGATTTGATTTGATCTTCAGTCTCAGTAAAAGCCAGGACAAGAAGCATTTTCAGCTGTTTATTTCTTTTGTACCTTCAGGAGGTGAACCCAATGCAAGCGATAGCAGATTCTGAAAATGCCCGTGTGTCAATCACCTTCTTCCGACTGTTCCGTGTGATGCGTCTGGTGAAACTGCTGAACCGTTCTGAAGGGATCCGGAACCTTCTGTGGACCTTCATCAAGTCCTTACAGGTCAGAGTTCACTCCGTTTCTTTGCCTTTCATTCTGTAAGATTCACAAGTCTCATTCTGTAAGATTCACATTTCTTTGCCTTTCACAAGTCTCAGGATTTGATTGGACAGTGTGCACCAGTCTGACTATGTAATTGGTTGTTGTGCTGCAGGCCCTGCCCTATGTCGCCCTGCTTATCCTCATGTTGTTCTTCATCTATGCTGTGGTTGGGATGCAGGTATTGGACACACACACACACACACACACACACACACACACACACACACACACACACACACACACACACACACACACACACACACACACACACACACACACACACACACACACACACACACACACACACACACACACACACACACACACACACACACACACACACACACACACACACACACACACACGTACAGCACTCTCAGATGAGATGTATGTGTGTGTCTCCTGCAGATATTTGGTAAGATAGCGCTAATAGACGGGACGTACATCAACAGGAACAACAACTTCCAGACGTTCCCCCATGCTGTGCTGCTGCTCTTCAGGTGGGTGATCTGATCCATCAGTCCACTAACTCTGTTTCCATTTTCTTCCATTGCCTTTGCAAGTTGTACCGTCTCTCTATCCCCTACCCCCCTCTCTCCCTCTTCATACCCCTCTCTCTCCCCCTCCACCCTCTCTCCCTCTTCATACCCCTCTCTCTCCCCCTCCACCCTCTCTCCCTCTTCATACCCCTCTCTCTCCCCCTCCACCCTCTCTCCCTCTTCATACCCCTCTCTATCCCCTACCCCTCTCTCTCCCTCTTCATACCCCTCTCTCTCCCACTTCCTCCCTCTCTCTCTCCCTCTCTCTCTCCCCCTTCCCCTCTCTCCTGCTTCCTCCCTCTCACTATCTCTCTCTCTTTCTATCCCTCACCCCTCTCTCTCTCTCCCTCCAGGTGTGCGACAGGTGAGGCGTGGCAGGAAGTAATGTTGGCGTGTCTGTATGGGAAGAGGTGTGACCCTAAGTCAGACTACCTGCCTGGGGAGGAGATGACCTGTGGAGCCAGCTTCGCCATCATCTACTTCATGAGCTTCTACATGCTCTGTGCCTTCCTGGTGAATGACACACATACATGCAAATCAAATCAAATCAAATTGTATTTGTCACATACACATGGTTAGCAGATGTTAGTGTGAGTGTAGCGAAATGCTTGTGCTTCTAGTTCCGACAATGCAGTAATAACCAACAAGTAATCTAGCTAACAATTCCAAAACTACTACCTTATAGACACAAGTGTAAGGGGATAAAGAATATGTACATAAAGATATATGAATGAGTGATGGTACAGAGCGGCATAGGCAAGATACAGTAGATGGTATTGAGTGCAGTATATACATATGAGATGAGTATGTAAACAAAGTGGCATAGTTAAAGTGGCTAGTGATACATGTATTACATAAGGATGCAGTAGATGATATAGAGTACAGTATATACGTATACATATGAGATGAATAATGTAGGGTATGTAAACATTATATTAGGTAGCATTGTTTAAAGTGGCTAGTGATATATTTTACATCATTTCCCATCAATTCCCATTATTAAAGTGGCTGGAGTTGAGTCAGTGTGTTGGCAGCAGCCACTCAATGTTAGTGGTGGCTGTTTAACAGTCTGATGGCCTTGAGATAGAAGCTGTTTTTCAGTCTCTCGGTCCCAGCTTTGATGCAACTGTACTGACCTCGCCTTCTGGATGATAGCGGGGTGAACAGGCAGTGGCTCGGGTGGTTGCTGTCCTTGATGATCTTTATGGCCTTCCTGTGACATCGGGTGGTGTAGGTGTCCTGGAGGGCAGGTAGTTTGCCCCCGGTGATGCGTTGTGCAAACCTCACTACCCTCTGGAGAGCCTTACGGTTGTGGGTGGAGCAGTTGCCGTACCAGGCGGTGATACAACCCGACAGGATGCTCTTGATTGTGCATCTGTAGAAGTTTGTGAGTGCTTTTGGTGACAAGCCGAATTTCTTCAGCCTCCTGTGGTTGAAGAGGCGCTGCTGCGCCTTCTTCACGATGCTGTCTGTGTGGGTGGACCAATTCAGTTTGTCTGTGATGTGTACGCCGAGGAACTTCAAACTTACTACCCTCTCCACTACTGTTCCATCGATGTGGATAGGGTGGTGTTCCCTCTGCTGTTTCCTGAAGTCCACAATCATCTCCTTAGTTTTGTTGACGTTGAGTGTGAGGTTATTTTCCTGACACCACACTCCGAGGGCCCTCACCTCCTCCCTGTAGGCCGTCTCGTCGTTGTTGGTAATCAAGCCTACCACTGTTGTGTCGTCCGCAAACTTGATGATTGAGTTGGAGGCGTGCGTGGCCACGCAGTCGTGGGTGAACAGGGAGTACAGGAGAGGGCTCAGAACGCACCCTTGTGGGACCCCAGTGTTGAGGATCAGCGGGGTGGAGATGTTGTTGCCTACCCTCACCACCTGGGGGCGGCCTGTCAGGAAGTCCAGTACCCAGTTGCACAGGGCGGGGTCGAGACCCAGGGTCTCGAGCTTGATGACGAGCTTGGAGGGCACTATGGTGTTAAATGCCGAGCTGTAGTCGATGAACAGCAATCTCACATAGGTATTCCTCTTGTCCAGATGGGTTAGGGCAGTGTGCAGTGTGGTTGAGATTGCATCGTCTGTGGACCTATTTGGGCGGTAAGCAAATTGGAGTGGGTCTAGAGGGTGTCAGGTAGGGTGGAGGTGATATGGTCCTTGACTAGTCTCTCAAAGCACTTCATGATGACGGAAGTGAGTGCTACGGGGCGGTAGTCGTTTAGCTCAGTTACCTTAGCTTTCTTGGGAACGGGAACAATGGTGGCCCTCTTGAAGCATGTGGGAACAACAGACTGGGATAGGCATTGATTGAATATGTCTGTAAACACACCAGCCAGCTGGTCTGCACATGCTCTGAGGGCGTGGCTGGGGATGCCGTCTGGGCCTGAAGCCTTGCGAGGGTTGACACATACACATATAAACACATTTGCATGCTGAGACATACATTCACACACACACACACACACACACACACACACACACACACACACACACACACACACACACACACACACACACACACACACACACACACACACACACACACACACACACACACACACACACACACACACACACACACACACACACACACACACACACACACACACACATATGATGCTGTTGTCCTCCACAGATCATCAACCTGTTTGTGGCAGTCATCATGGACAACTTTGACTACCTTACACGTGATTGGTCCATCCTGGGTCCTCATCACCTGGACGAGTTCAGGAAGATCTGGGCAGAGTACGACCCAGAGGCCACGTAAGTGTGTGTGTGTGTGTGTGTTTGTTGCGCCTTAATTTACTATATATGGACGGTATAAATGGGGCTTACAGGTTTCTTTTATGACTCGTCTTTTTATCCTACTTTCAGTGTACTGCAGTTAGATTATTTGCAGTAGCTGTTGTTTCCCCTCCTGTTCTGCAGGGGGCGTATTAAGCACCTGGACGTGGTGACTCTGCTGCGTAGGATCCAGCCTCCTCTGGGTTTTGGCAAGTTCTGCCCCCATAGAGTAGCCTGCAAGGTGAGAGATACAGGAGGGAATCTGTTCAATTATTGTATGTGTTAATTTAACATATCTATTAAGGCAGCAGACACCTTTTTTGAAATGTCTTTATTGATTCTGCCTGCAGAGACTGGTGTCCATGAACATGCCACTCAACAGTGACGGAACGGTCACCTTTAACGCGACGCTGTTCGCACTGGTCAGGACCGCGCTGAAGATCAAGACTGAAGGTGTTTGTGTGTGTGTGTCAGTCAATTACAGAGTACTGTAGTCAGTGACTGGTCCAATTGAAAGTGGTGTATTAATATCCCCGGCCTCACTGTTGCTATCTCATTGGTCAGGCAACTTTGAGAAGGCCAATGAGGAGCTGAGGGCCATCATCAAGAAGATCTGGAAACGCACCAGTATGAAGCTACTGGACCAGGTCATCCCACCAATCGGAGGTGAGTTCAAACATCCTATCGCAACAACAAGCCGTTCATTCTAATTCGCTGCCATGTTTTTATGGGTGTTTGTGTGTGTGTCAGATGATGAGGTGACCGTGGGGAAGTTCTACGCCACCTTCCTGATCCAGGACTACTTCAGGAAGTTGAAGAAGAGACAGGAGGAGTACTATGGCTTCCGCCCCACCAAGAAGAACGCCAAGAATGAGATACAGGTGAGACCTTAGACACGTCAGAATTTGATAATTGCATACCTTCTAGTTATCTTAATGACCTGGAATATAAATGTCATCTAAACTTTTTATGAATTATCTAACAAGTCTTAATTGGTATCCCCTCACCATCTCTCTCTCGCTCTCTCTCTCACTCTCTCTCGCTCTCTTGCGCTCTCTATCTATCTTCCAGGCAGGTCTGAGGAGCATTGAGGAGGAGGAGGCTCCAGAGCTGCAGAGAGCTATCTCCGGAGACCTGATGAACGAGGAGGAGATGGACAGAGCCATGGAGGACGCAGCGGAGGAGGGTATCTTCAGGGTAAGAGGAGAGAGAGAGTGGGGGGGAAAGAGAGGAGCGTGGGGAGAAAGGGAGGGAGGCGGAAAGAGAGGAGGGAGGACAAGTTGAGGGTGAGAAGAAAGAGAATAAAACTCCTCTCTATTGTGAAATGTTGTTCCTTTCATCCTCCCAGCGGGCGGGCGGTCTGTTTGGGAACCACGTTGATTCCTTCACCATGGAGGAAGGAACCCGTGACCCTAACGCTATACAGGTCATCATTTCATCATTTCAACCATTTCAGTATTAACACTTACAGTATGTGACCTTCTTCGGACTCAAAGTGATTTACATGGTATGGCTCTGAGTTTTTCCAGATCATGTCGACAGGAAAAACTCCTGTCCCGATGGAGGTAACTCACCTGTCTGTGTCTCCATGCAGGTGACCAGCCAGCGTCCCCTGCAGATGAGCAGATCAGACGACGGGGAGGCAACCAGTTCACCTGCCTACCATGCAAACGAGGACTTCTTCCCCTCAACGCCTAACAAAACCAACAACAACAATGTCAACAACAATGCCGGGGAGAGGTGAGTGTGTGTGAGTGGTCATTTTTTGTGTTTTGTGTGTTTGTTTTCCTTAGCTGAGAGGTCACACTACATAGTAATAAAGCAAGGGGTTAACAAGCTGATTCTTTGTCTTTCTGTAGCTTTTCTTGTGGGACATATGACCGGGTTCAGGTCTATACCATCTCAACCAGCAGAAGTCCCCCAGACAGAGACTGGCAGCTGCAGATAATAGCTGGACCCAGACAGGACGCTGAGCCCCACAGAGAGCCGCTCAGCCTCCGGCAGGCCCAGGGCCCAGACTGTGCCTTCGATACACTTATACAGGAGGTGAGTGGAGAGACCAGACACTGCATTTCGTACATACTGAATTCATATTGTATTAATGACATTGACATGGAACACTGGTCAAAACTCATTTTGAATCAGACAGAGTCATTCTCTCTCGCTCTCTCCTCTCTCTTCTCATGTCTTTCACCTCTGTTAGGTCTTGATAAACGGTGGGCTGGAGAGCTTGGCCAGGGACCCTCGTTTTGTGTCGGTGACGAAACGGGAAATGGCTGAAGCGTTGAACTTTGACCCTGTGGACATGGAAAGTTCCGCCACTGAGCTTTTGAATGGTCGCAGAGGGAGCGTTGTCACACCTCCAATCAGGCCCCCTCGCAGATCAAAGAGAAAGGCCAACCAATCAACAACACCCAGGGATGTTGTGTAGACCAATAGGTCTGTCTGGCGTAGCAGCATAATAGAGAGACACGTGATCGTATTCAAATGTAAGCAAGGTTTGAAATTATTATGCCTTAGTCAAATATGATATCTGTTTTGGCCTATTGCAGTCAAATTGCAGTCTACAAATGATTTGTAATTATGTTCCGTTCCCCCGACCATCACTCAAGAAAAATCATCATGAGGCCGAATCAAGCTGCCTCATTGGGTGCCTTCATAGCGAGTGATATCATCTGATTGGTTAAGCAGGCTTCATGAATCCAGTGTTGTCGTGATATTCTGACTTTGGATGATTTCTCTCTTGGTTGATTTAAAGACTTTCCCCGGGAGAGAGCAGACTTACGATATGTGAACATTTCTTTACCATGTTATGTTCACAGAACAGGCTCCTGTTCGGACATACGTTGAGTTCAGGTGAACATCCCTTCGTCCCGATTAAACATGTTCTCGAGTCTCAACTTAAGGAAGTTTTGCTTGCATAAAATGTCGGGCCTGTTTGAAAACTAGTGTCTTTCCCTCCATCCTTGAAGTAATCACTAATGCACCTGTGGTTGGGTAGGTACTGAATACGGTTGTGTGAGTGATTAGCTCAAAGAGGAAGGGAAGGTTGTGTTTTCTAAGTATTCTTGCAAGGTTCGGACGTTACTTTTCAGGGGACAATCTTTGAATTCTCTCATGACGACAAGGCAAGACATAGCTGGGTCAGGATGTCTCTGGGCTGGATCATGTATACGGTGTCCATATTAGGACCATCTCAACATGTATTCACAATGCTTGGACTTTTTTTGCTATAAAATCCCATATCTCAAACATGTACATCATCTCCAGCACAGAGAGGATGACCATGTAGTGTAACATGGGAGAAAAGCCTTGTGGTGTAGGGTAGTCACTAGCTGGCCATGCTACTGTAGAATGGACTAAAGTGCAGATAAGAGGATGTGGTTAAAGACAAGGTTAGGATGAAGAGTAAGGTTAGGGTCAATGGTTGGGATTGTATTTGTGGTTAGCGAGCAGTGTGTATGAGATATGGACAACTTATGGTATACTAAGGGTTTAAAGTCCTCCCTGTAGATGGCATTTTGTCTGTTCTTCTATTTTCTTTTTGAGGTAGGGCAATTTGGTTGAAACCTACAGCCTTTATTATGAAAATTAAATGTTAGATTACTAGAATAATAATCCCCCCCCCAACTAAATAAATACGAAATAAAACAATTTGGTACAACATTTTTGAATTCATTGTTGTTTAAGTATTTAAAGTGATTATCTTCAGTTCAAACAATAACAGAGCAGCTACCTCACCCCTGTTTTGGTAAATGGCTGAGGGATGGGGCTGGAGAAATGTAACCACTCTCAAATTCATAGACAGAACTATGGATGAGAGGGGATACCTAGTAAATTGCGCAACTAAATGCATTCAACCCGAAATGTGTCTTTGGCATTTAACCCAACCACTCTGAATCAGAGAGGTGCGTGGGCTGCCTCAATCAACATTGTTGGGGGTTAAATGCCTTGCTCAAGGGCAGAATTGCAGATTTCTTTCACCTTGCTCGCTATGGGATTCGAAACAGCAACCTTTCTGTTACTGGCCCAACGCTCTCAACCGCTAGGCTACCCGCCAGACTGACCATCAAATCACATCATATCAAAAGTGTTTATAAAGCACTTCTTACATCAGCTGATATCTCAAAGTGCTGTACAGACACCCAGCCTAAAACCCCAAACAGCAAGCAATACAGGTGTAGAAGTACGGTGGCTAGGGAAAACGCCCTAGAAAGGCCAGATCCTAGGAAGAAACCTAGAGAGGAACCAGGCTATGAGGGGTGGCCAGTCCTCTTCTGGCTGTGCCAGGTGGAGATTAGAACAGAGCATGGCCAAGATGTTCAAAGATGACCAGCAGGGCCAAATAATAATAATCACGGTGGATGTCGAGGGTGCAACAGGTCAGGTTCATAGCTGATTATTCAGAGTATCTCTACCGCTCCTGCTGTCTCTAGAGAGTTGAAAACAGCAGGTCTGGGACAGGTAGCATGTCCAGTGAACAGGTCAGGGTTCCATAGCCGCAGGCAGAACACTTGAAACTGGAGCAGCAGCACGGCCAGGTGGACAGGGGACTGCAAGGAGTCATCAGGCCAGGTAGTCCTGAGGCATGGTCATAGGGCTCAGGTCCTCTGAGAGAGAGAAAGAGAGAAATAGAAAGAGCATACTGAAATACACACAGGACACCGGATAAGACAGGAGAAATACTCCAGATACAGTGCCTTGCGAAAGTATTCGGCCCCCTTGAACTTTGCGACCTTTTGCCACATTTCACACTTCAAACATAAAGATATAAAACTGTATTTTTTGTGAAGAATCAACAACAAGTGGGACACAATCATGAAGTGGAACGACATTTATTGGATATTTCAAACTTTTTTAACAAATCAAAAACTGAAAAATTGGGCGTGCAAAATTATTCAGCCCTTTACTTTCAGTGCAGCAAACTCTCTCCAGAAATTCAGTGAGGATCTCTGAATGATCCAATGTTGACCTAAATGACTAATGATGATAAATACAATCCACCTATGTGTAATCAAGTCTCCGTATAAATGTATATCTGTATATCAGACTGACCCTAGCCCCCCGACACGTAAACTACTGCAGCATAAATACTGGAGGCTGAGACAGGAGGGGTCGGGAGACACTATGGCCCCATCCGACGAAACCCCCGGACAGGGCCAAACAGGTAGGATATAACCCCACCCACTTTGCCAATGCACAGCCACCACACCACTAGAAGGATCACTTCAACCACCAACTTACCATCCTGAGACAAGGCTGAGTATAGCCCACAAAGATCTCCGCTACGGCACAACCCAAGGGGGGGCGCCAACCCAGACAGGAATATCATGTCAGTGACTCAACCCACTCAAATGACGCACCTCTCCTAGGGACGGCATGGAAGAGCACCAGTAAACCAGTGACTCAGCCTCTGTAATAGGCAGAGAATCCCAGTGGAGAGAGGGGAACCGGCCAGGCGGAGACAGCAAGGCGCCTTTCCGTTCACCTTCACACTCCTGGGCCAGACTACACTCAATTATAGGACCTACAGAAGAGATGAGTCTTCAATAAAGACGTAAAGGTTGAGACCGAGTCTGCGTCTCACACATGGGTAGGCAGACCATTCCATAAAAAATGGAGCTCTATAGGAGTTTTGTTGTTTTGAAGGTACAGCGTTTGTTTACTCCAGCATTGGAGTAAAACAATCTTGTAATTTGGGTTCGGGTAGGGTGTGACGACAGTTGAACAAAGCTCATAAGGCATTTATAAGTTATATTCTTCAAGTATTAATGTGTATATAATTTGTTAGAAAGTCCACACATGCATACAGCAATCACATATTGCCCCTTTTAAAAGCTTAAATGTGATTAGGATGTGTTTCAAGAGGTAGTGAGTGGTATTGTCTTTTTAATGATTCATCTGTAATTTGGTTAAATAGAGGCAAAATAAAATAGCCGTAGTGTGATGAAGGCAAAAAATAAGATAAAATAACATTTTCATCTCAATAAGTTTTGAATGATACAATCTGGTGTTCCCACAGGCCTTTTAAGCAAAGTAAAGGTGTGTAATGTGTATAATGTGTAGCCTCTACTCAGTGGTGATTTTAGCATGTAACTCTTGATGGGGCAAAAAACAATACAAGTAGGATATATGCTAGCAAATCCACAAGACTAAACAATACATTAATTGCACTATAAAAGTAACAAACGGTGCCCACAAACGGCCTACATAAAGCTGTCCCAACAAGCAGTCCCAACATCTTACCACTGCTACACCTGGCTATCAGCAGAGCTTTGTCTGGCAGCAAAACAGTTCATTCAGCCTCATTTAGCTGATATGGTTGACTTGCTTTAACAAATGTGGTTTCTAATGACAATTGAGATGTATAAACTATGGCATAAAGGGGAAGACAAGCAGATTTTTTAAAAATTAAACCTTTATTTAACTAGGCAAGTCAGTTAAGAACAAATTCTTATTTTCAATGATGGCCTAGGAACAGTGGGTTAACTGCCTTGTTTAGGGGCAGAACGGCAGATTTGTACCTTGTCAGCTCGGGATTTGAACTTGCAACCTTTCGGTTACTAGCCCAACGCTCTATAAGAGGCAATACGTCATTTCGATTAAGACATTAATGAGCGAGTTAGGACGGGCGTAGTCAATATAACTATTTGTTTAGCACTTTTGAAATGTACAGCGACAGAATTCAGAACATCTGACATTCTAACAGTGTTCTCTCCGTGTACACCAAGTCAGAACAGTTGGTGAAATTAAAAGGGGTAAATAGACCAAATTATTAGGGTGAGGCACATGGGCTACTAACACCTTACTACACAACATTCACTTAGTATTACTTTCTTAGCTACAGTATACATATCTCCCTGGTATTTTACATAATTTATGAAGCAGTGTAACGGATGTGAAACGGCTAGCTAGTTAGCAGTGATGCACGCTAAGTAGCGTTTCAATCGGTGACGTCACTTGCTCTGAGACCTTGAAGTAGTGGTTCCCCTTGCTCTGCAAGGGCCGCGGCTTTTGTGGAGCGATGTGTGCGGAGGGTCCCTGGTTCGCGCCCGGGTATGGGCGAGGGGACGGTCTAAAGTTATACTGTTACAGCAGCATACAGCAGGACTCACCTTGTTGTGCTGTGCTCACTTGAACATGGTGCGGCGGTCCCTTGTGGGCAAATTTTGTCATCAAAGTCTGGCATTATTTGGATTTATGGTGCTTTCAAAACAACTGGGAACTCTGAAAAAAACAAGGTTGAATCATGATTATGTCATTGATCTTTAGGTCATAGCTCTAGAAAGAGGCTGGATTTACAGCGCAGCGCTCCATATTTTCTGCTGGCTTGTCCCACCACCACAGAAAGCACTGAATTAGGCTGAAACACCTGTATTTTGGAGCTGCATTACTCAAGAAAACAAAAAAGGGACCATGTTTGTATACGGCTTTATTAACTCAATTATATATATATTTTTGACATTGTTTGTAAACTGATATGTGACACATATTAATGCCAAAATAACATGCAAAACAGGCAACCCCCGCCCCCCCCTTTTTTTGTTGCAAAAATGAGCTGCCCTGAATGACTGGTCGCCACTCCCTATAATTGATTTTACTAAAAGGTGGGTCATGTCTGTACTGCCATCATGTTTTTAGCATAACGAGGCTATATATAGGGGGTACCGGTACCGAGTCAGTGTGGGCGGGGGTCAGGTTAGTTGAGGTAATTTTTTTGTAGGTAGGGGTGAAGTGACTTTGCGTAGCTAATAAACAGCGAGTAGCAGCAGTGTTCAAAACATATGGACGGGGGTAAATGTAATAGTCCGGTGGCCATTTGATTAATTGTTCAGCAGTTTTATGGCTTGGGGGTAGAAGCTGTTCAGGAGTATTTTGGTCCTAGACTTGGCGCTGCGGTACAGCTTGCCGTGCGGTAGCAGAGAAAACAGTCTATGACTTGGGTGACTGGAGACTCTTGACACTTTTATGGGCCTTCCTCTGTCTGACACCGCCGATTATATAGGTCCTGGATGGCAGGAAGCTTGGCCCCAGTCATGTGCTGGGCCGTAAAGCACCACCCTCTGTAGCGCCTTACGGTCAGATAACATTATTTGAGACATTTTATTATTTTCTCTCTGTTTATTTGTTTCAATAATGTTTCTCTAAACCATACCAATAAATATGACTTTATGAAGTGAAAATAGTTCCCCCCGTCAAATTATTGGAGATATATGGTAGGGGTCAGTTAAGGAAAGGTAGATACACAGTAGCAATTCTGCGCGTTGAAACAAACGGAGTGGGAATTCTCTTACGAGAGTCTGGATCTCTACACCGGGAGTAATTGGATTTGAGAGCACTGATCCGCTGTCACCGTATGGGCTGGGGCGCTTTCGGTAAACCCATATTCCTGCACCCCGCGCAGTGGCACTTGGCATCGGGTCCATCGTTCGCGTGACAAATCGGCTACAGAGAACAGCCGTTTTCACTCAGACGTTCTGGTAAGGCTGTGGTGGGTAGTCGTTGTCTGGTGGTCTCCGTCGCCTATAGCCTATGTTTCGGTAATATGTCTGCAACTGTATCTGAATGTTATTATGGCATTTTTACAATACAGCTCTGTATTTCAGTTATGACGTATGCAGACCGTGATACGGGCACGTAAGCTCCAGACATGTGGCGCAGCGTAATTCGTAGCGCTGTCAAATCTCAAGTCAGCACGGACGGATACGGTGAAAATTGTCTACACCCTGGACGCAGACTGAATAAAATAGTCAGTGCTGTTTATTAGCTAGAAAAATACTGAATTGTTGATGGGGTTGGGGCTATACGGTATGGGTTGGGGTAGCCTACCATATATCTTGATTTTGGGCTTAGGCTACCAGTTATTTTACAGTGTAGTGTTAATATTATCAGCTCTCCTCAACAGTTGTTAAAATGTGCATCCCATCAACCCTTTTCCTCATTGTGTTACATTAGAACCTGTCTGTATTCCACCTGTTGGCTACAATGGAATGCTGTGCACTGCATACCGTTGAAGACCATTGTTACAACTCAGGTGTTATACCAGTAGAAAAACCCACGCATTAATTACCCTTTAACTAATGACCCTTTTACTAAATCTATTTTACTTTGAAAAGCTAAATTAACATAGCTTACGACCTGTCTAATGGTCATTCTCATTAGACCGGTTCTAATTGGGCGGCAGGTGGTTTGAGCGTTGGGCCAGCAACTGGAAAGGTTGCTGGATCGAATCCCTGAGCGGACGAGGTGAAAATCGGTCTTTCTGCCCATGAACAAGGCAGTTAACCCACTCTTCCTCGGTAGGCCGTCATTAAAGAAGAATTTCTTCTTAACTGACTTGCCTAGTTAAATAAAGGTTAAATAAAAATAATAACAAGTTCTCTCCTTCCACTGGATTAATACCTACTCTTTGTCCTCTCACATTTCACTTCTGTATATAATTCTTTATTTCTGTTGTCTCAGCTGAATACCAAGTTTAAGTGCAGGAGGGATGTCACTGCCCTATTATTGGTGGGAGATGAATCCCAGGTTTGTTAGTAGCAAAACAATCTTCAATGTCAGAGACCAAAGCAGATACTGTATGTAAGACAGAGAGTATTGTGGCCACTGTTGTCGACTTCATCACTCTACAGTTATTCCCATGACCCCTCCTGCTGCTGTCTGTCTCAATCCCAGTCCAGATAACTGGGAGAAGTGGTGAGGCTGGAAAAGCTGGCATGTTACTGTGCAGCTACGGTACGCTACTGCAGTAATCTCCTCCTCCTCTCGGGGCTTAGTGAGGAGGCTGACAGTAGCAGATGGGTCTAGGGCACCAGGCTAATAGACTCACTGACTCAGTGGGACGGCAGGTTTTGAAGGCCTGTATAATACTAGTTGCCTGACCCCTTACCGTCAACTAGACCGACAGTACAGTAGCGCAGGTCTTTGCTCCAGCCCACCTTTGTTTCTGTCTAACCCTGATATGTCCGTGTTGGAGTAATGGGGGATAAAGCCATGTCAGGGCCAGTGTTCTCACTGCCTGATGGGTTTGGCCACATTTGTCAGTTGACATATTTGTTGGATATCTCTGGCACAAATGTAAATCCATGAGGTCAACTGTGATGGCACTTGTTCTCCCCCAGACATTGACATGGCAGCACGTCCAGACTTCCAACGTGAGGGGAGGGGTGAGAAGAACCTGTCTCCCCTGTCTCGCCTCCCCCATGAGCGGGTGACCCTGATGGTGGACGGGACTCACTTTGTGGTGGACCCCGCCTTGTTCACCGCCCACCCTGACACCATGCTGGGGAGGTAAGGTCCAGACCCCAAAGCATCACAATCTGTGTGTCAGATTTAGACTCTTTTATTATAGTGTAACAGACTATCACAAGATTGTGCTAGCCCACTGACCTAAATCATCCAAAGCCTTAGCGCAAGTCTTCAAGACTCAGGCCAGGTTAGTCATCAGGCAAGCGTGGATCACCACCGTGTCCAATACAGTAGTACAGCCTATTATTAGACCAGGGAAAGATAAAGAAGAAACACTAACAAAACCCTAATCCCTCAGGAATCATTTCAGAGTGGTTTGTTTCTAGTCTCAGAGAGTGATGTTTAGTCTGACCCATTGGCCATTTGGATTAATCTGGCTAATAATCTGAGATTAGTCAAATATTACCCAGGAATATTCCTCTCATTAACACCTTCTCTCGCATACACAATGGAGGCATTGTTATGATTCTGACAAGTTACACTTATCAGGTTTCAGGTGTGACCCAGATGCAGACAGTGTTGAAGAAACAAACATTTATTTATAGTACAGGGGCAGGCAAACGACAGGTCAAAGATAGGCAGAGGTCAGTAATCCAGAGAGGCTGCAAAAGGTCCAGAACAGCAGGCAGTCACAGGGTCAGGGAAGGCAGAACGGTCAAAACCCGGAAGGACTAGAAAACAGGAGCAAGAACAGACAGGAACAGGGGAACAAACACTGGTAGGTTTCACGAAACAAAACGAACTGGCAACAGACAAACAGAGAACACAGGTATAAATACACTGGGGATAATGAGGAAGATGGGCGAAACCTGGGGGGGGGGGGGGGGGTTGTGGAGACAAGCACAAAGACAGGTGAAACAGATCACTGTACTAAGGAAAGGAAATAAGACTTGAATGGTAACTGGACATCTACACAGACAAGGCTTTCAACATGCACTAAACTCAGAAATGCATATTGTGATGACATTTACTATGATTAAATAAATAAATAACACATTTGAATTCTCAGGATGTTTGGTCCTGCCCGTCACTTCACCCGGCCAAACGCCAAGGGAGAGTATGAGATCGCTGAGGGAATCGGAGCCAGCATATTCAAAGTCGTCCTGGTGTGTTTCACTCAAAATAGTTCCCCTGAATTATGAAATTGCTTATATCTTCCCTTACCTAAACTAACCTACTGTGTTTCTCTCTCCCCCCTCTTCTTCTCTGTCCCTTCACTCTCTTTCTCTCATTCTCTCTTCCTCTCTCACAGGACTTTTACAAAGGGGGTATCCTGCAGTGTCCAGAGGGGGTGTCAGTGTCTGAGCTCAGAGAAGCGTGTGACTACCTCTGTATTAACTTTGACTACAGTACTGTCAGGTGCCGAGACCTCAGTGAGTAGCACAGTCACACCGGGTCTGACCAGGGTCCTGTTCAAAACCGAAACGTTGACTAATGTTTTGCAATTGTTGCATGCACAGTTTTCAGAATGAAGTTAAACCACTTTTCAAAACCTCTTCCTAATTGCTGAGTCTTCTTCATCTTGAATTTTTACTATTGAAATATACATTTTGCCATGTACAGTGCCTTGCGAAAGTATTCGGCCCCCTTGAACTTTGCGACCTTTTGCCACATTTCAGGCTTCAAACATAAAGATATAAAACTGTATTTTGTTGTGAAGAATCAACAACAAGTGGGACACAGTCATGAAGTGGAACGACATTTATTGGATATTTCAAACTTTTTTAACAAATCAAAAACTGAAAAATTGGGTGTGCAAAATTATTCAGCCCCCTTAAGTTAATACTTTGTAGCGCCACCTTTTCCTGCGATTACAGCTGTAAGTCGCTTGGGGTATGTCTCTATCAGTTTTGCACATCGAGAGACTGAAATTGTTTCCCATTCCTCCTTGCAAAACAGCTCGAGCTCAGTGAGGTTGGATGGAGAGCATTTGTGAACAGCAGTTTTCAGTTCTTTCCACAGATTCTCGATTGGATTCAGGTCTGGACTTTGACTTGGCCATTCTAACACCTGGATATGTTTATTTTTGAACCATTCCATTGTAGATTATGCTTTATGTTTTGGATCATTGTCTTGTTGGAAGACAAATATCCGTCTCAATCTCAGGTCTTTTGCAGACTCCATCAGGTTTTCTTCCAGAATGGTCCTGTATTTGGCTCCATCCATCTTCCCATCAATTTTAACCATCTTCCCTGTCCCTGCTGAAGAAAAGCAGGCCCAAACCATGATGCTGCCACCACCATGTTTGACAGTGGGGATGGTGCATTCAGGGTGATGAGCTGTGTTCCTTTTACGCCAAACATAACGTTTTGCATTGTTGCCAAAAAGTTCAATTTTGGTTTCATCTGACCAGAGCACCTTCTTCCACATGTTTGGTGTGTCTCCCAGGTGGCTTGTGGCAAACTTTAAACAACACTTTTTATGGCTATCTTTAAGAAATGGATTTCTTCTTGCCACTCTTCCATAAAGGCCAGATTTGTGCAATATACGACTGATTGTTGTCCAATGGACAGAGTCTCCCACCTCAGCTTGTAGATCTCTGCAGTTCATCCAGAGTGATCATGGGTCTCTTGGCTGCATCTCTGATCAGTCTTCTCCTTGTATGAGCTGAAAGTTTAGATGGACGGCCAGGTCTTGGTAGATTTGCAGTGGTCTGATACTCCTTCCATTTCAATATTATCGCTTGCACAGTGCTCCTTGGGATGTTTAAAGCATGGGAAATCGTTTTGTATCCAAATCCGGCTTTAAACTTCTTCACAACAGTATCTCAGACCTGCCTGGTCTGTTCCTTGTTCTTCATGATGCTCTCTGCGCTTTTAACGGACCTCTGAGACTATCACAGTGCAGGTGCATTTATACGGAGACTTGATTACACACAGGTGGATTGTATTTATTATCATTAGTCATTTAGGTCAACATTGGATCATTCAGAGATCCTCACTGAACTTCTGCAGAGAGTTTGCTGCACTGAAAGTAAAGGGGCTGAATAATTTTGCACGCCCAATTGTTAAAAAAGTTTGAAATATCCAATAAATGTCGTTCCACTTCATGATTGTGTCCCATTTGTTGTTTATTCTTCACAAAAAATACAGTTTTATATCTTTGTTTGAAGCCTGAAATGTGGCAAAAGGTCGACAAAGTTCAAGGGGGCCGAATACTTTCGCAAGGCACTGTACAAGACACTATGATGTCAAATCAGAGGTCATAGTTCAAATGGTGTGACCATTCGTTCCTGTCCCAGGTGCATTGCTGCATGAGCTGTCCAACGACGGTGCAAAGCGTCAGTTTGATGTCTTCCTAGAGGAGCTAGTTGTCCCGATGATGGTGTCCAGTGCTCAGGAGGGGGAGAGGGAGTGTCACATCGTAGTTCTCACAGATGATGACATAGTGGATTGGGACCATGACAACCCTCCACCCATGGGAGAGGAGTACTCACAGAGTAAGTGACCTAGTGACCTAGACCTTAATTATAATGAATCAGACATTATTAATAAAATAAATCATGGACATGTATCTTTCGGACAGTGCTGTTTGTTTCATTTTCTATACTTTAGATTCTTTAGAATCTAGTGCCCCAACCTTTTTTGGAAAATAATTATGATTTTGGAGTGAGCACTTCGTTCAATATTATTTCCTGTTCTTTCTCTCTTCAATGTGCCCAGTTCTGTACAGCACCAAGCTCTACCGCTTCTTCAAGTACATAGAGAACAGAGATGTGGCTAAAGCACTGTTAAAGGAGAGAGGACTGAAGAACATTCGCATCGGCATTGAGGGTGAGTCCGTTACCATGTCCCAAATCAACCCGCTAGCCCTCAGCCTCTTCTCCCAGCCTCTTCTGCTTAGGTGTCTGAATATCTGAACGAAAAAAATAGGTATAATAAATCTAAGGCATAGATTCAATCCGTATCGCGGAAGATCCATGCTATATACGGGTTAGCAGATGAAAATGATGCACGTGTTTTAATGGGGACGGAGTCCATGTTTTGTTGGGATTCTGGATGGCATGATAGCTAGTAACATTGAGGGGAATCTTAAGTGGCACGTTTCATCTTGTTACTGATATCATGTCTTGTTTTGAGGTGTTTTGTCTGATTTTATGTCAATGCTAATATGGCAAAACATTTGCTAGCTAGCTAACCAACGACTAACGATATATTTGAGAAGCAACAAGTGCTCATTGTGAAAATGTATTTTCAATACACATTGGAGACCAAATATAGTTTGCATGTTGTCAACAATCTAAGCAACCAACCCGTCTATAGCTAGATTGAAATTTAAAGACTATGTTCCGCCTTTGTATTACAAGCTGCATCCCACTGGGGAAAAAACTGGTTGAAACAAAGCTGTTTCCACGTTATTTCAATAAAACAATATATGTTATGTGATAATGTTGAATCAGTGTGGAAAACTGATTGGGTTTGCAAAAAGTCATCAACGTCAGGACATTTCTACTTTATTTCACCCAGCTTTTAACCTAAATCCAATGACATATAGTGAAATTGTTTGTTGATTTCACGTTGAATTCACATTAGTTGACAACTCAACCTTATTTAAATCAAAACTAGACGTTGAACTGACGTCTGTGCCCAGTGGGATATGTCGTCTCAATCGTAAATTACATTTACATTTAAATTGCGTTATAACACAAATCTTCCGGAATACTTATTGAATCTAGCCCCAAGTCTTCCAATGCCATAGGCTACATTTTGCTTCTCTCAAATCCGCAAACCCTACAGAGATACTGAACATGATGTGCGTCTGGTCTTCATGTATCCCAGGGTACCCTACCTGTAAGGAGAAGGTGAAGCGCCGTCCCGGTGGGAGGTCAGAGGTCATCTATAACTATGTGCAGCGGCCCTTCATCCAGCTGTCCTGGGAGAAGGAGGAAGGGAAGAGTCGACACGTGGACTTCCAGTGCGTCCGGAGCAAGAGTGTCCCCAACCTCATCACCTCTCTGGGGGAGTCAACACGACCCGCAGTCATACCCAACCCGCAGGTCGATGAGCTGGATAGGCTGATCAGCCCTGATCCCCGCCCCCAGTCCCAGGCCCCACCCCCACCCATCAATGACAGTTGAGGAGAGGGTAGAAGTTGACCTTGGGTATAGGTTTTTTGTTTGTTTCCCTATTGGTTAAGGTCAGGGTTTGGCAAGGTTAAGGTTGCACTGATACTAGGGCCTAGATTCAATCAGATCAAGCATTAACCAGCGATAGACGACACCCGCGTAGCTGATGTTTTGGAGTGTCGGAGATGTAACTGGGTTGGAGCTGTCAAATCAGTGAGCAGCTGCTCTGGTGATCTCATGAAGCCACACAGTCCCACTTGTGTTAGAAGTTCAGACCGAGAATGTGTAGGCTATAAAGAAATAATGACGCTCAAATTCATTAAACAAAATAATAAGGATTTCTATCAGCCTAATCGAGGTGTAGATTACATCTCACATTCCAGTATTCTAACTTGTAAACAGGGCTGCATGAGGTTTCTGTTAATGCGACTCCATGCAGCCAATGGCAATGTCCGCTTTAGGTATAACGCCAGGAGTGCCTGTTGATTTGACAGCTCTAATGCAGTTCCTCCTCTGACCTCAACGCTGATCTGAAAGAATCTAGCCCTAGATCTGTGTTTTGGGGCAACTTCTACCCGAGGCCGTCATCAGTTACCACGTCAGCCTGTCTTCCACTCAGGATGTGTGAGTTTACAGACACACTCAAACAAACCTCCATGACCATACAGTCCAACCCATGTATGCATACAGAAACAGATGCGCATGAAACACAGACATGTACACACATACATACACACATGGATTTGGACAAGGAGGATGTTTACAGTAGATAACTAGACCCTACCAGAGTTTATCTAGTGTTTCCTCATTTAGAATGTGTGTGTGTGTGTGTGTGTGTGTGCTCTTTTTTTTCTTTTATGACGGATTACATTTTATATGCTTTGTACATTTATATAAAGGTTTCAGTTAATATTATTGTTTAAAGTATTTCCATCGTTTTTGTTCAAATAATTGGTTCAAGTAATTTTTGCAGCTGCACGGGACACCGAAATAAAATGATTGATGGCGTAGCTAGCTTCAGGATTTTGTGTTCTGATAAATCAAACCTCAGGTTGACATCTCATAGAAAGGATGGCCATGCTGACAAAGGCATAAAAAAGAAACGACAGTATGCCCCAGAATTGTACAAATGTTTTATTGAAAGATGAAATAATTCTCAGCATTTAAAGCTTTTTTTTCTCATAGTGAACATGTGTTCTCCTTTGCTGAGAAATATAGTTGAGCTGAAAACATTCAAACCTCATACAGAAGGATTCAATAAGATATACACACACACACACACACACACAGATCTATACATAGTATATGTGTCACCCAACAGACAAAAGACTGCGGTTTATACATGTACTCATTTGCATATCAATATTTTTCCTTGTTCAAAAGGAACAGCTTGGTGTGAGCATTGACACAAAATATAGGCTATATTAAAAAACATAAGCAGACAATGGGAATTATTGTACCGCCTATTTGGCATGTGCACCTTTTCAAACAGCATTACACTAGTAAGAATCTATCATGCTAAGCAGCTGCTCAGAGTTTACTTCTCCAGCGGGTACAAAGACCTTAAAGCACTCGAGTGAAAATCAGAACGAGAGGAGAACTAACTGTCAACGTCATTCAGTCGTCTATCTGGGGGAGAAAAAAAATTATGTATCACTTTACACAGGTATTACTACTGGGTTACTATGTGGGAATAATCTATGTAATTACATTTAAGTGCAAGTAGTTACATAGCACATACCATTTTAGTCTCTTGAAAAATAAAAGAGCGAGAACAAATGGTTAGTGTTAGGCCTACTACTACCTGACTGCAGTAGTTCATCTAGTAAAACGTATCCTGTAGTTACTCATGTAAGGTGTAAAGTGAGGCCAAGTTTGTTTTCCTTTTTTACATAATACACACACTAACAGTGCTGAAAGTGTTTAAACACAGATATATGTGAAAGTTCAAGCTCGATATTTCATATTTGCTGAAGTTTTAAATGTACGTGAAATCCATAAATCCCCATCATTGTGCATAAAACAGTGGTTCCTTTGTGAGTTAAAATTACTATATGGAAGAAGAAAAAAAACGTAACATGGGAAGCCTTTCATTAAATACCAGCTTTGGAAAGAGCAGCTGTAAAAAATAAAAAAGAATCAAGCACTGTCGGGTGAGCAAAGGTCTAGAGCTTTCCATCCTGCATACAAACAATTTAACATGAAACAAAAAGGGAGATTCCAATTTCAAACTAATGTACAGCTCTTGGAATTCTTTGGGTAAGGCATATAAAATGGACATGACGTCTCAAGGTAGTGTCATTCAGACAGTTCAACATACACTCACAACCAGCATTAGTTATATCCCTGAAGACTAGTACTACTTCAATCCAACACAGCATCTGAATGAACCTTTTCCAAAACGTCTGTATTATGAAAATGATACATAACAAAATGACAAAAGAAATAACAGGGCACATTAAAAGTTGAGACAACCAACAAAGGCAGTGAAGGAGAAGTGCTTCCTCAATAAACCCCTTATTGAGGAGTAAGCTAGACTACCATGGAATTTTCCGTCCTTTGTTGAACATTCTCACTCACTCTGGCTGATGACATCACAGGAATCACAGAAATAGAATGCTAAAAATAGCATTGTTAGAACTCCTCTCTCCAAGGCAAGCGGTGATCTAATCTAATGACATCACAGGGGTAGTGAGACAGACTGCTGTGAACCTGTCAGCTTCCTAGAGAACAGTAGAGACGTTTTCCTATGAACCGTATGACAGGTCGAGGAGAGGAGTGGGGAGAAGGTTCTGGAGGGACACAAGGGGACAGCTATAAGGCTGTACATCAGAGTTCAGTGCTGGTGGGAAAGTTAGAGCCAGGCTTCAGCTCTGAGACATTGGGCCCTATTCAATCAAAACTACTATCCTGCTTTCGAAGATAAAAATGGACATTCTTCCTACACAGCGAGAAAGCATATTTGAGATGAGTGATTGTTACACACTGTAAAAATTTTACTGAGATAATTCATCCAAACATGAATTGATAGTGAAAGAATAATGGTGGTTTTCACATCCTGGAAACCCGGTTACTGGGCCCCAAGTCACATAAGGCCAAACTGTGGTTACAACCATGTATCCACAGGGTATAATGAACTGGTTAGGGTTGGTTCAACCAGATTTCTCAGAATCCTGGTTCAGAAGGCCTGCAGGAAATAGAACACTTAACATTTGAATTTTGTTTTTTAAAAACACTAAAACACTATAAAACATATTTGTATAATGAAACTGAACCGTTGTGTGAAGGTATCTGGGTGCTGCGGGGGATATGGGAATCAGTGGGTCACTGCAGCACAGGTTATAGGGTCAGAGTTCATCTCTTGCTTCCCTTCATATAGGAAGGGATGGCTCCCCTGGCTGTCAGGCCCTCAAATCGCTTGTAGGTGTAGTTGATGAAGACCCAGTCCTTATTTTTATAGTCAGCCTCCGCTGCTGCTGCTGCTGCTGGAGACTTGGTGGGTGCTGCTGCAGGTGGGGGGAGAGAGAGAAAGGGGGAGAGAAAGGAGAGTGACAAAAGAGGGAGAGGAATGTGGGAGCGGAAATAGACAAGGTGAAAGGGAGATATTTAGAGTTGATAGCCACTAGGTCAAATCAAATCAAATTTATTTATATAGCCCTTCGTACATCAGCTGATATCTCAAAGTGCTGTACAGAAACCCAGCCTAAAACCCCAAACAGCAAGCAATGCAGGTGTAGAAGCACGGTATACTGTACAACCACACACACACACACACACACACACACACACACACACACACACACACACACACACACACACACACACACACACACACACACACACACACACACACACACACACACACACACACACACACACACACACACACACACACACACACAAACTTTGAAAGACACAGGAAAATAGTTTCTGCCGAAACTCTTGTCTTTCTCTCACCTGTGGGTGAGAGGATGTCCGACTCGGGGAACTCGTCGAAGTTTGACGTGTCGTCTATGCTTTTGATCTCCACGGGAATCGCTGCAGGTCTCTCCCTGGGTTGGGCGACAAACACAGTAAGACTGTAGTAAGACCTGGACTTCTTGGAACGCCGAGGTATTAAAAAAAAAAAATATTTTTTTTTGCCTATAAACTGTTCCCGGAAAGAAGTCCCTGTGTACCTGATGTGGTCGTAATCGACTCCCTCAAAGAATGGGTTTCTCTTGATCTCCTCCACCCCTGTCGCCCCGATCCGATGATCTCCCTCACAGCAGAACCTAAGTAGGAATAAACCAAAATGTTGATCCTGAGAACAACCACATAAAGGGACATAGAAGTGTCCCTGCCAGAGACACAGTATTTTGCTCGAGATGACATTCATGTTTTACAATTGAACCATTTAGTTGACGGTCATTCTTATCAAGAATAATATACTGTACAATGGTCTCTATGGACTGTTATATGTAGTGCACTCTTAGAAAAAAAAGGTGTTAAGTAGAACCATAGGTTACACTGAAAGAAACCATGGGTTTCTGTTTCGGTTTGTCCCCATAGGAGACAACAACCTGCTATAGAGCATGCTAGGAAATATGTTAACGATGGGTGTGGATTTGAGTGTTTTAGTCTACACAGAGTACAAATGACACAATCACTCATCCGCCTTTGGTTATTAACGCCAACAATTGGGTCCGTTTAAACCCCTGAGTGTTAATTTGGCTCTTTATAGAGTTAATTTAACTCCTGAATCAACCTTAAAAATGTTACACTGAAAGATCAACACTAGGTAACACAGGCCAATTTGCTGTGTACAAATATTCCCATACACACTACCGTTCAAAACTTTGGGGTCACTTAGAAATGTCCTTGTTTTTGAAAGAAAAGCTACTATTTTGTTCATTAAAATTACATCAAATTCATCAGAAATACAGTGTAGACATTGTTAATGTTGGAAATGACTATTGAAGCTGGAAATGGCAGATGTTTTATGGAATATCTACGTAGGCGTACAGAGGCCCATTATCTGCAACCATCACCCCTGTGTCCCAATGGCATGTTGTGTTAGCTAATCCAAGTTTCTCATTTTAAAAAGGCTAATAGATCATTAGAAAACCCTTTTGCAATTATGTTAGCACAGCTGAAAACTGTTGTTCTGATTAAAGAAGCAATAAAACTGGCCTTCTTTAGACTAGTTGAGTATCTGGAGCATCAACATTTGTTGGTTTGATTACAGGCTCAAAAATGGCCAGAAACAAAGAACATTCTGAATCTCATCAGTCTATTCTTGTTCTGAGAAATGAAGGCTATTGAATGCGAGAAATTGCCAAGAAACTGAAGATCTCGTACAACGCTGTGTACTACTCCCTTCAGAGAACAGCGCAAACTGGCTCTAACCAGAATAGAAAGAGGAGTGGGAGGCCCCCGTGCACAACTGAGCAAGAGGACAAGTACATTAGAGTGTCTAGTTTGAGAAACAGACACATCACAAGTCCTCAACTGGCAGCTTCATTAAATAGTACTCGCAAAACACCAGTCTCAACGTCAACAGTGAGGAGGCGACTCTGGGATGCTGGCCTTAAAGGCAGAGTAGCAAAGAAAAAGCCATATCTCAGACTGGTCAATAAAAACAAAAGACAAATGTTTGTTTGAGGTGTTCGGATCCCAAAGAAGAACATTCATGAGACGCAGAATTTTAAAAAATATGCTGGAAGAATGCTTGACGCCATCTGTCAAGCATGGTGGAGGCAACATGATGGTCTGGGGGTGCTTTGGTGTTGGTAAAGTGGGATATTTGTACAAGGTAAAGGGGATCTTTGGCTATCACACCATTTTGCAACGCCATGCCATACCCTGTGGACGGCGCTTAATTGGAGACAATTTTCTCCTACAACAGGACAATGACCCAAAGCACAGCTCCAAACTATGCAAGAACTATTTAGGAAAGAAGCAGTCAGCTGTCTGTAATGGAGTGGCCAGCACAGTCACCGGATCTCAACCCTATTGAGCTGTTGTGGGAGCAGCTTGACCATATGGTATGTAAGAAGTGCCCATCAAGCCTATCCAACTTGTGGGAGGTGCTTCAGGAAGCATGGGGTGAAATCCATTCAGATTACCTCAACAAATTGACAACTGGAATGCCAAAGGTCTGCAAGGCTGTAATTGCTGCAAATGGAAGATTCTTTGACAAAAGCAAAGTTTGAAGGACTCAATTACTATTTAAATTAAAAATAATTATTTATAACCATGTCAACATCTTGACTATATTTCCTATTCATTTTGCAACTAATTTCATGTATGTTTTCATCGAAAACACGGAGATTCCTAAGTGGCCCCAAACTTTTGAACGGTAGTTAAGGTACAGTTTAAACCATTCTTACACCTATCCTTTTAAGCTCAAGAGGGTTCAACTTTAAACACAGAGATAAACAGGAATGCTCAGGTACTATTTATTGAGATTCACACGGGTTCTATGTAGAACCCTTCTTGTCTTTCAAAGAATCCTTATTGCCATCCAAAGAACCCTTCCTTCCAAAAACGGTTCTTAGGATGAGAAAGATTCCAGTTTGAACCCTTTGCCTTACAAAGAACCCTCATCTTCCAAAAAGGATTCTTCAAATGAAAATGGTTATTGGTAGAACTCCATCTCTCTGCAAAGAACCATTTTGGAACCCTTTTTTCCCAAGAGTGTACTGGTGCTCACCTGAGGATGAGTTCCTTGGCCCTCTCTGAGATGGGGACTTCCGGAGGGAAAACCAGAGTCTCCTTCCAGTTCATCACCTTCTTATATGTCTCCTGGGGTGTCTCCGAACAGAACGGGGGGTAGCCTGGAGAGAAACAAAGAAACTTAGACAGCAATCCTAATTCAATCCTAACTTACTTCTTGCAAGTTAGTGCCTGTGTTCCAATCAATCAAACGATCACTCTTACCAATCAGCATCTCGTACATGATGACCCCCAGGCTCCACCAATCACAGAGCTTGTTGTATCCGGTCTGCATGAACACTTCCGGGGCGATGTAGTCTGGAGTTCCCACAGTGGAGAAAGCCTGAGAGAGGAAGATAGGAAAGGAGAGAGAGAGGAAAGGAGAGAGAGAGGAAAGGAGAGAGGGAGAGGAGAGTTGACAGGGTAAGAAGTACGCCCTGCTTTAGACACAGCCCAGTCAGTAAAACAACCTCTAGCCCCTGAAATGAATAACCATTTCAAGTAATGTTCTGAATTGACTTAATTAAAATGCAGTCAACCCTAGCCTTTTTCTCTTACCATGCCACACAGTACATTCGCTGTGGAAACCAAGCTGACGTAACTGTAACCGTGCTGTAAATGTCAGCCCATAAAAAGGGACAGAAATCCAACCATCTGCACACCAGATGTGTACTGTATCTCTGCTACTACACTGGCCTTCATCATTTCATCTAGAGAAATCTGGTCCATACAGAACGACAGGCTCTCTCGCACGAAGAGATAATGTGGATTTGGAGATGCTCTACTCTTTACAGGAGAGAACACTTTTTCCTAGGAGTGAATGAACACGGATAACCGACACATTTCAAAAGCAGAGGCCATTGGTAAACCGTCTTATACCCTAATTAACTACAGTCGTCTTTGCTGCGTTTATGAGGAAGTTTGTGCTTAAGACCGATCCTCCAGTGGAGTTGTGACTAAAGGTAGCCAGAGCTCCATGACACTCACCAGCTGTCGTCTGTTCCTCTTCCAGGTCTCTGCTTTCCTCTTGGAGTTCATGTACTGAGATGCTGTGGAGAAGAAATGATTGGTCTTAGGCACAACTCAGTTACAGCTACGCACCCAGGAGAAAGATCCATGACAAATATATAGTTGTATTAGCTTTCTAATTGTATCTACTTAAATTCATTGAGTATAGCTTTATTGTTGTACTCACTGAAGTCGTTGGAAACGCTGTGGTTGAGGTTCCTGTAGAACTCTGTCCGATGGGCCTTCTTCAACCCTGTACACAAGCCGAAGTCTGATAGCTTCACATGGCCCTGAACACACACACACACACACACACACACACACACACACACACACACACACACACACACACACACACACACACACACACACACGGTTATTTGTGTTACACCACTTCCTGGGGATGTTTCAGTAATAACGCATGACAACATCAGAGTGTTCTGAAATCACACTTCCTGTGGTGACTTTGAAACTGTGTTGTGGATTTATAATTTCAGACTTGACACTCCGGTAGATCACCACATTCTAATGCTGATGTAATCCTCCTGTGTGTGTGTGTGTGTGTGTGTGTGTGTGTGTGTGTGTGTGTGTGTGTGTGTGTGTGTGTGTGTGTGTGTGTGTGTGTGTGTGTGTGTGTGTGTGTGTGTGTGTGTGTGTGTGTGTGTGTGTGTTGATGTAATTTCAAATAGATTTCAACCTGCTTGCCTTTTTATAACCGAATCAAAAAATCTAAATGTAAATGGCATGTTATAGAAGGGTCCAGAGCACTTTTTTTTTATTTTTTAGATTTCACTTGTTTTTGAGAAACCTACCCTAACCAGCGATTCACTTCCTCATCCTCGTTGTGCAGTACAGGGGGCTCTGAAAACACATGAACAAGTGCTCCAAAAACAACCAAATACATTGTTTTAGAAACGCAAAAATAGGGTGGCGCAGTTTTTTAGACGTTGTTGGCAGCCTCCGGCGGATGGAATGAACCGGTGCTCTGCACCCTATTCCGTAGAGGTCTGCGCAAGGCGGTTCAGACGGCGATGGCGTACCCGGACGACAACCTTTCTTTGGACGCACTCATCGCGATGGCCATCTGTCTGGACAACTGTAGTATCTTGGGATGCTTCTTAGATTGATGACACCGGACACATGAGTACGTTTTATTATTTAATTGTTACTTAGAATAACATTACCGGAATGCACCTGGCGTAAGCTCCCTGAGGCGTTTCCGAGCACGGTTTAATGGCAGACTAAACGGTTACGGATAATTAAAGCAAATCACGCATTGAGTCAATACTGCCATCTATTGGTAAACATAATACTTAACATAAATATACCAGGTTACTACAGCAACCTTCTTTGGGAGTGCCTGAACCCATGGAGGTAGGGGCCAAACGTCTGTCCTTGGCAGAGGGACGCCGTGTTCCTATTGCGGCCAGGAGAGGTACCAGCTTCAGTGTTGTCAGCGTCCCAACCCGGGGTCCACTAGGGCAGAGGGGTGCCTGTCCCTCAGGTGTGGTCTCTACAACACTAGTGGACTCTGGTGCCGCGGGGAATTTCATCGACCAGGCCCTCGCCTCCTCCCTCAACATCACCTCATACCCGCTCTCCTCTCCTTTTCCTGCCCAAGCCGACCATTGGGATCCGGCACTATCACGCACATCACAACACCACTCAACCTCACCGCGGGAGCCATGCACCAAGAAAGCCTTCCTCATCATCACTACACCCGTACACAAAGTCATCCTCGGCCTGCCGTGGCTCCAACGTCATAACCCCACTTTATCCTGGTCGAAGGATGAGAATCACAGCCTCGGCTCCGCCTCGGCACCAGGATGCCGGAAGCCCTGCTTTCCCTTACCCTGTGGTTCCACATCCACCAGGCTCTGGAGAGGAAACCCGCACCTGTTACCTGCCCCCCTGAGCGCATCTACGTTCCCACAGGTGTAAGAGATAGGCTGCTGACCTGGGCGCACACATCCCTCGCTGCTGGACACCCAGGTATCACCTGCACCATTCAATCTATCTCCGCTAAGTACTGGTGGTCCACCTTGGCACAGGACATTGCCCACTCTGTCAACTCCTGCTCCGTATGTGCCCAAACTAAATCTCCCTGGCATGCTCCAGCAGGGAAACTCCTTCCCCTTCCCGTGCCTCAGTAGCCTTAGACCCATCTGTCCATAGACATTGTCACTGATCTCCCCCCGTCTGATGGTTTCACCACTATTACGGTTCTTGTGGACAGATTCTCAAAATCCTGCCATTTTATCCCTCTCTTTGGTCTCCCTGTCGCTCTCCAGGTTTCTGAGGCACTATTCCAGCAGATGTTCTGGCCCTAAGGCCTTCCGGGTGGACATCGTCTCCGACCATGGCCCCAAATCCACATCGTGAGTATGGAGAGCCTTCACGGAGAAGCTGGGGGACACGGCCAGCCTCACATCCACATACCTCAGTCCAGCGGGCAGGTGGAAAGGACTAACCAGAAGCTGGGGAGGTTCCTTAGGACCGGCAGGGGGAGTAGGCCCGGTTCCTTCCCAGGGCGGAGTACGCACAGAACTCACTTCGTCACTCCTCCACCGGGCTGACTCCCTTCCAGTGCGTCCTGGGATATCAGCCAGCCCGGGCCCCGTGGACCCCAAGCCAGATCGAGTGTCACGCCTACTCCAGCTGCCGCTCTCGACGTCGCCGGTCTACTAACCACAGGTCCTGGCACCATCATTGTGCACACCTGGACCTCATCATCAGCTTGAATACTCTCCCTTTATTTAGTTCTCAGTAGCCTCAGTCGTTAGGCAGTATTGGTTCTGTTCTCGTTCAATACGCTTCTCATGTTTTGTTGATCTGCCGTCTCTTACCATTAAACGTACCTTCTGCACCTGGTTCCTGACTCCAAGCGCGTACGCTACAGAGTGTGTGTGTGTGTGTTTGCTTGCATGTATGTATTACATAGCAGGTTCTGTGTATATGTACCTTGGAGTCCAGCAGTACATTGTCAGGTTTGATGTCTCTGTGTATGAAGCCCATCTGGTGTATCGAGTCTATGGCCAGGACCGTCTCAGCCACATAGAACTGAGTCTCCTCCTCTGACAGAGTATCCTTCTTCATCAGCAACGTCATCATGTCACCTGCAGGGAGTGCCACAAAGAGCATCAGCGTCGCACACACAATTGCAAACAATGCACGTGCACACTTCACACACACACCTCCAGGTAGGAACTCCATGAGTAGGTAGAGGTTCATCTTGTCCTGGAAGCTGTAGAACATCTTGACCACCCAAAGACTGTCTGCCTGCACCAGGATGTCCCTTTCAGCCCGGATATGGCCCACCTAACATAGAAAAAGAACACATACTGTAGATCACATAAAATGAACACACAGACATTCTCTCTACACTAACGCCAACCCACCCAACAACGAAACACAACACATAGAAGGAACACACACACCCAATCTCTCAACACTAATGCTAACCCACCTAACATCGGAACACAACACATAGAATGTGTACATCAATAAGCCTACAGGTCCAGCCCCATCCTCTAGCACCAAGACCTTTGATATTCACAGATTTGGAGAGGGCAGTGGAGGAGAGGGGGGAGGGGGTACATTCAGAAATAGCCATTGCTGTTGCTACATAAACAAAGTTAAATATCCATAATACGTTGGGAAAATAAGGAATATGTTTCAACACGACACAAGGCTTAAGGAGGAGGAATGTGAAGTAATCCTGTGTCCTTAGATACAGTACATGGCCTTAGATACAGTACATGGCCTTAGATACAGTACATGTCCTTAGATACAGTACATGTCTCAGCTGAGCGAATAAAAGGGACACAGGGCTCTATTATCAGCAGGCGCTAAGGAGACTCAAGTGTCGAACACACAATAGTTTGCAATTTCATCATTGTAAAAACGGACTGGCATTACACCAGGTTCAGCAATTTACATCAGCTCGCTTGCGCTGAGGTGGGAGGAGTGGCAATATTTGAGGTATGTTCTTAAAAACAAGCGCATAGTGACAATTTCATGCAGTGCAAAAGGGAAGTTAAGACCCACCAAAAGCAGGTTTTAACGGTAACACAGTTGATAACGGCATGGAATCTGAGTGTGGAAGCGCAGCCAATGGCTCACAGTGCCAACGGAAAGAGAGATGTGTCTTTTGGGCCTTAGAATCATGTATTTAGAAACATTTTAAAAACTATTTGTTCCCCTCCCACTTCGTTTAATTAGATTAAAAACCAAGCATAGTCTTGTTTAGCAGCTTCGTATAGGGGCATATTTTTTTTAAATCCTGGCCATGCATTAGCTAAGTAGCCTATGAATGAAGGGGTTTTAAATGGTCTACTGAGAGTGACTTGAAACATTTTGGAGTCACTCTCAGTAGGCAACGAAACAATTGACAGGACCCTAGTATTTTAAATAGACGTGCAAATGTCATGTTAAGACATTGACGTGAGATGCGATTTATGATATTACGCTTCTGACCCCATCCTATTTAGAAATATTGTTGTTGTTTTTAAAAACAAATTGCTTGTTTTTCCATTTCATTTTTAAGAAAAACCAAGCACGCCCCCACCCTCCACTCCCAATGCATTGGCCAAATAGCAGCCTATCAATAAAGGGTTTGGCTCGTGAGACTGCTTTCCCAAATATTTATTAAAAGATCAAGTTTGGGAGCAGAAAAACATACCTTTTTTTTGCTTGCTCACGTTCTTATTTTGGATGTAAGTAAAAGCAACAACTTGTTTTAAACAATGTCTACCTTAATATTATACGCCCAAAGAGAGCAATTATGGTGCCTGTAACAGTATTTAGACAGCCTATTTAAAACAAGTTGTTTTTTCCTTTTGATAAGAATTTGATCAGAATGAGTCACTCTCTTTCGGAATTTAATCTTGCTTATTGACATCATTTGGCAGGTCCATTGCTCAGACAAGGCAGACATAATGCAATTTACAGTAGGCCCCTATATCAGTGTGAATGCTATGTATTTCCATATTGAAGCCATGCAATAAGGCTTCTTACAATATGGACTGCAAACATGTTCAACGTATTTAGCAAAGATGGGATAGGCCTACATACTTTTTTTTCTTATGCTGTTGTTGCTGGAGGCTTTTTAACAAACTAAGCTATAATGGACTCACATTTGAATTTGAGTTGATGACAACGCAATACATAAAAGACCGTACACAACATGAAGAAATCCATATTTGGCCATGGAGCACGTTCTGATTGAGCAATGAGGGGTCAAGCCTGGACACACCTTCAACTTGTTTAGTAATCAAAAACCCAGTCTTTTCGTGCCACCGCCAGCTACTGCACCCATAATTGCAGTTGTCAAATAACTAAAATATTTCTGACGCCCCGAACCTATTGCGCTACCATCAGCGCTATGATTTATCATTGTGTTAGGTTTGTTAAAATAGAGCCCAGAGAGAGAGAGAGAGAGAGAGAGAGAGAGAGAGAGAGAGAGAGACAAAGAAAAAGAGAAACACACACCTGTTCCTTCTCCAGCATGTCAGCCTTGCGCAGGATCTTCATGGCATAGACATGACCTGTGTCCTTCTTCTGGACCAGACGCACCTGTTGATCAGAGGGCAAAGGTGATCCAACATGAGTTCATGAGGTCATGGCAAATGGGAAGGGATTTACATCATCGCCATCAAATTATTTTCTGAAATCAGTGGATTAGGCAGTTCAGACTGAAAAACACAGGACTGTAGGTGAGAGTGGGGTAAATTGAGCCACCCTTGTTTGTGGGATAATTATAAACTATACAAAATGTATAATTTAACCAAATATTTAGGAAGAGGTCATTGTTTTATAAGCTGTAATAGGAGGTCCTAAACCTATCATGAAAGTACATCCTTGTAGCTTTGTGGGCTAACATAGTCAAAATGTTAAGTTGAGCCAATGGCTATGGGGTAAAGTTAACCAATCGTTGAGCCAATGGCCAAGGGGTAAAGTGAACCAATCATTAAGCCAATGTCAAGTTGAGCAAATGTAAGTGTTTTCTTCCCAGGAGAATTTGTTCTCAACTGACTTGCCTAGTTAAATAAAAACTTCTCTTTTTTTTAAATATCCCAGTGATAATGCCTTGCATTAGCAAGGCATTATCGCTGGGATATTTAAAGAAAAGATACGTTTTTATTTAACTAGGCAAGTCAGTTGAGAACAAATTCTTATTTGCAATGACGGCCTACCCCGGCCAAACCCGGACCAATTGTGTGCCGCCCTATGGGACTCCCAATCACGGCCGGATGTGAAACAGCCTGGAATCAAACCAGGGACTGTAGTGACACCTCTTGCACTGAGATGCAGTGCCTTAGGCTGCTGTGCCACTCGGGATCCCAAGGATATGAGGTAACAACAGGAGCTGGACTATGTTAAAAGTGTTCGTTAGGTGTTAAGCCTGTGTTAAAATATGCTTAAAATTATTAAAAGACAAAAAGTGATCGTGATTAACCCATACCCAGGTTAAATTGTGCAAAGAGACCACTTTTTTAGACAAGCTATGTTATCAAAACTGTAATAGTTTACATTAATTCTTATTATTTCCAGGGATCCACAACATCTTGAAATAAATGCAGATATCAGTGATGCTGAATGTAAAAAATGACTCAACTTACCCCACTCTCCTCTATTGCTGCTGAGTGATAGATAACTTACAGCAGGGAGTAGAGAAAATGGGAGGATCCACCAGAGCATGATAACAAACATAACTCAGCTACACTTTATTGACAAACCCACTTTTTACCTCGCAAAGCTATTATATTGTGAAATGATAACTAATTACATAGTAATAACCTAATTAGGACTGCAATAGCTCTATGTAGGTTTACCTCTCCAAAAGCTCCTCGACCAATCACCTTGAGGGACTCAAAGTCTTCCAATCCCAGCCGGGTTCTCTTCAGCCTCAGGAACTCTGTCTCCTTACGTGCATGCTGGGAGCGCCGCATACACTTCTGCAACACAGGGTGTGTGTAAGTGTTTGTGTGTGTGTGCGTGTGTGTGCGTGTGTTACTACACTCACCTCCTCATCAGGCAGTCCCTCCTCATCCATCACCCTCTCCAGCTTCTGTTGCCTAGCAACGAGATAGGGGTTGGGGGTCAAGAATTAAAGGTTAGGGTCAAATATGTTGATTCAGGAAGTCCCCTCCCAGCCTGCAGCTCTATACTGAGCACTACACTACCGGTTCTTTAATTGATTTGGGGCAGTTATGGAGGAATGGTGACAGAAAAGGAATGACCCATTCATATGTTCTCAAAGAGAAATAAACCATAAATGTTTTTCTTGAAAAAATGAGGGAGCTTAGCCAAACCAGCCCCTATAATTATTGTATATTCTCCTTTCTAAGCAGGTCTGTGACACCATGAACAATATTCTAGTGTGGACTTCCTCTTTTGGCATGGCTCGTTGGTGGGTAGGATGAGCTGTGACTGGGTGCTTGCTTTGTGCATAACTTTATTTTCAGACGCCTCTAACGGGGGGGGGTACACAGATCCTGTAGAGGTTTTAAAAGAATAATACTATTTCATTTAACCTTTTCCCTGGCATTTCTGGATTCAGGTTTTGGTTGAATGGGATTGCATTTTAATTCAACAACTTAATATGGATTTCCCAGGACCCTGGTAGGACTGCTGATGGTCAACAGTGGGTAAATCAAGATATTATCAAACTAAAAGTACTTCCAGATGCATTGTGAAAAGCACTAGTCATGGGAAAAGCATATTTCACAGACACACTGAAACATCGTTCAGACTTATTTTACTACTGCATTTATTGTATTGCCTACACGCATTGGCAGGGCGCGGTTACACCCATTTCTCCCCCAGGCACAGTGAGGCTCTAAGCAGAGAGAGAGGTCGAGTTGAGGTCAGTGATGTGTAACACCTCTACTCTCTCTTCCTCTTGTTGGTGGCACTGTGCTGCCTTCTCAGCTTCGGACATGTTTTGAGGAACAACCTTTGCTTTTCAGAACCCTGTCAATGTCACTGATCTTCCTAGTTCCAGCATGTGAGAGCATGGTGCGTGTGTGTGTGTGTGTGTCAATGCCATAGCACGCACCTCATCTCTCTTTCCTCATGCTGGGATATCAGGTTACTGTAGAAGTTCTCCAGGGTCACCTTAGCCATGGTCACTCTCTCCTTGGTGTGGTTACTCATTGAGGAGCAAGAGGAATGACCCCTCGTCGCCATGATTACCTACCCTCCCCACACACACACAAATTGAAGCACACAGTGTAAAGTATCCTATGCCCTACTATCTACAGATGTCCCCTATTCTATGGCTCTGTTGAAGACAATAAATTGCCAGGCGGAGTTGGCTGCATGTTTGTGCAAGAGTGTGTGTGTGTGTGTGTGTGTGTGTGTGTGTGTGTGTGTGTGTGTGTGTGTGTGTGTGTGTGTGTGTGTGTGTGTGTGTGTGTGTGTGTGTGTGTGTGTGTGTGTGTGTGTGTGTGTGTGTGTGTGTGTGTGTGTGTGTGTTTGTATATACAATTGCATCAGAACAGACACATTACGAGAGATGCCTGTTATAAACATAGCCATAGACTCTCACTTCAAACACAGCTTTGAATCGGCATGAGTCACACATGCCCTCTCCACTCTGGTGTCTGTCTGCCACAAGTCCACACACAGCCCCTCAAGTTAACACCAGAGGCTCTGGACAGCCATGGCAGAGACAATGAGACAGTCTCTACTAGGGATTTATACTTTCCATCAGCTAACACTCAAAAAAGACATGAAAGCTTGAGTTGTGCGAGGAGAGAGACTATATGAAACAGACTCCTCTGGCAATAACTTTTCTTAGTCTGGTGATTTGTGGTCTGTAATGCTAGGCCGAGGACATTAAATGATCCCTATTTAGAAACAGCAGAAGAACAGTATTTCAGAGAATGTGGAGCAACCAAGGTAAAAATGTGTTTTATTTTGGATATTGTGTGGATATTTGGTTTTTCTCTCATCAATAACTATGGAACCAAGCATGCCATGAGTATGACAACTGTATATTCTGAATCTAGGTAATTGGAGAACAATCCATTTTGTTTTGTACAAAATAAGATTTAGGACTTCAATCTTCATGTTCATAGTCCTGACAAGCTTTGTTTATTCGTTTAAGAGCTATTGATGATTAAAATCCGAAATATGCTTTGTATTTTTATTTTTACACAAAAAAAGGTGTGAATGTCATGCTTGGTTCAATAGCTATTGGAGAGAGAAAACCGAATATGCACCGAATATCAGATAGAAAAATGTTTGTTTTCCTCAGTTGTGGAGCAGACCGAATTCCGTGAAATGAGAAAGGAGGCAGCGACACAGACAGAGGCCATTCACATCTTCCAGGCTCCAAAAGCGATAAAGGAAAAAAGTATACAAAGAAACAGTTGTTTAATTAACTGTGCTTACTCTTATCAGTGGTCTGCACTGACGGTCTGCACTGCTTATATTATTAACACATTGTGAACTAAACAGCAAGTTGTCTTCAGGTGTGATAGAAGACTAGCCTAGGTCAGCTTCAGACTCATAAAATTTGAATAGAAAGTATGATTTAAAAAAAATGTTTTTGAACTACATTCAGTTTGTCCAAAGAATTGCCATCTTTACCTTGAGAAAGGGTGTCCAAATAGCCGCCTTTATTATACAAGTATATAAAGGCCAGGAAATAGTCTACAGCCGATGCAATGAGAATAAGGTGTTGGCATCTAGATACAATTAGAGGTAATTGTAGGCTACAATCGACCTTTAAATAAAAAACTAAACTACAGTACCTACCTATAGTACTATAATCAAATGCTGGTGTTACACTTTTAATAGCCTACAGATAGTCCTACAATAAAATGGAACACACTCAGGTATGCGAAATGTTTGACCGTCCTGCATTAATGGTATGGTTGGTTGGACTTTCTGTGTGTAAACTAGCCTACTCAAAATAGCTACCAAGGCTGGAGAGAGGAGCCTTTGTTTTACCCGTGCGGATTTACGTTCTCAACTTCCTAAAGTAAATCCCCATATCTACCAAATGCTATTAGGTGGCCTATCTAAATCTGAACTCTTCAATAAAAGCTTACGATCTCACATTGTTATATTAAAGTAGCTGAGCGATAAACTAGTACGCTCGTTTTGACTGGTTGCTTTGTTCAGAAAAGCGTCAACATCTGCCAAGCGAGTGATCACTTTTTACCTCAACTACCTTTAGAAGGTTCACGAGATAAATTGTTATTCCACATTTACAACGTCTCCGTGGTCATTGTCAAATGAAATGTTACTCTCAGTCTCACCTCTATTATGGCGTCAATCGGTTAAAATTCAAGTCGGATCTGCTCCCCTCGCTCGAGTCTGCTGATGTTCACGGTCGGTATCCATTCGAATTACGGGAAGTGAAGTGCCCCTCCCCGCAGAGCTCCAAATTACCCGGGGCCTCTTACCGGGTCCATGGTCGTGTGGGCTGCTCGGATCAGTTTCAGGCTTGATCGAGGTAATGATGGGGATGGTGATTATGTTGTTCATGATGATAATAATAATGATTGATGACAGGCTTAGTGATGATGATAGCCTGCCCTGACCCTTAGTATTATTCAAAGAGACATGGCAGAATTATTTAGGTTACTTTCAACTATCACCTCCACCCCTCATACCCTTCTATGTTAAAAGCAACCCATAAAATCCCTCGAAATATAGTCTAATATTCATAGCTTTCGAAAAGTGGCCTATTTGTCACCCTTCGACATTCACCTGCAGATCTGTTATCGACATATGATCATTTGTTTTATGAGTGTAGGTCACAGGTGAATTGTGTGCCATTGTTCCATCCATACTTAATCCTGCATTAAAGTAACTGTCCAGTGAAAATCTCACTTTTAAAAGTGAATATTCTGTTAACTCATACCCAAATAATGTTGTTGACTTACCCTATACTCATATTTGTGGCCAAAGCATAATTTGGAGGGGGGAAAAAACACTTCAAAAGCCCCACCTCAAACTTGTATCTATTACTGGCCAATCAGCGGTCTACTCACATTATTATTTTTTCAACGATCGATTATTTTCAGACCTCAGCTGAATCTGGTAATGAATGGTGTGGCTGTTGAACAAGTTGAGGAGACAAGTCCTGTGTAGCCCAGTCAGGGTTGTGAGTTCAATTCCCATGGGGAACCAGTATGAGAGAAAGAAAAGGTATGAAAATGTATGTACTCTTATTCAGAGCGATTTTACAGCTCCGGATAAGAGCGTCTGCTAAACGTAAAAACGAGACCAAATTACTTGGTGTTACCTTAGATCGTAAACTATCATATGCTCTGCTTTTTGACACCACACCCCATATAGCATGTTCTGCAAGCTCTAGTTGTCTTATCCTGATTATTGTTGCGTCACTTCATGTTTCTACAAGAAACGTTAATGTGTGGGAAATTCCAAACGGTTTGCTGAGACAACTTACATACAAGACTGACACACACACTTACCCCACCAGACATGCTACCAGGGGTCTTATCACAGCCCCCAGGTACAGAACCAATTCAAGGTAACGTACAGTATTATACACAGCCATGAGTGCCTGGAACTCTCTTCCATCTCATATAGCGCAAGTGAACAGCAAAACTGGTTAAAAAAATAAAGCGACACCTCACGGCACAATGCCTCTCCCCCCATGTGACCTGCTTGTTGCGTGTAATGTACTGACATGTATGTATAACTGATAGATGCACACACACTACATGTACATGTTTTTAAATGTGTGTCAATTGTAAAGTGTTTTGTCCGCAGTAAGTCTAGCTGTTTCCATTGGCGTCGGCGAAAGGGGATCAAAAAATAAAAATACACCCACACCAAATAAAAAATTGTAAGGAAAACCATTTATCTCATATTGTAATGAATTATAGACCGTACTTCATAAACATCTGGAAACACTGGATAGTTACTTTAAACGTAGATGTACACCAGGTGGCAGCAATGTCCTATACTTCTGCGCTAAGCAACCTTGAAAGACAATTTTGTTTGGACGCAAATTAGTAGCTGTTAAATCAAGCACATATCTCAGCAGATATGAGACACGCCCCTATTCCATCTCGAACTAAATGTTGACATTATTTGTAAATGCTGTCTTTTCACACAAGTTCAAAAATACAGGTTTGAATTTATGCTCTTGAACGCACCTCGCGCTGGGGTCCTCGACTGCAACGGAAGTGACCGGTGTTTTTCTGACGGTTATTTGCTATCAGAGATCATTTGGGACGTCCATAATCCTAAACCCTAACCTTAACCCATTTTAAATGTCAACGTAAATGGGGATCCCAGATTGCATTTTCTGACAGCAGCTAATTTTAGCATCAGCTCGCCAGTCCCGGCTAGTGCTATCTGGAATTCCTTGGGACGTCCCGACGCTAACCCAACCCTTACCTAACCCATTTTAGATTTAAATTTCAATGGTGGATAGGGACGTCCCAAGCATTCCAGTTTGCTCCCAAATGGCTTTGTTCGAAATGCCTAAAAGTCGATATTGAACCAAGGAAAAATTGTAAATCGCCAATGCAAAGCCACAAAGTTGGGTACCAAATCTGCCAGATCGTGAAAAGAACATACTAATACTTTTTTACCTGGACAAATTATTAGATCACACGTAAAAAATGAAAAAAAGACGTTTCTTTTTAATGCACTGCAAAAATGAGTTTAGACCAGAATGAAGCACTCTCCTAACTATTTATTGTTCATGCAGTGAATCCTGCAAGAGGAACGTACAGTATTATACACAGCCATGAGTGCCTGGAACTCTCTTCCATCTCATATGGAAGAGCAAGAGGATTCACCCTCATTTGTGAAAGAGGATTCACCCTCATTTGTATAATTATTTTGTAATATATCTGCAGGTATTCGTTGTTTTGAGCCAAAAAATAAAAATAAATCAGTAGAAGCTGTATGTAAATCAGGGAGCCAAATAAACGTCGCTTTCTGGTTTTCACCGATGCGATTCGGGTTCCGACCAAAAAGATCCGTTCAAAAAGAACGACCCATCACGAGCTAATGTTAGGATCAGCTTTCCAGTGGGACGGTCAGTGCTATCCGGAATCCTTGGGATATCCCCACCCTTAACCATAACCCTCTTTCCATTTCAACTTCATGGGGTAGGGACTTCCCAAGGATCCCGGATTAGCACGGACCCCATTCGGACATTGGAGTGGTTGTGAATCCTGGCTGTCGTAACGTTCGCTGAGGACTTTCCCACCCTTTATACGCCGTAAACTGTAAGACTGCTGCTACGATCCTTACCAACGGGTAAGTCATTCAACGCACGGTGAAGTGCCTCGACACCCTGCTGTCCTGTTTACTCGCCAGGTCAGTGGCTCCTTGGCAAACTGCTAGCCCGCTGCTAACTACTGTCGTCAGCAAGCTGTCATTGTGATGGTGGGGGAAGGGTGTTTTTGTTGTTGTTGTACAGCAGTGGCAAATTAACGGATGGATTTCTTGAGATCGGCTGGGGAAACATTGACAGTTACATTGTAAATTAACCGAGGGAAATCATGTGAAATAGCTTTGTGTCATGTTGTCATTTGCTAGTGTTGTAGTTAGCTAGCTAGCCAGCCAGTTTTAGCCGGGATGCCACCGTTCCACAGACTGCCTGTCATATATATATATATATATATATATATGACTTTTTTTTGGTAAGTGCCTGTCATTTAGTGGGACAGCAGAGAAACCACTAGCAGCTTCTAGACTGGTTTAGGAGTTGTAACACAGTTGTATTGCATATGATTGCTCTTCATTCCCATCAATCTTCCCTTTTATGATGTGAGTATCAAACTCAGTTTCTTTGCATTATTTTTTGACTGATATACTGTACCAGTCAAAAGTTTGGACGCCTACTCATTCAAGAGTTTTTCTTTATTTTTTTAAACTATTTTCTACATTGTAGAATAATAGATAAGACATCTAAACTATGAAATAACATATGGAATCATGTAGTCATCAAAAAAGTGTTAAACAAATCCAAATATATTTGATATTCTTTCAAAGTAGTCACGCGTTGCACACTATTGGCATTCTCTCAACCAGCTTCACCTGGAATGCTTTTCCAACAGTCTTGAAAGAGTACCCACATATGCTGAGCACTTGTTGGCTGCTTTTCCTTCACTCTGCGGTTCAACTCATCCCAAACCATCTCAATTGGGTTGAGGTCAGGTGATTGTGGAGTCCAGGTCATCTGATGCAGCAATCCATCACTCTCCTTCTTGGTCAAATAGCCCTTACACAGCCTGGAGGTGTGTTGGGTCATTGTCCTGTTGAAAACAAATGATAGTCCCAATAAGCGCAAACCAGATGGGATGGCGTATCGCTGCAGAATGCTGTGGTAGCCATGCTGGTTAAGTGTGACTTGAATTCTAAGTAAATCATGACAGCGTCACCAGCAGAGCACCATCACACCTCCTCCTCCATGCTTCACGGTGGGAATCACGCATGCAAAGATAATTTGTTCACTTACTCTGCGTCTCACAAAGACATTGGAACCAAAAATCTTAATTTTGGACTCATCAGACCAAAGGACAGATTTCCACCGTTCTAATGTCCATTGCTCGTGTTTCTTGTTCCAAGCAAGTCCCTTCTTATTATTGGTGTCCTTTAGTAGTGGTTTCTTTGCAGCAATTTGACCATGAAGGCCTGATTCACCCATTCTCCTCTGAACAGTCGATGTTGAGATGTGTCTGTAACTTGAACTCTGTGAAGCATTTATTTGGGCTGCAATTTCTGAGGCTGGTAACTCTAATGAACGTATCCTCATGAGTGCCAGTTTCATCATAGTGCTTGATGGTTTTTGCGACTGCACTTAAAGAAACTTTCAAAGTACTTGAAATTTTCCTGATTGACTGACCGTGTCTTAAAGTAATGATGGACTGTTGTTTCTCTTTGCTTATTTGAGCTGATCTTGCCATAATATGGACTTGGTCTTTTACCAAATAGGGCTATCTTCTCTATACCACCTCTACCTTGTCACAACACAACTGATTGGCTCCAACACATTAAGAAGGAAAGACATTCCACAAATTAACTTTTAACAAGCCACACCTGTTAATTGAAATGCTTTCCAGGTGACTACCTCACATGAAGCTGGTTGAGAGAATGCCAAGAGTGTGCAAAGCTGTCATCAAGGCAAAGGTTGTCGCAAAGGGTGTCGATTTTGAAGATTCTCAATATAAAATATATTTTGATCATTTAACACTTTTTTGGTTACTAGATTATTCCATGTGTTATTTCATAGTTTTGATGTCTTCTCTATCATTATATCATGTAGAAAAATAAAATAAAAACCCTTGAATGAGTAGTTGTGTCCAAACTTTTGCCTGGTACTGTAGGTGCTAATGTTGCAAGTGGAAGCTAGCCTGTTGAGAATGACCTGGGGTCTGACCTGCTGTTTCTGCATCAGATAATGTTACATTTGCTGCTTTTGCTTTAAACAACAAGTTGTCTAATGGAGAAACTGACTGATGCATGCCTGATCTGCAAAATTGCACATTGGCCCACGTTGTTTTAGAAATCTTTGGTCATAAGAAAAGAAATGGGTTTGACCACTTTCCAAAACTTTAGGGTCCACTGTTGTCGAGGATTTCTGTGGTTACTTTGTGCAAGTTGTGACTCTCCAATGATATGGGCCAGCATTCTCAGTGGCTAAGACACAGAATAAGAATACTAGAATGGAAATTAACCTTCTTATGATGGGATAAAGGTCAGCCATTTTATTCAGGGAGTTAGTCAACCATAGTTTGCCAGTGCTGTGATAAGATATTGTGTCAAATAATATATTTTAAAGGTGATTTATACTGACAATGTGCATAAAACCTGTATAAACTGTATTTATAACTATATGACTATTTTAGCTTGACAATTATATTACGTAATTTGTGTTATAAACTGGGTGGTTTGATCCCTGAATGCTGATTGCCTGAGAGCCATGGTAAATCAGACCGTATTCCACGAGTACGACAAAACATTTATTTTAGCTGCTCTAATTACTTTGGTAACCAGTTTATAATAGTAATAAGACACCTCGGGGGGTTTGTGATTTATAGCCAATATACCACGGCTAAGGTCCGCGTTGCTCCATATACCACACCCCTGGGCTTTATTGCTTTACACCATGCCCAGAATGGACGTGCACCATCGTGCAGAAATGTATTTTGTCCCCCCCCCCCCCCCCCCCCCCCATCAAACGCGATCACGACACGCAGGTTGAAATATCAAAACAAACTCTGATCAAATTATATAAATTTGGTGACAGGTCGAAAGCATTAAACATTTTATGGCAATTTAGCTTGCTAGATTGCAGTTGCTAGCTAATTTGCCCTGGGATATAAATGTTGAGTTGTTATTTTACCTGAAATGCACAAGGTCCTCTACTCGGACAATTATTCCACAAATAAAATGGTCAAACAAATTGTTTCTAGTCATCTCTCCTCCTTCCAGGCCTTTTCTTCTTTGGACTTTATATGGCGATTGGCATCTAACTTTCATAGTATTTCCATGACCGATCTAAGTTCATCTTTCAATCACCCACTTGGGTATAACCAATGAGGAGATGGCATGTGGGTCTCTGCTTCTATAAACCAATGAGGAGATGGGAGAGGCAGGACTTGCACCGTGTTCAGCATCACAAATAGAACTGACTTCTATTTTAGCACTTGGCAATGCAGACACTCGTTGGCGTGGCGAACAGTGTGGGTGCAATGATTGAATAACGTATGTATACATTTATTTTGCAAAGCTCGCGCACACGACTCAAGCGGAGTGATCAGCATGTAAGTATAACATATGTCTTAATCCCGATTTTACTTATGCAGGAAAATAAAAGTATGTCTCTACTGCCATTCATTCCAATTAGACTGGTTTGGAATTCTCCCTGGCCAATATGGGTCCATTTTTACCCCCATTCTGGCCATTCTGGAACATTGACGGTTATAATGACAAAGCCCCTCTTGTAATTTAATAGGATCTCTATGGGCTAAGGTTTGTTTGAGAAGCTTCATGTTTAGTGGAGTGTGACGGCAGGACCTGCCATATCCTGCCCCATCACGTCTTTAAGACTGTGGCTGCACAGTGTTTTGTAACTCAGAACTGGGTGAAGAGGAACGTACTCGTGCACTTGTGTGTGTATGGCAATAGATAACACGGCGGGGTCCTAGGGTTCATTTCTTATTCTCACTTTCATTCTCAACCCTTTTTCTAGCTATTCCACCACATCCTTCCTTCCTTTCGCTCATTTTCACTCAAATGAGAACTTACGTGAAATGAATTTAGTTTAGTAAAACAGTTAAGAAGCAACTGGCAAGAGAGGACTACTAGAGCAAACTGAACTCCCAAGTCCCATTTCAGCACCTAGCCTACATGTAAAGCCAACCTCACATGATCTGTTCTCTCCTCTTCCACCCCTCAGTGTGTGGCCCCATTGTGGATCCCCAGCCCCAGAGAGCAGCGGGGGGGAGGCAGAGGGCACAGCGCTAGCAGGGCCATGAACGTCACCGGGTACCAGCAGCAGCAGGGAGGTTTTCGGACATGCCGAGGCACACTCAGGGAGAGGGATCCTAGGCAGGGTGTGGGCATGGAGACAGCCTGCTGCCTGGCCCCTGGAGCCCTGCGCAGACTGATTGAGCTGCCGTCTCCCCCGCTCAACCGCCACCAGCTGAAAAGGCTGGAGGAACACAGGTACTGTGATAGAAAAATCGAATATTCACCTTTGATCCGATGATCATATGTGTTTTATAGATGTCATTACATCAAACTAGGGATGCACCGATATTACATTTTTGTCCGATACCGATATCCAATATTTTCCTTGCCAAAAAACCTGATACCGATATTTTTAAATTTTAGCAGCCTTTTAAGCATTCTAGAACAGTTAAATAGTTGAAACACACACTGACCCAAAAGTTATTTTGTTGGCATTTACATATGTCCCCATTACCAGTAAAACATCATCAAAACCTATTTATTTCACTTACCTGCTGTGCTGTTTCGTTGTACATTTGTTCAGTCATTTCATTCTCAACCAGGATTTCATCATACATGTCAAGTTTCAGCTCTGTCTGTCCGTGGCCTCTTCCTCGGTGCGCACTGTCACTGTGTCCGTTTCCATCTTGTCCAGCTGTGTATGTAACATTTCACGTAAACCCTGTTTCTTGTCTGCATCGAAGTAGTGGTCCTTGTACCTAGCATCGAGCATGGTGGCGACACAGTAAAGAGGCAGTAAAGAGAATGTCACCGAATCACTTGTTCACAGTCTCTAGTAGAGTACTCTTCCAACTTAACCCCACGGTCTGTCTGCAGTTTTGTTGAGCAGGCGTTTCAATGCCATGACAGAGGGTTTCACGTCTGCTGCAGACGCAGTTGATGAGCTTATTTCTCCATTCAGTTGTTCGAATGGAGCTAGGGGTGTGTTCATGTTGCCAAGTTTCAAACATGTTCGCAAATGCCATTGAAATGGCAGCAGCGGTATGAGAACCAGCACATTCTTGAGTATGTATTACGGCTTTCCTCAGTAGGAAATCCTCGTCGACCCACTGTGCTGTCAGACTCTGCATACTCATGGGGCTGACATCGCTGGTCCAAACGGTCGGGATGGCGGGAAGCTAATAGCAGTGATGCCCATAGCAAGTAGCTCATGGATGTGCGTTTTCAACAATACTGTGTAACTCCGGTAGGGCAACATCTGAAAAATAGTGCCTACTTGGTAGTGTGTACCAGGGGCTCGAGGTGCTCGACCAGTCGGCGAAAGCCAACATCATCCACGACAGAGAACGGTTGATTGTCAAGGGCAATGAATTCCATTATCTTGGCGTTAATGGATTTTGCCTTTGAGTTGTCTCGCTGAAATCTTACACTTTCAAGGACTGCTCCACTTGTTAACTGCTTGATCCACACAGCAGACATTGTGGGCTAGGTTAGGGATGCTGGGTTGCACGTGTATGGCCTGTCCCTTTGCGGAAAATCCCATTTACATCGGAGCCTGCATTGTTTGCCGAGCATTACTAAGGGAACAAATGATTGGATCTCGAATACATCCTTTAGATCATTCAGAAGATTTGATTTTGGAATGTTATTGTTTTTCCGCACAATCAATCATACACTGAGTGTACAAAACGTTAGGAACATCTTCCTAATATTGAGTTGCACCCCCTTTTGCCCTCAGAACAGCCTCAATTTGTCGGTGTCAAGCGTTCCACAGGGATGCTAGATATTGTTAGATATTACTGTACTATCGGAGCTAGAAACACAAGCATTTCGCTACACCCACAATAACATCTGCTAAACGCATGTCTGTGACCAATACAATTCGATATGATGCTTCCCACAGTTGTCATGTTAGCTGGCTGTCCTTTGGGTGGTGGACCATTCTTGATAAACACGGGAAACTGTTGAGCGTGAACCCAGAAGCGTTGCAGTTCTTTTCTCAAACCGGTGCTCCCTGGCACCCTGTTCAAAGGCACTTAAATATTTTGTCTTTCCCATTCACCCTCTGAATGGCGCACACACACAATCCACGTTTCAATTGTCTCTCAAGGCTTAAAAATCCTTTAACTGGTTTCCTCCCCTTCAGCTACACTGATTGAAGAGAATTTAACAAGTGACCTCAATAAGGGATCATAGCTTTCACCTGGATTAGGCTGATCCGTCTATGTCATGAAAAGAGCAGGTGTTCCTAATGTTTTGTCCACTCAGTGTATATCTGGCCAACATACTCAACCCACTGTAAGTTTCCTGTACAATGTGGGAAATTCTGAACAATTTGCCAAGGCAAATGTGTGTAGAGCCATAAGAAGATTCTGCTTCGCATTGAAGATATATATTTTTTGAAGTCTTTGCTGCGTTCCCTGGCCATCAAGCTGTCCATATAGTCAAGTAGGACTTTTACAGGATTGCAGGAAGAGTAGGCTGCAGTCAGTTGACTGCCAGCGATACTTTGCTAATCTCAAATGAATCCGTCTAGGCAACATGATTAAAAAGTAGAAAATTGACTAATTCATCTCGCAGATTTTCCAAGCGTGATTGACGTTATAGATGGGACACATATCCCCCTTTCAAAGACCCTCTGGACCAAATGACGGAGACTACCTGAATATACAATCTTATTAAGTGTAAACACACAGGTAGCTATTGAATACTGTCGCCTGCACTTTCACCAAATCAAATCATTTCCCGAAACAGTCATTCAATTCAATGATCTTTCTTACTTCTTTGGTCAGATGATCTGGGTCTCCCATGGTCTTTACAACTAAACTACTGTCACACCCCTCACTATTGTCATTGGTTACACTAATTGCACTGTGTGTCTACATAACCTGGTTCAAAGTATTCATGACATTACCCTGAGGAAGGCACAGTGATGCCGAAAACGTTGGTAAATACCCATTAAATCGGAGTGTGTGACATTCTTTATTTTTATAGTTACAACTAAACAGAACACATTGTTGCCCGTGTTGTCATGAAAAGCACTCTGTAGTCAATCAATTATTATTCCTCCAACAGTATATGGAATGGGCCTACCACTGCCATTGTGACACAGGCTACTACAACTTACATGTTAGGTTATAGCCTCAACATGTAATATCACCCGCGTTGCCATAAAAGTGCTCTGTAAAGTGAAAGCGTTATTACTAATCACCCGTGTGTATAAGCTCGGCCTATTACATATTGGAATTGTGCCATTTCACTTACGCATTGAATCGGTCTGCAATTTTCTGCCAGGCTCACTCTGGCTTTTGCGGCGGTCAGTGTATTACTTTTTGGGTAAATATGGGAATGTATTCGTTGTGTGTTACAGTTGTTTCTTGTTCGAGAACAATATTTCACAAGTCTAGGTCTTTTGACTCAACCAATCTGCTCATCGCTTCGCCTAGTAACTTCAACGAGATGCAGCCGTTCCCGGTACCAAGAAATCCCAGACTCCCTTATCTGGTTAAAAGAAGCCGAATATGTTCAGGGAATCTTGAATTTGTTAAACCTTCTTTCCGGGATACTCCACTCGTTCCCCCTCTACAGGTACAGCAGTGCAGGTCGCTCCCTGCTGGAGCCTCTGATGCAGCGCTACTGGGAGTGGCTGGTGGGCCGCGTGCCAGCCTGGATCGCCCCCAACCTCATCACCATCGTGGGCCTGGCCACCAACGTATTCACCACCCTGGTGCTGGTCTACTACTGCCCCACCGCCACTGAGCAGGTAACAATGGCAACAATATGGCACCTGTCCAGGTAGTGTGTACGTACTACTGTACTACCCCACCACCACTGAACTGGTTGTTTATACACTGCCTGGCTTAGTCCCCTGGACAGGTACAGTTTGAGGGTTCAAGTAAAATGCTACCGTATGGTATTTACCTAGACAGACAGACAGACAGACAGACAGACAGACAGACAGACAGACAGACAGACAGACAGACAGACAGACAGACAGACAGACAGACAGACAGACAGACAGACAGACAGACAGACAGACAGACAGACAGACAGACAGACAGACAGACAGACAGAGACAGTTAGTTGTTGCGTCTCAAGGTTTTTTTCTCTATTAGCAACAGTTTTCATGGTCTCTTTGTTTCCCCTCTCTGCTGTCGAGGAGCGTTTTGGTATATCTCAGGCTTTCTGTTCTGGATGAACACCCCGTACCCATAGCTCATACAGCTAGTCTGCACCTGATTCCACGTCCCCCAGCCCCCTTCCCGGCCCACACGCCACACCAGCACCACAGCAGAGATGAGTGCATGCTAAGGACAGGGAATAGAGAGGACACAGCAAAACATGCAAACTGTTAAGCTTAGTAGTTCCCCTCTAGAACCGACAGCCTACAGTAACTTCCCACAAGGGAATATAATTGGTGATATCAGACTTCAAAGTACATGGAATTAGATTACATTCAAACTAATACTTTGTATACAAGAGCCATTACCAAACAGCCCAATGCAGTATAATGCATTTTGTTCGTCCATAGACCACCATGTGCTTTGTGGGTTTAGCTCTGGCTGTTTTCCTACAAGTTCAGTCCACAACACTAGTGTGGACTGGACTTAGTCTCTACTTATTTTATCATAGAAAGGCCAGTCTAACCATGGAAGAAAACATGTATTAAGCCTATAATATTGATGAGAATTCCAGCTTTCCCAGCTAGCAGCTGACTGTATATTTGACCGTTGAATCCACTAATAACTTCCAAAAGTAGGCCGAGCGTTATCTGCAAGGCACAACATGGCCTCATCTTAGGGGTCTCTTTAAATGCCAGTGTTATTCTACCCTGGTCCTGGAAGCCCATAGGCCGTGCAGGTTTCTGTTCTTGCCCAGCAGTAACACACCTGATTCAAATGATCAAGGGTTTGATAATTTGTCGATTAGTTGAATCCAGTGCTGTGATGGAACAAAAGCCTGCACACCCTGTGAGTCTCCAGGAGGCAGGATTGAAGAGCTTTAGTGTCAGCTGACTTCCCCTGTGCTGCTAAAGCAGACTACGGCCTTAACAGGCAGCAGCTAAAATGTGGGTTTGAGTAGTGAGTTAGGAGTGTAATTAGGAGGATCTGCAGGGCGTAACTTTGTTTTCCCTTTCTATAAATAGTGCTCTGTCTCTAGTTCTCCTCCTCTTCCTGTTTCTTTTTTTAGGACAAAGGTTGAGAAATGGCTCTGCGCGCATGTACTGTATGCTCACAGTGTGGAGAAACTGGGGAGAGTGAGATAAAGAGAAGAGGGACTTCAGTAGAGTTTAGTACAGAGAAGACAGGCTTGGTAGGGTACTAGCTCTAGAGGGAGAGGTGACTATGTACAGACGTCCTAATTATATTGCCTTTACAATGTCCATACTCATTGTTGTAAGCATGATTCGACACATGACATCACAGGTCTTAGTTATGTTAACAGGATGCTAAAACATTAGTGGCAGCACTGTTTCACAGCCCAGAGAAAATTGTATTTACCTAACAAGCTGCAGTAGTCAGTGTCCTGTTTTCTGATGGCCCAGGTCAGGATCGTTAAGGACAGACTGCCACGTGGCTGTGGGTGTATTAGTGCTCTATAGGAGTCTATGTGGGTCCCGTGTGGCTCAGTTGGTAGAGCATGGCGCTTGCAACGCCAGGGTTGTGGGTTCTATTCCCACCGCGGGACCAGTATGAAAATCGATGCACTCATTGCTTTCTGTAAGTCGCTCTGGATAAGAGCGTTTTCTAAATGACTGACAATGCCAGGCGTAATGAGTAAACAGTAAAGCTGACACAGGGTGTCGTGTTCTCTTTTGCTGAGTTTCTCACCATGTCGTGTTTGAACAGAAAGTATACTTGCTCTAGGGGCTCTTAGTTTCACAGCCCTTGTTAGATTTCTCACGCCATTTTTAATTCCTAATCACATGTTTCATGAGAACAAAGAGGCAGTCGGTAGATCTTTCCACCCTGCTCTACTTTTCAACATCCCCCATGCCCCACGAACAAACTTTCCGTTCGCAAACCCCCTCCCACTCCCCATATCCCTGTTTTTGGTGAGAGGGCCTGAATTAATTTTTTAAAAGCGTAATTTATCGGGGCATGAGCCAGATTGTGACACTGCAATAACAGGGTTATTTATATGAATGCCAGATTGGCAAGCTTGTAAATTGTAGGCTGTGTCATATTCCAGTTGGTTTTAGTCTGTGTATAAGCTGCTGTCATCTCATAATAGACCCACTGAGTACAGAACAGGAAATGAAGGCAGACAACATTGATGATGCTGTCAAACTCTTTCCGTGCTGATTGGCTAATGAAGGACCAAGCTCTGCAGTGTTCCAAAGCTGTTGAGAGGGAAACAAACTATACAAGTTCACAAACATCTCTCCTTTGTGTAGCTGTAGCCTACATCTGCCAGAAGATCATATTTTATGTCAGATGATGCACTATTGACGATAATACCCACTGGTTCTCAAAGAGCACAACTTCTAAATGTCTTGTGGAAATTACCCTACCATAACCAAACATGTTATATTTTTCCATTGGGAGAAAGGAAGTCATAAGTATTCACGAAGTCCCCCATTTTTGTGACTTCCTTTTTCTTCAGGCACCTCTGTGGGCATACCTTCTGTGTGCTGTGGGCCTGTTTGTGTACCAGTCATTGGATGCCATTGACGGGAAGCAGGCCAGACGAACCAATAGTAGCTCTCCACTGGGTGAACTGTTTGACCACGGCTGTGACTCCCTCTCCACAGGTACAGCTGCCCCTCTGTGTGTTTGTGGGTTTGCCCTATTAGGATTTCATTGAATCTGTGCTTCTATTTCCTCTCTCTCTCAGTGTTTGTGGTCCTGGGCACCAGTATAGCAGTGCAGCTGGGCACCAACCCTGACTGGATGTTCTTCTGCTGTTTCGCTGGCATGTTCATGTTCTACTGTGCCCACTGGCAGACCTACGTCTCTGGCACCCTGCGCTTTGGCATGTGAGTTTGTCTGCGCTCCAGGGAGAGGAAGTTGGGAGACAACTGGGTTAATAGTAATAATAGATTCATACTGAACCAAAAAATAAACGCAAAGATTTTTCTGAGTTACAGTTCATATAAGGAAATCAGTCAATTGAAATAAATGAATCTCCTACTTTATGGATTTCACATGACGTGGTCACAGATGCATTTAAAAAAAGGTATGTCGTGGATCAGAAAACCAGTCGGTATCTGGTCTGACCACCATTTGCATCATGCAGCGCAACACATCGCCTTTGCATAGAGTTGATCAGGCTGTTGATTGTGGCCTTAGGAATGTTGTACCACTCCTCTTCAATGGCTGTGTGAAGTTGCTGGATATTGGCGGGAACTGGAACGCGCTGTCTATCCAAAGCATCCCAAACATGCTCAATGGTGACATGTCTGGTGAGTATACAGGCCATGGAAGAACTGTGACAATTGTGTACAGATCCTTGCGACATGGGACCGTGCATTATCATGCTGAAACATGATGTGATGGAGGCGGATGAATGGCACGACAATGGGCCTCAGGATCTCATCACGGTAACTCTGTGCATTCAAATTGCCCTCGATAAAATGCAATTGTGTTCGTTGTCCGTAGCTTAAGCCTGCTCATACCATAACCCCACCTGTGGTTGTGAGGCCGGTTGGACTTAGTGACAGATTCTCTAAAACAACATTGGAGTTGGCTTATGGTAGAGAAATTAACATTAAATGGTCTTGTAACAGCTCTGGTGGACATTCCTGCAGTCAGAATGCCAATTGCACGCTCCCTCAAAACTTGAGACAACTGTGGCATTGTGTTGTGTGACAAAACTGCACATTTTAGAGTGGCCTTTTATTGTCCCCAGCACAAGGTGCACCTGTGTAAGGAGCATAATGTTTAATCAGCTCAGCTCCTTGATATGCCACACCTGTCAGGTGGATGGATTACCTTGGTAAAGGAGAAATGCTTATTAACAGGGATGTAAACAAATTTGTGCGCCAAATTTGAGAGATCTTTTTGTGCGAATGGAACATTTCTGGGATGTTTTTTTTTCAGCTCATGAAACATGGAACCAACACTTTACATGTGTCGTTTTATATTTTGTTCAGTATAGTTTGTCTGGGTAGCTATTTGGTTAAATATTTACCTATCTGCAGTGACTCGGTACAGGTGTCCTTGTATATAGCAAAGTTATCGTTACTCATTGTGTAGCTATTACTTTTATTATTACGGGTTTTACTTTTCTATTATTTCTCTATTTTCTTTCTGCATGGTTGGGAAGGGCCCGTAAGCAAGCATTTCACTGTTAGTCCACACCTGTTGTTTACGGATCATGTGACGAGGAGTGCTACTGAAGGAATATTGAAACATACACTACTATTCAAAGGTTTGGGATTAGAAATGTCTATGTTTTCCATGAAAACATACATGAAATTAGTTGCAAAATGAATAGGAAATATAGTCAAGATGTTGACAAGGTTATAAATAATGATTTTTTAAAAATTGAAATAATAATTGTGTTCTTCAAACTTTGCTTTCGTCAAAGAATCCCCCATTTGCAGCAACTACAGCCTTGCAGACCTTTGGCATTCTAGTTGTCAATTTGTTGAGGTAATCTGAAGAGATTTCACCCAAGCTTCCTGAAGCACCTCCCACAAGTTGGATAGGCTTGATGGGCACTTCTATATATATTTTTTAAATAAAATTTACCCCCTTTTTCTCCCCAATTTCATGGTATCCAATTGTTAGTAATTACTATCTTGTCTCATCGCTACAACTCCTGTACCGGCTCGGGAGAGACGAAGGTCGAAAGCACTTCTTATGTACCATACGGTCAAGCTACTCCCACAACAGCTCAATAGGGTTGAGATCCGGTGACTGTGCTGGCCACTCCATTATAGACAGACTACCAGCTGACTGCTTCTTCCCTAAATAGTTCTTGCATAGTTTGGAGCTGTGCTTTGCATCATTGTCCTGTTGTAGGAGGAAATTGGCTCCAATTAAGCGCCGTCTACAGGGTATGGCATGGCTTTGCAAAATGGAGTGATAGCCTTTCTTCTTCAATATCCCTTTTACCCTGTACAAATCTCCCACTTTACCACCACCAAAGCACCCCCAGACCATCACATTGCCTCCACCATGCTTGACAGATGGCGTCAAGCACTCCTCCAGAATGTTCTTCTTTGTGATCTGAGCACCTCAAACTTAGATTAGTCTGTCCATAACACTTTTTTCCAATCTTCCTCTGTCCAGTGTCTGTTTTCTTTTTTACATCTTAATCTTTTCTTTTTATTGACCAGTCTGAGATATGGCTTTTTCTTTGCAACTCTGCCTTGAAGGCCAGCATCCTGGAGTTGCCTCTTCACTGTTGACGTTGAGACTGGTGTTTTTGCGGGTACTATTTAATGAAGCTGCCAGTTGAGGACTTGTGAGGCGTCTGTTTCTCAAAATAGACACTCTAATGTACTTGTCCTCTCGCTCAGTTGAGAGCTTCGGTTTCTTGGCAATTTCTCACATGCAATAGCATTCATTTCTCAGAACAAGAATAGACTGACGAGTTTCAGAAGAAAGTTATTTGTTTCTGGACATTTTGAGCCTGTAATCGAACCCACAAATGCTGATGCTCCAGATACTCAACTAGTCCAAAGAAGGCAAGTTTTATTGCTTCTTTAATCAGACCAATATTTTTCAGCTGTGCTAACATAATTGCAAAATGGTTTTCTAATGATCAATTAGCCTTTCAAAATGATAAACTTGGATAAGCTAACACAACGTGCCATTGGAACACAGGAGTGATGGTTGCTGTTAATGGGCCTCTGTACGCCTATGTAGATATTCCATACAAAATCTGCCGTTTCCAGCTCCAATAGTCCTTTACAACATTAACAATGTCTACACTTTATTTCTGATCAATTTGATGTTATTTTAATGGACAAAAAATGAGCTTTTCTTTCAAAAGCAAGGACATTTCTAAGTCACCACAAACTTTTGAACGGTAGGATACATGTTTGCTATTAGTGCATCATGATTGGTTGGGAGAGCTGTGGTCAGTTGGACAGTGTTTGGGTGAGGACGGTCCATAGGGCAGCTGTGTGGCTCTGTGCTTATGGACAGAGTTGATGACTTCTGACTAACCTCTGCTCTCTGCCTGCTCCTCTCAGCATTGATGTGACTGAGGTGCAAATCTTCATTATAATCATGTATTTGCTGGCCGCTGTGGGAGGATCCGCTTTCTGGCAGTCACTGGTAATTCTGATTGGCTCAAACTTCCACTGATTGTCTGTTGGTAACTGAAATGAATGGCATAACTGAAAGTTGAAACTGAAACAGTAACTACTATTATAATCGTGGAGTTTCCTGCATTGGTTTGTTCTAATTCTTTGTGCAGTATGATTCCTTACCATAGTAAATGCAATTTCACTTTGAGTAATGAAACAGTTTTACTGACAAGTACCCATCTTACTGACAATGTTCAGAGCTGTTTTCATGTACTTAACACTCAAGTGGTGGTGACTAGTTGTTGTTTTGTAATGAATAATATCTTGCTCTGTCACCTTCACAGATCCCATTCATAAACATCCAGATGAAAATAGTTCCAGCCATCTGCACTTTCCTAGGCGCCATCTTTTCCTGTACTAATTACTTCCGGGTTATATTTACCGGAGGTAAGGGCAAAAATGGATCCACAATAGCAGTAAGTCAACACTCTCGCTCAATTCCAAATCGACCTGTAGCCTAGTCCCTGACCTTCATGTAGATGGGCATATCAACTTAATTGTAGTCACTCCTTGCCCTGATAGACTCAGATTTTTTTCTCTCCGTATTGCTCACATATTTCCAGTCCTTTAAGATCTACAGAAATGCCTATGGGGATGGGGGAATCTGACAGTCCTTCTCCCAAATTCCTTCACCAACACTGACACAAGGTAGTTCTCAATCACTGTGTAGGCTTCGCCATGTACCTTCTAGAGATGGTGAAGCTAGCTTGATGCCTAAGTGCTTGTGTGCTGGTTTCATCCATTTTACGGAGCTATCTATTAGCTTCATAGGAAATGAAGGATGTGTGTTAAGACTGTCGGACCTGAACTCAGTTCAGTTGGCGGAGTGATATCAGTGTTCGTCACAAGGAAGTAATTACTTTATATGTTTTCCTTCGGGAGGTACTGTATGTTATGACCCCTAGTTGTACACAAATTATATGAGGCCATCTGCGTTCTATTAAGGTCCTTACTACTGAATAGTGTCTGTTCCAGGTGCGTAGAATTCTAAATAAGAATACTGGAAGAGATGGAGACCCGCACTGTCAAAAAAAAAAGGAATAAATCCAAAACTGAGGCTTGAACGCAAAATAAAGATGTTTGTTTTGGGAACCATGATGTTTTAATAATCATGGTGAAAACAAAACACAAATTTTTCGGCCTAAGGTGATGGTGGATTATATACACCAGCATTCATTACTGTGTGTTTTCTTTCACCCTAACTGCACTCTCATGTCATTCACATACTGTACCATTGTGGCCTATTAATGTCGTTGATTATACAGTCTCTCTTTTTTCTCCTTCTCCAGGGAACCAGTGTCCTATCTCCTGTGTTACATATAGGCTCAGTAATAATACTGGCCATGATGATCTATAAGAAGTCAGCTATCCAGTTGTTTGAGAAGCACCCCTGTGTTTATATCCTGGCCTTTGGCTTCGTGTCGGCCAAGATCACCAACAAATTAGTTGTAAGTGTGGCGCGCTGCTAATTGGTGTAATGCAATACCTGTGCATCCTGTGTAAATGTGCTTGGATGTAAGAACGTTTATGACGTAAATGAATGTCATCAATGAAAATGTGCTTGCTGATTGGAGCATGACTTGCCTGTGTCTTGTTTGTTTTAGGTCGCACATATGACAAAGAGTGAGATGCATCTCCATGATATAGCATTCCTGGGGCCAGGCCTGCTGTTCCTGGACCAGTATTTCAACAGTTTTATTGATGAATACCTGGTGCTGTGGATTGCGCTGGTGAGTACACACACACTCACACATTTCCATGACGTAGAGGTCTATAGTATCTGAGCAAGTCCAGGGTGAAGTTATGCAACAACAATGCATGAGGGCATGCAATCTGCAGCATGTGTTTTAATGACAACATGTATCTTTGAAATTAACCATCAGTCTGATCATATCCAACACTAATTGTATTTCACTCTGAAAGGTATAAAGACTTACTGTGCATTTTTCAGAGGCACGTGTTTTCAGTCTACTGCCACGTTTATTTGGAACTAGTCGCAAAACCTTTTTATACTTTTATCTTCGGCATCATCTAGCCATCTACACACTGGATCCATTGTGTACAGTTGTGTTGATCAAGTTATCTTGTTTCCTGACTCTTCATTTTTTCCTCCTGCTTTCCGTCTGCAGATCCTGTCTTTCGTTGACTTGGTGCGTTACTGTGTCAGTGTTTGCAACCAGATCGCCTCCCATCTTCACATCTTTGTCTTCCGAATCAAGCCACTGACCCCCTCCACCCTTCAGTGAGGGCACGGACGCCATTACTGTCTATCGCTCTTTCTTTCTCTCTCTCTTCATGTTAGTTAGTAAGTTGTTGCTCTTTCACCATTTTTTGTATTTGTTGAGGCAGGGTTGGGGTGGATGTGTGTGGAGCTATTACCAGTAGAGGTGGTGAATGTGGGCATAAATGAAATATAATGAGTTAATAATGATGATGATAATAATAAGTTATTGTCCATTGCTGCTTTCTGTAATTTGTGTTGATTTCATCTTGTTACAGTAATCAGATTCCTGGACAAAAATAATGCTTTCTTTTTCTGAAATTAATAGTCACATTGGACATGTACTGAATGCTCTTCTCTGTGTCAGAGAGGGTAAGTAAGTGCAAGAAGACTGCAAGGGGCTTGAAAAGGTGCTACCTTATTCACTTAATAATGATCATTATTATTTTCTTATTGAACTTTAAAACAAACATTTCATGTGTTGACAGTGTGTTTGTTGGTTAGTTGTTCTCTGCAAGCAAATGTATAGCATCAAAAGAGATTTACACAGGTTGTCAGTCTGCTTTCAGTTTTGTTTCGTAAGAGTGTTGTGTCTTTATGTATATATCATTTTGCAATATTTGCATAACCCCACTTTTCTGTTTCACAAATATCAAACTACGTTCTTTTATTTAAAAAAGTTTTTCCTGGCAATACGGTATCTTATCAAACCTACAAAAGTGGTACATTACCTTGCAATTACATTCAAATGATGGGATGATTTCTGTAATCTATTACAGATATAAACTACTTGACTAAAAACAAATTATTGTAAAGATACAAATTGTATTGCACATTTGAAAAGATAAGTGTCTCAAGCCTTGCTTCCCTGAAATGGCTCAAGCATACATTGTCTCCAATGCCACCAAAATTACAGTGCTTATGGCACTACATGCAGGTTTGCTAGCGCTTGTCTGGAGATTCTGTATATCCAGTTTAATATTGCTTTTAAATAGTTGAATGTATAACATATAATTTACATTTTTAGCAGCAAAGTTTCTTGCTTTTGAATTGTGTACCTGTTTATTATTGTATTGTCCTGTTGCACCTCTGCCCCCAGATACTGTCGTGTTGCATTTGTCTCGGGAATGCTCAACGAAAACTAAATGCCAAGTGTTATTGAAGAAAAGTTTTGTGATTTTTGTCCCCCCAAAAAGTAGTGTCATTCTCATTGGAAGCTAAAGATGTTGTCTGCGCTTGCTCATATCTAGAATCTAAGGACATATTTTAATTTTCATAAAATAATTTTGCAATTTATTTTTAAATGACCTTGTAACACCTCTACGGACAACTTTCTTTGTGTAGAGCATTCTGGCCTGTGCCAGGTCCACGTACAGCAATTGATAGTGTTTTGGGAGAATAGGGGAGTTTCAATGTGACAGAGAAATTATATTCTAACTGTGCCCTAATATTATTTGTCTGTACAACGTTTTTACCTCTATACCTGCAGTCTGCTTATAATTCACCATCAGAATCAATAGAAACTGTCATTTCAATGAAAAACAGACTTTATTTCTGTGTATTGTTATTGAGCTCATTTGACAATGTGTACTAGTAATTTTCAGACAAGTAAAAGGTTGCCTTAAACACAATATATATTTTTTCTTCTTTTGTGAGATAAAGGTCAAGCCTCTTAAACAAATTAGGGGCATGTTGTCTCTGTGTGTTTACTGGAAAAGGCTTGTGTTTTCTTCCTTGTTACTGTTTTCTTTTAGCCAGACCGTCAAGCTCAGGTATATTAGTGTGCAGAATAGTATGTTCATAGGCTATGAGAAAATAACTTCAAGATCACTTCGACAATCTCTCCCACACCTACCAATGCAAATAAAATGTCATTCACACATGTAAGAAGCTACTTGTTGCCTGTGTTATTTGTAACAAAGGTTTCTACACCGTGTGTACAAAACATTAGGAACATCAGCTCTTTCCATGACATACTATAGATTCAGTGCTCGACTTGGGCAGGAGCTCACCGAAGCTGAGAACTGGCACCTCAAATGTTCTACTGATTGAACTTCTGTAACTCTTATATTAGCTCAAAAGTATTGTGGAGCTCCTACACCTAAATATAAACAGTACCGGCACCAAAAATGAGTACCGGCACCTATTTCAGTCTAAGTCAAGCACTGCATAGACTGACCAGGTGAAAGCCAAATCCACTTCAGTGAAGATGAAGGGGAGAAGACAGGTTAGAAGGATTTTTAAGCCTTGAGACAGATTGTGTATATCTGCCATTTAGAGGGTGAATGCCTTTAAATGGGGTATGGCAGTAGGTGCCAGGAACACTGGTTTGAGTGTGTCAAAAACTGCAACACTGCTGGGTTTTTCACGCTCAACAGTTTCCTGTGTGTATGAAAAATGGACAGCCAGCCAACTTGACAACTGTGGGAAGCATTGGAGTCAACATGGGCCAGCATCCCTGTGGAACACTTTCAACACCTTGTAGAGTCCATTCCCTGACGAATTGAGGCTGTTCTGAGGGCAAAAGGGAGTGCAACTAAATATTAGGAAGGTGTCCCTAATGTTTTGTACACTCAGTGTATATTTACAATAACAGATGGTCTTAATTCCTGACAACATTTTAGTAACGAGAAGTCTTATGTTCTCCATAACCCCCCTCTCGATCAGGGATCAATTAAGTAGATTAAACATATGAAACCAGAACTCCAAAATATGAAGACCGAAATAAGAATTTAAGTGAATGACATCCCTCTTTGACTTCAACACTTTCAGTCTGGAACCCTCAGCTGACACAATGTTGATCTTTTGAATGAAGCAGTTCACAACAGAAATGCAATGTTACATGTACACAACACACAAGATTTCAAAAGTTATTTGCAGATTACTGGATCAGGTATATGTGGTTCCTGAGATGTTTAACACTTATCTGGAAATTGTAAAGTTATATCTGAAACACATCCATAAACTAAAGTAGAACAGGCAACCCAGCTTAGAGATATGTACACACAACAAGCATTTCGATGGAGTTGATTCTTCTCAGCTCCCTGCATTCTGCAGAGACTTGCGCACTGTAGCCATCTCTTGCTGTTGCTGTTATTAGAAAATGTATTGTTTGTTGAACTAAATGAAATGTTCGAAATAGAACAGTTAAATAAGTATTTTCTAAATAGCTCAGTTCATGCTCATAGTGCTCATGCCCACAGTACGCTAATATTTTAAAATGGCACATATCAATTTGTATTCTTAGCAACGCTTCAGCTAAGCAAAGGGGTCAACCATCGTAAGGCACGTGAACAATGAGTTAGTAAATTGATCTGTCCTTTTACTTACTGTGTCACTGAGAATCTTTTTCTGAAACAGTGCCATCTCCTGGTGCAGCTCGCCCTGTGCAGCACCCTGCTGGCTGACATGGGTCTTCTCCATCGTATCAAGGCTCCAGCCCAGCAAAACAAGGTGGCATGAGAAAACCAACTGAGACATAGATTTAAAATCACCATGTTAAAGAATACTATGAGATAATATACTTGGATGTATACTTGGATGTACTGCTCCAGCAGCTGCTTGAGAGTCTTCAGTCTCTGGCTCTGGGAGGCCCTCTTGTGCTTAAACATCTTCTGCTGGTGCTGGAACATACTCTATGGGAACACATACAGCACCTACAGTTAGTTCTAAAAGATGCCTTAGTTACTCCAGTGTTACTCTGTAAGTAGCTATAGAATAGAAATAGGTAAAATATTTTCTGTCCTGACAGAGCATTACCAGTAGTTTCTCCTCATTATCCTCGGACTTCTGCACATCTGTGTCCCACTGACTGAAGACTGCATTGAACTGGGTGCAGTAATCCACTGTCACTTTACTCCTGCGGGATTGATATCATACAAATCAGGTTACACACACACACACACACACACACACACACACACACACACACACACACACACACACACACACACACACACACACACACACACACACACACACACACACACACACACACACACACACACACACACACACACACACACACACACACACACACACACACACACATACACAGACACTTGCAACCTCCTTTCACTCTACACATCTCATTACCTGTCTCTTTGTTGGACCCTCCATAACTGCTCAATCTTCTGATGGCTAGTCTTCACAGAGGACTTAGTGAACGTTTCCAAACGTTTGCGTTTTGCCAGGAAGGCTTTGTTGATGTCCGCTGGCAGTAAAGAGAAAAAGAGGCTCACAGATGTAATGCATAGTTCATTGATGAGAAACCATCGCTGTACCAATCAGTGTGCAAGGCCCAGTGGTGGAAAAAGTAACAAATATTTGATTAAAAGTAAAGATACCTTAATAAAAAATAAAAAACGACTCATGGAAAAGTGAGTCAACCTGTAAAATACTACTTGAGTTTTAAATATACTTAAGTATCAAAAGTAAATGTAATTAATAAAATATACGTAAGTATCAAAAGTATTAATCATTTCAAATTCCTTACATCAAGCAAACCAGATGGCACAATGTTCTTGTTTTTAAAATTTACAGATAACCATGGGCACATTCCAACACTCACACATAATTTACAAACTAAGCATTTGTTTTTAGTGAGTCTGCCAGATCAGAGGCATTAGGGATGACCAGGGATGTTCTCTTGATAAGTGTGTGAATTTGACAATTTTCCTGTCCTGCTAAGCATTCAAAATGTAACAACGTATTTTTGGGTGTCAGGGAAAATGTATGGAGTAGAAAGTACATTATTTTCTTAAGGAATATAGTGTGATTTATATTGTCAAAAATATAAATAGTAAAGTAAAGTACAGATACCCACAAAAACTACTTAAGAAGTACTTTAAAGTGTTTTTACTTAAGTACTTTACACCACTGGCAAGGCCAGAGTATGAAATATGAGGATAGAAAGAGAGAGATTAGAGACAAATCTAGTGGAACACACAATACCTCCAAATCTGTCCAACATGGTCATCATATCCCCTCTGTGGAAGAGGAAGACATTATATAGTTATTGAATGACAGCAATATCAACCCATGAATTAAATCACACAGGATAATACTGTATGTTCACCTCTGATAAATAAATGTCACTTAGTGACAAATGCTTGGCCTACCCTTTGATGTCAATATCATCATCTGTTTCCTTCCTCTCAAAGCCTCTGCCTCAACTACTGTAAAGAAACAATAAAGAAAGTAGACTATTAGATATTATGTCATGTGTAAAAACATGCACATTATTTTAGGCTACCAGTTTCCAGGACTAACAAATGTTACCTGGCAGGTTTTCATTGTTGAAACTCTCATTGAAGTCCTCCATATAGGGTTTGCCTGAGTTGGTTATAGTGCCTTTTGCTTTGCCTTTCTGAGCATGTCCCTTGTGCATTGCCATTTCTTGCTAGTTGTCAATAAAGAAAATAAATGTGCCAAAGAACTGGTTCAAATGACAACTTTAGCCTACTGTATATGCTTGCTACCGTTAGCTAGCTAGCAGCTAACCACTGTTAACAATCTAGTGCCAGGTGTGAAATCAATTTTACTGACCTATTTTCAAACAGAATAGGCTATCCAAGTAAAAATCCTTCTTTTGCTTCAAAATTTTGGTTTCAAACGTTTTGAAATATGTGTAAATATAGTCATGAAAGCTAGTTTAGCTTCGTCTGAAATAGCTAAACTTGGAGTAAAGTCACCAGTTGAACATCTGGCGCGGGAAAAACGTTGGCACGCGGATTGAGTGCGGGGACAAATGACATCACTTTGTTGGTGGATACAATGTTTGATTGGTAGAAACATCGATACAGTTGTGTTAAGAGAACCCGCTCTGGTGTTACTTTGTGTCAGCGTTGATATTCCCACTGTTTATGGCTTTTCAGTTGATTCATTGGCCCACACTAATTGAATTGCAAAAGCTAATGCTATGACCGGTATTAATACAGGATTTTCGATGTATCATATAATTGATCATAAATATGCAATATGTATACCCTATATGAAACACGGATTGGATTTAGGCTGATAGACCACTCCAAAGGCTGCAGAATGAGCAGTGACGCTCCTCTGGATGTAAACTCTGTGGATTTGGAAACTAGAAGTGCTCCTGGGTAGAATAGACCAACCTTTTACTGAGACACAATGTACAGAAAATGGTGTACGGTGCAATATATATATATATCCAATATGGAAAACGTACTGAACGTAGTGCAAAAGGAATGGACTAATTAACAATGGGATTTAAAAGTATTTTCAAAATATTTTTAAGTAGATTATTACAATTATTATTAATATTGTTATTAATAGTATTAATAATAGTAGTATTATAAATACGGTTTAGTTATTTGTATTACTGTTGTTACCATGATAACTATCTAGTAATCATTACTTTTTGCTGTTAACAATAATGGCAGCGCTATAATATTATTTGTGCTATAAAATCGATTAAATCTTTTCATATTGTTAAACAACAAAAATATTTCAGCATAAAATGTTATGAATTTCGTCAAATTGTTTTTTCTACCATCGTCAAAGGGGGACTTTTATTTTGAAGGGAAATCGCCGAGGGCACAGCCTTTTTCTTGATACGTCTTGCGTAATTGTTGCTGATGGAACGGAGGTCTCTTTGTTGACGTTCGCTACAGATCTGGGTATTATAATGCCACGCCTCTTCTGGAACACTAACAGGAAGTAATGAGCTTGTGATTTTAGTTGAGAAAGCGTGACCTAATTCCTCATCTGGGTCATGTAGCCTTCATTTAATCAGAGCGATCTAAAGAGTAGACTACATATATTAGCTTTTTCTGCTTTCCCGCTGTTCATTGTTGGTCTTTTGTGAGACCGAATTTCGTGTGATGAGGTGACAACAAAGGAACCACTTTTTTGAAGGTAGTTTATTGCCGCGTTCAAAACAACTGGGAACTCGGAAAAATACTAGGTCAAATAATGACGTCAGATTTTCAGCTCGGAAAGTCAAAGCTCTGGAAATCGGCCCGAGTGTCCGTGTTTAAATTTCGAGTGGACTGACCGTTTGAATCAAGTTAATCCATTCACAGCTCGTTTTTCTGCGTTCCCAGTCGTTTTAAATGCACGTAAGTCGGAGATTTCCGGGCTTTCAATTGTTTTGAACGCAGCATCAAGCCTTCAAACTCAACTCTGGACCTGGAAGCCAATTAAACTGCATTTATTAATTGTTCCCCTCTAATCAGGGACTTGTTTAGATCTGGGACACCAGGTGTGTGCAATTAATTATCAGGTAGAACAGAACCTGCATCTTGTTCACTCTACTTATTTTATTAAACAGTAGCGTGCATTGTAGCATCATTTCAAATAAGAATTTGTTCTTAACTGACTTGCCTAGTTAAATAAAGGTTGTTTAAAAAATAAATGCATTGTAGCCTACCAAATGTAACTAGCTCGCTCTGTATCTCAAGTCACTTGACTACATCAAGCGACACAACTAGTAGAGGAACTGAGAAATGCGATCACGTGGCAGGAATACATTGTAGTCTCTTGATACTGAGTTTTTATCCAGAATGAGGAAACGAGTGTGCAGCAGCTTCAGCTATTTTTCTCTCTGTGTGTGTGTGGTGCCTCACATAATCCAATATCTACAGGTGAAGACAACATACCAGCATCTGTGGTCTAACTTGGATAGGCTACTGGTGGTTTGACACACACACAGCAGAAGATATGTGGTGGTTCCAGCAGGGTCTTTGTATTCTACCGGTGGCTTTGGTATTATGGACGGCGGCCACGTTCATCTTTGCTTACATCACTGCTGTGCTGCTGAAACATGTGGACCCACTGGTGCCATACATCAGGTCAGACACAGGCTCACCACCATCCCCTGAGCCTTTTTACCATTATACTTGCAATCACTTCACTTTAAAAGTAGTAGACACAATTTTACATGTATTACAATTGTACATTACATTGTGATAGTGGGAGATTAAATTTTTGATGGTCATGTTTCTGTTCACAGCGACACGGGGACGGTTGCCCCAGAGAGATGTGTGTTTGGAATCATGCTGGACATCTCAGCATACTTAGGTAACACCACCATTACCTCTCGGATTCCTCTTTGGAATCTAGCAATACATTTGAAACCAGCTATAAACCTGACCGAATTTGTGACTATGTTTTGATTTGTGATCGTGTTTTGTCGTGGCAGGCATAGCCACCATGTACGTACGCTACAAGCAGGTCCAAGCCTTGACAGTCGAAGAGGAGTCGAAGCTGCATAAACTCAACCTCTTGGGTTTGGTGCTGGGATGGACCAGCTCCTTTGGCATGTGCATTGTTGCTAACTTTCAGGTACCCATTGAGAGTCTTGTTCCTGTTTGTTTTGATGACAGTGTATGTAAATGTGGTACTATAAAATCATTCTCTCTCTCAACAACAACCAGAAAACAACTCTGTTCTCCATGCACCTGGTGGGGGCAATATTGACGTTTGGTGTGGGGGCACTGTACATCCTGGTGCAAACCTTGGTGTCTCTGTGCATGCAGCCTCACGTCCACGGGAAGAGCATCTTCTGGGTCCGACTCAGCATCGGAGTCTGGACCTTCGCCAGCATCATCAGCAGTATCCTCTGCTATTTCTGCAACAAGAAAATATGAAATCATGATTCACTGTTGCTGATAATAGAATGTTGTTGCTATAAGACAATGCCACTCAATTACAGTGAATGGAAGCTGTGAACTCGTGCAACAAATTGCAAGGACCTCTGACAGCTTGTTCAAGATCCAAACGTTCTGAAATATTGCAAGAGTTGCCCTCTAAACACCGCTCTAGCCCCTGCCTGTTGTGCTCCTTAACCTCCTCACCTCTCAGTGTTTGTGTCATCTGTCATCATGTACAGTAGTCTACCTGGAGTGGACGTGGCCCATAAACTGCACTGGATACCTGGGGAGACGGTCAGTAGACTTTGTGATAGCGCATACACGCACACCAACACAAACTAACAGCTCTGTCTGTTGCAGGGCTACATCCCTCACATCATCAGCACCATCTCTGAGTGGTCTCTGGCTCTCTCCTTCATCAGTTTCTTCCTCACCTACATCAGAGACTTCCAGGTACCTAAGCTCTCCTCCTCACTTCACTCACTCCATCACTTGGACCAGACAGAATATATGTTCAAATCAGACTTTATTTGTCACATGCGCCGAATACACACCTTACTGTGAAATGCTTACTTACAAGCCCTTAACTAACAGTTTAGTTCAAGAAAGAGTTAAGAAGATATTTACCAAATAAGTAAAAAATAAATAATAATAAATAAATAACACAATACAATAACGAGGCTATATACAGGGGGTACCGGTTCCGTCAATGTGCAGGGGTACAGGTCAGTTGAGGTAATTTCTACATGTAGGTAGGGGTGAAGTGACTATGTATAGATAATAAACAGTGAGTAGCAGCAGTGTACTAAACAAATGGAGAGGGGGGTCAATGTAATAGTCTGGTGGCCATTTGATTAATTGTTCAGCCGTCTTATGGCTTGGGGGTAGAAGCTGTTAAGGTCCTAGAGTTAGTGCTCCAGTACCGCTTCTCGTGTGGTAGCATAGAAAACAGTCTATGTCTTGGGTGACTGGAGTCTCTGACAATTTTTGGGGGCTTTTCCTCTGACACCGCCTATTATATAGGTCCTGGATGGCAGGAAGCTTGATGTACTGGGCCGTGCGCACTACCCTCAGTAGCGCCTTACTGTCAAATGCCGAGCAATTGCCATACCAGGCAGTGATGCAACCGGTCAGGATGCTCTCGATGGGAACTTGAAACTCAACGTTGTTAATGGGGGCTTGTTCGGCCCGCCTTTTCCTGTAGTCCACGATCAGCTCCTTTGTTTTTCTCACATTGAGGGAGAGGTTGTAGTCCTGGCACCACACTGCCAGTTCTCTGACTTCCTCCCTATAGGCCCTCATCATTGTCGATGATCTGTTCACCACCCAATGCTGTGTCGTCAGCAAACTTAATGGTGTTGGAGTCGTGTTTGGCCACGCAGTCATGGGTGAACAGGAAGTACAGGAGGGGACTAAGTACACACCCCTGAGGGGCCCCAGTGTTGAGGATCAGCGTGGCAGACGTGTTGTTGCCTACCCTTACCACCTGGGGGAGGCTCGTCAAGAAGTCCAGGATCCAGTTGCAGAGGGAGGTGTTTAATCCTAGGGTCCTTGGCTTAGTGATGAGCTTTGTAGGCACTAAGGTGTTGAACGCTGAGCTGTATTCAATGAACAGCATTCTGACGTAGGTGTTCCTTTTATCCAGGTGGGCTGCAGCAAAATCCTGCGTACCCCATAGCTCTCCAGGGCAGAAGTTGGAGACCATGATTCTAACAACTGTTCTCCGTTTTCCATCTGTAGAAAGTAACGCTGCGGGCAGAGGTGGACCTACAGAGCAATCACCTCTACGATTCTCCACACTACAGCATCACTGCACAGGTCAACCAATCTGAGACCTCCCCACTGATGGCGGGGGGCATCTGAACAGGACAACTCCTAGTGGTGCGGTTGAGTCTAGCTGTAATTATGAACATATTGAATGGAATCAATGAGATATAGAATGTTGAGGGTGTAATCAACGAGCACTATTATAAACAGGGTGGGTCGAGCCCTGAAATCTGATTGCCTGAAAGTAGTGGCATATCAAACCGTATACCACAGGTATGACAAAACATATGTTTTTACTGCTCAAATTACGTTGGTAAACAGTTTATAATAGCAATATGGCACCTCGGGGTTTGTGGTATATTGACAATATACCACGACTAAGGGCTGTATCTAGGACCTCTGCATTTGCCGTGGTATATTGGCTATATACAGCGAACCCCTCGGGCCTTATTGCTTAAATATACCGCTGAAAGACCTAATTCTCAGTTAGTGTAAATTCCACATGCCCTTTTAAACTGACATTTTGGTTCTTAATAGAAAGTAATTATATTTTTATTAAACCTAAGGGGTTCGATTCACTGACAAGACATGTATTTTGTTTCAGTAGTCAGAACACAACTAACCAGGTATACTATTCTCTACCAGCCACTCGATGGTGCCAAAGAATCGTCAAGATGTTTGTTTTGACTTTCTTAAATCTAACAATGAGCATTTGTTGCGCTATCTTACGTTTTGTCTTTCACGAGAATTGATATCATTAGGTGGTTTACAGCAAGGCACTTGAAGTAATTAACTAGAATGTGATTTATTTGCTCTACTTTGGGATGCTAAGTTTAATTGATTTGAATGTTGCTCTCACTCTGTTAAAGTAGGATAATATAAGAATTGGGTTTGGCTGTAGGTTTGGTCATTAGTGAATTATGGATTTTCTTGGGATGCTTTTCTATTAGTTTTTATGTTTCTATTTTTCCCAATGATCATCTCTCTTACCCATAAAAAGTTATGTGAATTTCTCTTTCCTGTAGAATGGATACAATATTGGTGAGATGTAAGGAGGTGCTTAGTACAATATTTTTGGTTATTTGAAGATGTTTTCTACTGAAAGTTTATTTTGTTACAGTATATAAAACATTTCAGCTGGCCACTTTTTGCCACCAGTTTCTATAACTGTGTGGAGGAGGTATTGCCATCATTGCTGTAAACTGGCCTGAATAATTCCATCAATCGGTTTCATGTTAACCTAATCACCTATGCAGTAACTACATAGAAGCTTTGTTTGTTTCATTCTCATAAGAATGGAAAGCATCAAATTCACTGTTGTATATGAAGGCTTTATAACAGAATAAAACATTTTACTTCTAACGCCGTTATAGATTAAAGCAATAACAAAAGATAGTTATGACATTTATTGGTATATTGAGTCATTTACATCATACCATACTATTATACAGTATATATTTATTCATATATTTCATGAGAATGATACACACATCTAATTGTACTTAAACTGAATTGAACAAAAACATTAACACAATGTGTTGTGTTGGTACCATGTTTCATGAGCTCAAATAAAAGATACCAGAAATTTTCCATATGCACAATTATTATATATTTTTTTACATCCCTGTTAGTGAGTATTTTTATCCTTTGTGAAGATCCAGTTATGTCAGAATTCGTACTTGAGCAATGAAGAGCTCTGCAGCACTGTCTTCAAATTCCTTGGCGTCCATGTTACCCACAGCTGGCTCCGCTCCAGCCATAGCCTGGGCCAGCTTAACGGGTGATATTTTAGTGCTTGCCTCCAGCTAGCGGCTAATCTTTGCATTAACCTCCATATAGGGATTTTTGTTAGTGTAGTGCAGGGTTTCTTAAACTTTTTCAGCGTGGGACCCAAATGACAAATTCTGTATTTTCCTGGGACCCAAGTTTATGAAAACATGCAACAATACATATCAGTCCATTTCATTGCCCTTAAGCCAGCCTAAAACAGGTGCAATAAAGACAAAAAACAATTGAATGAAATATAAATAGCTATTCGTGTTTATTTTCCCCCATTAACACTAGGTTGGAGCTATTTCTGTTAAACTATAATAAATAATTTTCATTCTGAACTGGAATAAACTGATTGATCACATCACACAGATGTAAACCAGAAAACAAATACGAAGCCCTAATGAGAGGTGTGTGGCTGGTTGAAGTTTTTAACAAGCAGGTCTATTCTGTGCTCATTTTTTGACAATGCAACCCTCAGGTCATGCTCAGCATGGAGTGTTTCTGTACTTGTTTTATAAGTATGCCAGAGTTGAGAACCCTGACTCATAGATATGTGGTGACAAACTGGATCAGAAGATCTACCGCTTTCTCAGTCAGGCAGGATACCACTTCCTGCTGTAGATGAACAAACCAGAACTGTGTTTTCCTCAAAAAGCATCTTGCTTCACATCAGTTTATTCCCGTTCAGAATTTTTTTTTTTAAAGAAAAACGTGTATTTTAACAGCAATCGTTCCAACCTAGACTTGTTTTCACTAATAAGTTCTACAGTAAGATGTTCAGTAGGCCTGATAATGTTTCATCTTCATATGTACTGTTGCTTAGGGTTGCACTAGTTAGCTAGCATGCTTTGACTAACTTTAGCTAGCTAGCTATTAGCTGTGTACAAGGGGATTGTTTGAAAGAGAAACTCACATCTACTACTATGAGAGTAGTACTACTAGTACTCCCTTATTTCTGCTGATCATCACCTGTTATAAAATGACGTCTTGCTAGCTGACTTACCTTTCCACTATCAAAGCACTGTTTGCTGAAGCATTCTGCCATTTTCTGAAAGAACTCCTTGGGTTTAACTGTCATGCTCAGTGTTGCCAGGGCCACCTCACATTTCTAGCCCTAATGACCTCTGAAAACTCGCACACAAGGCCTGAAAACTATCCAAAAATATGTTTTCGCAGCAAGAGAGGAGTTGCCACATGTATCAATGAAATCCTTTTTCTATAACGTTATCGAGCGTTAAGGAATACGTCATTTTTTACGACGTAGGCTAAGAAGCAAAATGTGTTTTTCCATCAAAGTAATGATTCTTGTAAGTTTAAGAATATGTCGCAAGACAAAATATAAATTGCCCTTTATCTCAAGATAATTTTCTATCAATGGATGACGATTTAACTTGTTTTGACTGCTATAATTAAGTAATAATGCCCTGGGAGGTGTGGTATATGGCCAATATACCATGGTTAATGGCTGTTCTTTGGACCTAGCCCTTAGCCGTGGTATATTGGCCATATACCACAAAACCCCGAGGTGCCTTATTGCTATTATAAACTGGTTAACAATGTAATTAGAATAGTAAAATGAATAGTAAAATGTTTTTGTATTTCTCATGGTACACAGTCTGAGCCCTGAATGCTGATTGGTTGACAGCTGTGGTGTATCAGACCGTATACCACGGATATGACAAAACATTTATTTTTACTGCTCTTATTACTTTGGTAACCAGTTTATAATAGCAATAAGGCTATCAGGAATCAAGGTAAGACCCAAGTGCCGACTGTGTGAAGTAACAATGTTTATTGTAACCACAGGGGCAGGCAAATGACAGGTCAAGGCAGGCAGGGGTCAATAATCCAGAGCAGAGGCCAAGGTACAGGACGGCAGACAGGCTTCAAGGTCAGGCAAAGGTCAAAAACCAGGAGGATGTGGAGAAGAGAGACTAGGGAACAACAGGAGCTGAGACAAAATGCGGGTAGGCTTGAACAAACAAGATGAACTGGCAAGAGACAGAAAACACAGGGGATAATGGGGAAGATGGGCGACACCTGGTGGGGGGTGGAGACGAGCACAAGGACAGGTGAAACAGATCAGGGCGCGACATGGGCACCTCAGGGGTTTGTGATATTTGGCCAATATACCACACCTCCTCTGGCTTCATTGCTTAAATAAATGTACATAACTATAGATAAATCCAACAGGAGAATTTGAGTGATGAAAGTTGGACAGAGGATCTCAATCTCTGTGCAAGAAACACTTGGATGAACATCAAAATACAAATGTTAGGTTATTTTCTGGCAATTGTACCTGATGTTAAGACTACAAACCGCTATGAAAGGCCTATTTGCAAGATTGACTTATTTCAATGGGGCATAGGCTAGGCATACTGACTAAAATCTGAGTTTAAAGCCATCTCCCTCCCACAGAGAGCGCACTGAACAGCGAGTGCTGTTGCACTTGGCCAAACCAATTCCAGTAATTCATTAAATAATTATACATTTACTCTAACACAGGGCTGCCCAACCCTCTTCCTGAAGATCTACTGTCCTGTGGGTTTTTAGTCCAACCCTAATTTAACACACCTGATTCTACTTATTAGCTGCTCAACAAGACCTTAACTACCTGAATCAGATACGCTAAATTAGGGTTGGACTGAAAACCTAGAGGACATTAGATCTCCAGGAAGAGGGTTGGGAAGCCCCGCTCTAACACGTAACATAACCCATACTTGAAGAAAGGCTGGTTTAGTGGTTTGCATCAGAGGAGCAGCCATCGGATCACAACGTCTCCAGGGTTTCGTGGAGGGTACCCAGCACCGCCAGACACAGTGCCCGACCAGTAGGCCCCTCAGCTGGGACGCAGACCCCTGCATACAGTCTCTGTGCCTGCCGTATGTAGTCAGAAAAAACAGCACACTGTGCCTGAAGACGTCGTAGGGCACTGTCCCATGGTCGTGACAGTGTAGCCGGGTTAGCAGGGGGGCTGAGGTGGAGATGGGGACACCCCCCCCCCCAGCTGCAGAGACGCTATAGGAATAGAGAATAGAACAGAACAGGAATATTACTTAGATTTCCATCAACATAAATTGATATTTTACTGTGCTCCAAAACCCCTCAGACAAAACAACACACAAACACAGCACTTGAGAGGAGCAGGGTCAGCTTCAGTGCCTTGCTCAACAGCACAAAGGTAATGAATGGTTTCTGAAGTCAGGGATCTTAAAAACCAGCAGTGTATATTATACAGTATGAATCAATTGTATATGCTACCTAGAGTGTGTATGTGTGAGTATAGAGGTGCCCCCCACCTCCACCTGGGCTGTTAGAGCTGCAGGGACCAGCATGGCCACTGGGTCCCCCCTCCTCCACCAGGGCTGTTAGAGCTGCAGGGACCAGCATGTGCACTGCGTCCCCCCTCCTCCACCTGGGCTTTGAGATTTGCAGGGACCAGAATGGACACTGTTTCCAATTTGTAAGTCGCTCTGGATAAGAGCGTCTGCTAAATGACTTAAATGTAATGTAAATGAGATCTGCAGGGACCAGAATGGACACTGTTTCCCCCTCCTCCACCTGGGCTGTTAGAGCTGCAGGGACCTGCATGGCCACTCGGTCCCCCCTCCTCCACCTGGGCTTTGAGATCTGCAGGGACCAGAATGGACACTGTTTCTCCCTCCTCCACCTGGGCTGTTAGAGCTGCAGGGACCAGAATGGCCACTGGTTCCCCCTCCTCTACCTGGGCTGTTAGAGCTGCAGGGACCAGCATGGCCACTGGGTCCCCCCTCCTCCATGATGCTGGGGCCCTCTCTGGGTTAGGAGGTCATAGGCCACAAGCACGTTGCTGCTGAAGGCAGATCTGGATACAGACACACGTGTATGTAGACATGCACAGGGACACATGGAAGCACACAAACACAGGACAAGAGCATTGTGTGGTTTCATTGTGAGATAAAATGAGAACATAGAGCTGATGCATAATATGAGTTCCACATCCCTCATTGTCCTAGTTCCATAGCAACTGGCCTGCTTCATCAGGAACTGAAAGTAGACTACTACCATTTGCCTCATTCTTTTGAAATATTATTATTAAGCAATAATATGTTTGAATATAAATAAATTAAAAATGTGTATTTGTTTAACCTTTATTTAACTAGGCAAGTCAGTTAAGAACACATTCTTATTTACAATGACGGCCTACCAAAAGGCAAAATGCCTCCTGCGGGGATGGGGGCTGGGATTAAAAATAAAATAAAAATATAGGACAGAACACACATCACAACAAGACAGATCACACTACATAAAGTGAGACCTAAGATCACAACATAGCATGGCAGCAACACATGACAACACAGCATGGTAACAACACAAAAGGACAACAACATGGTAGCAATACAACATGGCAGCAGCACAACATGGTAGCAGCACAAAACAGGGTACAAACATTGTTGGGCACAGACAACAGCACAAAGGGCAATAATATGAACTTGCTGCACTTCCCCTGGTCTCACTCAGTAACTTTCCATGTACAAAGTTCCTATTCACCCTTCATTGACCCCTAACATAAAGTCAGCAAAAAAAGAAACGTCCTCCCACTGTCAACTGTGTTTATTTTCAGCAAGCTTAACATGTGTAAATATTTGTATGAACATAAGATTCAACAACTGAGACATAAACTGAACAAGTTCCACAGACATGTGACTTAACATAAATTGAATAATGTGTCCCTGAACAAAGGGGAGGTCAAAATCAAAAGTAACAGTCAGTATCTGGTGTGGCCACTAGCTGCATTAAGTACTGCAGTGCATCTCCTCCTCATGGACTGCACCAGATTTGCCAGTTCTTGCTGTGAGATGTTACCCCACTATTTCACCAAGGCACCTGCAAGTTCCCGGACATTTCTGGGGGGAATGGCCATAGCCCTCACCCTCCGATCCATCAGGTCCCAGATGTGCTCCATGGAATTGAGATCCGGGCTCTTAGCTGGCCATGGTAGAACACTGACATTCCTCACGAAGTCGACCATCACCCCTGGTGACATCAAATTCAATTTGCAAAGTGGCTTGGTAGGTTTAACACTAGAACACACAACGAGTATCTCAAGTTGAAGGCTGATCGGGTATTTAAAAAAAATATATATTTTTTTTTTAACCTTTATTTAATTAGGCAAGTCAGTTAAGAACAAATTATTATTTTCAATGACAGCCTAGGAACAGTGCGTTAACTGCCTGTTCAGGGGCAGAATGACATATGTGTACCTTGTCAGCTCAGGGATTTGAACTTGCAACCTTCCAGTTACTAGTCCAACGCTCTAACCACTAGGCTACCCTGCCGCCCTAGGCTGCTGGTAGAAACTAAATTATTAAGGACATACGTCTGGTATAATAGAAGCAATTATTGGTACCATGATTGAGGAGAATGGCGCCAGAGGGAATGGCTGCTGTTTCACGGGCTCCTAACCAATTGTGGTATTTTTTACTTAATGTTGATGCAACCGCCTTAGTATTGAAAATAGTTTCTGGATATCATGTGATTACACATGTCAAACTGGACGAACATTTTTTATTTAATTAGTCTGAGGCAAAGGATATAATGTTGCTCCCAGACAAGGCCCAAATCTCCCTAATCTTTCCTTCTTTTCATGTAGAAAAGGGAATTACAGGGGGCGCAGATCAGGTTATTTTGTGAGAATTTATTGGCAAGTAGGTAACCCGCCTCTACCATCTGTTCTATTGGCCAACGTGCAATCATTGGAAAATAAACTGGATAAGCTCCGTTCAAGACTATCCTACAGGACTGTTTTGCTAGCACAGACTGGAATATGTTCATCCGGATTCATCCAATAGCATTGAGTATACCACCTCAGTCCCCGGCTAAACTCAATAAGTGCCTCAACCAGAAGCCATGAATTACAGGCAACATCCGCATCGAGATAAAGGGTAGAGCTGCTGCTTTCAAGGGACACTACCCAGACATTTATAACAAAAATCCTGCTATACCCTCAGACGGACCATCAAACAGACAAAGCATCAATATAGGACTACAATTTAATCCTACTACACCGGCTCTGACACTTGGATGTGGCAGGGCTATCAAACTATTAAGGACTAACTGGCAAGTGACTTCACTGACATTTTTAACCTCTCCCTGACCGAATCTGTATTACCTACATGTTTCAAGCAGACCACCACAGTCTCTGTGCCCAAAAAAGTGAAGGTAACCAGCCTAAATGACTACCTCCCCAAAGCACTCACATCAGTAACCATGAAGTGTTTTGAAAGGCTGGTCATGGCTCACTGTCATCCCGGAAACCCTAGACCCACTCCAACTCGCATACCGCCGCAACAGATCCACAGATGACGCGCTCCACACTGCCCTTTCCCACCAGGACAAAAGGAACTATGTGAGAATGCTATTCATTGACTACAGCTCAGTGTTCAACATCATAGTGCCCACAAAGCTCATCATTAAGCTAAAGACCCTGGGACTAAACACCTCCCTCTGCAACTGGATCCTGAACTTCCTGATGGACCGCCCCCAGGTGGTAAGGGTATGAAACAACACATCTTCCACACTGATCCTCAACACGGGGGCCTCTCAGGGGTGCGTGCTTAGTCCCCACCTGTACTCCCTGTTCACCCACGACGTGGCCAAGCACAACTCCAACACCATCATTAAGTTTAATGATGACAATGGTGGTAGGCCTGATCACCGACAACGATGAGTTAGCCTATTGGGAGGAGGTCAGAGACCTGGCAGTGTGGTGCCAGGACATCAACCTCTCCCTCAAAATAAGCAAAACAAAAGGAGATGATAGTGGACTACAAGAAAAGGAGGGTCGAACACGCCCCCATTCACATCAATGTGGCTGTAGTGGAGCGGGTCGAGAGTTAAGTTCCTTGGTGTCCATATTACCAACAAACTACCATGGTCAAAACATACCAAGAAAGTCTTGAAGATGGCATGACAAAGCCTATTCCCCCTCAGGAGACCACAAATATTTGACATGGGTCCCCAGAGCCTCAAAAAGTTATACAGCTGCACCATCGAGAGCATCCTGACCAGTTGCATCACCGCCTGGTATGGCAACTGCTCTGCATCCGACCGTAAGGCCCTACAGAGGGTAGTGTGTATGGCTCAGCACATCACTGGGGCTAAGCTTTCTGCCATCCAGGACCTATATACTTGGCAGTGTCAGAGGAAGGCCCAAAAATTGTCAAAGATCCCAGTCAGTCAAGTCATAGACTGCTCTCTCTGCTACCGCAGGCAAGCAGTACTTTAGTGCCAAGTCTAGGTCCAAGAGGCTCCTTAACAGCTTCTTACCCTAAGCCATAAGACTGCTGAACAATTAATCAAAATGGCCACACAGACTATTTATATTGACACACCCCCTCTTTGTTTTTACACTGCTCATACTCACTGTTTATTATCTATGCATAGTCACTTTACCCCTACCTACATGTACAAATTACCTTGATTAACTTGTACCCCTGCACATTGTACCTGTACCCCCTGTATATAGCCTCATTGTTATTTTGTGTTATATTAAACTATTTTTTACTTTAGTTTATTTAGTAAATATTTTCTTATAACTGCATTGTTGGTTAAGAGCTTGTAAGTAAGCATTTCACGGTAAGATCTACACCCGTTGAATTTGGTGCATGTGACAAATAAAATTTGCTTCGATTTGATTACCTTCATTTCTGGATACAACAGTCTACAGTACCCTGGTCGACCTTTAACTTCATGGCTCCAATGAAATGGGGGCAGTCGTTCTCCCCTGCCACAAAAGTATTAAACTGTCAAGAGGAGTAAAACAAGGTTGTCCACTATCGGCATATCTATTTATTATGGCCATTGAAATGTTAGTGTCATGCAGGTGAATGAGGACCCAAAAGCGACTTGGCGAAAACAGAGTCTTTAATCCAGTAAAGTAAATCTACAATCATAAGACATAATTCCACTCGTAATGACGAGAACAGACTGGAGACTCGATCAAGAACTGCAGGTTGCCTCGGGAAGGCACTTGAACGTAGCAGACTCAGACACCTGCTCACCACGCAGCATCTGAGGGAAACACGACACGACAGGGCGATACACAGACACAGCACGGTGAACAATAGACAAGGATCCGACAGGGCAGAAACGGAAAACAAGGGGAGAAATAGGGACTCTAATCAGGGAAAAAGATAGGGAACAGGTGTGGGAAGACTAAATGATTGATTAGGGGAATAGGAACAGCTGGGAGCAGGAACGGAACGATAGAGAGAAGAGAGAGAGGAAGAGAGAGAGAAAAAGGGGAACGAACCTAAAAAGACCAGCAGGGGGAAAACGAACAGAGGGAAAAGCAAAATGACAAGACAATCTAAGACAAAACATGACAGTACCCCCCCACTCACCGAGCGCCTCCTGGCGCACTCGAGGAGGAATCCTGGCGGCAACGGAGGAAATCATCAATAAGTGAACGGTCCAGCACGTCCCGAGACGGAACCCAACTCCTCTCCTCAGGACCGTAACCCTCCCAATCCACTAAGTATTGGTGACCCCGTCCCCGAGAACGCATGTCCATGATCCTACGTACCTTGTAAATAGGTGCGCTCTCGACAAGGACGGGAGGGGGGAGGGAAGACGAACGGGGTGCGAAGAAAGGGCTTGACACAGGAGACATGGAAGACAGGATGGACGCGACGAAGATGTCGCGGAAGAAGCAGTCGCACAGCGACAGGATTGACGACCTGGGAGACACGGAACGGACCAATGAACCGCGGAGTCAACTTACGAGAAGCTGTCGTAAGAGGAAGGTTGCGAGTGGAAAGCCACACTCTCTGGCTGCAACAATACCTTGGACTCTTAATCCTACGTTTATTGGCGGCTCTCACAGTCTGTGCCCTGTAACGGCAAAGTGCAGACCTCACCCTCCTCCAGGTGCGCTCACAACGTTGGACAAACGCTTGAGCGGAGGGAACGCTGGACTCGGCAAGCTGGGATGAGAACAGAGGAGGCTGGTAACCCAGACTACTCTGAAACGGAGATAACCCGGTAGCAGACGAAGGAAGCGAGTTGTGAGCGTATTCTGCCCAGGGGAGCTGTTCTGCCCAAGACGCAGGGTTTCTGAAAGAAAGGCTGCGTAGTATGCGACCAATCGTCTGATTGGCCCTCTCTGCTTGACCGTTAGACTGGGGATGAAACCCGGAAGAGAGACTGACGGACGCACCAATCAAACGACAGAACTCCCTCCAAAACTGTGACGTGAATTGCGGGCCTCTGTCTGAAACGGCGTCTAACGGGAGGCCATGAATTCTGAACACATTCTCGATGATGATTTGTGCCGTCTCCTTAGCGGAAGGAAGTTTAGCGAGGGGAATGAAATGTGCCGCCTTAGAGAACCTATCGACAACCGTAAGAATCACAGTCTTCCCCGCAGACAAAGTCAGACCGGTAATGAAGTCTAGGGCGATGTGAGACCATGGTCGAGAAGGAATGGGGAGCGGTCTGAGACGACCGGCAGGAGGAGAGTTACCCGACTTAGTCTGCGCGCAGTCCGAACAAGCAGCCACGAAACGGCGCGTGTCACGCTCCTGAGTCGGCCACCAAAAGCGCTGGCGAATAGACGCAAGAGTGCCTCGAACACCGGGATGACCAGCTAACTTGGCAGAGTGAGCCCACTGAAGAACAGCCAGACGAGTGGAAACAGGAACGAAAAGGAGGTTACTAGGACAAGCGCGCGGCGACGCAGTGTGCGTGAGTGCTTGCTTAACCTGTCTTTCAATTCCCCAGACTGTCAACCCGACAACACGCCCATAAGGAAGAATCCCCTCGGGATCAGTAGAAGCCACAGAAGAACTAAACAGACGGGATAAGGCATCAGGCTTGGTGTTTTTGCTACCCGGACGGTAAGAAATCACAAACTCGAAACGAGCGAAAAACAACGCCCAACGAGCTTGACGGGCATTAAGTCGTTTGGCAGAACGGATGTACTCAAGGTTCTTATGGTCTGTCCAAACGACAAAAGGAACGGTCGCCCCCCTCCAACCACTGTCGCCATTCGCCTAGGGCTAAGCGGATGGCGAGCAGTTCGCGGTTACCCACATCATAGTTGCGTTCAGATGGCGACAGGCGATGAGAAAAATAAGCGCAAGGATGAACCTTATCGTCAGACTGGAAGCGCTGGGATAGAATGGCTCCCACGCCTACCTCTGAAGCGTCAACCTCGACAATGAATTGTCTAGTGACGTCAGGAGTAACGAGGATAGGAGCGGACGTAAAACGTTCTTTTAGAAGATCAAAAGCTCCCTGGGCGGAACCGGACCACTTAAAACACGTCTTGACAGAAGTAAGAGCTGTGAGAGGGGCAGCAACTTGACCGAAATTACGAATGAAACGCCGATAGAAATTAGCGAAACCTAGAAAGCGCTGCAACTCGACACGTGACCTTGGAACGGGCCAATCACTGACAGCTTGGACCTTAGCGGAATCCATCTGAATGCCTTCAGCGGAAATAACGGAACCGAGAAAAGTAACGGAGGAGACATGAAAAGAGCACTTCTCAGCCATCACGTAGAGACAATTATCTAAAAGGCGCTGTAGAACACGTCGAACGTGCTGAACATGAATCTCGAGTGACGGTGAAAAAATCAGGATATCGTCAAGATAGACAAAAACAAAGATGTTCAGCATGTCTCTCAGAACATCATTAACTAATGCCTGAAAAACAGCTGGCGCATTGGCGAGACCAAACGGCAGAACCCGGTACTCAAAATGCCCTAACGGAGTGTTAAACGCCGTTTTCCACTCGTCCCCCTCTCTGATGCGCACGAGATGGTAAGCGTTACGAAGGTCCAACTTAGTAAAGCACCTGGCTCCCTGCAGAATCTCGAAGGCTGATGACATAAGGGGAAGCGGATAACGATTCTTAACCGTTATGTCATTCAGCCCTCGATAATCCACGCAGGGGCGCAGAGTACCGTCCTTTTTCTTAACAAAAAGAACCCCGCCCCGGCCGGAGAGGAAGAAGGCACTATGGTACCGGCGTCAAGAGACACAGATAAATAATCCTCGAGAGCCTTACGTTCGGGAGCCGACAGAGAGTATAGTCTACCCCGAGGAGGAGTGGTCCCCGGAAGGAGATCAATACTACAATCATACGACCGGTGAGGAGGAAGGGAGTTGGCTCGGGACCGACTGAAGACCGTGCGCAGATCATGATATTCCTCCGGCACTCCTGTCAAATCGCCAGGTTCCTCCTGAGAAGTGGGGACAGAAGAAATGGGAGGGATGGCAGACATTAAACACTACACATGACAAGAAACGTTCCAGGATAGGATAGAATTACTAGACCAATTAATAGAAGGATTATGACATACTAGCCAGGGATGACCCAAAACAACAGGTGTAAAAGGTGAACGAAAAATCAAAAAAGAAATAGTCTCACTGTGGTTACCAGATACTGTGAGAGTTAAAGGTAGTGTCTCAAATCTGATACTGGGAAGATGACTACCATCTAAGGCAAACATGGGCGTAGGCTTGTCTAACTGTCTGAAAGGAATGTCATGTTTCCGAGCCCATGCTTCGTCCATGAAACAACCCTCAGCCCCAGAGTCAATCAAGGCACTGCATGTAGCACCCGAACCGGTCCAGCGTAGATGGACCGACATAGTAGTACAGGATCTAGATGAAGAGACCTGAGTAGTAGCGCTCACCAGTAGCCCTCCGCTTACTGATGAGCTCTGGCCTTTTACTGGACATGAATTGACAAAATGTCCATCAAATCCGCAATAGAGGCACAGGCGGTTGGTGATCCTCCGTTCCCTCTCCTTAGTCGAGATGCGAATACCTCCCAGCTGCATGGGCTCAGTCTCTGAGCCAGAGGAGGGAGATGGTTGCGATGCGGAGCAGGGAAACACCGTTGACGCGAGCTCTCTTCCACGAGCTTGGTGACGAAGATCTACCCGTCGTTCTATGCGGATGGCGAGAGCAATCAAAGAGTCCACACTGGAAGGAACCTCCCGAGAGAGAATCTCATCTTTGACCACTGCGTGGAGTCCCTCCAGAAAACGAGCGAGCAGCGCCGGCTCGTTCCAGTCACTAGAGGCAGCAAGAGTGCGAAACTCTATAGAGTAATCCGTTATGGATCGATCACCTTGGCATAGGGAAGCCAGGGCCCTAGAAGCCTCCCTACCAAAAACTGAACGGTCAAAAACCCGAATCATCTCCTCTTTAAAGTTCTGGTAATTGTTTGAACAATCAGCCCTTGCCTCCCAGATAGCTGTGCCCCACTCTCGAGCCCGGCCAGTAAGGAGTGAAATGACGTAAGCAACCCGAGCTCTCTCTCTAGAGTATGTGTTGGGTTGGAGAGAGAACACAATATCACACTGGGTGAGAAAGGAGCGGCACTCCGTGGGCTGCCCGGAGTAGCAAGGTGGGTTATTAACCCTAGGTTCCGGAGGCTCGGCAGGCCAGGAAGTAACAGGTGGCACGAGACGAAGACTCTGGAACTGTCCAGAGAGGTCGGAAACCTGAGCGGCCAGGTTCTCCACGGCATGGCGAGCAGCAGACAATTCCTGCTCGTGTCTGCCGAGCATGGCTCCTTGGATCTCGACGGCAGTGTTACGAACGTCTGTAGTCGCTGGGTCCATTCTTTGGTCGGATCCTTCTGTCATGCAGGTGAATGAGGACCCAAAAGCGACTTGGCGAAAACAGAGTCTTTAATCCAGTAAAGTAAATCTACAATCATAAGACATAATTCCACTCGTAATGACGAGAACAGACTGGAGACTCGATCAAGAACTGCAGGTTGCCTCGGGAAGGCACTTGAACGTAGCAGACTCAGACACCTGCTCACCACGCAGCATCTGAGGGAAACACGACACGACAGGGCGATACACAGACACAGCACGGTGAACAATAGACAAGGATCCGACAGGGCAGAAACGGAAAACAAGGGGAGAAATAGGGACTCTAATCAGGGAAAAAGATAGGGAACAGGTGTGGGAAGACTAAATGATTGATTAGGGGAATAGGAACAGCTGGGAGCAGGAACGGAACGATAGAGAGAAGAGAGAGAGGAAGAGAGAGAGAAAAAGGGGAACGAACCTAAAAAGACCAGCAGGGGGAAAACGAACAGAGGGAAAAGCAAAATGACAAGACAATCTAAGACAAAACATGACAGTTAGCTATTAAAATCAGAGCCAACAATAATATCAAGGGGTTAGAAATCAAGGGCTTAAAATCAAAGGTGTAATTGTATGCTGATAATTCATGCTTTCTTTTAGATCCCCAATTTGGATCCCTAAACAGCCTGAGGATCTAGATACTTTTTCTAACCAAATTATGTTGCAGACAATTACATTGATGGAATCTACAACCTGCACTATTAAAAGCTGATCTACCCCGTTTTTATTTTTTTATTTTTACAAAAACATGAATGAAAAACAATAAGTTAACAAAAATAGTTAAGATTTTGCTACCATGGAAAGGAAAATAACTTTATTTGTGGGACAAATCACCCTGATGAACTCTTTAGTCATATCCCAGTTGACCTATTTGCTTATGGTATTGCCTACACCTAGCAACCTGTTTTTTAAATTATATTAGCAAAAAATATGACATTTTATATGGAACGGCAAGCCAGACAAAATAAAACGGGCCCATTTATATAATCATTTACATTACATTTACATTTAAGTCATTTAGCAGACGCTCTTATCCAGAGCGACTTACAAATTGGTGCATTCACCTTATGACATCCAGTGGAACAACCACTTTACAATAGTGCATCTAAATATTTTAAGGGGGGTGAGAAGGATTACTTTATCCTATCCTAGGTATTCCTTAAAGAGGTGGGGTTTCAGGTGTCTCCGGAAGGTGGTGATTGACTCCGCTGTCCTGGCATCGTGAGGGAGTTTGTTCCACCATTGGGGAGCCAGAGCAGCGAACAGTTTTGACTGAGCTGAGCGGGAACTGTACTTCCTCAGTGGTAGGGAGGCGAGCAGGCCAGAGGTGGATGAACGCAGTGCCCTTATTTGGGTGTAGGGCCTGATCAGAGCCTGGAGGTACTGAGGTGCCGTTCCCCTCACAGCTCCGTAGGCAAGCACCATGGTCTTGTAGCGGATGCGAGCTTCAACTGGAAGCCAGTGGAGAGAGCGGAGGAGCGGGGTGACGTGAGAGAACTTGGGAAGGTTGAACACTAGACGGGCTGCGGCGTTCTGGATGAGTTGTAGGGGTTTAATGGCACAGGCAGGGAGCCCAGCCAACAGCGAGTTGCAGTAATCCAGACGGGAGATGACAAGTGCCTGGATTAGGACCTGCGCCGCTTCCTGTGTGAGGCAGGGTCGTACTCTGCGGATGTTGTAGAGCATGAACCTACAGGAACGGGCCACCGCCTTGATGTTAGTTGAGAACGACAGTTTGTTGTCCAGGATCACGCCAAGGTTCTTAGCGCTCTGGGAGGAGGACACAATGGAGTTGTCAACCGTGATGGCGAGATCATGGAACGGGCAGTCCTTCCCCGGGAGGAAGAGCAGCTCCGTCTTGCCGAAGTTCAGCTTGAGGTGGTGATCCGTCATCCACACTGATATGTCTGCCAGACATGCAGAGATGCGATTCGCCACCTGGTCATCAGAAGGGGGAAAGGAGAAGATTAATTGTGTGTCGTCTGCATAGCAATGATAGGAGAGACCATGTGAGGTTATGACAGAGCCAAGTGACTTGGTGTATAGCGAGAATAGGAGAGGGCCTAGAACAGAGCCCTGGGGGACACCAGTGGTGAGAGCGCGTGGTGAGGAGACAGATTCTCGCCACGCCACCTGGTAGGAGCGACCTGTCAGGTAGGACGCAATCCAAGCGTGGGCCGCGCCGGAGATGCCCAACTCGGAGAGGGTGGAGAGGAGGATCTGATGGTTCACAGTATCGAAGGCAGCCGATAGGTCTAGAAGGATGAGAGAGCAGAGGAGAGAGAGAGTTAGCTTTAGCGGTGCGGAGCGCCTCCGTGATACAGAGAAGAGCAGTCTCAGTTGAATGACTAGTCTTGAAACCTGACTGATTTGGATCAAGAAGGTCATTCTGAGAGAGATAGCGGGAGAGCTGACCAAGGACGGCACGTTCAAGAGTTTTGGAGAGAAAAGAAAGAAGGGATACTGGTCTGTAGTTGTTGACATCGGAGGGATCGAGTGTAGGTTTTTTCAGAAGGGGTGCAACTCTCGCTCTCTTGAAGACGGAAGGGACGTAGCCAGCGGTCAGGGATAAGTTGATGAGCGAGGTGAGGTAAGGGAGAAGGTCTCCGGAAATGGTCTGGAGAAGAGAGGAGGGGATAGGGTCGAGCGGGCAGGTTGTTGGGCGGCCGGCCGTCACAAGACGCGAGATTTCATCTGGAGAGAGAGGGGAGAAAGAGGTCAGAGCACAGGGTAGGGCAGTGTGAGCAGAACCAGCGGTGTTGTTTGACTTAGCAAACGAGGATCGGATGTCGTCGATCTTCTTTTCAAAATGGTTGACGAAGTCATCTGCAGAGAGGGAGGAGGGGGGAGGGGGAGGAGGATTCAGGAGGGAGGAGAATGTGGCAAAGAGCTTCCTAGGGTTAGAGGCAGATGCTTGGAATTTAGAGTGGTAGAAAGTGGCTTTAGCAGCAGAGACAGAGGAGGAAAATGTAGAGAGGAGGGAGTGAAAGGATGCCAGGTCCGCAGGGAGGCGAGTTTTCCTCCATTTCCGCTCGGCCTTCCGGAGCCCTGTTCTGTGAGCTCGCATTGAGTCGTCAAGCCACGGAGCGGGAGGGGAGGACCGAGCCGGCCTGGAAGATAGGGGACATAGAGAGTCAAAGGATGCAGAAAGGGAGGAGAGGAGGGTTGAGGAGGCAGAATCAGGAGATAGGTTGGAGAAGGTTTGAGCAGAGGGAAGAGATGATAGGATGGAAGAGGAGAGAGTAGCGGGGGAGAGAGAGCGAAGGTTGGTTGACGGCGCGATACCATCCGAGTAGGGGCAGTGTGGGAAGTGTTGGATGAGAGCGAGAGGGAAAAGGATACAAGGTAGTGGTCGGAGACTTGGAGGGGAGTTGCAATGAGGTTAGTGGAAGAACAGCATCTAGTAAAGATGAGGTCGAGCGTATTGCCTGCCTTGTGAGTAGGGGGGAAGGTGAGAGGGTGAGGTCAAAAGAGGAGAGGAGTGGAAAGAAGGAGGCAGAGAGGAATGAGTCAAAGGTAGACGTGGGGAGGTTAAAGTCGCCCAGAACTGTGAGAGGTGAGCCGTCCTCAGGAAAGGAGCTTATCAAGGCATCAAGCTCATTGATGAACTCTCCGAGGGGACCTGGAGGGCGATAAATGATAAGGATGTTAAGCTTGAAAGGGCTGGTAACTGTGACAGCATGAAATTCAAAGGAGGCGATAGACAGATGGGTAAGGGGAGAAAGAGAGAATGACCACATGGGAGAGATAAGGATCCCTATGCCACCACCCCGCTGACCAGAAGCTCTCGGGGTGTGCGAGAACACGTGGGCGGACGAAGAGAGAGCAGTAGGAGTAGCAGTGTTATCTGTGGTGATCCATGTTTCTGTCAGTGCCAAGAAGTCGAGGGACTGGAGGGAGGCATAGGCTGAGATGAACTCTGCCTTGTTGGCTGCAGATCGGCAGTTCCAGAGGCTACCGGAGACCTGGAACTCCACGTGGGTCGTGCGCGCTGGGACCACCAGATTAGGGTGGCAGCGGCCACGCGGTGTGGAGCGTTTGTATGGTCTGTGCAGAGAGGAGAGAACAGGGATAGACAGACACATAGTTGACAGGCTACAGAAGAGGCTACGCTAATGCAAGGAGATTGGAATGACAAGTGGACTACACGTCTCGAATGTTCAGAAAGTTAAGCTTACGTAGCAAGAATCTTATTGACTAAAATTATTAAAAATGATACAGTACTGCTGAAGTAGGCTAGCTGGCAGTGGCTGCGTTGTTGACTTTGTAGGCTAGCTGACAGTGGCTGCGTTGTTGACACTACACTAATCAAGTCGTTCCGTTGAGTGTAGTAGTTTCTACAGTGCTGCTATTCGGGGGCTAGCTGGCTAGCTAGCAGTGTTGATTACGTTACGTTGCGTTAAAAGAACGACAATAGCTGGCTAGCTAACCTAGAAAATCGCTCTAGACTACACAATTATCTTTGATACACAGACGGCTATGTAGCTAGCTATGTAGCTAGCTACGATCAAACAAATCAAACCAATTTCAATTGATAATTGATAATCAATTTGAAGGGAAGAAATTAATATATTAAAGCATTAAACATCTCACTAAATGCAGTGATATAAAAGTTATATTTAATTCCATACTGGTTCTGTAGCAGATTAGTAAGAATGTGTCACCCCATGTTCAAGAATGTCCTTTTCCCCTTTATTCATATTACAACCTCACTTTTGGTTTTTCAAAAATGAAATCTCCAAAATATCTTTATTTTTAAAACAAGCCATAGAAAGTAGTTGAAATTTCAGTTTAATCCACCAGAAAAGACAGAACAAATAACACAACAAATATTGTGGTTAAAGTGAAATATACAAAATTGTTAAAAAAATATATAATCGTTGTAAATGATATAAATAGGACTGGTGGAGTTGTCCAGGTAGACCCATTGTAGCAGCAATCGACTCTGACATCCAACATTTCTAAATTTGTGGATTACCACATTAAACCGTTGGTTGAGAATCTCCTATTTTATGTCAAAGACACTAGTCACATGAGCTCATTGATAGAGGGTTTAGGAAGGTTACCAGAGGGCACCCTGCTGGCCACTTTTGATGTGGAGAGCTTGTGCAGTAACATCTGGAGGAGGCTTGCAGGCGCTGCAACACTTCCTTCAGCAGAGAGACTCTACCTTTGCTCCATCCAATGATTGCATCTTACAATTTACTGAACTGGTATTATCCCATAACTACTTTGTCTTTGAGTCAGACTTTTCCCTTCAAATTCGGGTTGTAGCCATGAGCTCCCCTTTTACCCCAACTATGCAAACCTGTATGTGTGACAATTTGAAGAAGCATTCCTTTATAAAACAGAGACACACCCCTTACTTCATAAAATACTTCTATGGAAGAAATACATAGATGATGTCTTTGTGCTCTGGGAAGGAAGTCAGTAGGAACTAAATTAATTCCAAACTCTACTAAACGAGAGCTTTGAGTATCTCATTCACCATGCAGACTGATAAGAGAAAAATAAACTACCTGGATTTATGGATTATCAAAGAGAATGATGCATTACACACAGACTAGCACACAAAGCCCACAGATCGCAATACCTTGCTATGTGCGCATAGTATGCATCCCCTTCCCCTCAAGAATGGTCTACTATATTGCCAGTTATGCAGAGTTAAACTAATCTGTGGCCACCAGTCAAATTTTGAAAGCAATGCTAAAAGAATGACAGATCAATTCAAAATGAGAGGCTACAAGGACAAAACTCTTGATGCTGCAATGATGAAAATATCTAAAAAACCAAGAGGAATTACAAAAAACTCAACCAAAGAAGAAAAACAACGCAACCATCTTTTGCACTAAGTACACCAAGGCTTCGGAGAAAATGAAAGGAATCCTGAAAAAGCACGGGATATTCTGCAATCTGACAAAAAACTGCACACCTCTTCAAGAAACCCCCACTGGTGGTCTATAAGCGTGGTCACAATATTGGAGCTAGTTTGGTGAAATCTGACATGCCCTCTGAGCCCACCAAATGGGAACTACAAATGTGGCTCATGCACACAGTGCAATAGCACTATAAAAAAAGTATTTCTTCAGACACCCACATACAGGTCGAAAGATCCCTGTTTAGGGGTATCATCTCATGCAAGACCAAGAGAATAATCTCTCTCATCACCTGTTCATGTGGAAAAGCCCACGTAGGACAAACAAAAAGACAAGTAAAACAACACATAGCTGAACACCACAGCTCAATCAGGTGTAAGAACATTGACTATCCAGTAGCAGCTCATTTTGTTGAAGGTAACCATCCCATCTCCTCCCTCAAATACACAGGCATTGAGCATGTTGCTCTACCAAGGAGAGGAGGTAACATTGAGATCCTACTACTACAAAGGGAGGCTTACTAGATATCCTATCTAAAAACATTGACCCCTAGTGGTCTGAATATTGACTTTGATCTCAGGCCCTTATGGACACATTTTCCTTCATGAACAAGTATTGTAAATTGAACAAATATTTTTTCAGCTTATTATCGTACACCTAATATGTTCCCCCTTTTGATGCTCATTATATATTAAGGTTGAACCAAAAGATTACATGTAACAAAAATTAAATTGAATGAAATAAAAATGCATGTTGATGCTAATATGTACAATATTCTATTATGTTTCTATATGATAATAGTGTAATATATTTAATATGCCATATAGTATTTTGTAACCGTTTCACTACTTCATTTGAATTGACTTAATCATTATGACACCTCTCACTATTGTCATTGGTTACACTAATTGCACTGTTTGTCTACATAACCTGGTTCAAGTATTCATGACATTACCCTGAGAAAGGCACAGTGATGCCGAAACGTTGATAAATACACATTAAATTGCTGGGAGTTTATACATGAGTGTGAGACTTACTTTATTTTTTTACACATTTTTACCAGAAAAAACAACAACATGGAAATGTCCACTCTACCCAAAAATAAAACCAACTAAATCCAGCATTACTGCAAAAATGGAAGAGGCAAGTGGAAGTGGAAAAAGGTAAGGAACTTGGCTGTTTACCCTGCATTAAAGACCAACATTGGTTAAAGACAATTCTGATTTTCAAAAAAGTATATCACTTGTATTTAAGAACCAAAACAAGGGACAACTGTGCCATATACAGTAACAGACAAAAGTTGACATATCTACTCATTCCAGGATTTCTTTATTTTTACTATTTTCTACATTGTAGAATAGTGAAAACATCAAAATAATAATAATAAATAATCATGTAGTAACAAAAAAAGTTAAACAAATCAAAATATATATTTGAGATTCTTCAAAGTAGCCACCCTTTGCCTTGATGACAGCTTTGCACACTCTTGGCATTCTCTCAACCAGCTTCACCTGGAATTATTTTCAAACTTTTGCTTTTTTGTCTTGAAGGAGTTCCCACATATGCTGAGCACTTGTTGGCTGCTCTTGCTTTACTCTGAGGTCCAACTATTCCCAAACCATTTCTATTGGGTTGAGGTCAGGTGATTGTGGAGGCCAAGTCATCTGATGCAGCAGTCCATCACTCTCCTTGGTCAAATAGTCCTTACACAGCCTGGTGATGTGTTTTTGGTAATTGTCCTGTTGAAAAACAAAATGATATCCACATTAAGTGCAAACCAGATGGGATGGCATATCGCTGTAGAATGCTGTGGTACCCATGCTGGTTAAGTGTGCCTTGAAATCTAAATAAATCACTGATAGTGTCACCAGCAAAGGACCCCCACACCATCACACCTCCATGCTTCACGCTCTATCGGCAGGACAGAACAGCAGCCTCTGGTAAGACATATCTGTAAACAATAGCTGGTGCATGATATCTAAGGAAGAAGTCTCAAGGTTTTGCTCACCTGAGGTAAAGTATCTCATGATAAGCTGTTGACCACACCATCGACCTAGAGTTTATCTGTATTTTTCGTAGCTGTCTACAAACCACCACAGACCGAGGCTGGAACTAAAACCTCACTCAATGAGCTGTATTCCGCTATAAGCAAACAGGAAAACGCTACCAGAGGTGGCGCTCCTAGCGACACCAGGATGCTGTCTTCTAGGCAGAGTCCCTCTGTCCAGTGTCTGTTCTTTTGCTCACCTTAATCTTTTATTTTTATTGGCCAGTCTGAGATATGAATGGTAGTGTAGGTCCTAGAGGCTTCTAAACAGCCTCTATCCCCAAGCCATAAGACTCCTGAATAGCTGTCACGCCCTGGCCTTAGTTATCTTTGTTTTCTTTATTATTTTGGTTAGGTCAGGGTGTGACATGGGGGATTTATGTGTTTTAGCCTGGTCTAGGGGTTTTGTATATTTATGGGGTTGTTTCCTTTCTAGGTAGTTTTGTATGTCTATGTTTGCCTAGATTGGTTCTCAATTAGAGGCAGCTGTCTGTCGTTGTCTCTGATTGGGAACCATATTTAGGCAGCCATGTTCTTTGGGTATTTTGTGGGTGATTGTCTTCCGTCTTTGTGTTTATGCACTAAATTGGACTGTTTCGGTTTTCACATTTGTTGTTTTGTATTTTGTAATGTTCACGCTTATCGTCTATATTAAAGATGTTGAACACTAACCACGCTGCATTTTGGTCCTCCTCTCCTTCAGCGGAAGAAAACCATTACAATAGATAATCAAATGGCTACCCAGACTATTTGTATTGCCTCCCCCCTCATGCTGCTGCTACTCTCGGTTATTATCTATGCATAGACACTTTAATAACTACCAACATGTACATAATTACCTCGACACAGGTACCCCCTGTATACAGTCACGCTATTTGCAACGGCTGTTGTTGGTGGAAGAAGAGGAGGTTCCAATGCGCAGCAAGTGTCCATATTGATAATTTATTATCATGAACACAAAATAACGAGACCGAAACAGTCCTGAACGGTGAATACAATAAAACACTGAACAGAAAATAATCACCCACAGCTCAAAGGTGAAACCAGGCTACCTAAGTATGGTTCTCAATCAGGGACAACGATTGACAGCTACCTCTGATTGAGAACCATACCAGACCAAACACAGAAATCCCAAATTATAGAACAAAGAACAGACTGCCCACCCCAACTCACGCCCTGACCATACTAAAACAAAGACGAAACAAAGGAACTAAGGTTAGAACGTGACACTATTGTTATTTACATCTTTAATTATTTGTTATTCTTATCTCTTACTTTTTGGGGGGATTTTCCTAAAACTGCATTGTTTATTAAGGGCTTCTAAGTAAACATTTCACTGTAAGGTATTTGTTGTTGTATTCGGCGCATGTGACAAATACAATTTGAAATATATTTTACTACTTTGAAGAATCTCAAATATATATTTTGATTTGTTTCACACTTGTTTGGGTTACTAGATTATTCCGTGTGTGTTATTTCATAGTTTTGATGTATTCACTATTATTAGATAGTAAAAAATCATTAAATTAATAGGTGTGTTCAAACTTTTAGTACTATGTATGTATGTATGTATGTATGTATGTATGTATGTATGTATGTATGTATGTATGTATGTATGTATGTATGTATGTATGTATGTATGTATGTATGTATGTATGTATGTATGTATGTATGTATGTATGTATGTATGTATGTATGTATGTATGTACGTACGTATGTATGTACGTACGTATGTACGTATGTATGCATGCAAATATATATTGGGGATTGGAAATGATGCAGACAATTACATTGATGGAATCTACTTTCTAGCCGCACAATTAAATCTGATCTACCCCCCAACAAATCTTATAAAATCCTATACTGTCACCCTCAGCCAGCATCACAACTGTATACAACTATTTGACATTGTACACAGTGTTATATAATTGTAAAAAATGTATTTATTCCTCGTGTCACTATTTCTATTTAAAATATTTTTTTATTTCATATTTGTATTTCATCTTTATTTAACCAGGTAGGCTAGTTGAGAACAAGTTCTCATTTGCAACTGCGACCTGGCCAAGATAAAGCATAGCCGTGTGAACAGACAACAACACAGAGTTACACATGGAGTAAACAATAAACAAGTCAATAACATAGAAGAAAAAAAGAAAAATAATCTATATACATTGTGTGCAAAATGCATGAGGAGGTAGGCAATAAATAGGCATGAGGAGTGAATAATTACAATTTAGCAGATTAACACTGGAGTGATAAATGATCAGATGAAAATGTGCAGGTAGAGATACTGGTGTGCAAAAGAGCAGAAAAGTAAAATAAAAACAGTATGAGGATGAGGTAGGTAAATTGGGTGGGCTATATACCGATGGACTATGTACAGCTGCAGTTATCAGGTTCAGATAGCAGATGTTTAAAGTTGGTGAGGGAGATAAAAGTCTCCAACTTCAGAGATTTTTGCAATTCGTTCCAGTCGCAGGCAGCAGAGAACTGGAAGGAAAGGCGGAATGAGGTTGAGGTTTTGGCTTAGGGATGATCAGTGAGATACACCTGCTGGAGCGCGTGCTACGGGTGAGTGTTGCCATCATGACCAGTGAACTGATTTAACTCTGTATCGTTGAAAAAGGACACGTAAGCATTTCACTGTTGGTCTATACCTGTTGTTTTAAGAAGCATGTGACAAATAAGTTGTTTATTTTGTCTGAAGATGCCTACATTTACACCACAAGCCCTCTCACCTCTCATTGCTTTCTCTTTCTTCTTACTCTCTTGGTACTCCGCAATTTTTTTGTGGAAGAATCCTAAATTTTAAAAAACAAACAAGACAGGTGAAAAGCAAATTAATCATTGCTAGGTGGGTAAGTGAATATAAATATATAAATAATAATATAATAATATATGCCATTTAGCAGACGCTTTTATCCAAAGCGACTTACAGTCATGTGTGCATACATTCTACGTATGGGTGGTCCCGGGGATCAAACCCACTACCCTGGCGTTACAAGCGCCATGCTCTACCAACTGAGCTACAATTTTTTATTTTTTTTGAAAGTTACCCACACATCTATCTTTGGAAGTACAAAGTTATATTGTATTCTACTACATTCTTTTCTGTCAGATAGTGATGCGGTCAGACCTTCCTGTGTGGGCCGTCTCTCCACTTCCTGTATGAAGATGTCAAACATCTGTGTCTGGATAAAACGCTTGACAAAATGTTGGCTGGCCTTGTGCTCGGAGGCCTTGCAGAAGCTCTTCTTCTGGAACACCCCGGGCTGCCTACCGCTGCTGCCTTTGACATGGGAGGAGAAGTGACCCACCGTCTTCACAAAGAAGGAGAGGAAGGCCTCCGAGACCACCTTGTTTAACTCCTCTGAGGCTAGACACAAAACACAGAGTGAAGACAATACAGACGTTTCAGTCAGGATGCTGAGGATGTGTCTATAAAAACACATGTTGGAAGTCCTCCGACAACACGCCTCTACCTTGTTCTGAGGCTGGACAAAACACGGTGTGAACAGAAGATTCAGTCAGTTTTAAAGTATTGTCTGCTATAAGACATCCTATGATGCTGACACAATCATAGGTTGGAAAGCAGAAGACAACTGTATGGCAACCACAAAACATGGTGAAAGTGTATGTGGGGTTTGGGTCTGTTTGTATGAGAGCGTAGGGGTTGAGGAGTAGCATCTGTGTCTGGATACAACCTGGTATCAGAGCATTTCGTATTATTCTGTTCGTAAATACCGTATACTCCATTTAGAATGATATGTTACGTTTCGTATGGTATGGTTTCGTGAGGATGTCCATCACCCATTTCGTATGATGTTACCCATTACAATTTGTATTATATGTTACAAATTTGCCATATGTACAATATGTTACGAATTTGTAAAAAGTATTATATGTTACGAATTCTAGCTAGGTGGCTAATGTTAGCTAGGTGGCTAATGTTAGCTAGGTGGCTAACGTTAGCTAGGTGGCTAACGTTAGCTAGGCTAGGGGTTAGGGTTAAGTTTAGGAGTTAGGTTAAAGGGTTAGGTGAAGGGTGAGCTAACATGCTAAGTAGTTCCAAAGTAGCTAAAGAGTTATTAAAAAATTACTAATTAGCTAAAGTTGTCCATGATGAGATTGAACTCGCAACTTTTGGGTTACTAGAAGTTCGCCCGTCCAACCACCCGCCTTTCATTTTTGCCTTAAGTAACCATCCGTGCTCTGAAACCATACCAAATGTAACATTTCAAACTAAAGAGTGTCACGGATTTACATACAGAATAACACAAAATGCTCTGAGACCAGGTTGCTGGATCAACTTAGGCATTGCAGTACTAGAGGTCGACCGATTAATTGGAATGGCCGATTAATTAGGGCTGATTTCAAGTTTTCATAACAACCGTAAATCTATTTTTGGACACCGATTTGGCCGAGTTAAAAAAAAAATCCCTTTCTTTTTTACACCTTTATTTAACTGGGCAAGTCAGTTAAGAACACATTCTTATTTTCAATGACGGCCTAGGAATGGTGGGTTAACTGCCTTGTTCATGGGCAGAACGACAGATTTTTACCTTGTAAGATCGGGGATTCAATCTTGCAACCTTACAGTTAACTAGTCCAACGCTCTAACCACCTGCCTCACATTGCACTCCACGAGGAGCCTGCCTGTTACGCGAATGCAGTAAGAAGCCAAGGTAAGTTGCTAGCTAGCATTAAACTTATAAAAAAACAAATCAATCATAATCACTAGTTAACTACACATGGTTGATGATATTACTAGTTTATCTAGCGTGTCCTGCGTTGCATATAATCAATGCGTTGCGCATTCGCGAAACAGGACTGTCGTTGTTCCAAAGTGTACCTAACCATAAACATCAATGCCTTTCTTAAAATCAATACACAAGTATATATTTTTAAACCTGCATATTTAGCTAAAAGAAATCCAGGTTAGCAGCAAATATTAACCAGGTGAAATTGTGTCACTTCTCTTGCCTTCATTGCCTTCTTTGCACGCAGTCAGGGTATATGTAACAGTTTTGGCCGCCTGGCTCGTTGCGAACTCATTTGGCAGAATTTTACGTAATTATGACATAACAATGTGCAATGTAACAGGAATATTTAGACTTATGGATGCCACCCGTTAGATAAAATACGGAACGGTTCCGTATTTCACTGAAACGTTTTGTTTTCGAGATGATAGTTTCCGGATTCGACCATATTAATGACCTAAGGCTCTTATTTCTGTGTGTTTTTATGTTATAATTAAGTCTATGATTTGATAAAGCAGTCTGACTGAGCAATGGTAGGCACCAGCAGGTTCGTAAGCATTCATTCAAACAGCACTTTCGTGCGTTTTGCCAGCAGCTCTTCGCAATGCTTCAAGCATCGCACTGTTTATGACTTCAAGCCTATCAACTCCTGAGATTAGGCTGGTGTAACCGATGTGAAATGGCTAGCTAGGTTTTTAAATATTTTTTTAACCTTTATTTAACTAGGCAAGTCAGTTAAGAACAAATTCTTATTTTCAATGACAGCCTAGGAACGGTGGGTTAACTGCCTTGTTCAGGGGCAGAATGACAGATTTGTACCTTGTCAGCTCAGGGATTTGAACTTGCAACCTTCCGGTTACTAGTCCAACGCTCTAACCACTAGGTTACCCTGCCGCGGGGTGCGCGCTAATAGCGTTTCAAACGCCACTTGCTCTAAGACTTGGAGTAGTTGTTCCCCTTGCTCTGCATGGGTAATGCTGCTTCGAGGGTGGCTATTGTCGATGTGTTCCTGGTTCGAGCCCAGGTAGGAGCGAGGAGAGGCACGGAAGCTATACTGTTACACTGGCAATACTAAAGTGACTATAAGAACATCCAATAGTCAAAGGTATATGAAATACAAATGGTATAGAGAGAAATAGTCCTATAATAAATAACTACAACCGAAAACTTCTTACCTGGGAATATTGAAGACTCATGTTAAAAGGAACCACCAGCTTTCATATGTTCTCATGTTCTAAGCAAGGAACTTAAACGTTAGCTTTTTTACATGGCACATATTGCACTTTTAATTTCTTCTCCAAAACTTTGTTTTTGCATTATTTAAACCAAATTGAACATGTTTCATTATTTATTTGAGGCTAAATGTATTTTATTGATGTATTAAGTTAAAATAAGTGTTCATTCAGTATTGTTGTAATTGTCATTATTACACAAAAAAAAATTATCGGCCGACCTCTTTGTTTGTACAGTATGTTTCCACAACAACACAATGTACCACAGTGTGGTATGCGAGAGCAGGGTTGGGAAGGTTACTTTTTAAATGTAATCCGTTAGTTACTAGTTACCTGTCCAAAATTGTAATCAGTAACGTATTTTTTGGATTACCCAAAATCAGCAACGTAATCTGTTTGCATTAATTTACTTTTAGATTATTGGGTTCAAATACACATTTAGAGTTCTGAATAGCCATCCACAACAACCATAATCCGTCAGGCGCAAATAGCTAAATCAGAGAATAGCAGTGTGATTCACAACAATGCGCTATGTAGATATCAATAATAAGTGATAACCGTATCGCCATAGACGACACCACTGCTCTCATCCTTACCTCCAAGCATTTTTGGATGACATCAGTCGCAACATTGGAAGACATAGCTTGGACTGTAGCCCACAAAAGCCTATTCCTGCTCTTTTCCAGCGATCCTTCATACACATTTGGTGTGTCATCATAGTGGTCTCTGACTTGTAGTCAGACATGCTCAGGTGGAACAAAAAACTTTTTTCAGTGCTGATTTGAATGTCATTGAGAAAACAGAAGTGTCAAAGATTAAAGATTACCCCCCCCCCCCCCCACAAACATCCTTTCTGAATTTAAAAAGGAATCTAGTTTTTCCAAAGAATCTGTAATCTGATTACAATATTATTTCTGGTACCGTAACTGATTAGTTACCGTCTTTCTGTAATCCCTTACAAATCCATTACTCCAACCCTGTGCGAGATATGTATATTTCTATTACAGCAATCATGAAGCCCATTTCGTTGCACATCCATATTCTTTTTCACTCATTCTTCACAGAGGATCTCAGTTCTATTATTGGGTTTGTATGGACCGTGACGCTAACTTATATGGTTCGATCTGTCAGTCTTAGCTGAAATCTAATTACAAGTCTGAGTCACTCTTTATTTAAGGGCTCGATAGTGTTTGCCAGCTGAGAGTACTTGTGAACCAAGCGCAAACCGATTTTACCTGTAGCACGGAAATGTCGGCAGTCAGAGGTCAACAGCGCGCTGAACGATCGGTAGACGAACGGGAGATCCTTATTTGGTGTGACCTGTGAGACCCTTAACTGTTTACTGGAACCTCTTAAAAAGCCAATTCAGCCCAATAAACAAGAGTGAAATCCCTGGATGTGTTGATAGTACAAATTCCCTCAGATTGTGTTTGGCCCTAGTCATCAGGTATCTACGTCGTCATAACAAAATGGAGGACGGGTCCACTCACTGGAGTTGTCTCTTCTGCAACACAAGGCCTGGAGAAGCTCCTCCTGTAGTTTCTCTGGTAGGATGGTGCTCTCGTCTCCTATCTGTGCCAGAGAGAGAGGATGCACACACAGACAGGAACCTGAGAGGTTGTTGTCAGACCAGTGGTAATGTTTAGGTATTTCTGAGAACACACACACATTTGGCCAGAGAGAGAGAAAAACATTGAATAGAACTGGTCTGAACTGCACAGACACACACACACACAATACAAAATGAGAATCATGTGGGGAGGAGTGATACTAGTTTACTGATATGATTGTGTTATGATTATTTCTGTATGTTTGTTTCTGAACCCGAGGTGGGAAATACGTGCAATACTTACACAGGTTATGAAGGTTCTCTCTGCTCCTTCTGTCAGATCCACAATGAGCATCTGTTTGTAAGACAGAATAACACACATTAAGACAGATCTGCATGTGTGGGGAGAGAGAGAGGACACACACACACAAATAAATAGACAAACATAAATCTTCAGCGAGTGTGTATTTTCCATAGACTGTAATCGTGTTAGTAGTTGCTTAACTAGTGTCACTGGATAGCTTCCATCTGCAGCCTGTAACACAGTGTAGAGGCCAGAATGCCTTAACCCAAACACACCAGTAAACAGATAGTAAAACAACTGATTGTTCACGGCACTCAACAACTGCCCTTAAAAAGGCATACTTCAGCATCTACTTCCCCAGAGTCAGATGAACCCACAGATAACATTTTTATATCTCTGCGTGTAGTTTGAAGGAAGTAGCTAGCGTTAGCATAATGATTGGAAGGTTATGGTAACTGCTAGCATGCTAGTAGATTCCATAGATTTCCAGTCACTGTGCTAACTTTGGTTAGCGTTGGCTCATGAAACAACCTCTAAATTTGTTCATATTAGACATAAAAATGGTATTAATGAGTTCCTCTGACTCTGGGGAGGTAGATAAAGGGTTTCATTGCCAAAATCCCAAAGCATCCCTTGAAACTTATTGGGAAAAATAAAAATGGCAATTCTGGCTTTTTTCCCCAACAAACAACTCATCATCACAGTGTTTTCTTTAAGCTGACATATACACAAACACATTATTCTGCTCTGCCAGACACAGAACACACACTCACATCGCTCTGGTCGGTGACATCATCCAGTTTGCTCCTTTGGACACCAAGTAGGTAGGGAGTGGGTGCCATGACGACATCAATCAGCACTGAGGGAACGATGGAGATGAAGGTGTGTTGCCATGTGAACGGGTAGAGCAGCGCCGCAACTGCATGCAGCACCTGAGACAGGGTACTGTAGGAGGGGAAGCAGGTACAGACCTCACACCCATTCAACATGCAGACAACAGGCCTGCCCATGTCCCAGACAACCCAGGCTCAGTGATGTCCTTTTTGGGGTTAGGATTAGGGTAGGGGTTAGGGTTGTACCTGAGTTCTTCAGCCATGAAGATGATTCGTCGTTCAAGCACGGTGGACGCAAACACCTTCAGCACCTCCTCATTTGTGAGACAGTGGAACAGTGTCCGGAAATCCACATGCTCCAACCATGAGTCCAACGGCCTCGTCAAACTGATGATCTGGAGACGCACAGGGCAGGGGCAGAGCGACAGCAGGTCTTCAGTGTGTGTATACATTTGTGTGTCTGTATCTTAGTGCCGTAATCTAAGATGAAGGTCCTGATCCTAACGCTTTACCTGAAGCTCTCCCGCACTCTGTTTGTGCCATTGTGTGTGTGCACATGTGCTAGGGTGTGTGTGTCAAGGCAATTATAGTAAACTAAAACGAATCATGAAAAAACAATTTAGTCAAAATCAGGGGGTAAAAATCAAATGGGGTTGTGATGGAAAATGTTCTGTTTGTGCTTTTCTAATAACCAATTTCTGTGTTCATGCAAGTGACTGACTATCAGTATCTGCAATTTAATGAAAAAATCTCATTTTCAAGGTCTCAGCTTTGGAGAGAAGAAGCCTTGTGAGGTATTGGTCTGTCACATGCATGAACCTAACTTTAATGATGAATGATGACTAAGCTAAATCATGCCTTTGTAACATGCCTGTAAACAGTATATAAGAGATCTAACAAGACTGCCCCAATAGAGCTCCTGACAGACGTGTACTATGGTGCATCACGTTTGTTGGAACCTCTCCAGTTAAATTAACAGTTACGATCTACTTCCAAGTGTATAATTTTTTTTCTAATGGGGTTTTCAACCTTCTGAATCTGGCAGGTCACATTGAGACTGATTTTAGATCATTAAAAAAAAGTTAGACGGTTGCCATGAGCAACGCCACAGATATTGGGTGTGTTAGGGTGGTAAAGGTTAAAGCAGCAGACTGTATGCAAAAGTCAAGGAGTGAAATTGGAGGAGGTGCATCGGTGATCCCCGAAAGTCGGACACTAATGTGGTTTTCCAACAGCCAGGCTCAGATCAACATGGTAGTGTTGCCATCGTCTTTAGAAATGTCGAAATAAACATGTATCTAACCCCTATATCACACATGCTGTACTGACATGATATAATGTGCATTGTAAAATAAATGAATGAGAGCCTTAAATATCACATTTATTTGTATGTATCCATAAATTGCGGCAAATTGGCTCCCATTTCAATCATGTCTTTGTTCGCGTGGGTCAAACAAAAACATCCTAATGACTGGTTGATAATACAGCCTCCCACAATGCAGGCGATGGCTTCAGGATGACATTAGTGAAGAGCAACTGCAGAAACCTATAGTTGACCGCAGTCAAACCTTCCAACCTACTGTTAACTTTGTGCATCCACGTCATCTCACTGAGTCTACCTTTAAACCTAACCTATGACCTGACCCGTCACTATGTATTACTGCTACCAAGTGGCAAGAAGTGACATTAAAAAACACAAACTATACAACACATAAACGTCTCCCAGCCTCCCAGGCACAGGAGGTTGGTGGCACCTTAAATTGGGGATGACGGGCTCATGGGAATGGCTGGAGCAAAACCAGTGGAATGGCATCACATGGTTTGATGCCATTCCATTTGCTCCCTTCCAGCCATTATTATGAGCCGTCCTGCCCTCAACAACCTCCACTGCTCCCAGGCATTTGCTACTTTCTGTCACTAACACTAAAACTAAACAATTGAAATATTTTTATAAAACTTTAAATAAATTAAATCTAGTAAAGGGGATCTGAAAACTATCTTAAAACTAATATATATATATATATTATATATATATATATACAAATAAAAAACACATTTTAACAACCTTGGTGTGTGTGTGTGTGTGTGTGTGTGTGTGTGTGTGTGTGTGTGTGTGTGTGTGTGTGTGTGTGTGTGTGTGTGTGTGTGTGTGTGTGTGTGTGTGTGTGTGTGTGTGTGTGTGTGTGTGTGTGTGTGTGTGTGTGTGAACCAAAGCCTGGTTCCTCTCTAGGTTTCTTCCTAGGTTTTGGCGTTTCTAGGGAGTTTTTCCTAGCCACCGTGCTTCTACACCTGCATTGCTTTCTGTTTAGGGTTTTAGGCCGGGTTTCTGTACAGCACTTTGAGACATCAGCTGATGTACGAAGGGCTATATAAATAAATTGGATTTGAATTTAATTTGTGTGTGTATCGATACTCCATACCTCTGTTCCAGACTCTGGAATGAAGCTCTTGATCTTGACAGTGTTTCCAGGAGCGGGGAACGGCGCCTCCCTCAGGCTTTGCATGAATGGATAGATCATCGCCATAGAGATCTGTCGGCGCTTCTCCACCTCATCAAAGATCTGAAGCACACATAGATATAGAATTATAAATCACCATTAAAACCATAGTAGCCCTCTGTTGCGGGAAGACAGGCCTCCATATTAAGCATACCATTTAGAATGTACCATCAGGTTTAAGTGTATTGCAAATCAGACTTATGATCGATGCTTTATATTACTCATCTAGCTGATAAGGTTGTCATCTAAGTTTGTGTGTGTGTGTGTGTGTGTGTGTGTGTGTGTGTGTGTGTGTGTGTGTGTGTGTGTGTGTGTGTGTGTGTGTGTGTGTGTGTGTGTGTGTGTGTGTGTGTGTGTGTGTGTGTGTGTGTGTGTGTGTGTGTGTGTGTGTGTGTGTGTGTGTAGGTAGATGAGTGTCTCTCAGGTTGTAAAGTTATAAGTAGTTTATCATAAACAGACTATCAGGTACCTTTGGAGCCTAATAAAGTAGGGAAATCATATCTCCCTGTGTCTGAGCAAAAGGTTAAAAGGGCAAAACTAAAAACAGCCGGTTTATCATCCTCTCACGCACGCACACACGCACACGCACACTTCTGTGCTGTGCACCCAAGTAGACGCACTCAGATGCCCACATAAATACACAGACAAACTGCTGACAACTAATAGACTCCTTACCTGCCTCAGCAAAGATAATCTACTGTAAGGATTAGAAGACATCCTCGCGGAATGAGACCATCAGTTCAACACACTCAGTGTCTGTGTATGTGTGCGAGTGTGTGTGCATGCGTCTGCAAATGCATGTGTGTGTGTGTTACATTGGCCACCACGCTCACCTTAGAAAAGAGTCCAAAGCAGGCCACCCGGCTGATGATGCAGTAGGCCTCCGGAGCCCGCGCCCCTTTGCCATGGGGCTGTAAGAAAACAGTCAACGACATCATGTTCATGAGAAACAAGAAAACACAATACCAATTCTCATGTCCTATCATAAGAATCACACCATGGATGATCTATTTACCAGTAACCTCCTGCAGTAGCCATTCCTCCTACTGCCGTCGACCTCCGTCAGAACAAAGGAGAAGGTCTCACTGCAAAAAGAGAGAGCATAGAGAGAGAGGGAGGGAGAAACAGATTAGCAAAGTGAACCTGCATCTACTCTATCAACACGTGTTATATCCATCTTCAACCAAAACTGTTTTCCAAAAGAGAACGTAGGATAAAGAAAAACGAGACCACACAGAACAAAGGTCTCTTCCCCCCCTATCTTATAGTGGACGGTTCCTGCTTCCCTATCGAACATCCTGCTAGTCAGTGGAGCCAGACAGGAAAGCAAGGAAATGGAGAGAGAAGAGAGGTAAGAACAGATTGTAGAGTTAATGACAGTAGGTAACCTGGAGACTGATTTGCATTGGTGTCCAGGTGGAGGAACAGAATCATAGAGGAAGCACTGACTGGCTTAAAGAAGGGATCCATTGTAATGAAAATAATACGGCCATTTCTTCTGGCTGTACAAAATAGTCTCTCCTCTCTATTCAAACCTATTCTCTGGCAGATGAATAGAACAGACAGAGAGATGCATCTGCTTTCTGGGTCAAAGTGAAGTTGTTTGCAAGATATGATGCTTTGCAGTTTGCAAACTTTGCACACAAACAACACATACACACACAGATATATTTTCAGCCAAGTGTGACTCTGAACGTGAGAGAAAACAATCAGTAAGGTGGGGGGGGGGGGCAGAAACAAAGAGACGAGCACAGAGAAAGAGAGATGAGGACAGTGACAGGTGGAGAGAATATGAGAGGTGGCACGTACCTGGGGTATTCAGTGAGGGGGGCCCAGTTGACCCCCTCTGGGAAACAGAAAAGGAGGATGGCTTTCAGGGACTTCTCTTCTTCCTCTCTCTGTGAGAGCTCCATATTAGCAAGCTACAACACACACACATTTTAGAGTGTTGCTCACTATGTGTGTGTGTGTGTGTGTGTGTGTGTGTGTGTGTGTGTGTGTGTGTGTGTGTGTGTGTGTGTGTGTGTGTGTGTGTGTGTGTGTGTGTGTGTGTGTGTGTGTGTGTGTGTGTGTGTGTGTGTGTGTGTGTGTGTATTAAGTCAGTGTCGGTATGACCTTGGGAAACTGATATGTGATCTGGGGTTCATACGTCCCTTGCCCCCTCTTCTTCCCTAAGCTGACCACCAACAGGTACTCAAAGAAAGAGGTCACCGCGAGGGCTGGGGCAGTAGGCTGAGGCAGGGTCAAATCCCTATCACTCCCTAAAACACAGACAGAGAGGGACAGTCAACTAACTGTGGCTTGGAATGGTGGTTCTCATAAATGGTCTAGGAGGACCATGAAATAGTTTTCGTTCCAAACTCCACATGGCTTGGAACAGAATAATTTTATTTTGGTATTCTGCTAGTCCAGTAGGCCAAAGTAATTTGCTATATATCATGCATTGATGACCATGGAAGATGTGAGTGAATATTTAAGTTAGGATTCAGCGCTATACTAGTTTAGGCGGATGCCTATACAATGATTTATAGATTAAAACAAAATACTTAAGGCCTCCAGAGTGGCACAGCAGCCTAACCAGAGCACAGCAGCCGGCGTCACTACAGACTCAAATTCGATCCCAGGTTCTGTCATTACCGGCCGTGACCGGGAGTCCCATAGGGCGGCGCACAATTGGCCCAGCAACGTCCGGGTCAGGAGATGGTTTGGCCGGAGGGACTTTACTTGGCTCATCGCACTCTAGCAACTACTTGTGGTGGGCCGGGCACCTGCAGGCTGACTCGGTCATCAGTTGAACGGTGTTTCCTTCGACACATTGGTGCAGCTGGCTTACGGGATTAAACGAGCAGGTGTTAAGAAGCGCAGTCTGGCGGGTCATGTTTCGGAGGACGCATGATTCGATCTTCACCTCTCCCAAGCCCGTTGGGGAGTTGCAGCAATGAAACAAGATCATATTCACAAAATTGGGAGAAAAAAGGGGGAAAACATGTTTATTTTAATTTTATAAAAATAACACTCCAAAGGAAGCTAAAGAGCTAAGAGGAACAGTGTGTGAACCAACAGAAACCACAAGAGGAGAAACAAACACAGAGAAAGGATAGCAGGAAGTGCCACTGACAACGGCATCAGTCTTACATAAAGGTGGTTTTGGCATGTGGGGTAGAAGATGCCAGTGAAAGCCTGAGAATGAGGATTTGTTCAAAAGAGAATGTGACAATTCCCCTTGTTACTTGTTACCCACCAGTGACCAGTGACAGTTGTGTGACAGTTCAGGTATGACTGTGCTACTAGCAAATACTTCTGCTAGTCTACCATGTGATCACCATGGTAACACCAGTTAAGCCCCAATTACAACCAGTAAGCTAGATGGTCACCGACATAACGGTGTCCCTGATGACTTGACATAGCAGATGATATGCACTGTCAAATACCAGGAGCTGTGTCTTTTTTTAATACTAAACCATGTCTAAAAGTACATTATAGAAAATATCCAGCAGGGTCCAGCTTATCCTGGCTACCTCTCTTAAAAGACAATCTGAATTCCTCCCATATCTCCAGGATTAGTCTAAGTGAATTTCTGGAGGGAGAAAAATGTGTGTTTATAAGGAGATGTCGTTTTGTGTTTTAGGAATCCAATGTGTTTGCCCGGATTGAGAGCGAACAAAGCAGTCAAGGCTAAATCTTTGTGTCTGCTTGACAGGCGTGTTTAGCTGATGATCACGATGATACATGCTTGCCTCTTACTGTATGTTGGTGTAGAGATTTGTGATGAACCTTTCCCAATGACGTCTAATGTATGTCCTATACACCCTTTGGCTCAGTTCCATTTCACCAAAAGGCCCAAAATGGAATGAGCCCACTTTGAAAGAAAAACACTCACGGTCTCTGTGGAATTTATCCTGGAGGGTTGAAAACATGGAACTGAGCCGTTTCATTGGCCCATAGTCCCCCGCATCAACCTCATTGGACATCTTGGCACCTGTTGAGGAAGGAAGAGAGGCGAGTAATAAAGTGGATGAGAGGATATAAAGTACCACGTTAGCATTGTGGAAACCCCCAGGATTTCCCACACAGCTTCTTACACTTATCCAGATGTTTACGATTAGAAATTGCCTTAATAAAGAAAGTAAGGAAATAAGGTCTTGTCGTGAGTAATAGTAGGAAGAATGACCCTCACTTTCAAAGTGAAAGTGACCCGCCAGACTGCGCTACTTCCCCCCCTTTGAGCTCAGACAATAGTTGGAGGTTAAGAGGTTGACATGAGGAAAAGTGACCAATCAGTCATTAAGAATGTGTCATCTCCTGTTGATGCCCTCTACAGACTGGAGGTATCACTCCTTGTGAAGACGTTTTAAAGGAGAAAATAGTCACTGACATTTTTATTTAGAAATACAAGAGGTGAATGAGACAAAGGGAGAGAAAGACTGAAGTACTGTACAGTACTGTACAAAAAAATAAGTTGAGAGAGAGCGAGAGGGAAAAAAAGGAACTTGAAAACGAGGTAAGAAAGACTGGGTGAACTACTGCTTAGACGAGTGTTGAATGATGGCGCACAGCACAACACACTTGCCACTTGTTCAGGCTCTAAATGACCTCTGAACCACAATCCCTCTAATCAATTAAGCCAGCACAAAAATGTATTTCAGAGAATTAAAGGCACACACTACCAGTCAAAGGTTTGGACAAACCTACGCATTTAAATTTTAAAAATATATTTTCTAATAGTGAAGACATCAAGACTATGAAATAACACGTATGGAATCATGTAATAACCATGATTGGTTATGAAATCAAAATATGTTTTATATTTGAGATTCTGTCATCTTGCCTTGATGACAGCTTTGCACACTCTTGGCAGCCTCTCAACCAGATTCATGAGGTAGTCACCTGGAATGCATTTCAATTAACAGGTGTGCCTTGTTAAAAGTTGATTTGTGGAATACAGAAGAAATCACTATTTGTCTCCAGTCCACCTGGCCGTCCTGCTGCTCCAGTTTCAACTGTTCTGCCTGCGGCTATGGAATCCTGACCTCTTCACCGGACGTGCTACCTGTCCCAGACCTGCTGTTTTCAACTCTCAAGAGACAGCAGGAGTGGTAGAGATACTTTTAATGATCGGCTATGAAAAGCTAACTGACATTTACACCTGAGGTGCTGACTTGCTGCACCCTCGACAACTACTGTGATTATTATTATTTGACCTTGCTGGTCATTTATGAACATTTGAACATCTTGGCCATGTTCTGTTTTAATTTCCACCCAGCACAGCCAGAAGAGGACTGGCCACCCCTCATAGCCTGGTTCCTCTCTAGGTTTCTTCCTAGGTTTTGTCCTTTCTAGGGAGTTTTTCCTAGCCCCATGTCACGCCTTGGTCATTGTATCTTGTGTTTTTGTTATATGTTTGGGTAGGCCAGGGTGTGACATGGGTTTATATGTTGTATTTTCGTATTAGGGTTTGTATTAATTGGGAGTGTGTATTATTAGGGGTGTGTCTTGTTAGGCTTGGCTGCCTGAGGCGATTCCTAATTGGAGTCAGCTGATTCTAGTTGTCTCGGATTGGGAACCGTATTTAGGTAGCCTGAGTGCGCGTTGTATTTCGTGGGTGATTGTACCTGTCTTAGTGTTAGTCACCAGATAGGCTGTATTAGTTTAATTCGTTTGTTGTTTTCTTCTTCCGTTATTTCATGTACCGTATTCGCTTCATTAAAAGTCATGAGTAACCTACACGCTGCATTTCGGTCTGACTTTCTACAAACAACAGACGAAGATCATTACAGAATCACCCACCACGATTCACAGACCGAGCAGCGTGTGAACTGGCAGGATCTGAAGGAGGACGATATGGATTATACTACGTGGGAAGAAATCGACAGGTGGGCGGCAGACCCAGGGCGTGTGCAGGAGCCCGCCTGGGATTCCCTACAGCAATGCGAAGAGCGCTACAGGCGAATCGAATCAACGAAAAAGACACGCCGGGAAAAACGGAGAGGCGCTGGTTTAAACAGGCAGCGACAGCTAGAGCAGCAAAGGGTGGATGAATTATTTGGAGAATGGACATGGGAAGACGTATTGGATGGTAAAGGTTGTTACACTTGGGAGGAGATATTGGCCGGATGAGATCGCCTCCCATGGGAACAGGTGGAGGCACTAAGGAGAGCAGAGGCAGCGGGAGATAGGAGCCGACGATACGAGGGAACACGGTTGGCAAGGAAACCGGAAAAACAGCCCAAAAAAATTATTGGAGGGGAGCTAGAAGGGAGAATAGTTATGCCAGGTAGGAGACCTGCGCATACTCCCTGTGCTCACCGTTGGGCTAGAGAGACCGGGCAGGCACCGTGTTATGCTATGGAGCGCACGGTGTTTTCAGTGCGGGAGCATAGCCCGGTGAGGCACATACCAGCTCTTCCTATCGGCCGGGCTAGAGTGGGCATCGAGCCAGGGAAGCTTGGGCAGGCTCGGTGCTCTAGAGCTCCAGTGCGCCTGCACGGTCCGGTCTATCCAGAGCCACCTCTACACACCAGTCCTCCGGTAGCAGCTCCCCGCACCAGGCTTCCTGTGCGTGTCCTCGCGCCAGTACCACCAGTTCCTCGCCTGTTCAGCACAGCCAGTGCTTTTCTCCCCTCCTGCGCTGCCGGAGTCTCCCACTTGTTTAGCGCAACCAGAGCTGTTCTCTTCTCCTGCGCTATCGGAGTCTCCCGCTTGTTTAGCGCAACCAGAGCTGTTCTCCTCTCCTGCGCTGCCGGAGTCTCCTGTCGGCCCAGCGTCACCAGTCTGCCAGGATCCACCAGAAGTGCCAGTCTGCCAGGATCCGCCAGAAGTGCCAGTCTACCAAAATCTTCTAGATCGGCCAGACAACCTTAATCATCCAGGTCCACCAGCCAGCCAGGATTTACCGGACCCTACTACCTGCCTGAGCTTCCTCTCAGTACTGAGCTTCCTCTCAGTACTGGGCTCCCTCTCTGTACCGGGCTCCCTTTCAGTACCGAGCTTCCTCTCAGTACCGAGCTTCCTCTCAGTACCGGGCTTCCCCTCAGTACCGGGCTTCCCCTCAGTACCGGGCTGCCCCTCTGTCCCGGGCTGCCCCTCTGTCCCGGGCTGCCCCTCTGTCCCGGGCTGCCCCTCTGTCCCGAGCTGCCCCTCTGTCCCGGGCTGCCCCGCTATCCTGAGTTGCCCCTCTATCCTGAGTTGCCCCTCTATCCTGAGTTGCCCTTCTATCCTGAGTTGCCCCTCTATCCTGAGTTGCCCCTCTATCCTGAGTTGCCCCTCTATCCTGAGTTGCCCCTCTATCCTGAGTTGCCCCTCTATCCCGAGCTGCCCCTCTGTCCCGAGCTGCCCCTCGGTCCCGAGCTGCCCCTCAGTTATGTGGGGATCAGGGTGAGGACTATTAGGCCATGGTCGGCGGAGAAGGTGGATTATCCTAGGATACGAAGGGGAGGAACTAGGACATTGATGGAGTGGGGTCCACGTCCCGAGCCAGAACCGCCACCATGGACAGACGCCCACCCGGACCCTCCCTATGCTCTTGAGGTGCGTCCCGGAGTCCGCACCTTAGGGGGGGGTTCTGTCACGCCTTGGTCATTGTATCTTGTGTTTTTGTTATATGTTTGGGTAGGCCAGGGTGTGACATGGGTTTATATGTTGTATTTTCGTATTAGGGTTTGTATTAATTGGGAGTGTGTATTATTAGGGGTGTGTCTTGTTAGGCTTGGCTGCCTGAGGCGATTCCTAATTGGAGTCAGCTGATTCTAGTTGTCTCGGATTGGGAACCGTATTTAGGTAGCCTGAGTGCGCGTTGTATTTCGTGGGTGATTGTACCTGTCTTAGTGTTAGTCACCAGATAGGCTGTATTAGTTTAATTCGTTTGTTGTTTTCTTCTTCCGTTATTTCATGTACCGTATTCGCTTCATTAAAAGTCATGAGTAACCTACACGCTGCATTTCGGTCTGACTTTCTACAAACAACAGACGAAGATCATTACACCCCAGTGCTTCTACACCTGCATTGCTTGCTGTTTGGGGTTTCTGTACAGCACTTTGAGATATCAGCTGATGTACGAAGGGTTATATAAATACATTTGATTTGATTTAAAATACCAAGTCCATATTATGGCAAGAACAGCTCAAATAAGCAAAGAGAAACAACAGTCCGTCATTACTTTAAGACATGGTCAGTCAATGCGGAACATTTCAAGAACTTTGAAACTTTCTTTAAGTGGAGTTGCAAAACCCATCAAGTGCTATGATGAAACTAGCTCCAAAGAGGACGGCCACAGGAAAGGAAGATCCAGAGTTACCTCTGCTGCAGAGGATGATTCACTAGAGTTCAATGCACCTCAGATTGCAGCCCAAATAAATGCATCAGAGTTCAAGTCACAGACGGATCTCAACATCAACTGTTCAGAGAAGACTGACAGGCCTTCATGGTCGAAGTGCTGTAAAGAAACCACTACTAAAAGGACATCAATAAGAAGAGACTTGCTTGGGCCACGAAACACGAGCAATGGAAATCTGTCCTTTGGTCTGATGAGTTGAAATGTGAGATTTTTGGTTCTTTGTGAGACGTAAAATAGGTGAACAGAAGATCTCTGCATGTGTAGTTCCCACCGTGAAGCATGGAGGAAGAGGTGTGATGGTGTGAAGGTGCTTTGCTGGTGACACGGTCAGTGATTTATTCAGAATTTAAGGCACACTTAACCAGCATGGCTACGACCCCATTCTGCAGCTATACTCCATCCCATCCAGGTTTGCGCATAGCAGGACTATCATTTTGTTTTTCAACAGGACCCAATTGAGAGGGTTCGGGAATCGTTGGACCGCAGAGGGAATGAAAAGCAGCCAACAAGTGCTCAGAATATTTGGGAACTCCTTCAAGACTGTTGGAAAAGCATTCCTCAGGAAGCTGGTTGAGAGATTGCACACTCTAGGCAAAGCTGATTTCAAGGCAAAGGGATCTAAAATGTATTTTGATTTGTTTAACACTTTTTTGGTTACTACATGCTTCCATGTGTTATGTCATAGTTTTGACATCATTATTATTCTGCAAATAGTAAAAAAATAAAAAATAATAATAAAAGTTTGGCTGGTCATGTTTTGGAGGACACATAACACGACCTTCACCTCTCCCGAGCCCGTTGGGGAGATGCAGCGATGAAACAAGATCGTAATCACAAAATTGGGAGAAAAAGCTATGAATCCTACTGTTATTCTTAGACATTGTTTTATTGACGTGATCAAATAACACAAGCATAGACAGGCCAAGAGACCAAGAGTGTGCAAAGCTCTCATCAAGGCTGTCATCAAGGCTACTTTGAAGAATCTCAAATATAAAATATATTTTGATTTGTTTAACACATTTTTTGGTTACTACATATGTTATTTCATAGTTTTGATGTCTTCACTATTATTCTACAATGTAGAAAATAGTCAAAATAAAAACCCTTGAATGAGTAAGTGTGTCCAAACGTTTTTTTAAAACTCAGTACAGTCCTGTACAGTAAAATATAGTTCATTATAGGACATAGTATAGCACACTGAGTTGAGCACACTATAATGTACTGTACTCTACTAAACTACTTTACTGTAATGTCCAAACTTGTGAAACATAAAACATTTATGATTGGTTCAGAGTTGGTCCGGTCCAAACAAATTTGGTCTTGTTTGGAGGCAGAGCTCATTAAAATCATAGCCAGTGTGTAGAATAATACCCACATATGCAAAGGAGGATATTGCATATTTCTACAGTTGTGTACCTATTTAGGATACATCCCTATGAAGAGAATGACATTCATATACATAATTATGCATTTCTATGTAGCACAGTTCAGGGATCCATGATGAAATTCCATTACCGCAATTCTGTTACCGGGTGTCAATCTACTTCACTGTAGTTCAATAACAAAAAGGATATGTTTTCAAACTCAAGATGTCATGTCATAGCTGACACCCCACCCCATTCTTTCGGCAGACATCTTTGAATCTTAATTCAGAGCAGATATTTAAGACTTCTTGGGAAACCATTGCTTCAAAAACGGAGGGAGATTTTCCCGAAATTCTGTTACCAAACATGCATCTGCACAGTTCTTCCAGTAAAATGTGTTTTTGTAAATGTCTGTGTCAATTGTTAAAAGTAGTCCTTCTGCCTTCTGCATGGAGTTGTGTGTTAAACTTTGAAATCAATGTTTTCTTTGGGACACTTTTTTTCAGTGAAAAAATCTGAGTTTCGGCCCATTTTCGTTACCGTGGAATAGCCCAGATGTTCCCCTGCTGCCGCCAGATGGCGCAAATGACAGACGACGTTGATGACGGCGCCATCTGGCATCAACAGGGCTTGCCAGTATGTATGCTAGATAGTTGGCAAAACACCATTAAAATGTTTGTCCATATTTTCTTCCATTTTGAAAACTAGCTAGCATACAGAATAACTTCCTACAAAATGTGTCCTACCTCGTCCGAATACAGTGACTAACAGAACACATACCATCCCCTGCAACAGGCGTGTGGGGAAAAAGTTTTTGAAATGTACCATTCCAATCAAATCTTGCAGCTGGTAGACAGACGACCATTTAAACGGTTTTTGCAATACAACATTCTCCAGACCTCCAGGCACGACAACGAAGTGATTTTGGCAGTATTGCAACAAGACTAGCCCATACACAATTGCCAACAGTTGGAGTATTGCTGAGTACAGAAAATATAGGCCTATGGAGTACCACAGTATGAGTCATAATACCCATAAAAACTACATTTTCGAATTGAAGCATGAATAGAGGTGAATAAATTGATGTCACCTTTACAAGAGAGATTTAAGTGGTTATCAAAACGTCACGCCAGGTTAAGCCTACACAAAACAAATTCCCTATGGGAAAATGGATGTTGGAAAAACGATTGGAACTATTTCCCATTTCATGGGTATTGTGACACATCAACGGTGGTGCTTTATAGCCCATTATAACTAATAATTTGTACTTAAATGGATAATCCATATAAACTGATGTGAAAAGGTGTCGCCTATCTGTGTTTAAGAATGCTCATAGCCTTCTGGAATTCATCGGGATATCAAAAGAAGAAACCTTAAGTTTAAGTATACAACAATTACAGCAAGAAAAACGGAAACAACAGTAATATCAATAGCAAATACTCACTTTTCGCAGAATCTTTCAATAAGTAACCTAAACTCCCCTAAACATTTTAGTTGCTCTTCAATGTAGGTCTTCTTCCAAACCAAACTCACAAGCAACCTCGCAGCCCGTCGTTCAGTTGCCAACTGGAAAAGAGCGGGTGGCACAAGTAATCGATTTCCTGGAACCATTTCTATTCCACCTCAGTGGAAGATGTGCCGCATTCTGCGGGTGAACCGGAGGGACACTGGTGGAAGACAGCTAGCTGGACTCTACTCTCTTTATCTTCCAGAAACTAGATGAGTTACTTTGGTTGCCGGAATCGCGTGAGTTGCCTGTTAGGTATATTTATTGAAAAAACAGAACCAAGTACAGGTTATCTAGGCGACAATAAAATGTATTTTACAGACACCATCACTTACGTCAGGTGCTTGGCCAAAGGGGAGGGGACTGACGCGCTCTTTTCCTTTGCTCCTGGAAGCCTATTGTCTTATATTTGTCATCCCTTCTTGCAGTCTTTGAATATGATGAGAAGGTATGGGCCTAATATTGATCTTGGTGCCATGACTGATTTCTCATGTATGTTCTCATATTACTTGACATGCATACAACAGTCAACAAGTAGCCTAGGCTATGTTTCTCATGTTCCTGGCTGACTTTTTTTGTGTTCAGGTCTCCCTCCAACCATCATTTTCTAGTCATGCTAATGGATCAAAGACTGTAAATTAATATCATAGCAGCAAGGGCGAATAGGGTCATCTTGAGACTTTTTAGAGCAATTGTTCCCCCTGGTGGAAAATATGAGGATATATGATAGGAATGCAGGTTACTGTGAGCCTGTCCAATTACACAAATCAGTGGTGTAAAGTACTTTACTTTACCATTTATATTTTTGACAACTTTTACTTGTACTTCACTACATTCTAAATAAAATACTGTACTTTTTACTCCATACATTTTCCCTGACAACCAAAGGTACTTGTTACTCTTGAATACATCTTCCACTGCCATCTGTACTATTGGCCAATGTGCAATCACTGGAAAATAAAATGGAGGATCTACGATTATGAATATCCTACCAACGGGACATTAAAAACTGTAATATCTTATGTTTCACTGAGTTGTGGCTGAACGATGCCACGGATACTATAGAGCTGGCTGGGTATTCCATGCATCGGCAGGACAGAGAAGCTATGTCTGGTAAGTCGGTGGGCGGGGGTGTGTGTCTATTTGTAAATAATAGCTGGTGTGTGATTTCTAATATTAAAGAATTCTCGAGGTATTGCTCGCCTGCGGTAGAGTGCCTCATGATAAGCTGTAGACCACACTATCGACCAAGAGAGTTCTCGTTTAAATTATTTGTAGCCATCTATTTACTACCACAAACCGATGCTGGCACTAAGACCGCACTCAACAAGCTGTATAAGGCCATAAGCAAACAAGAAAATGCTCATCCAGAAGCGGCGCTCCTAGTGGCCGGAGACTTTAATGCAGGCAAACTTAAATCCATTTTACCTAATTTCTACCAGCATGTCACATGTGCAACCAGAGGGGAATAACTCTCGACCACCTTTACTCCACAAACAAAGATGCATACAAAGCTCTCCCTCACCCTCAATTTTGCAAAACTGACCATAATTATATCCTCCTGATTCCTGCTTACAAGCAAATACTAAAGCAGGGAGTACCAGTGACTCACTCAATACGGAGGTAGTCAGATGACGCAGATGCTACGCTACAAGGACTGTTTTGCTAGCACAGACGGGAATATGTTCCGGGATTCATCCAATGGCATTGTGGAGTATACCACCTCAGTTACCGGCTTCATCAATAAGTGCATCGACGACGTCATCCCCACAGTGACCGTACGTACATATCCCAACCAGAAGCCATGTATTACAGGGAACATCTGCACCGAGCTAAAGGCTAGAGCTACCGCTTTCAAGGAGCACTAATCTGGACGCATATAAGAAATCCCGCTACGCCCTCAGACGAACCATCAAACAGGCAAAGGACGTGTACTAAAAGTATGCGCGGACCAACTGTAAAATGTCTTCACTGACATTTTCAACCGCTGGCTGAGTCTGTAATACCTACATGTTTCAAGCAGACCATCGTAGCATATCTGCCACACTGATCCTCAACACCCTGTTCACCCACGACTGCGGGGCCAAACATGACTGCAACACCATCATTAAGTTTGCTGACGACACGATGAAACAGCCTATAAGGAAGAGGTCAGAGATCTGGCAGTGTGTTGCCAGGACAATAACCTCTCCCTCAATGTGAGCAGGACAAAGAAGCTGATCATGGAGTACAGGAAAAGGTGGGCCGAACAGGTCCCCATTAATTAACATCAACAGGGCTGTAGTGGAGCGGGTCAAGAATTTCAAGTTCCTTGGTGTCCACATCACCAATAAACTTTCATGGTCCAAACACACAATTTATTTTATTTATTTAACTAGGCAAGTCAGTTAAGTACAAATACTTATTTTCAATGACAGCCTAGAAACAGTGGGTTAGCTGCCTGTTCAGGGGCAGAATGACAGCTCTGGGGTTTGAACTTCCAACCTTCTGCTTACTAGTCCAATGCTCTAACCACTAGGCTACCCTGCCGCCCCATTAAGAGGGCACGACGACACCTTTTCCCCCTCGGGAGACTGAAAAGATTTGGGATGGGTCCCCAGAGCCTCAAAAAGTTCTACAACAGCACTATTGAGAGCATCCTGACCGGTTGCATCACCACCTGGTATGGCAAGTGCTCGGCATCTGACCATAAGGTCGTACGGCCCAGTACGTCACTGGGGCCACGCTTTCTATCATCCAGGACCTGTATACTAGGCGGTGTCAGACGAAGGCCCAAAAAATAGTCAAAGACTCCAGTCAGTCAAGTCATAGAATGTTCTCTCTGCTACCACACTGCAAATGATACCGGAGCGCCAAATCTAGGACCAAAATACTCCTTAACAGCTTCTACCCCCAAGCCATAAGACAGCTGAACAATTAATCAAGTGGCCACCCGGACTATTTACATTGACACGCTACCCCTCCCTTTGTTTATACACTGCTGCTACTCGCTGTTTATTATCTATGCCTAGTCACTTTACCCCTACCTACATGTACAGAATAACTTGACTAACCTGTACCCCCGCACATTGACTCGGTACTGGTGCCCCCTGTATATAGCCTCGTTATTGTTATTTTTATTGTGTTAATTTTTATTTGACTATTTTTACTTTAGTAAATATTTTCTTAACTCTTTCTTGAACTGCATTGTTGGTTAAGGGCTTCCATGTAAGCATTTCATGGTAAAGTCAACACCTGTTGTATTCAGAGCATGTGACAAATAAAATGGATTTGATTTGATATGTGCACCACCATGTCAGAACAGTAAGCTAAGTTATCAGGGGGAAAGGGACCAAATAATTAGGGTGAGGCTCATGGGCTACTAACAACTTACTACACAACATGCACTTAGTATTACTTTCTTAGCCACAGTATACATAACTCCCTGGCATATTACATATTTTATGCAGCAGCATACAACACATTTTATGGACGGACCTGTGCTCACTTGAACAGGAAGGTGGCGCGGCGGTCCTTCTTGTGGTCAAATTTTGTTGTGAAACTTTGTCATCAAAGTCTAGCATTCTCTGGATGTATTGTGCTTTCAAGACAACTGGGAACTCGGAAATAAACATGGTCAAATCAATGATCATGTCAGTGATCTTCAGGTCGGAGCTCTAGAAAGAGGCCCAAGTTCCCGCCTTTGATTTCCAAGTTGAATGTTTGTTCAAAACTTTTTTCCCCAGTGAGTTCCCAGTTATATTGAACTCACTGAAGTATGAGATTTCCCAGTGCTGAGTTTCCAGTTGTATTGAACACGACAGAAGTCATACTGGATTGATAGCATAGCCAATGTATTCAACCTTTTCTGGTCCATGGTTATGACTGTGAATGTTTATCCTTTTATGCTTGGGAAAAATACTCTTAAACCCAGACCTGGACCACACACCCTCTCCACCGAATAGCAGGTAGGGGAAGCAAAATAGTGATTGATTTGCAGCGCTTGCAACACTTCCAAACCACTTTTTGAATTTGCTATATCCAACTTGTTGTGTATATGTATATGTTTATGTCCAATGTTTATGAACACCGAAACGTTTTATCTATTATTTCTCTTTATTTGACAAGGATTGAAAAGGATTTTCCAGTAGATTGTCGACGTGACTCATGATGATGACTGCTTGTCTAGCTTGCTAGGTAAGATTTTGAAGGTATGATGTTGACATGATCAGTCCAATCAAAGCTACTGTAGATATAACATGATTTGACTTCATTTTACCTGTGGCCAATGACCTTGAGCCTTCTTGGATGGGCACTTCGAATGTAAATCTATGGCAGCACCCGAAGGGGTTCCAAAGTTCTAGCTCACCATGTAGATTTGTTATGCAGGTGAGTGAGGACCCAAAAGCGACTTAACAGAAACTGAGTTTATTAAAGTCCAAACAGAGAAAACATAATCCTCAATCCTTTACAGGAAATGTCCAAACAGGGAAAACATAAATCCTCTTTAGTTGTTGAGGAGAATTGCAGGATAAGCGGCAACAGACTGCAGGTCCCTTCGGGTAGGCGCGGGCCGTAGCGGACAGAGACACCTGCTCACACGCAGCATCTGATGAAAAGGCAAAACACGACAGGACGGAACAAGGACACAGCAAACAAGAATCCGACAAGGACAGAGGCAGAAACCGAGAGAGAAATAGAGACCTAATCAGAGGGCAAAATAGGGGACAGGTGTGAGAGAGTAAACGAGGTCGTTAGGAGAATGAGGAACAGCTGGGAGCAGGAACAGAACGATAGAGAGAGAGGGATAGAGAGAGAGAAAGAAACCTAATAAGACCAGCAGGGCGAAACGAAGAGAAGAGAAAGCACAGGGACAAGACATGACAATACATGACAATACATGACAGTACCCCCCCCCACTCACCGAGCGCCTCCTGGCGCACTCGAGGAGGAAACCTGGCGGCAACGGAGGAAATCATCGATCAGCGAACGGTCCAGCACGTCCCGAGATGGAACCCAACTCCTCACCTCAGGACCGTACCCCTCCCAATCCACTAAGTACTGGTGACCACGTCCCCGAGAACGCATGTCCATAATCTTCCGGACCCTGCAGATAGGTGCGCCCTCGACAAGGACGGGGGGGGGGGGAGACGAACGGGAGCGCGAAGAAAAGGCTTGACACAGGAGACATGGAAGACTGGGTGGACGCGACGAAGATGTCGCGGAAGAAGAAGTTGCACTGCGACAGGATTAACGACCTGAGAAATACGGAACGGACCAATGAACCGCGGGGTCAATTTGCGAGAAGCTGTCGTAAGGGGAAGGTTACGAGTGGAGAGCCATAATCTCTGACAGCGACAATACCTAGGACTCTTAGTCCTACGCTTATTAGCGGCTCTCACAGTCTGCGCCCTATAACGGCAAAGTGCAGACCTGACCCTTTTCCAGGTGCGCTCACAACGTTGGACAAAAGCCTGAGCGGAGGGAACGCTGGACTCGGCGAGCTGGGACGAGAACAGAGGGGGCTGGTACCCAAGGCTACTCTGAAAAGGAGATAGCCCGGTCGCAGACGAAGGAAGCGAGTTGTGAGCGTATTCTGCCCAGGGGAGCTGTTCTGCCCAAGACGCAGGGTTTCGAAAGGAAAGACTGCGTAAGATGCGATCAATAGTCTGATTGGCCCGTTCTGCTTGACCGTTAGACTGGGGATGAAAACCGGAAGAGAGACTGACGGAAGCCCCAATCAAACGACAAAACTCCCTCCAAAACTGAGACGTGAATTGCGGACCCCTGTCCGAAAAGGCGTCTGACGGAAGGCCATGAATTCTGAACACATTCTCAATGATGATTTGTGCCGTCTCTTTAGCGGAAGGAAGCTTAGCGAGGGGAATAAAATGAGCCGCCTTAGAGAACCTATCGACAACCGTTAGAATAACAGTCTTCCCCGCTGACGAAGGCAGACCGGTAATAAAGTCTAAGGCGATGTGAGACCATGGTCGAGAGAGAATGGCGTGTCACGCTCCTGAGTAGGCCACCAAAAACGCTGGTGAATAGAAGCAAGCGTACCCCGAACGCCGGGGTGGCCAGCTAACTTGGCAGAGTGAGCCCACTGAAGAACGGCCAGACGAGTAGATACGGGAACGAAAAGAAGGTTACTAGGACAAGCGCGCAGCGACGGAGTGTGAGTGAGTGCTTGCTTTACCTGTCTCTCAATTCCCCAGACCGTCAACCCGACAACACGCCCCTCAGGGAGAATCCCCTCGGGGTCGGTAGAGGCTACAGAAGAACTGAAGAGACGGGATAAAGCATCAGGCTTGGTGTTCTTAGTGCCCGGACGATAAGAAATCACAAACTCGAAACGAGCGAAAAACAACGCCCAACGAGCCTGACGCGCATTGAGTCGTTTGGCAGAACGGATGTACTCAAGGTTCTTATGGTCAGTCCAAACGACAAAAGGAACGGTCGCCCCCTCCAACCACTGTCGCCATTCGCCTAGGGCTAAGCGGATGGCGAGCAGTTCGCGGTTTCCCACATCATAGTTACCTTCCGACGGCGACAGGCGATGAGAAAAATACGCGCAAGGGTGGACCTTATCGTCAGACTGGGAGCGCTGGGACAGAATGGCTCCCACGCCCACCTCTGACGCGTCAACCTCGACAATTAATTGTTTAGTGACGTCAGGAGTAACAAGGATAGGAGCGGATGTAAAATGCTTCTTTTGAGGAGATCAAAAGCTCCCTGGGCGGAAACGGACCACTTAAAGCACGGTATGTAAGGGCTGTGAGAGGGGCTGCCACTTGACCGAAATTACGAATGAAACGCCGATAGAAATTCGCGAAACCGAGAAAGCGCTGCAGCTCGACACGTGACTTAGGGACGGGCCAATCGCTGACAGCATGGACCTTAGCGGGATCCATCTGAATGCCTTCAGCGGAAATAACAGAACCGAGAAATGTGACGGAGGAGACATGAAAAGCGCACTTCTCAGCCTTCACATAAAGACAATTCTCTAAAAGGCGCTGGAGAACACTTCGAACGTGCTGAACATGAATCTGGAGTGACGGTGAAAAAATCAGGATATCGTCAAGGTAGACGAAAACAAAGATGTTCAGCATGTCTCTCAGTACATAATTCACTAATGCCTGAAAGACAGCTGGAGCATTAGCGAGACCGAACGGCAGAATCCGGTATTCAAAATGCCCTAACGGAGTGTTAAACGCCGTTTTCCACTCGTCCCCCTCCCTGATGCGCACGAGATGGTACGCGTTACGATGGTCCAACTTAGTAAAGAACCTGGCTCCCTGCAGAATCTCGAAGGCTGACGACATAAGGGGAAGCGGATAACGATTCTTAACCGTTATGTCATTCAGCCCTCGATAATCCACGCAGGGGCGCAGGGTACCGTCCTTTTTCTTAACAAAAAAAACCCCCGCTCCGGCGGGAGAGGAAGAAGGGACTACGGTACCAGCGTCGAGAGCAACAGACAGATAATCTTCGAGAGCCTTACGTTCGGGAGCCGACAGAGAGTATAGTCTACCCCGGGGGGGAGTGGTCCCCGGAAGGAGATCAATACTACAATCACACGACCGGTGAGGAGGAAGGGAGGTGGCCCTGGACCGACTGAAGACCGTGCGCAGATCATGATATTCCTCCGGCACCCCTGTCAAATCACCAGGCTCCTCCTGTGAAGAGGGGGCAGAAGAAACAGGAGGGATAGCAGACATTAAACATTTCACATGACAAGAAACGTTCCAGGATAGGATAGAATTACTAGACCAATTAATAGAAGGATTATGACACACTAGCCAGGGATGACCCAAAACAACAGGTGTAAAAGGTGAACGAAAAAGAAAAAAAGAAATGGTTTCACTATGGTTACCAGAAACTGTGAGGGTTAAAGGTAGTGTTTCACATAATATACTGGGGAGAGGACTACCATCCAAGGCGAACATGGCCGTGGGCTCCCCCTAACTGTCTGAGAGGAATGTCATGTTCCCGAGCCCAGGCTTCGTCCATAAAACAGCCCTCAGCCCCAGAGTCTATCAAGGCACTGCAGGAAGCTGCCGAACCGGTCCAGCGTAGATGGACCGACAAGGTAGTACAGGATCTTGACGGAGAGACCTGAGTAGTAGCGCTCACCAGTAGCCCTCCGCTTACTGATGAGCTCTGGCTTTTTACTGGACATGAAATGACAAAATGTCCAGTGGAACCGCAATAAAGACAGAGGCGGTTGGTGATTCTCCGTTCCCTCTCCTTAGTCGAGATGCGAATACCCCTCAGCTGCATGGGCTCAACACCTGAGCCAGTGGGGGGAGATGGTAGTGATGCAGAGAGGGGAGACACTGTTAACGCGAGCTCTCTTCCACGAGCTCGGTGACGAAGATCTACCCGTCGTTCTATGCGGATGGCGAGTTCAATCAAAGAATCCACGCTGGAAGGAACCTCCCGGGAGAGAATCTCATCCTTAACCTCAGCATGGAGACCCTCCAGAAAACGAGCTAGCAACGCCGGCTCGTTCCAGTCACTGGAGGCAGCAAGAGTGCGAAACTCTATAGAGTAATCCGTTATGGATCGATTACCTTGACATAGGGAAGCCAGGGCCCTGGAAGCTTCTTTCCCAAAAACTGAACGATCGAAAACCCGTATCATCTCCTCTTTAAAGTTCTGATACTCGTTAGTACACTCAGCCCTTGCCTCCCAGATTGCCGTGCCCCACTCACGAGCCCGTCCAGTAAGGAGAGATATGACGTAGGCGATACGAGCTCTACCCCTTGAGTATGTGTTGGGCTGGAGAGAGAACACAATATCACACTGGGTGAGAAACGAGCGGCATTCAGTGGGCTGCCCAGAGTAACACGGTGGGTTATTAATTCTGGGCTCCGGAGACTCGGAAGCCCAGGAAGTAGCTGGTGGATCGAGACGGAGATTGTGAAACTGTTTTGAGAGGTCGTGGTCCTTCTGTAGCTCAGTTGGTAGAGCATGGCGCTTGTAACGCCAGGGTAGTGGGTTCGATCCCCGGGACCACCCATACGTAGAATGTATGCACACATGACTGTAAGTCGCTTTGGATAAAAGCGTCTGCTAAATGGCATATATTATATTATTATATATATATTATTATATTACCTGAGCGGCCAGGGTCTCAACGGCATGCCGAGCAGCAGACAATTCCTGCTCGTGTCTGCCGAGCATCGCTCCCTGGATCTCGACGGCTGAGTAGCGAGGATCCGTAGTCGCTGGGTCCATTCTTGGTCGGATTCTTCTGTTATGCAGGTGAGTGAGGACCCAAAAGCGACTTAACAGAAACTGAGTTTATTAAAGTCCAAACAGAGATAACATAATCCTCAATCCTTTACAGGAAATGTCCAAACGGGGAAAACATAAATCCTCTAGTTGTTGAGGGGAATTGCAGGATAAGCGGCAACAGACTGCAGGTCCCTTCGGGTAGGCGCGGGCCGTAGTGGACAGAGACACCTGCTCACACGCAGCATCTGATGAAAAGGCAAAACACGACAGGACGGAACAAGGACACAGCAAACAAGAATCCGACAAGGACAGAGGCAGAAACCGAGAGAGAAATAGAGACCTAATCAGAGGGCAAAATAGGGAACAGGTGTGAGAGAGTAAACGAGGTCGTTAGGAGAATGAGGAACAGCTGGGAGCAGGAACGGAACGATAGAGAGAGAGAGGGATAGAGAGAGAGAAAGAAACCTAATAAGACCAGCAGGGGGAAACGAAGAGAAGAGAAAGCACAGGGACAAGACATGACAATACATGACAATACATGACAAGATTTTACATTGACGTAGTGTCCCTGTGAGTAACAGAGCACTGAGCCAATCACGGTGCAACTATAGAAGATTGCCAACACCTACGCTCTGTATTTTCCGCGAGCTGCCCCTCCACCACAGAAAGCACTGAGCTAGTGTCACGTTCTGACCTTTATTTCCTTTGTTTTGTATTTATTTAGTATGGTCAGGGCATGAGTTGGGTGGGCAGTCTATGTTTGTTTTTCTATGTTTTGGGGTATTTCTGTATTTCGGCCTAGTATGGTTCTCAATCAGAGGCAGGTGTCATCTTTGTTTATTAAACATGAATCAATATAATAATGCTGCGTTTTGGTCCGCCTCTACTTCACCCCAAGAGAACCGTTACAGCCAGGCTGAAACACTTGCATTTTGGAGCTGCCTTACTCAAGAAAGAACAAAAGAGACCCGTTGTTTGCATACTGATGTGACACATATTAATCCAAAATAACATGCAAAACAGGCACACACAAAAAAATGGGTAAACAATGCATTCCGAAAGTTTTCAGAATCTTTGACTTTTTCTACATTTTGGCAGCTTCATTAAATAGTACCCGCAAAACATCAGTCTCAACGTCAACATTTACATTACATTTAAGTCATTTAGCAGACGCTCTTATCCAGAGCGACTTACAACAGTGAAGAGGCGACTCCGGGATGCTGGCCTTCTAGGCAGAGTTCCTCTGTCCAGTGTCTGTGTTCTTTGGCCCATCTTAATCTTTTATTTTTATTGGCCAGTCTGAGATATGGCTTTTTCTTTGCATCCCGTAGTCGCTTCTTCACTGTTGATGTTGAGACTGGTGTTTTGCGGGTACTTGTAATGGACTTCCTCCTCTTCGTCTGAGGAGGAGTACGGATTGGACCAAAGCACAGCGTGGTAAGTGTTCATGATGATGTTTAATTAAAACTCAGAACACTAAACAATAAATGACAACGTGAATATATAAAACCGAAACAGTACCGTGTGGCCCAAACACTCACACGGAAACAAACACCCACAAACCAAAAGTGAAACCCAGGCTACCTAAGTATGATTCTCAATCAGGGAAAACAATTGACAGCTGTCTCTGATTGAGAACCATACTAGACCGAACTCAAAAAAACAACATAGACTGCCCACCCCAACTATGACCATACTAAAACAAAGGAACTAAGGTCAGAACGTGACAGTACTATTTAATGAAGCTGCCAGTTGAGGACTTGTTTGTCAAGTGAGGCATTTGTTTCTCAAGCTAGACACTCTTATGTACTTGTCCTCTTGCTCAGTTGTGCACCGGGGTCTCCCACTCCTCTTTCTATTCTGGTTAGAGCCAGTTTGCATTGTACTGCGAAGGAAGTAGTACACGAGATCTTCAGTCTCTTGGCAATTTCTTGCATGGAATAGCCTTCATTTCTCAAAACAAGACTAGACTGACGAGTTTGAGAAGAAAGATCTTTGTTTCTGACCTTTTTGAACCTGTAATCGAACCCACAAATGCTGATGCATTTAAAGTCTAAAGAAGGCCAGTTTTATAGCTTCTTTTAATCAGCACAAAAGTTTGCAACTGTGCTAACATAATTGAAAAAGGGTTTTCTAAATATTAATTAATCTTTTAAAATGATAAACCTGAATTAGCTAACACAACGTGCCATTGGAACACAGGAGTGATAGTTGCTGTTAATGGGCCTCTGTACGCCTATGTAGATATTCCATAAAGAATCAGCCGTTTCCAGCTCCAATAGTCATTTACAACATTAACAATGTCTACACTGTATCAATGATCAATTAGATGTTATTTAATGGACAAAAACGGACATTTCTAAGTGACCCCAAACTTTTGAACTGTAGTGTATTTCTAATTTGTATATCTTTTTTAAAACTAATGTTATAATTTTTCATCCACTTTGACATTACAGAGTATTTTGTGCAGATGGTTGACAAAAAATACAATTAAATACAATTTAATCCTACTTTGTAACACAACAAAATGTGGAAAAGGTAAAGGGGTGTGAATACGTTCTGAAGGCAGCATAGATTAAGAAATTATACATTTTCTGGAGCACTAGTCATTGTCATGTCCCATCTCTTTGATCTGCCAAAAATGTTCCCTTTATTCTATTATGTTACAGCAAAGGCCACTCTAACCTCTAAAGTCTGTTGGTCTCCTACCTTTTTGGGGGCACTTCCTTATCTATTCTGATGCACATTTGTATTCGGATAACTTGTAAATAAAGTGCTAGTATTAAACTTTTTTCCTCCTACCTCCTCTCCTACAGATATTAATCAAGAGCTTGATTGTTTGCTGAGCCTACACACACTGTTGTGTGTTTGCATAAGAAGCCAACCAGATCCAACCATAACACCATGAGCCAACACTGAATCATCCACCTGTTCCAGAAGGGCCTGCGTCTCCATGACAACCTGTCCCGGTTGGGGGCCCTGGAGTCATCAGTGTGTGTGTTTACCCCGTGTTCATCCTGGACATGCGCACTGGGGCAGTGCGCTGGAGATTCCTCCTGCAGATCAGTGAGCTATCTTGGGTATCCTGATACAGGGCTTATAGTAGCACATACAGTTACCTAGCCTGGGTACCAGTCTGTTTTGCTAACATTCCACTCCTTGTACTCTGTGTCATACACCAAAGATGTTTAGCATGACAGGAACTGCAAGGAGTGGAAAGATGGCAAAACAGACTGGTACCCAGGCTAAACATTATCAGGTATTTTAGAAATTATATGGTTACATGGTAATTACACTGTAATAACCTATGAATTGATTGTTTGGAATTGTCCTTTGCCTGTACTTTTCTTTTTCTATAAGAGACTCAATATGTTATGAAAGGGACTACATTACATTTAAGTCATTTTACATTTAAGTCATTTAGCAGACGCTCTTATCCAGAGCGACTTACAAATTGGTGCATTCACCTTATGACATCCAGTGGAACAGTCACTTTACAATAGTGCATCTAAATCTTAAAGGGGGGGGGTGAGAGGGATTACTTATCCTATCCTAGGTATTCCTTAAAGAGGTGGGGTTTCAGGTGTCTCCGGAAGGTGGTGATTGACTCCGCTGTCCTGGCGTCGTGAGGGAGTTTGTTCCACCATTGGGGGGCCAGAGCAGCGAACAGTTTTGACTGGGCTGAGCGGGAGCTGTACTTCCTCAGTGGTAGGGAGGCGAGCAGGCCAGAGGTGGATGAACACAGTGCCCTTGTTTGGGTGTAGGGCCTGATCAGAGCCTGGAGGTACTGAGGTGCCGTTCCCCTCACAGCTCCGTAGGCAAGCACCATGGTCTTGTAGTGGATGCGAGCTTCAACTGGAAGCCAGTGGAGAGAACGGAGGAGCGGGGTGACGTGAGAGAACTTGGGAAGGTTGAACACCAGACGGGCTGCGGCGTTCTGCATGAGTTGAAGGGGTTTAATGGCACAGGCAGGGAGCCCAGCCAACAGCGAGTTGCAGTAATCCAGACGGGAGATGACAAGTGCCTGGATTAGGACCTGCGCCGCTTCCTGTGTGAGGCAGGGTCGTACTCTGCGGATGTTGTAGAGCATGAACCTACAGGAACGGGCCACCGCCTTGATGTTGGTTGAGAACGACAGGGTGTTGTCCAGGATCACGCCAAGGTTCTTAGCACTCTGGGAGGAGGACACAATGGAGTTGTCAACCGTGATGGCGAGATCATGGAACGGGCAGTCCTTCCCCGGGAGGAAGAGCAGCTCCGTCTTGCCGAGGTTCAGCTTGAGGTGGTGATCCATCATCCACACTGATATAATAATAATAATAATAATATGTCTGCCAGACATGCAGAGATGCGATTCGCCACCTGGTCATCAGAAGGGGGAAAGGAGAAGATTAATTGTGTGTCGTCTGCATAGCAATGATAGGAGAGACCATGTGAGGTTATGACAGAGCCAAGTGACTTGGTGTATAGCGAGAATAGGAGAGGGCCGAGAACAGAGCCCTGGGGGACACCAGTGGTGAGAGCGCGTGGTGAGGAGACAGATTCTCGCCACGCCACCTGGTAGGAGCGACCTGTCAGGTAGGACGCAATCCAAGCGTGGGCCGCGCCGGAGATGCCCAATTCGGAGAGGGTGGAGAGGAGGATCTGATGGTTCACAGTATCGAAGGCAGCCGATAGATCTAGAAGGATGAGAGCAGAGGAGAGAGAGTTAGCTTTAGCAGTGCGGAGCGCCTCCGTGATACAGAGGAGAGCAGTCTCAGTTGAATGACTAGTATTGAAACCTGACTGATTTGGATCAAGAAGGTCATTCAGAGAGAGATAGCGGGAGAGCTGGCCAAGGACGGCACGTTCAAGAGTTTTGGAGAGAAAAGAAAGAAGGGATACTGGTCTGTAATTGTTGACATCGGAGGGATCGAGTGTAGATTTTTTCAGAAGGGGTGCAACTCTCGCTGTCTTGAAGACGGAAGGGACGTAGCCAGCGGTCAGGGATGAGTTGATGAGCGAGGTGAGGTAAGGGAGAAGGTCTCCGGAAATGGTCTGGAGAAGAGAGGAGGGGATAGGGTCAAGCGGGCAGGTTGTTGGGCGGCCGGCCGTCACAAGACGCGAGATTTCATCTGGAGAGAGAGGGGAGAAAGAGGTCAGAGCACAGGGTAGGGCAGTGTGAGCAGAACCAGCGGTGTCGTTTGACTTAGCAAACGAGGATCGGATGTCGTCGACCTTCTTTTCAAAATGGTTGACGAAGTCATCTGCAGAGAGGGAGGGGGGGGGAGGATTCAGGAGGGAGGAGAAGGTGGCAAAGAGCTTCCTAGGGTTAGAGGCAGATGCTTGTGGTAGAACGTGGCTTTAGCAGCAGAGATAGAGGAGGAAAATGTAGAGAGGAGGGAGTGAAAGGATGCCAGGTCCGCAGGGAGGCGAGTTTTCCTCCATTTCCGCTCGGTCATCGAGCCACGGAGCGGGAGGGGAGGACCGAGCCGGCCTGGAGGATAGGGGACATAGAGAGTCAAAGGATGCAGAGAGGGAGGAGAGGAGGGTTGAGGAGGCAGAATCAGGAGATAGGTTGGAGAAGGTTTGAGCAGAGGGAAGAGATGATAGGATGGAAGAGGAGAGAGTAGCGGGGGAGAGAGAGCGAAGGTTGGGACGGCGCGATACCATCCGAGTAGGGGCAGTGTGGGAGGTGTTGGATGAGAGCGAGAGGGAAAAGGATACAAGGTAGTGGTCGGAGACTTGGAGGGGAGTTGCAATGAGGTTAGTGGAAGAACAGCATCTAGTAAAGATGAGGTCGAGCGTATTGCCTGCCTTGTGAGTAGGGGGGGGAAGGTGAGAGGGTGAGGTCAAAAGAGGAGAAGAGTGGAAAGAAGGAGGCAGAGAGGAATGAGTCAAAGGTAGATGTGGGGAGGTTAAAGTCGCCCAGAACTGTGAGAGGTGAGCCGTCCTCAGGAAAGGAGCTTATCAAGGCATCAAGCTCATTGATGAACTCTCCGAGGGAACCTGGAGGGCGATAAATGATAAGGATGTTAAGCTTGAAAGGGCTGGTAACTGTGACAGCATGGAATTCAAAGGAGGCGATAGACAGATGGGTAAGGGGAGAAAGAGAGAATGACCACTTGGGAGAGATGAGGATCCCGATGCCACCACCCCGCTGACCAGAAGCTCTCGGGTGTGCGAGAACACGTGGGCGGACGAAGAGAGAGCAGTAGGAGTAGCAGTGTTGTCTGTGGTGATCCATGTTTCCGTCAGTGCCAAGAAGTCGAGGGACTGGAGGGAGGCATAGGCTGAGATGAACTCTGCCTTGTTGGCCGCAGATCGGCAGTTCCAGAGGCTACCGGAGACCTGGAACTCCACGTGGGTCGTGCGCGCTGGGACCACCAGATTAGGGTGGCCGCGGCCACGCGGTGTGGAGCGTTTGTATGGTCTGTGCAGAGAGGAGAGAACAGGGATAGACAGACACATAGTTTACAGGCTACAGAAGAGGCTACGCTAATGCAAAGGAGATTGGAATGACAAGTGGACTACACGTCTCGAATGTTCAGAAAGTTAAGCTTACGTAGCAAGAATCTTATTGACTAAAATGATTAAAATGATACAGTACTGCTGGTTGGTCTCTAGAAACGTTAATAACAACAAGATGCACCAACAGAACTGGCAAATGAGTGGTCGGTACTCACAGATTGGTTTGAAATCATATTGATGTGTTCTTCTACCTGGCCCTGCAGTGTCTGGAAGACCTCCACCATAGCCTCCAGGCCATGGGCACCAGGCTGTATGTGCTCCAGGGGCCCTACCAGGGGACAGTGATGCATCCGTTTGCCCAGTGGGGCACCACCCAGCTCAGCATGGACACTGAGATAGAGCCCCACAACACCCAGCTGGACCAGCAGCACCGCATCATGGCCAGGGAGCAGGGACTCAACATACATGCCACCGTGGCACACACACTCTATTATGTCAAGAGGTGGGTCACAGTGGTGAGTGTTTGAAAGCAAAGTACTTCAATGCCTGCTTTTCTTCTTGGCTGTGTATGTGTGCGTGTTTGTGTGTGTGTGTGTGTGTGTGTGTGCGTCTTTGTATCTCCAACTGTAAACCCTCCTTGCTTGTCTTCTGACCTCTCTCTCTCCCCCCTCTCCATACCTCGCACTCTCTATCCCTCTCTCCCCTCTCACTCTTCCCTCTCTCTCCCCACTGTAGGATATTGAAGGCCAACGGAAGGGGAACCACCTCTGACATACAAGAAGTTTCTACACGTCCTGTCCAATCTGGGGGAGCCAGACAAACCTGCCAGGGAGATCACAGCTCAGGACGTCCAGTGAGTACAGTTTATTACTTCTGCTCAAATTGAGGCCTCTATTTAGGCCGCCATTAAGGCAGTGCTGATGTCAAACTCGCGCTCTTTGGCAATTTCGACTTGTAAAAGCGAGCTATTTTTCAACCCTGGTACCAGGGTTCAGAATTTACCTGTCTTATCAGCTCGCTTCCACTGAGGTGAGAGGGGTGGAAATATTTGAGATGTGTCCTTAAAACTGTGAGCCAATCTTGGCAGTCTTGACAGTAATGCAATTGGTTATGGCAGTAACGCAATTGGTTTTGCCAGCAGAGGCACACAGTAGTCTAATCAGTAGCCAATGTTTTATTAAAATATCACGAGCAGCAAAACAGTCAACAAAAGACATGAAGGGTGACAAACCGCCCTTGCTGTCTCTGCCTGGCCGGTTCCCCTCTCTCCACTGGGATTCTCGGCCTCTAACCCTACTCCGGGGGCTGAGTCAGTGACTTAATGGTGCCCTTCCATGCCGTTCCTAGGAGAGGTGCGTCACTTGAGTGGGTTGAGTTACTGACGTGATCTTCCTGTCCAGGTTGGCGCCCCCCTAGGGTTCATGCCGGGTGGGAGATCTTAATGGGCTATACTCTGCCTTGTTTCAGTATAGTAAGTTGGTGGTTGAAGATATCCCTCTAGTGGTGTGGTGGATGTGCTTTGGCAAAGTGTGTTGGGTTATATCATGCCTGGTTGGCCCTGTCCGGGGGTATAGTCGAGACGGGGCCAAAGTGTCTCCCGACCCTTCCTGTCTCAGCCTCCAGTAATTATGCTGCAATTGTTTATGTGTCGGGGGCTAGGGTCAGTCTGTTATATCTGGAGTATTTCTCCTGTCTTATTCGGTGTCCTGTGTGAATTTAAGTATGCTCCCTCTAATTCTCTCTCTCTTTCTCTCTTTATCTCTCTTTCTCTCTCTCAGAGGACCATGCCTCAGGACTACCTGGCCTGATGACTCCTTGCTGTCCCCAGTCCAACTGATCGTGCTGCAGCTCCAGTTTCAACTGTTCTGCCTGCGGCTATGGAACCCTGACCTGTTCACCGGACGTGATACCTTGTCCCGGACCTGCTGTTTTCGACTCTCTCTCTCTACCGCACCTGCTGTCTCTAACTCTGAATGATCGGCTATGAAAAGGCAACTGACATTTACTCCTGAGGTGCTGACCTGTTGCACCCTCTACAACCACTGTGATTATTATTATTATTTGACCCTGCTGGTCATTTATGAACGTCTTGAACATCTTGGCCATGTACTGTAATAATTTCCTCCCTGCACAGCCAGAAGAGGACTGGTCACCCCTCATAGTCTGGTTATTCTCTACGTTCCTGTCTTTCTAAGGAGTTATTCCTAGCCACCGTGCTTCTACATCTGCATTGCTTGCTGTTTGGAGTTTTAGGCTGGTGTCACATTCTGACCTTAGTTCCTTTGTTATGTCTTTGTTTTAGTATGGTCAGGGCGTGAGTTGGGTGGGTTGTCTATGTTCGTTTTTCTATCATTTGGGATTTCTGTGTTCGGCCTAGTATGGTTCTCAATCAGAGGCAGCTGTCAATCGTTGTCCCTGATTGAGAATCATACTTAGGTAGCCTGGTTTCACTTTTGAGTTGTGGGTGTTTGTCTTCCGTGTCAGTGCTTGTTGCCACACGGGACTGTTTCATTTATTCATGTTTAATGTTTTGTTCCAGTGTTCTGTTGTGTTTGATTAAACATTATGGACACTTACCAAACTGCACATTGGTCCTCCGATCCTTCTCACTACTCCTCCTCAGAAGAGGAGGACGAGATCCGTTACAGCTGGGTTTCTCTATAGCACTTTGTGACATTGGGTGATGTTAAAAGGGCTTTATAAATACATATTCCAGTTTTTAATATTGGACATTATTTTAGAAAAAACAATGGGTCCATGCAGCTTGAAAAGTTGGGCTTCATTTGGCCTTTAAGTGGAATAGTCATTGAATGAAAGGTGTCAGTGACTGTAGGAAGTCTGTTTAGGAGCATCAAGTTATTACAATAGACTGATTATTGTTTTTCCTTTATCATTTTGTAAAAAAATGTGCATCTTCCACTTTCACCTATTGGATCTGTGAAGTCGGGGGAATGCCGATGGCTGTCCGTGGTGCTGAATCGGCTTGTAGCCTAGACTATTGTCCTGTAGTGACAAAGTCACTAACAGGCCATATCTACGGCGATGGTAGGCTATTCTTATTATAATGTTTGGCAGATGTTCAATTGTCCATGGCTCGAACACGTGTGTTGACAAATGTTGACAAATGTTTCCATGTTAAATCCATTTTTTTTAAAAAATCTGATTGGCTACATGTTTGTTATAACTAGGCCTATTTGGCCGATATACCACGGCTAAGGGCTTTTCTTACGCACGATGCAACAGCGAGGGCTTCGGTACAGCCCTTAGCCATGGTTTATTGGCAATATACCACAAACCCCGAGGTGCCTTATTGCTATTATAAACTGGTTACCGACATAATTAGATCTGATATATCATGGCTTTCAGCCAATCAAAATTTAGGGCCCGAACCACTCAGTTTATAATATTTAATAAACTATATTCAATGATAGGACAAACATCCATGCTTCCTGCCAAAGAGCCCTTAGGCCTACAGATGTCAGATCTTAATTTGACCTCTTTCATTGCAGGAGGAAAATAATCCTGCAGCAGGAGGATTTTAATATCTGAAGAAATATTTTGAATCGCCGCCAGGGGGCAGGTGGAAGCGATGATTGTATTCATTGCAGTACTGTAGCTACATTGTACCTTATGTAGGCTACATGCGTATCTCGTGTGAATTCTTATTATAATAAATTGACATATTTGCAGGGGGTAGATGTATATTTCGTGAGGGAAAATCTGTTTAGTTTTAGTATCAATTGTTTTATTATGTGTTGAAGGCAAGCAATATGTTACATTACTTTGGTTGCCTTAGTGCCTGTGTGACCTTGCGGTTACAGCCACTGACCCCAGCACACATATGCCAGAGTCAGCATGGGTTCAAATCCGTCCCACTGCCCCTTGACTCATGAAAGAACGTCTATTTTTGATGCATTAAATCCGTGTGGTTACAGGGTAAAAACAGAAACCACTCGAAGGTTAACAGTTTAGGCATTCAGTGCTTAGGTCATCAGTATTCATAGTATTCTTAGTCCTTGCTTGAGCATTGTGAACCGCCGTGACCCGGTGGTATAAACAGCGCCCCCCCTGGCTCTGAGCCCCGTGAGTGCTGGGCCATTTAGTGACCAGCCTAAAGACACATTAGGCCCACAAGTTCATTGAGTTTATTTAAATGTTTCCAAGAAGGGAAACGAATAGTCTAATAATTTGGACATCAAAGAAAAGTGTCACAGATCAACAAAATCGTCTTTGGATGGGCTCAAGTGCATGAACATCTTGACAACTTTACAAATATAAATATTACTTTATAAATATTAACGCCACACAATACAGGCTTTCAATCCACACCAAAGCCCATAATTATATTGACAAATTATACATAGTCTAACTATAAAACGTGGGTGAGCATCCACACTGGAGGAAAGTTCATTGTACTACATTAGGCCTACATCTGTCAATCAACTGATGGCCCATATCAGCTCATCAACTCAGCCAGGGAAACACAAACAGTAGGCTAGTCTATTATCGTTTTTTCACACCTTTCGTTATGTAACAATGGATAGGCTAACGATGGCCTACAGAATGTAGCCTACTGGAATATAATCAAATAGCAAGGCGCCTATTGAAACCATCAATGGCACAAGATTATCTACATCTGATCGTTAAACTGTGCGTGTTAAATTCACTCGCACAGCTGATCTCAATTGCAACCATTATTGTTCACCTCATTACCGCTTCCTAAAAGATGTCAGTGTTACCTTAACGTTAGTCCTGTTTGCAACCAAAGTCTTTCAAGATATGTTCATCCTCTGGTTAGTATTGTAATCGGAACAACTGAATAAGGGTGATTTATCTATATGGCAAGAATTCTGTACAATATAAACAAAGTGTTTCCTCGTTTACCACTGTTATGAAGGTGAATGACGACCCAAAAGCGACTTGGCGAAAACAGAGTTTTTAATCCAGTAAAGTAACTTTACAATCAAAAGGCATAATTCTACTCGTAATGACGAGAACAGACTGGAGACTTGATCAAGAACTGCAGGTTGCCTCGGGAAGGCACTTGAACGTAGCAGACTCAGACACCTGCTCACCACGCAGCATCTGAGGGAAACACGACACGACAGGGCGATACATAGACACAGCACGGTGAACAATAGACAAGGATCCGACAGGGCAGGAACGGAAAACAAGGAGAGAAATAGGGACTCTAATCAGGGAAAAGGATCGGGAACAGGTGTGGGAAGACTAAATGATTGATTAGGGGAATAGGAACAGCTGGGAGCAGGAACGGAACGATAGAGAGAAGAGAGAGAGGAAGGGAGAGAGAAAAAGGGGAACGAACCTAAAAAGACCAGCAGGGGGAAAATGAACAGAGGGAAAAGCAAAATGACAAGACAATCTAAGACAAAACATGACAACCACGTCAAATCTACTGTGGCAATTTATCCGACACTTTGTATGAATAGAAGCTGTTGGCGTAGCTTATTGTTATTCATTTATTTGTTTCCTATTTAGACAAAAGTGTCTGGTATGGTCATTTCTTATCAAGACCGGGGGTTAAATCCATAGACTGTCCATATTTTAAATGTGTAAAGGAATCAAGTCAATCGGGGGGGGGACTGAGTTAATTGTGCCAGAAGGGTGTGGGCCGGAATCAAACCCACGCTGACTCTAACCACTAGACCAACCTTGTCATGTTTTGTCATTGATTATCATGTCTTGTCCCTGTGCTTCCCCTTCTATTCGTTTCCCTCTGCTGGTCTTATTAGGTTCTTTCCCTCTTTCTATCCCTTTCTCTCCCCCTCCCTCTCTCCCTCTCTCGCTCTCTCTCTCTATCGTTCCGTTCCTGCTCCCAGCTGTTCCTCATTCTCCTAACTACCTCATTTACTCTTTCACACCTGTCCCCTATTTTGCCCTCTGATTAGAGTCCCTATTTCTCCCTCTGTTTTCCACTTCTGACCTTGTAGTGCCGCTCCTTTCTCACCCAGTGTGATATTGTGTTCTCTCTCCAGCCCAACACATACTCTAGAGAGAGAGAGCTCGGATCGCCTACGTCATATCACTCCTTACTGGTCGGGCTCGGGAGTGGGGCACAGCTATCTGGGAGGCAAGGGCTGAGTGTACTAACGATTATCAGAACTTTAAAGAGGAGATGATACGGGTTTTTGATCGTTCAGTTTTTGGGAAGGAGGCTTCCAGGGCCCTGGCTTCCCTATGTCAAGGTGATCGATCCATAACGGATTACTCTATAGAGTTTCGCACTCTTGCTGCCTCCAGTGACTGGAACGAGCCGGCGTTGCTCGCTCGTTTTCTGGAGGGACTCCCCAAGCTGAGGTTAAAGATGAGATTCTCTCCCGGGAGGTTCCTTCCAGCGTGGACTCTTTGATTGCACTCGCCATCCGCATAGAACGACGGGTAGATCTTCGTCACCGAGCTCGTGGAAGAGAGCTCGCGTTAACGGTGTTCCCCCTCTCCGCATCTCAACCATCTCCTCCCACCGGCTCAGAGACTGAGCCCATGCAGCTGGGAGGTATACGCATCTCGACTAAGGAGAGGGAACGGAGAATCACCAACCGCCTTTGCCTCTATTGCGGTTCTGCTGGACATTTTGTCTTTTCATGTCCAGTAAAAGGCCAGAGCTCATCAGTAAGCAGAGGGCTACTGGTGAGCGCTACTACTCAGGTCTCTCCATCAAGATCCTGTACTACCTTGTCGGTCCATTTACGCTGGACCGGTTCGGCAGCTTCCTGCAGCTTCCTGCAGTGGGGCTGAGGGTTGTTTTATGGACGAAGCATGGGCTCGGAAACATGACATTCCTCTCAGACAGTTAGGGGGAGCCCACGCCCATGTTCGCCTTAGATGGTAGTCTTCTCCCCAGTATCAGATGTGAGACACTACCTTTAACCCTCACAGTATCTGGTAACCACAGTGAGACCATTTCCTTTTTGATTTTTCGTTCACCTTTTACACCTGTTGTTTTGGGTCATCCCTGGCTAGTATGTCATAATCCTTCTATTAATTGGTCTAGTAATTCTATCCTATCCTGGAACGTTTTTTGTCATGTGAAGTGTTTAATGTCTGCTATCCCTCCTGTTTCTTCTGTCCCCTCTTCTCAGGAGGAACCTGGTGATTTGACAGGAGTGCCGGAGGAATATCATGATCTGCGCACGGTCTTCAGTCGGTCCAGAGCCAACTCCCTTCCTCCTCACCGGTCGTATGATTGTTGTATTGATCTCCTTCCGGGGACCACTCCTCCTCGGGGTAGACTATACTCTCTGTCGGCTCCCGAACGTAAGGCTCTCGAGGATTATCTGTCTGTTTCTCTTGACACCGGTACCGTGGTGCCTTCTTCCTCTCCCGCCGGAGCGGGGTTTTTTTTTGTTAAGAAGAAGGACGGTACTCTGCGCCCCTGCGTGGATTATCGAGGGCTGAATGACATAACGGTTAAGAATCGTTATCCGCTTCCCCTTATGTCGTCAGCCTTCGAGATTCTGCAGGGAGCCAGGTTCTTTACTAAGTTGGACCTTCGTAACGCTTACTATCTCGTGCGCATCAGAGAGGGGGACGAGTGGAAAACGGCGTTTAACACTCCGTTAGGGCATTTTGAATACCAGGTTCTGCCGTTCGGTCTCGCTAATGCTCCAGCTGTCTTTCAGGCATTAGTTAATGATGTACTGAGAGACATGCTGAACATCTTTGTTTTCGTTTACCTTGACGATATCCTGATTTTTTCTCCGTCACTCGAGATTCATGTTCAGCACGTTCGACGTGTACTCCAGCGCCTTTTAGAGAATTGTCTCTACGTGAAGGCTGAGAAGTGCGCCTTTCATGTCTCCTCTGTCACATTTCTCGGTTCTGTCATTTCCGCTGAAGGCATTCAGATGGATCCCGCTAAGGTCCAGGCTGTCAGCGATTGGCCCGTTCCTAAGTCACGTGTCGAGTTGCAGCGCTTTCTCGGTTTCGCTAATTTCTATCGGCGTTTCATTCGTAATTTCGGTCAAGTGGCTGCCCCTCTCACAGCTCTTACTTCTGTCAAGACGTGCTTTAAGTGGTCCGGTTCCGCCCAGGGAGCTTTTGATCTCCTCAAGAAGCGTTTTACATCCGCTCCTATCCTTGTTACTCCTGACGTCACTAAACAATTAAATTTCGAGGTTGACAAGCTCGTTGGGCGTTGTTTTTCGCTCGTTTCGAGTTCGTGATTTCTTATCGCCCGGGAAATAAGAACACCAAGCCTGATGCCTTATCCCGTCTCTTTAGTTCTTCTGTGGCTTCTACCGACCCCGAGGGGATTCTCCCTGAAGGGCGTGTTGTCGGGTTGACTGTCTGGGGAATTGAGAGACAGGTAAAGCAAGCACTCACTCACACTGCGTCGCCGCGCGCTTGTCCTAGTAACCTTCTTTTCGTTCCTGTCTCTACTCGTCTGGCCGTTCTTCAGTGGGCTCACTCTGCCAAGTTAGCTGGCCACCCCGGCGTTCGGGGTACGCTTGCTTCTATTCGCCAGCGGTTTTGGTGGCCTACTCAGGAGCGTTTCGTGGCTGCTTGTTCGGACTGCGCGCAGACTAAGTCAGGTAACTCTCCTCCTGCCGGTCGTCTCAGACCGCTTCCCATTCCTTCTCGACCATGGTCTCACATCGCCTTAGACTTTATTACCGGTCTGCCTTCGTCTACGGGGAAGACTGTGATTCTTACGGTTGTCGATAGGTTCTCTAAGGCGGCACATTTCATTCCCCTCGCTAAGCTTCCTTCCGCTAAGGAGACGGCACAAATCATCATTGAGAATGTGTTCAGAATTCATGGCCTCCCGTTAGACGCCGTTTCAGACAGAGGCCCACAATTCACGTCACAGTTTTGGAGGGAGTTCTGTCGTTTGATTGGTGCTTCCGTCAGTCTCTCTTCCGGTTTTCATCCCCAGTCTAACGGTCAAGCAGAACGGGCCAATCAGACGATTGGTCGCATATTACGCAGCCTTTCTTTTCGAAACCCTGCGTCTTGGGCAGAACAGCTCCCCTGGGCAGAATACGCTCACAACTCGCTTCCTTCGTCTGCTACCGGGCTATCTCCGTTTCAGAGTAGTCTTGGGTACCAGCCTCCTCTGTTCTCGTCCCAGCTCGCCGAGTCCAGCGTTCCCTCCGCTCAGGCTTTTGTCCAACGTTGTGAGCGCACCTGGAGGAGGGTCAGGTCTGCACTTCGCCGTTACAGAGCGCAGACTGTGAGAGCCGCCAATAAACGTAGGATTAAGAGTCCTAGGTATTGTCGCGGTCAGAGAGTGTGGCTTTTCACTCGTAACCTTCCCCTTACGACAGCTTCTCGCAAGTTGACTCCGCGGTTCATTGGTCCGTTCCGTGTCTCTCAGGTCGTCAATCCTGTCGCTGTGCGACTGCTTCTTCCGCGACATCTTCGTCGCGTCCACCCTGTCTTCCATGTCTCCTGTGTCAAGCCTTTTCTTCGCGCCCCCGTTCATCTTCCCTCCCCCCCCCGTCCTTGTCGAGAGCGCACCTATTTACAAGGTACGGAAGATCATGGACATGCGTTCTCGGGGACGTGGTCACCAGTACTTAGTGGATTGGGAGGGTTACGGTCCTGAGGAGAGGAGTTGGGTTCCATCTCGGGACGTGCTGGACCGTTCGTTGATTTATGATTTCCTCCGTTGCCGCCAGGGTTACTCCTCGAGTGCGCCAGGAGGCGCTCGGTGAGTGGGGGGGTACTGTCATGTTTTGTCATTGATTATCATGTCTTGTCCCTGTGCTTCCCCTTCTATTCGTTTCCCTCTGCTGGTCTTATTAGGTTCTTTCCCTCTTTCTATCCCTTTCTCTCCCCCTCCCTCTCTCCCTCTCTCGCTCTCTCTCTCTATCGTTCTGTTCCTGCTCCCAGCTGTTCCTCATTCTCCTAACTACCTCATTTACTATTTCACACCTGTCCCCTATTTTGCCCTCTGATTAGAGTCCCTATTTCTCCCTCTGTTTTCCGCTTCTGTCCTTGTCGGATCCTTGTTTGATGTTTGCTGTTCTGTGTCCTTGTTCCGCCCTGTCGTGTTTTTGCCTTCTTCAGATGCTGCGTGTGAGCAGGTGTCTATGTCAGCTACAGCCTGTGCCTTCCCGAAGCGACCTGCAGTCTGTGGTCGCGTCTCCAGTCGTTCCTCTCTACTGACGAGAGGATTTCAGTTTTCCTGTTTGTATTTTCCTGAGATAATTTCCAGGATTATCGTTTTTGTTAAAGACTGGAATAAAGACTCTGTTTCTGTTAAGTCGCTTTTGGGTCCTCATTCACCAGCATAACAAACCTAGGCCACAATTGAATTTTGATACACTTGACACTTGTATGTCGTAGACTAGACCAATATTTAACTTGTATTTTTAAAACGACGGTTGTTAATGTGCATGGCTGCATTTCAGATCCATTTTTGCACATTTAGTGTTGCAGTAATAGGATCTAGACCTAGCGTTTGAGCGAGCGAGCGAGAGAGACAATAATTTTGATAGCAAGCCCTGATCCCAATGACTCCATGGAGAGAAAGAGAATTGCTCTTTCAGGGACTCAAGACTTGAGGCTCATTTGAATTTCCTGAAGCAACAGAAAAATTATCCGCGACAAAGAGCAATCAAGTTAAGATTCATTTCTGACTTGATTCCATTGAGAAATATTGTTGTTAGTTTAAAAAACAAACAGCAATAGTCTATTGAATTGAATCTTGTTTATTGAGAACGTTTTGCATATCCATGTCCAGACTGCGATTTACAGAAGGCCTAGCCCCTATTTCAAGGTGAATACTCTAGCCTATGTTTAACAATGTATTTCCATATTGAAGCCATGCATTTAGAACAATGTGGACTGCAAACATGTTCAAAACATTTTAGCGAATATGGGTCAGGCTTGTTAACGAACTAGGCTATAACGGACTAACATTCGAATTGGAGTTGATGACAACGCAATACATAAAAGACAGTCAAAACACAACTTGAAGCAACCACACATTTAGCCAGGGAGCACATTTTCAAGGATCGTTGTCCCACTAAGCGGGACAACTTCCGGTGAAATTGGAGGGAGCGCAATTCAAATAAATAATCATAAATGTTATGGATTTGAAACATTTATGTACATATAAGTGTCTTACATTGGCTGGAAGTTTAAATTCTTGTTAATCGAACTGCACTGTCCGATTTACAGTAGCTATTACAGTGAAAACATGCCATGTGATTGTTTGAGGACGTTGCCCCACATCAAAATATTTTTCCACCGGCACAGGTTTTATACATTCACAAATAACGATTAAATATTCACTTACTTTTTGAAAATCTTCCTCTGATTTGTCATCCAAAGGGTCCCAGCTATAACATGTAGTGTTGTTTTGTTGCATAAAATCCTTCTTTATATCCCAAAAAGTCAGTTTAGTTGGCACTATCGATTTGAGTAATCTACTCATTCAACATGCAGAGAAAGGAATCAGAAAATCTACCCCTAAAGTCAGAATACGTTTCTATTTAATCCTCAGATACCCTAAAATGTAATCAAACTATATTATTTATTTTTCAGAAAGAAGTATGTTCAATAGGAAACCGATTTTAGCAGGTGCATAATGTCTTCATGGCGCACGCAAACACAAATTTACAAGACTGTGTCCCACTACTAATAGTTTTTTAATTTACAAGCCTGAAACATTGAACATAGACTGTTGACACCCTGTGGAAGCCATAGGAATTTCCTCCAGGGAGCAATGACCTTACTCTTGCATTTCTAAGAGTATGGTCTTTCAACAAAAAAAATAATTCAGGTTGGTTTTTCTTTGGATTTTCTCCTACCATATCTATTATGTTATATTCTCCTACATTATTTTAACATTTCTACAAACTGCAAAGTGTTTTATTTCCAATGGTACCAATTATATGCATATCTTGGCGTCGGGCCTGATCTACAGGCAGTTTACTTTGGACACGTCATTCAGACAGGAAGTGGAGAAAAAAGGGGCCTATCCCTAAGAAGATTAATGAATGAAGGGGCTAAGCCTCGGCATAACCACAACTTGTTTATTCATCAAAACCCAGCCCTTTCCTGCCACCACCAGCTACTGCACCCATAATTCCTGGCTCAAATATTTCTGACACCCCCCAAACCTATAACTCTACCGCCAGTGCTAAGATTTACCATTGTGTTGGGTTTGTTAAAGTAGAGCACTTAGTGTCAAAAATTACACACTTATGGAGTGTATACCTAGATCAAGCCAGATATGTGGGCTCTACAGGTTGCCATACATCTCGGGTAGTCAACATGTAAGCACTTGAGATGTTCTGAGCAGGTATTAAGAAGTCACACAGTAAGTGCAGTTTTCAGTTGCCACCATAAAACCTTCCATGTTCCCCACTCAGCACCAACAGGAATGGGATAAAGAAGGATAGGGTGCACAGACAGTTTAATGTTATTTTCTATGGGTCATATGCTGCAGGGATTCCTTTTGTTCTGATTGTGGTATGAGACCCTTCTGGTCCCTTTGGGAGCTTCAGTCAGCAGCACACAGAGAGCATAATTTCTCTCCATTGTCCTCTCCTGCGAACACAATGCGTGCCAGTTAATTAGACAGCCTCTACTATAATCAACCAATATTTTGATCTAAGTGAGACAATTTAATCCAAAATACTATTTGCCATAATAGAGAATTAAAACCTCTCTCCCTGTGCTAATTGTATGCTAATTATGGCATTAATAGATAGTGTTGATTGGGCACAGCTTCTGTTGTTATTTCCGTGTGTGCGTCATTGAGTCACTGAGGGAACAGATGCCTCTCTCTGCTGCTAGATTGCTTGTGTTGGGTAAACTCGCCCCCCAAGGAAGGAATGGGTGTGTCCATATGTTCTAAAGAGATAGTTGACTGAGAAATAACCTGAGATTGACCCTGCCGGTGCCTTTTGTGTGTGTGCTTCAGTGGGAGCACTCTGTTTGTTCCGTTAGTGCTCTAATCTACAAGAAATGCCAGCTGTTCAAGCTTCAAAGCAGTGATCTCTGTGTTTTGTTTTATGTGTGCATGTATGCTATATATTTGAGGCCCTGTGACCCAGTCAAACGCAGATTAACTCTGTGAGCCAGTCAGGCCATCAAAAGCACAGCAAAACCCTACTCCCTGCTGGTCTGCTGCTGTTTGATGTGATCTGGGAGCAGTGTTCTGGGGAGACTGTCATGTTTTGTCATTTATTATCTTGTCTTGTCCCTGTGCTTCCCATTCTATTCGTTTCCCTCTGCTGGTCTTATTAGGTTCTTTCCCTCTTTCTATCCCTCTCTCTCCCCCTCCCTCTCTCACTCTCTCGATCTCTCTTCTCTCTATCGTTCCGTTCCTGCTCCCAGCTGTTCCTATTCCCCTAATCATCATTTAGTCTTCCCACACCTGTTCCCGATCCTTTTCCCTGATTAGAGTCCCTATTTCACTCCTTGTTTCCCGTACCTGCCCTGTCGGATCCTCATTTATAATTCACCGTGCTGTGTCAATGTTTTGCCCTGTCGTGTCGTGTTTCCCTCAGATGCTGCGTGGTGAGCAGGTGTCTGAGTCTGCTAGGTTCAAGTGCCTTCCCGAGGCAACCTGCAGTTCTCGATCAAGTCTCCAGTCTGTTCTTGTCTTTACGTGTAGTATTATGCTTTTTGTTTTGTAAAGTTTATTCTGGATTAAATACTCTGTTTTCGCCAAGTCGCTTTTGGGTCCTCATTCACCAGCATGACAGAAGGATCCGACCAAGGAATGGACCCAGCGACTACAGACGCTCGTAACACTGCCGTCGAGATCCAAGGAGCCATGCTCGGCAGACACGAGCAGGAATTGTCTGCTGCTCGCCATGCCGTGGAGAACCTGGCCGCTCAGGTTTCCGACCTCTCTGGACAGTTCCAGAGTCTTCGTCTCGTGCCACCTGTTACTTCCTGGCCTGCCGAGCCTCCAGAACCTAGGGTTAATAACCCACCTTGCTACTCCGGGCAGCCCACTGAGTGCCGCTCCTTTCTCACCCAGTGTGAGATTGTGTTCTCTCTCCAACCCAACACATACTCTAGAGAGAGAGCTCGGGTTGCTTACGTCATTTCACTCCTTACTGGCCGGGCCCGAGAGTGGGGCACAGCTATCTGGGAGGCAAGGGCTGATTGTTCTAACAATTACCAGAACTTTAAAGAGGAGATGATTCGGGTTTTTGACCGTTCAGTTTTTGGTGGGGAGGCTTCTAGGGTCCTGGCTTCCCTATGCCAAGGTGATCGATCCATAACGGATTACTCTATAGAGTTTCGTACTCTTGCTGCCTCTAGTGACTGGAACGAGCCGGCGCTGCTCGCTCGTTTTCTGGAGGGACTCCACACAGTGGTCAAAGATGAGATTCTCTCTCGGGAGGTTCCTTCCTGTGTGGACTCTTTGATTGCTCTCGCCATCCGCATAGAACGACGGGTAGATCTTCGTCACCAGGCTCGTGGAAGAGAGCTCGCATCAACGGTGTTTCCCTGCTCCGCATCGCAACCATCTCCCTCCTCTGGCTCTGAGACTGAGCACATGCAGCTGGGAGGGATTCGCATCTCGACTAAGGAGAGGGAACGGAGGATCACCAACCGCCTGTGCCTCTATTGCGGATTTGATGGACATTTTGTTAATTCATGTCCAGTAAGAGGCCAGAGCCCATCAGTAAGCGGAGGGCTACTGGTGAGCGCTACTACTCAGGTCTCTTCATCTAGATCTTGTACTACTATGTCGGTCCATCTACGCTGGACCGGTTCGGGTGCTACATGCAGTGCCTTGATTGACTCTGGGGCTGAGGGTTGTTTCATGGACGAAGCATGGGTTCGGAAACATAACATTCCTTTCAGACAGTTAGACAAGCCTACGCCCATGTTTGCCTTAGATGGTAGTCATCTTCCCAGTATCAAATTTGAGACACTACCTTTAACTCTCACAATATCTGGTAACCACAGTGAGACTATTTCTTTTTTGATTTTTCATTCACCTTTCACACCTGTTGTTTTGGGTCATCCCTGGCTAGTATGTCATAATCCTTCTATTAATTGGTCTTGTAATTCTATCCTATCCTGGAACGTATCTTGTCATGTGAAGTGCTTAATGTCTGCCATCCCTCCCATTTCTTCTGTCCCCACTTCTCAGGAGGAACCTGGCGATTTGACAGGAGTGCCGGAGGAATATCATGATCTGCGCACGGTCTTCAGTCGGTCCCGAGCCAACTCCCTTCCTCCTCACCGGTCGTATGATTGTAGTATTGATCTCCTTCCGGGGACCACTCCTCCTCGGGGTAGACTATACTCTCTGTCGGCTCCCGAACGTAAGGCTCTCGAGGATTATTTATCTGTGTCTCTTGACGCCGGTACCATAGTGCCTTCTTCCTCTCCGGCCGGGGCGGGGTTCTTTTTGTTAAGAAGAAGGACGGTACTCTGCGCCCCTGCGTGGATTATCGAGGGCTGAATGACATAACGGTTAAGAATCGTTATCCGCTTCCCCTTATGTCATCAGCCTTCGAGATTCTGCAGGGAGCCAGGTGCTTTACTAAGTTGGACCTTCGTAACGCTTACCATCTCGTGCGCATCAGAGAGGGGGACGAGTGGAAAACGGCGTTTAACACTCCGTTAGGGCATTTTGAGTACCGGGTTCTGCCGTTTGGTCTCGCCAATGCGCCAGCTGTTTTTCAGGCATTAGTTAATGATGTTCTGAGAGACATGCTGAACATCTTTGTTTTTGTCTATCTTGACGATATCCTGATTTTTTCACCGTCACTCGAGATTCATGTTCAGCACGTTCGACGTGTTCTACAGCGCCTTTTAGAGAATTGTCTCTACGTAAAGGCTGAGAAGTGTTCTTTTCATGTCTCCTCCGTTACTTTTCTCGGTTCCGTTATTTCCGCTGAAGGCATTCAGATGGATTCCGCTAAGGTCCAAGCTGTCAGTGATTGGCCCGTTCCAAGGTCACGTGTCGAGTTGCAGCGCTTTTTTAGGTTTCGCTAATTTCTATCGGCGTTTCATTCGTAATTTCGGTCAAGTTGCTGCCCCTCTCACAGCTCTTACTTCTGTCAAGACGTGTTTTAAGTGGTCCGGTTCCGCCCAGGGAGCTTTTGATCTTCTAAAAGAACGTTTTACGTCCGCTCCTATCCTCGTTACTCCTGACGTCACTAGACAATTCATTGTCGAGGTTGACGCTTCAGAGGTAGGCGTGGGAGCCATTCTATCCCAGCGCTTCCAGTCTGACGATAAGGTTCATCCTTGCGCTTATTTTTCTCATCGCCTGTCGCCATCTGAGCGCAACTATGATGTGGGTAACCGTGAACTGCTCGCCATCCGCTTAGCCCTAGGCGAATGGCGACAGTGGTTGGAGGGGGCGACCGTTCCTTTTGTCGTTTGGACAGACCATAAGAACCTTGAGTACATCCGTTCTGCCAAACGACTTAATGCCCGTCAAGCTCGTTGGGCGTTGTTTTTCGCTCGTTTCGAGTTTGTGATTTCTTACCGTCCGGGTAGCAAGAACACCAAGCCTGATGCCTTATCCCGTCTGTTTAGTTCTTCTGTGGCTTCTACTGATCCCGAGGGATTCTTCCTTATGGGCGTGTTGTCGGGTTGACAGTCTGGGGAATTGAAAGACAGGTTAAGCAAGCACTCACGCACACTGCGTCGCCGCGCGCTTGTCCTAGTAACCTCCTTTTCGTTCCTGTTTCCACTCGTCTGGCTGTTCTTCAGTGGGCTCACTCTGCCAAGTTAGCTGGTCATCCCGGTGTTCGAGGCACTCTTGCGTCTATTCGCCAGCGATTTTGGTGGCCGACTCAGGAGCGTGACACGCGCCGTTTCGTGGCTGCTTGTTCGGACTGCGCGCAGACTAAGTCGGGTAACTCTCCTCCTGCCGGTCGTCTCAGACCGCTCCCCATTCCTTCTCGACCATGGTCTCACATCGCCCTAGACTTCATTACCGGTCTGCCTTTGTCTGCGGGAAGACTGTGATTCTTACGGTTGTCGATAGGTTCTCTAAGGCGGCACATTTCATTCCCCTCGCTAAACTTCCTTCCGCTAAGGAGACGGCACAAATCATTATCGAGAATGTGTTCAGAATTCATGGCCTCCCGTTAGACGCCGTTTCAGACAGAGGCCCGCAATTCACGTCACAGTTTTGGAGGGAGTTCTGTCGTTTGATTGGTGCGTCCGTCAGTCTCTCTTCCGGGTTTCATCCCCAGTCTAACGGTCAAGCAGAGAGGGCCAATCAGACGATTGGTCGCATACTACGCAGCCTTTCTTTCAGAAACCCTGCGTCTTGGGCAGAACAGCTCCCCTGGGCAGAATACGCTCACAACTCGCTTCCTTCGTCTGCTACCGGGTTATCTCCGTTTCAGAGTAGTCTGGGTTACCAGCCTCCTCTATTCTCTTCCCAGCTTGCCGAGTCCAGCGTTCCCTCCGCTCAAGCGTTTGTCCAACGTTGTGAGCGCACCTGGAGGAGGGTGAGGTCTGCACTTTGCCGCTACAGGGCACAGACTGTGAGAGCCGCCAATAAACGCAGGATTAAGAGTCCTAGGTATTGTTGCGGCCAGAGAGTGTGGCTTTCCACTCGCAACCTTCCTCTTACGACAGCTTCTCGTAAGTTGACTCCGCGGTTCATTGGTCCGTTCCGTGTCTCCCAGGTCGTCAATCCTGTCGCTGTGCGACTGCTTCTTCCGCGACATCTTCGTCGCGTCCATCCTGTCTTCCATGTCTCCTGTGTTAAGCCCTTTCTTCGCACCCCCGTTCGTCTTCCCTCCCCCTCCCGTCCTTGTCGAGAGCGCACCTATTTACAAGGTACATAAGATCATGGACATGCGTTCTCGGGGACGGGGTCACCAATACTTAGTGGATTGGGAGGGTTACGGTCCTGAGGAGAGGAGTTGGGTTCCGTCTCGGGACGTGCTGGACCGTTCACTCATTGATGATTTCCTCCGTTGCCGCCAGGATTCCTCCTCGAGTGCGCCAGGAGGCGCTCGGTGAGTGGGGGGGTACTGTCATGTTTTGTCATTTATTATCTTGTCTTGTCCCTGTGCTTCCCATTCTATTCGTTTCCCTCTGCTGGTCTTATTAGGTTCTTTCCCTCTTTCTATCCCTCTCTCTCCCCCTCCCTCTCTCACTCTCTCGCTCTCTCTTCTCTCTATCGTTCCGTTCCTGCTCCCAGCTGTTCCTATTCCCCTAATCATCATTTAGTCTTCCCACACCTGTTCCCGATCCTTTTCCCTGATTAGAGTCCCTATTTCACTCCTTGTTTCCCGTACCTGCCCTGTCGGATCCTCATTTATAATTCACCGTGCTGTGTCAATGTTTTGCCCTGTCGTGTCGTGTTTCCCTCAGATGCTGCGTGGTGAGCAGGTGTCTGAGTCTGCTAGGTTCAAGTGCCTTCCCGAGGCAACCTGCAGTTCTCGATCAAGTCTCCAGTCTGTTCTTGTCTTTACGTGTAGTATTATGCTTTTTGTTTTGTAAAGTTTATTCTGGATTAAATACTCTGTTTTCGCCAAGTCGCTTTTGGGTCCTCATTCACCAGCATGACAGAGACATACAGGCATTTCTCCTGTGATGTGAACAGGTGCCACTGTTCTCTGTACAGTATGAATGTGAATAGGGATAAGAGCCTTGAAGACTGGCTCGAAGCCCAGTTTAGACCTACTGGCTGTTGTTAGTGGCTGGAAATGAAGCTTTGGAACACGGAGAGGGCTTGAACATGAACATAAAAGGGTTTGTCGTCCAGGGAGAGGGGGAATAAACTAGACATTCGTGATGGGCTGGAGGAAAACAAAAATAAATATTGTGACACTGCAGTCGTGATGTTTGAAAAAAAGGAAAAGGGAGCAGAATAGAAACAGATCCAATAACACTCACAGCTGCCCAACATTATTTATATTTGTACTGGGGTAACATTGTATGGATGTTTCCCTTGTATTGTAGGAAGTGTCCTTCCCTGTTGTATTGTAGTAACGTTATAATTATGTTTCCCTTGCAGGACGTGCCCTTCCCCAGCAGCTGACGAGTACAGTGAAGGTTAGTACGGGGTTCCCTCTGTCTGTTGAGGATCTGGGCATTGAAGGGCAGGCAGATGTGTTGTGGCCTGGAGGAGAGAGCCATGCCTTGATGAGGCTACAGAGCACAGGAGGTTGGTGGCACCTTAACTGGGGAGAACGGGCTCATGGTAATGGCTAGAGTGGATTTGTTGGAATGGTATCAAATACATCAAACACATGGTTAGATGCCATTCTATCCTCTCCGTTCCAGTCATTATTATGAGCTGTCCTCCCCTCAGCAGCCTCTACTGCTACAGAGACACATTGAGAGCCAGGTACTTTATTACAGCTACCGATTCATATTTAAAGGGACAGTGAAACATTTTGGCAATTTTGCCATGCATGCTAGCTGTTCCTATAGACTTACAGTCATTGTACTAACGCTAGTTAGCAATGGCGCCAGAAACTACCTTCAACTTTCTTCAAACTACACACGGAGACATACAAATGGTATCCATGAGTTCATTTGACTCTGGGTAGTAAATATTGCACTATCCCTTTAATCATGTGAATCCACTCCGAAGTAGATCGACCCCAGTGGCTGCATTTTCAATAGATTCATTCGTTTTAGATGTTCATTTTGAAGAACGGAATGTATTTAAATTGCACTAACTCAGATAAATGAACATTCAGACAACATGTGTGATTGTCAATGACGCCCCTGTCCTTGTCCCCGTCTCCCTCCCTCAGGAACAGACAGGCTTAACCTGGATCAACGCCATCATGACTCAGCTGAGGCAGGAGGGCTGGATCCACCACTTGGCCAGACACGCTGTGGCCTGCTTTCTGACCAGAGGAGACCTGTGGATCAGCTGGGAGGAGGGCATGAAGGTAGGGAGGGAGGCATGAAGGTAGGGATGGAGGTGTGGGAGACGTGAATCAGCTGGAAGGAGGACATCAAGGTATAGGTGGAGGTAGGGAAGGATGGGTAGGGAGGAGTGGGGAGACCTGTGGATCAACAGGGAGGAGGGCATCAAGGTACCAAAAACAAGGAAAAGTGGGGCAGCGTGGCTGCTGGCTCTAAAATCGGTTACTTTGCAAGGTGTCTACAGTTGTTGGTGTGCTCCTCCAGTAGCTGACTGTGCTTCTCTCTGCATCTTCCTGTGCCCTCTGTGTGTCAGGTGTTTGAGGGGCACCTGTTGGATGCAGACTACAGTTTAAATACAGGGAACTGGATGTGGCTGTCTGCCAATGCCTTCTTCCACCAGTCCACACATATCTTCTGCCCTGTACTCTTTGGGTGACGCACAGACGGAGAATACCTCAGGTAGGGCCCCTGAACACACACACACACACTTCCTCAAACCTCAGATTTATATTTCAGCCTTGTGATTCATGTCTCTCTCTTTGTGTGTCTTCAGGAAGTATTTCCCCTCTAAGTATATGAGCCCTAGATGGCCATAGAGGAAGTGTTGCTGCAGGCTTGCTGCATCATTGGTACGATGCTGCCTCTGTATTACCATAACTACTGTTAAAGCTACTAGTCCCCTTTTTCAGACTGCTGCTTGTACTGGGCATTTCCATCTTAAAGGACCCATGAGCACCAAGGTGAAATTCATAGGAACATGTCAAATTGGGTTTCAAATTAAAGCTACGAGTCAAGATTTTTGAGAAATTAACGAATACATATATTTTTCAACCATTTTCCGTCCTAAAAATGTATTCGTACTGTGATGTCCAAACTTGTGAAATACAAACTTCTATGATTGGTTCAGATTTTGTCTGGTCTGGACCAACAAAACATGCTCTTGTTTGGGGACAGAGCTCATTAAAATAAGGATATTGCATATTTCTACCTTTGTATACCTGTTTGTCATACATTACAATAATGATATTTTGGTATTTGGTATTTTATTAGGGTCCCCATTAGCTGTAGCAAAAGCAGCAGCTACTCTTCCTGGGGTCCACACAGAACATGAAACATAATACAGAATGACATAATACAGAACATCAATAGACAAGAAGAGTTCAAGGACAGAATTACATTTTTAAAAATTAAAGGCGCACGTAGCCTACATATCAATGCATACACACAATATGAGACTGAAGGAAGTTCCATGCAGTAAGGGCTCTATATAATACTGTACACTTTCTTGAATTTGTTCTGGATATGGGGACTGTGAAAAGACCCCTGGTGGCATGTCTGGTGGGATAAGTGTGTGTGTCAGAGCTGTGTGTAGGTTGACTATGTAAACTATTTGGGATTTTCAACACATTAATGTTTCTTGAAAATAAGAAGTGATGCAGTCAGTCTCTCCTCAACACTTAGCCAAGAGAGACAATTAAGAGTAAATTAAGAGCAAAACATGCGGCCGTGTTCTGGGCCAGTTGCAGCTTAACTAGGTCTTTCCTTGCAGCACTGGACCACATGACTAGACAATAATCAAGATTGGACAAAACTAGAGCCAAAACTAGAGTGGTGTCAAAAAACCAGAGCATCTCTTTATTACGGCTAGACCTCTCCCCATCTTTACAACCATTGAATCAATGTGTTTTGACCATGACAGTTTACAATCTAAGGTAATGACAAGTAATTTAGTCTCCTCAACTTGTTCTACAGCCACATCATTCATTACCGGATTAAGCTGAGGTCTAGAATTTAAGGAATAATTTGTACCAAATACAATGCTCTTAGTTTCAGAGATGTTCAGGACCAGTTTATTACTGGCCACCCATTTCAAACCAGACTGCAACTATTTGTTAAGGGTTTGAGTGACTACCTTAGCTGTGGTTGCTAATGTGTATATGGTTGAATCATCAGCATACATGGACACACACGCTTTGTTTAATGCCAGTGGCAGCTCATTGGTAAAAATAGAAAAGAGTAGAGGGCCTAGTGAGCTGCCCTGCGGTACACCACACTTGACATGTTTGACATTAGAGAAGCTTCCATTAAAGAAAACCCTCTGAGTTATATTTGATTGTCACGCCCTGACCTTAGAGATCCTTTCATTTCTCTATTTGGTTAGGTCAGGGTGTGACTAGGGTGGTATTCTAGTTTTTCATTTCTAGGTTGGCTTAGTATGGTTACCATTCAGAGGCAGCTGTCTATCGTTGTCTCTGATTGGGGACCATATTTAGGCAGCCTTTTTCCACCTGTTGTGTGTTGGATCTTGTTTTTGTATCCATGATATGGCAGAGGTTGAAAAGCCATAGCACATACGTTTTTTCAACAACAGGTTATGGTCAATAATATCGAACGCTTCTGTCATGCAGGTGAATGAGGACCCAAAAGCGACTTGGCGAAAACAGAGTCTTTAATCCAGTAAAGTAAATCTACAAACATAAGACATAATTCCACTCGTAATGACGAGAACAGACTGGAGACTCGATGACTCATTGCGAGCTCACAGAACAGGGCTCCGGGCAGCCGAGCGGAAATGGAGGAAAACTCGCCTCCCTGCGGACCTGGCATCCTTTCACTCCCTCCTCTCTACATTTTCCTCCTCTGTCTCTGCTGCTAAAGCCACTTTCTACCACGCTAAATTCCAAGCATCTGCCTCTAACCCTAGGAAGCTCTTTGCCACCTTCTCCTCCCTCCTGAATCCTCCGCCCCCTCCCCCCTCCTCCCTCTCTGCAGATGACTTCGTCAACCATTTTGAAAAGAAGGTCGACGACATCCGATCCTCGTTTGCTAAGTCAAACGACACCGCTGGTTCTGCTCACACTGCCCTACCCTGTGCTCTGACCTCTTTCTCCCCTCTCTCTCCAGATGAAATCTCGCGTCTTGTGACGGCCGGCCGCCCAACAACCTGCCCGCTTGACCCTATCCCCTCCTCTCTTCTCCAGACCATTTCCGGAGACCTTCTCCCTTACCTCACCTCGCTCATCAACTCATCCCTGACCGTTGGCTACGTCCCTTCCGTCTTCAAGAGAGCGAGAGTTGCACCCCTTCTGAAAAAACCTACACTCGATCCCTCCGATGTCAACAATTACAGACCAGTATCCCTTCTTTCTTTTCTCTCCAAAACTCTTGAACGTGCCGTCCTTGGCCAGCTCTCCCGCTATCTCTCTCTGAATGACCTTCTTGATCCAAATCAGTCAGGTTTCAAGACTAGTCATTCAACTGAGACTGCTCTCCTCTGTATCACGGAGGCGCTCCGCACTGCTAAAGCTAACTCTCTCTCCTCTGCTCTCATCCTTCTAGATCTATCGGCTGCCTTCGATACTGTGAACCATCAGATCCTCCTCTCCACCCTCTCCGAGTTGGGCATCTCCGGCGCGGCCCACGCTGGATTGCGTCCTACCTGACAGGTCGCTCCTACCAGGTGGCGTGGCGAGAATCTGTCTCCTCACCACGCGCTCTCACCACTGGTGTCCCCCAGGGCTCTGTTCTTGGCCCTCTCCTATTCTCGCTATACACCAAGTCACTTGGCTCTGTCATAACCTCACATGGTCTCTCTTATCATTGCTATGCAGACGACACACAATTAATCTTCTCCTTTCCCCCTTCTGATGACCAGGTGGCGAATCGCATCTCTGCATGTCTGGCAGACATATCAGTGTGGATGACGGATCACCACCTCAAGCTGAACCTCGGCAAGACGGAGCTGCTCTTCCTCCCGGGGAAGGACTGCCCGTTCCATGATCTCGCCATCACGGTCGACAACTCCATTGTGTCCTCCTCCCAGAGCGCCAAGAACCTTGGCGTGATCCTGGACAACACCCTGTCGTTCTCAACTAACATCAAGGCGGTGGCCCGTTCCTGTAGGTTCATGCTCTACAACATCCGCAGAGTACGACCCTGCCTCACACAGGAAGCGGCGCAGGTCCTAATCCAGGCACTTGTCATCTCCCGTCTGGATTACTGCAACTCGCTGTTGGCTGGGCTCCCTGCCTGTGCCATTAAACCCCTTCAACTCATCCAGAACGCCGCAGCCCGTCTGGTGTTCAACCTTCCCAAGTTCTCTCACGTCACCCCGCTCCTCCGTTCTCTCCACTGGCTTCCAGTTGAAGCTCGCATCCGCTACAAGACCATGGTGCTTGCCTACGGAGCTGTGAGGGGAACGGCACCTCAGTACCTCCAGGCTCTGATCAGGCCCTACACCCAAACAAGGGCACTGCGTTCATCCACCTCTGGCCTGCTCGCCTCCCTACCACTGAGGAAGTACAGCTCCCGCTCAGCCCAGTCAAAACTGTTCGCTGCCCTGGCCCCCCAATGGTGGAACAAACTCCCTCACGACGCCAGGACAGCGGAGTCAATCACCACCTTCCGGAGACACCTGAAACCCCACCTCTTTAAGGAATACCTAGGATAGGTTAAGTAATCCCTCTCACCCCACCCCCCTAAGTTTTAGATGCACTATTGTTAAGTGACTGTCCCACTGGATGTCATAAGGTGAATGCACCAATTTGTAAGTCGCTCTGGATAAGAGCGTCTGCTAAATGACTTAAATGTAAATGTAAGAACTGCAGGTTGCCTCGGGAAGGCACTTGAACGTAGCAGACTCAGACACCTGCTCACCACGCAGCATCTGAGGGAAACACGACACGACAGGGCGATACACAGACACAGCACGGTGAACAATAGACAAGGATCCGACAGGGCAGAAACGGAAAACAAGGGGAGAAATAGGGACTCTAATCAGGGAAAAAGATAGGGAGCAGGTGTGGGAAGACTAAATGATTGATTAGGGGAATAGGAACAGCTGGGAGCAGGAACGGAACGATAGAGAGAAGAGAGAGAGGAAGAGAGAGAGAAAAAGGGGAACGAACCTAAAAAGACCAGCAGGGGGAAAACGAACAGAGGGAAAAGCAAAATGACAAGACAATCTAAGACAAAACATGACAGTACCCCCCCACTCACCGAGCGCCTCCTGGTGCATTCGAGGAGGAATCCTGGCGGCAACGGAGGAAATCATCAATAAGTGAACGGTCCAGCACGTCCCGAGACGGAACCCAACTCCTCTCCTCAGGACCGTAACCCTCCCAATCCACTAAGTATTGGTGACCCCGTCCCCGAGAACGCATGTCCATGATCCTACGTACCTTGTAAATAGGTGCGCTCTCGACAAGGACGGGAGGGGGAGGGAAGACGAACGGGGGTGCGAAGAAAGGGCTTGACACAGGAGACATGGAAGACAGGATGGACGCGACGAAGATGTCGCGGAAGAAGCAGTCGCACAGCGACAGGATTGACGACCTGGGAGACACGGAACGGACCAATGAACCGCGGGAGTCAACTTACGAGAAGCTGTCGTAAGAGGAAGGTTGCGAGTGGAAAGCCACACTCTCTGGCCGCAACAATACCTTGGACTCTTAATCCTACGTTTATTGGCGGCTCTCACAGTCTGTGCCCTGTAACGGCAAAGTGCAGACCTCACCCTCCTCCAGGTGCGCTCACAACGTTGGACAAACGCTTGAGCGGAGGGAACGCTGGACTCGGCAAGCTGGGATGAGAACAGAGGAGGCTGGTAACCCAGACTACTCTGAAACGGAGATAACCCGGTAGCAGACGAAGGAAGCGAGTTGTGAGCGTATTCTGCCCAGGGGAGCTGTTCTGCCCAAGATGCAGGGTTTCTGAAAGAAAGGCTGCGTAGTATGCGACCAATCGTCTGATTGGCCCTCTCTGCTTGACCGTTAGACTGGGGATGAAACCCGGAAGAGAGACTGACGGACGCACCAATCAAACGACAGAACTCCCTCCAAAACTGTGACGTGAATTGCGGGCCTCTGTCTGAAACGGCGTCTAATGGGAGGCCATGAATTCTGAACACATTCTCGATGATGATTTGTGCCGTCTCCTTAGCGGAAGGAAGTTTAGCGAGGGGAATTAAATGTGCCGCCTTAGAGAACCTATCGACAACCGTAAGAATCACAGTCTTCCCCGCAGACAAAGGCAGACCGGTAATGAAGTCTAGGGCGATGTGAGACCATGGTCGAGAAGGAATGGGGAGCGGTCTGAGACGACCGGCAGGAGGAGAGTTACCCGACTTAGTCTGCGCGCAGTCCGAACAAGCAGCCACGAAACGGCGCGTGTCACGCTCCTGAGTCGGCCACCAAAAGCGCTGGCGAATAGACGCAAGAGTGCCTCGAACACCGGGATGACCAGCTAACTTGGCAGAGTGAGCCCACTGAAGAACAGCCAGACGAGTGTAAACAGGAACGAAAAGGAGGTTACTAGGACAAGCGCGCGGCGACGCAGTGTGCGTGAGTGCTTGCTTAACCTGTCTTTCAATTCCCCAGACTGTCAACCCGACAACACGCCCATAAGGAAGAATCCCCTCGGGATCAGTAGAAGCCACAGAAGAACTAAACAGACGGGATAAGGCATCAGGCTTGGTGTTTTTGCTACCCGGACGGTAAGAAATCACAAACTCGAAACGAGCGAAAAACAACGCCCAACGAGCTTGACGGGCATTAAGTCGTTTGGCAGAACGGATGTACTCAGGTTCTTATGGTCTGTCCAAACGACAAAAGGAACGGTCGCCCCCAACCACTGTCGCCATTCGCCTAGGGCTAAGCGGATGGCGAGCAGTTCGCGGTTACCCACATCATAGTTGCGTTCAGATGGCGACAGGCGATGAGAAAAATAAGCGCAAGGATGAACCTTATCGTCAGACTGGAAGCGCTGGGATAGAATGGCTCCCACGCCTACCTCTGAAGCGTCAACCTCGACAATGAATTGTCTAGTGACGTCAGGAGTAACGAGGATAGGAGCGGACGTAAAACGTTCTTTTAGAAGATCAAAAGCTCCCTGGGCGGAACCGGACCACTTAAAACACGTCTTGACAGAAGTAAGAGCTGTGAGAGGGGCAGCAACTTGACCGAAATTACGAATGAAACGCCGATAGAAATTAGCGAAACCTAGAAAGCGCTGCAACTCGACACGTGACCTTGGAATGGGCCAATCACTGACAGCTTGGACCTTAGCGGAATCCATCTGAATGCCTTCAGCGGAAATAACGGAACCGAGAAAAGTAACGGAGGAGACATGAAAAGAGCACTTCTCAGCCTTCACGTAGAGACAATTCTCTAAAAGGCGCTGTAGAACACGTCGAACGTGCTGAACATGAATCTCGAGTGACGGTGAAAAAATCAGGATATCGTCAAGATAGACAAAAACAAAGATGTTCAGCATGTCTCTCAGAACATCATTAACTAATGCCTGAAAAACAGCTGGCGCATTGGCGAGACCAAACGGCAGAACCCGGTACTCAAAATGCCCTAATGGAGTGTTAAACGCCGTTTTCCACTCGTCCCCCTCTCTGATGCGCACGAGATGGTAAGCGTTACGAAGGTCCAACTTAGTAAAGCACCTGGCTCCCTGCAGAATCTCGAAGGCTGATGACATAAGGGGAAGCGGATAACGATTCTTAACCGTTATGTCATTCAGCCCTCGATAATCCACGCAGGGCGCAGAGTACCGTCCTTTTCTTAACAAAAAGAACCCCGCCCCGGCCGGAAAGGAAGAAGGCACTATGGTACCGGCGTCAAGAGACACAGATAAATAATCCTCGAGAGCCTTACGTTCGGGAGCCGACAGAGAGTATAGTCTACCCCGAGGAGGAGTGGTCCCCGGAAGGAGATCAATACTACAATCATACGACCGGTGAGGAGGAAGGGAGTTGGCTCGGGACCGACTGAAGACCGTGCGCAGATCATGATATTCCTCCGGCACTCCTGTCAAATCGCCAGGTTCCTCCTGAGAAGTGGGGACAGAAGAAATGGGAGGGATGGCAGACATTAAACACTTCACATGACAAGAAACGTTCCAGGATAGGATAGAATTACTAGACCAATTAATAGAAGGATTATGACATACTAGCCAGGGATGACCCAAAACAACAGGTGTAAAAGGTGAACGAAAAATCAAAAAAGAAATAGTCTCACTGTGGTTACCAGATACTGTGAGAGTTAAAGGTAGTGTCTCAAATCTGATACTGGGAAGATGACTACCATCTAAGGCAAACATGGGCGTAGGCTTGTCTAACTGTCTGAAAGGAATGTCATGTTTCCGAGCCCATGCTTCGTCCATGAAACAACCCTCAGCCCCAGAGTCAATCAAGGCACTGCATGTAGCACCCGAACCGGTCCAGCGTAGATGGACCGACATAGTAGTACAGGATCTAGATGAAGAGACCTGAGTAGTAGCGCTCACCAGTAGCCCTCCGCTTACTGATGAGCTCTGGCCTTTTACTGGACATGAATTGACAAAAAGCAATCAAAGAGTCCACACTGGAAGGAACCTCCCGAGAGAGAATCTCATCTTTGACCACTGCGTGGAGTCCCTCCAGAAAACGAGCGAGCAGCGCCGGCTCGTTCCAGTCACTAGAGGCAGCAAGAGTGCGAAACTCTATAGAGTAATCCGTTATGGATCGATCACCTTGGCATAGGGAAGCCAGGGCCCTAGAAGCCTCCCTACCAAAAACTGAACGGTCAAAAACCCGAATCATCTCCTCTTTAAAGTTCTGGTAATTGTTTGAACAATCAGCCCTTGCCTCCCAGATAGCTGTGCCCCACTCTCGGGCCCGGCCAGTAAGGAGTGAAATGACGTAAGCAACCCGAGCTCTCTCTCTAGAGTATGTGTTGGGTTGGAGAGAGAACACAATATCACACTGGGTGAGAAAGGAGCGGCACTCCGTGGGCTGCCCGGAGTAGCAAGGTGGGTTATTAACCCTAGGTTCCGGAGGCTCGGCAGGCCAGGAAGTAACAGGTGGCACGAGACGAAGACTCTGGAACTGTCCAGAGAGGTCGGAAACCTGAGCGGCCAGGTTCTCCACGGCATGGCGAGCAGCAGACAATTCCTGCTCGTGTCTGCCGAGCATGGCTCCTTGGATCTCGACGGCAGTGTTACGAGCGTCTGTAGTCGCTGGGTCCATTCTTTGGTCGGATCCTTCTGTCATGCAGGTGAATGAGGACCCAAAAGCGACTTGGCGAAAACAGAGTCTTTAATCCAGTAAAGTAAATCTACAAACATAAGACATAATTCCACTCGTAATGACGAGAACAGACTGGAGACTCGATCAAGAACTGCAGGTTGCCTCGGGAAGGCACTTGAACGTAGCAGACTCAGACACCTGCTCACCACGCAGCATCTGAGGGAAACACGACACGACAGGGCGATACACAGACACAGCACGGTGAACAATAGACAAGGATCCGACAGGGCAGAAACGGAAAACAAGGGGAGAAATAGGGACTCTAATCAGGGAAAAAGATAGGGAGCAGGTGTGGGAAGACTAAATGATTGATTAGGGGAATAGGAACAGCTGGGAGCAGGAACGGAACGATAGAGAGAAGAGAGAGAGGAAGAGAGAGAGAAAAAGGGGAACGAACCTAAAAAGACCAGCAGGGGGAAAACGAACAGAGGGAAAAGCAAAATGACAAGACAATCTAAGACAAAACATGACAGCTGCACTGAAATCTAAGAGTACAGCTCCCATAATCTTCTTATTATCAATTTCTTTCGACCAATCATCAGTCAATTGTGTCAGTGCAATACATGTTGAGTGCCCTTCTCTATAAGCATGCTGTAAGTCTGTTAATTTGTTTACAGAGAAATAGCATTGTATTTGGTCAAACACAATTTTTTCCAACAGTTTGCTAAGAGCTGGCAGCAAGCTTATAGGTCTGCTGTTAGAACCAGTAAAGGCCGCTATACCAGTCTTGGGTAACGTAATTCCTTTGGCTTCCCTCCAGCCCTGAGGACAAAGACTTTCCTCTAGGCTCAGATTAAACATATGACAGATAGGAGTGGCTATAGAGTAAGCTACCATCCTCAGTAGCTTTCCATCTAAGTTAAATTATTGATAGATTACACTTATTTTACCACCTCTTCCACACTAACTTTACAAAATACAAACTTGCACTGCTTTTCTTTCATTATTCGTTTTTTATGCATGTATACAATTGTTCACTGTTCGTTGTTGTCATTTCCTGCCAAAGTTTGCCCACTTTACCAATAAAATAATCATTAAAATAATTTTACAACATCAAATGTTTTTGTGATGAATAAGGTATCTGATTTAGTGAAAGATGGAGCTGGATTTGTCATTCTGCCCATAATTTCATTCAAAGTACTCCAACGCTTTTTCCCCCATCATTCTTTATGTCATTGATCTTAGCTTCATAATAAAGTTTCTTCTTCTTTTGTTGAGTTTAGTCACATAATTTATCAATTTGCAGTAAGTAAGCCAGTCAGATATGCAGCCAGACTTATTAGCCACTCCTTTTGCCCCACCTCTTTCAACCATTCAGTTTTTCAATTCCTCATCAATCCATGGAACCTTAACAGTCAGTTTCTTAACAGGTGCATGTTGATCAATAATTGGAGGAAGCAATTTCATAAATTCATCAAATGCAGTGGCTGGATGCTCCTCAATCACATCAGACCAACAAATATTTTTTAACATCATCCACATAAGAGTCAGAGCAAAATCTTTTGTATCATCTCTTATACACTATTTTAGGCCCAGCTGTTGTAACTTTGGCTTTCCTGAATATAGCCACTATATTGTGATCACTGCATCCAATGGGTACGGATACAGCTTTAGAACAAAGTTCTACAGTATTAGTAAAAATGTGATAGATACATGTGGATGATCTTGTTCCTGTAGTGTTTGTAAAATTTATAGCAACACGTCCCCCCATAAGCATTTATGTCTCTTTTATAGATGTTATACCCTTGTATTCCTACTGATGTATAATCAAAAGTGAGTCTCAGAAATGGCTAATATATGAATGTTATCTGATGTTAGCAAGTTATTGATTTCATTAACCTTATTTCTGAGGCTACATATATTAATATGGGCTATTTTCAGCCCTTTCCTGGGTAGCTTATCAGAGAAAGACATAACACTGAAAAGAGCAGACAAAGCAAGAGAAAAATATATACATTCTGAAGTCCATTAATCAATTGGTGTGTGTGTGAGCTGCAGGGTTGAGGCTACGAACCCATAGGCTTGGCTCTCTCATCCCTTCCAGGCTTCTGGGAGGGAGGGTGGACAAAAAGCCTATCATAGCGGATGCATGCAATGTCCCCACGCGCTCTGGCAGCTTTCATGGCTGGGATCAGTTCTTTCCTCTTCTGGCGCACAGCTTCAGGATAGTCCTCGTTCTAGAAGATATATGTTCCTCTCAAGTTCTTGGCTCTTTCCAGAACAGCTACCTTGTCCTTGAACCTCCGGAACTTGACCACTATCAGCCTGGGCCTATCACCTGGGCCGGTGGTGGGTTTTCCAGTCCTGTGGGCGTGCTCCACTTCAATCTTCCCGTGGTTCATCTTCAATTTCTCAGAGATCATTTCCCTCACTTTGGCCTCAGACTCTGTCCAGGTCTCATGTGGAGATTCTGCAATTCCGTCCACAACCATGTTGTTCCGCCTTAATTGTCCCTCGAGATCTGATTTATCTTTAGTCTGACCCTGGGAGAACTGCAAACTGTTCTTCAGGTCCTGGCCTCTCAAACAAACAAAACCGAGCTCTTTCTCATTCCGTGTTCAACAGGAAGTGGGAGAAAGACAGACAGAGCAGCGAGGCACAATTAAAAACTTCTGAGGGCTAGTCCCCTTTTTTCTCAATTTCTGCCTGAATGACATGCCCAAAGTAAACTACCTGTTGTTCAGGCCCTGAAGCCAGGATATGCATATAATTTGTACCATTGGAAAGAAAACACTTTGAAGTTTGTAGAAATGTTAAAATAATGTAGGAGAATATAACACTATAGATATGGTAGGAGAACATCCAAAGAAAGACCAACCAGAATTATTTTGTTTTTTAGGCCATGCTCTTACAATGGCAAGTATAGGGGCATACTGAATTCTAGCTCCCAGGATGCAATTTCTATGGCTTCTGCATGGTGTCAGTAGTCTATGTTCAAGGTTTCAGGCTTGTAACTTCCAAAGCAAACAAGAAAATCAGTTTTATTACAGGGACACAGTCTTGGAAATTTGTGTATGTGCGCGCCATGAAGACATTACGCACCTGCTAAAATCTGTTTCCTATTAAACATACTTCTTTCCGTAAGAAATATTATAGCTTTATTACATTTTATGGTATCTGAGGTGTAAATAGAAATGTATTTTGACTTGTTGAAACAAAGTTTAGTGGTAGATATTCGGATTCCTTTCTCTACATGTTGAACTAGTGGATTACTCAAATTCATGGCGCCAACTAAACTGACTTTTTGGGATATAAAGAAAATTTTTATCTAACAAGACAACACTACATGTTATAGCTGGGACCCTTTGGATGACAAATCAGAGAGGATGATTTTCCAAAAAGTAGGTGAATATTTAATCGCTATTTGTGAATTTATGAAACTGTGCCGATGGGAAAAGTTTTTTGATGTGGGGCGCCATCCTCAAACAATCGCTAAGCATGCTTTCGTTGTAATGGTTACTGTAAATCTGACAGTGCAGTTAGATTAACAAGAATTTAAGCTTTCAACTGATACAGTGGGGCAAAAAAGTATTAGGTCAGCCACCAATTGTGCAGGTTTTCCCACTTAAAAAGATGAGAGAGGCCTGCAATTTTCATCATAGGTACACTTCAACTATGACAGACAAAATTAGAAAACAAAATCCAGAAAATTACATTGTAGGATTTTTAATGAATTTATTTGCAAATTATGGTGGAAAATAAGTATTTGGTCACCTACAAACAAGCAAGATTTCTGGCTCTCACAGACCTGTAACTTCTTCTTTAAGAGGCTCCTCTGTCCTCCACTCGTTACCTGTATTAATGGCACCTGTTTGAACTTGTTATCAGTATAAATGACACCTGTCCACAACCTCAAACAGTCACACTCCAAACTCCACTATGGCCAAGACCAAAGAGCTGTCAAAGGACACCAGAAACAAAATTGTAGACCTGCACCAGGCTGGGAAGACTGAATCTGCAATAGGTAAGCAGCTTGGTTTGAAGAAATCAACTGTGGGAGCAATTATTAGGAAATGGAAAACATACAAGACCACTGATAATCTCCCTCGATCTGGGGCTCCACGCAAGATCTCACCCCGTGGGGTCAAAATAATCACAAGAACGGTGAGCAAAAATCCCAGAACCACACGGGGGGACCTAGTGAATGACCTGCAGAGAGCTGGGACCAAAGTAACAAAGCCCTCCATCAGTAACACCACCAGGGACTCAAATCCTGCAGTGCCAGACGTGTCCCCCTGCTTAAGCCAGTAAATGTCCAGGCCCATCTGAAGTTTGAAGTTTGTTAGAGAGCATTTGGATGATCCAGAAGAAGATTGGGAGAATATCATATGGTCAGATGAAACCAAAATATAACTTTTTGGTAAAAACTAAACTCGTCGTGTTTGGAGGACAAAGAATGCTGAGTTGCACCCAAAGAACACCATACCTACTGTGAAGCATGGGGGTGGAAACATCATGCTTTGGGGCTGTTTTTCTGCAAAGTGACCAGGACGACTGATCCGTGTAAAGGAAAGAATGAATGGGGCCATGTATCGTGAGATTTTGAGTGAAAACCTCCTTCCATCAGCAAGAGCATTAAAGATGAAACATGGCTGGGTCTTTCAGCATGACAATGATCCCAAACACACCACCCGGGCAACGAAGGAATGGCTTCGTAAGAAGCATTTCAAGGTCCTGGAGTGGCCTAGCCAGTCCCCAGATCTCAACCCCATAGAAAATCTTTGGAGGGAGTTGAAAGTCCATGTTGCCCGGAAACAGCCCCAAAACATCACTGCTCTAGAGAAGATCTGCATGGAGGAATGGGCCAAAATACCAGCAACAGTGTGTGAAAACCTTGTGAAGACTTACAGAAAATGTTTGACCTCTGTCATTGCCAACAAAGGGTATATAACAAAGTATTGAGAAACTTTTGTTATTGACCAAATACTTATTTTCCACCATAATTTGCAAATAAATTCATAAAAAATCCTACAATGTGATTTGCTGGATTATTTTTTCTCATTTTGTCTGTCATAGTTGAAGTGTACCTATGATGACAATTACAGGCCTCTCTCATCTTTTTAAGTGGGAGAACTTGCACAATTCGTGGCTGACTAAATACTTTTTTGCCCCACTGTATAAGACACTTGTATTTACCTAAATGTTTAATATCCATCATTTTTATGATTATTTCTTTGAATTGCGCTCCCTCCAGTTTCCCCGGAAGTTGTCCCGCTAGCGGGATGCCTAGCCCTAAGTCCCAGGGCCTTGTCTGTCTGTCTGTCTGTCTGTCTGCCTGTCTGTCTGTTTGTATATCATATCCATAATAATGATGTCATTATGTTACCCTAATTCCGTTACCAGTTGTAAATCCTTAGCTCTGACACCAATGCAATAGGACCGACACGCCACCCCCCCTAAAAACAATGGCAATAACAGTAAAAACACGGACCAAGTCGGTAACAAACGAGACCCTTACCCCCAACAATCTGGATCAGGCCTCTGTCATAGAGTCCCGCCCCCTCTTGAATAATTTATCAATGGCCTCCTCTTCCACCTTCAACATCTGATCTGATCTGAAAGCAGTGGCCAGCTTTTCCATGCAGAGTAGTCTTTTTCCCATCAGTGTTTTTGAATCATTGATGAATGATTTTGAGGCTGATTCCCTGACCTGTCAATGTTTTCAATTTGCTGTTTTAAGATTTTGTTATACTCTTGTGAATTCTTTTTTTTTTTTACTAGAATGCCTGTAGTTTTTCATGTTGTCTGTCTGGAATTGGGTACTGATTTGGTGCCGCCTATCTTGGCCAGAACGCTCTTGAAAAAGAGATTTCAAATCTCAATGAGCCCTTCCTGGTTAAATAAAGGTTAAATAAAAAATAAAAAATGTCTTCAGGACAATCTCTGGTAGGAAGCATCAACGAAGCATCAACTGTGACTGCTTTCTTCGCTGTATGCCTGACGAAGAGAGGCCAGATGAAGAGGAACCATGTTGGGTACAGAGGCTGGGAACCGACGACATGTGATCAGGGGAGATAAGAAGAGTCTCCTGTTGGAGTGGCTGTATGTATTCCCAAGCCTTTGCACGGAGACTCCGTCCTTACAATCACATAGTTGTCAGACAGTCCATTTCACTGTCAGTGTCCACGCACACAGTGGTTCTGACACTCAAGACCAGGAGTGAAATATTAGCCACATCATAGAAGCTAGCAAAAGAGCAGTTATCATGATGGTGCATACACCGCCATTTCTTTGCACTTCATTGGTAGCCTTGTAGTCTTATAGGTACAGAGACTGGGAAACAGACTGTTGCATTGCATTTCACATGCACCTGTTCTGCTGCGTCTTGCTGTAGAAGGCTGGCTCTGAAGCCGAGGCGTAAACATCGCAGAACATGTTCATTCAACCGTCATACTTTATCTGCTCCACAGGCCACGGTAAGGCAGGACGTCAAAGGGGCTTGAATCTAGGACATGACATAGAGAAGTAGGCTGCAGGTGTGACAGGCAGTACTCACATCTATTATTGGAAGAGCCACAGTTTTCTTCATTACAGCCTATATGGCATGTGACTCACTTCCGTCACAGGAGACCATTCAGCAGCGGAGAGATGTTTTTCTCTGGGCTGGCAGTGGTGCAGCTGTCTGTCTATTCAGAACAACCTTATCACCGTTGGCATGGCAACCAACACTCACTCTTATGATGTTGGTATGGAGTAACATACCAACATGAACAAATACTGAATAAATAAGCCTTATAAATAACTCATCTTTTGTGTTATTTGGGTGAATGAATGTATTACCAAAATATAAAATATGTACTGATCCTTGTAAATGAATCATATGTCATGATCTTTTTGACCAATATAGTCCAAAAGCCCAAATTCGGCACCATTACATAACATGTTCTCTTTAAATGAATCCTGAAAAAAATATGTATTCCGTCTGCCCTGTAGAACACATAAGACGTGTAGCATTCATGAATAAAATAGAGAGAGCAGCAGCCTGTTTGAGGTGACGCAAGATCCGGAGAAAACGAGTGCAGTAGTTGAGGCGCCACGTCGGCAGAACCAACAAGATACATCCTATATTTTTTAAAGGAAAGTTTGAAACCGCGAAAGTACGATTTTACGTGCGTTAAAATACAGGACAACACGCTCTTAAAGTATAGCTTTGAAGAGAGGAGTTTGAACAAAAGTATAAAGGCACAGGCTGAAAATTGCATTAATATTTTCAGAAAACAAACGAGCGCACCAAATATTCGTCTCAGGTGCGTAGCAGTCCGTTCTACAAGCGGACATCAGAAATTACTGGAAACATGGTGAAGGTGAGGATAAGTCTGGCCCTTTGTATCGATTTATGTATTTGCGTACGATAAGTAAAGTGATAGGCTGCTGCATATCAATTGGGGTATGATAAAACCAATTGCGCACGAACGAAATAAACGGAATTGATAAGATCCGGACTGAGTGATGCACTGTGCTTACTTTCAAGCAAAATATTACCCTAAATCTACAGCCCAAATTATTGACGTTGTGTGTTATGAAATGTCGCTTGCGTTATCGTTTGAGTGTTTTCCCTGTGCAGCCCATGTAACCATCTAATTGGAGCTTTCACATCAGGATTACTTTTTTATGACTCATTTAAAAAGCCTGTAGCCTTAGCTTTGTCATCTTTTTGTGATTTTTGGTTGATATAACAAAAGGGCATTTTAAATCAACACGAAGCAAACGAGGATTGTCGTATGATTTTGCAACAAGAGTAAGAACTTTGAATATCCAACAAGCACTGGTTTTGAATGTTTGCTTGACGGGCTCCGTCAAAATTGAACTTTTTGTGCAAGAAATCCCAGAACATAACCGTACTAATAACCTACTTATTTATGCCTTTGAGCACTGTTTCGTGGCTGCTCAGAATTTGCATCGATCTTTCAATTCAGAAAAACATTTCTACGTGTTAGATTATACTGTTTTGACTTTTCCAACAGGCTTATAGTGTTGGTGGTTTAACAATTTGTAAGATGTACTACTTGTATGTACTTATTAAATTGCATTTATTTTAGCCTAATCAATATTGTTTGTTCTTTAAGAACGTGAACGCCACCCCAGAGCCCCAGCCTGAAGGTTGTCTCGTGGAAGAAGAACCTGAGTTTACTGAAAGCGAGCCCACAGCAGGTAAATAACACAGTCATCAACAGTGCCCACTGCGTTGAACAACATCTCTCTGCGCTGTAGCCATCTCTCTTGGTGGGCATATTTTAAAGCCCAGTTTGTCAAGGGACAGTTGAACCATCTGGGATAAGGTGCAATTCAGGGTAAAGGGTTGTGTTGCTATTTTAAGAAACTGTAGAGATGTAATTAAGGGAATATGTTTGTTTGTGATTGGCTAAGGTTGTAGCTCTCAAACTCAAGGTGGCATTCTGCCTTCTCCCTACAGTTTTGAGTCATTAGCTTCGTTCCCAAAGACCTTGTGTACTACAATCTTGAAGCTGTTTTTTTAAAATGTTTAGAAATGCCAATCATCGCTTGCAATATGGTTTTTGAAACCATATGGCCCTTATTTTTCATCAGCATCAGAATCCTTCAACAACAAAAAATATGCACACACTGTAGCAGTTTTGCACATTGGTTTCATGTACCATATTAAAAAAATTGATTGTTTCCATCGCCTCTTCAACTCTGCCAATAGTTTGTCACAACTGTTGCGTTAAATAGCAAATGTGCTTACTCTGGATGATCATTCTCATACCATGCTATTTAAACTGCATGGTTTCCCAATGTTGCAGTGTGGGGGACCACACACCATGTCATCGTGTGACTCTGTTTACTTCGATATGATGGTTATTTCGTACCAAAACTTCCTGTTCTGTCACAGCTGTTTTGATTTTTATCTGGTATGACTTTACTCACATAACAGGATGGAAATGTGGTTACTAAGTAGAATACCTCAATGTATTGACATGCTTGACTATTGTTTAATGATATGATTCATTGTGTGTAGGCCAATATCCAAGCACAAAAGCTGTTTTCTCTCTCGCCTCTCTCTGCTGATGGTCTGTTTCACAAACATGATGTGTGGTCCTCACTCTCTGGTCTTTCGCTATCTTTCTAAAAAACCATTTTTGCATGTGTTCTAAAACTCATCTCTCTCTCATAGATGAGGGGAAGGATGCAGGTAAGGAGCACCCCGTGGCCCAGCCGGGTATGATCTGGCGGGTCGGGGGTGGCCTGTTCCGTGCAAGTAAAACTGTGGTGGGTGCCACGGTAGGAGGAGTCGCCTGGCTCGGTGGGAAGAGTCTGGAGTACACTAAATCAGCAGTTACTTCAGTCCCCTCGATGAGCGTCAGCCTGGTGAAAGGGGTTGCCGGGGGAGTGTCGTCGGTCGCCGGGGGCGTGTCATCAGTGGGTTCCACGGTAGCTGGCAGAGTTCCGTTCAGAGCCAAGACAAAGGACAAGGCAGAGTGAGGAGGAGATGATGACGATGATGGCCACGCAACACGATGCATCGCCCCACCGACTGAGCCATAAGAGGAAGTGATGAGTTGAAGCTAGTCGCCATGTTTTCAAAGTGGATTGATTTTGTTGTTTTTTTTCTTTTCTTTTTTCCGTTTGTACATCATTCACTAAGTTGTACCTGGGGAAACATGTTCAGTAGTGCCTTCTGTAGCCTCCCCCTTCTTTCCCTGTCCCCCCCCCCCAAAACACTTTCACTGAGCAGTGTGTACAGGGGGTCTTCATCAAAACCTACATGATCCCCTGAAGCCTTAAGACAATGTAGAGCAGTTCTATAAGGAGGGGGAGAGATAAACAGGCATGCTAGGTTGGGTTCTTCTCTTCCACCATTTAAAGCCTGGTTTGTGGTTTCTAATGTGCTGGAATTTTTGTATGAGCTTTTTTTGTGATCGCAAACCCAAACACAGAACATTAGCTTGTTTCAAAATGCTACAGTGAACCGTGTGAAGATAGCTTTTTGGGTCTTCTGAAAAGTGTTTGATAGCATTTCCAAAATAAGAGTTGGAGGTGATGTGGTTCTGAGAGCTAATAGCCCTGTTTAGGTTGATGTTGTGGCAAAATGATATGATCACTTTAATCATGGTTATTCAGTAGATCCATATATGAAATGGAGACGTCATACATTTTACAGAAAATAAAATCTATTTATTGATGGACTAGTTTCTCTACTGTCTGTCTTTGGTCCTTTTTTATAACGTTTCTATGGAAACTCAACATTTCAATGCAACAGTTTGGGTTTGTTTCTGTATTCTGCCATGACTTGGCTGTTGCTGGTAGAGAATGCTGATATGACTGTCTGGCATGCTTGTACTTTCCAACATAATAATAAAGTCTCGTGGGGAGTTTGACATTGTGCCTCTGTCTCATTCACAATTTGGGATGTACCTTGTCTCGAGTCAATGCTACCGGGGTGTACTCACTAGGAAGCAAACGCATTGCAATGGTGAGGGACTTACCTGAATTTGTCCAATAAACTTGTTTTTGATAAATGTTTTCCCTTTGGAGTAAATGTTTTCTGTTGTGGAAGGTTTTGCAACTGTTAGTCTAAATGAGGCCTGGGGTGTACCCAGGCATTAAGTGGTGAAGCCAAATTAATAGTTGGAGACGGTACTAGATTTGCGAAGTCCATTGGGACTGCATTTCTTCAATGGCAACATACTCTGTGGAATGTCTGTTGCCATGTTGAAGGGCTCTTGAGTGTGCTGATTTTCAAGGGTCTGAGTGTTTGGGTCAATTATGGGGTCCTATTATTAGCCTTTGTACCAAACTGTTACTGCATTACTTATCACTATGGACAACACAACAGGTGGACTATTCACCTGCTGAACCTAAGTGCTAGATTCAATCCAATCACATCTGCATGTATCAATCGGAAATTACCGTTTGAATGTCAATCGTACTGTAACGCAGATCATCTGCAGTCTATTGAATCTAGGCATTACTGGCAACCAGCCAGACGTATTGAATCCTCTCTTGACGTTCTGTTGTCTGCCCTGCAATGGTGTACTTTGAAATTTCTCCATGTACCAAAAAGATAAAGTACTTGTAAGTGTTTAACTTTTGTCAAGTGTATTTAAATAAACTGCTGATAAACAAGTCAACTGTTGTAGCTTTCCTGTTCACATCCTTGGTGCCAGTCTGGAACCAACATGGTCTTGCTAAGGCAACCCATTCCAAACTGGTTCAACTCAGAAGCAGAGGGCCCCAGCTAATGTATTGTACCAATGTTCATGAATTATTACCAATATCTCTGAAATAATTAGCCTAATGAAATGAAAACATTCATGAACAGAAATTAAATTGGACAAGGAATCCCACATGTCTTGTGTTTCAACAATTTAATTTCAGTTGAAATAGTTTCCAGCTAATGTTTTTTTAAACCAGTAATGTACAGCCCCAGAGGGAAAACAAAAAACATATTTATGAAAACAACCTACATGATACCAGCCAACATAAAATAGATTGACTTCCTGCTAGCTTTTGAAACTGAAGATTGACTTTCTGCTTGAAAGTTGACTTTACATTTGACATTTTGGTCATTTAGCAGACGCTCTTATCCAGAGTGACTTCTGGTTAGTGCATTACACTATGGAAGACAGGTATTAAAGCAATGTCACCATAAATACATCTTTCAGAAGCTAGTGAATCTGGGAAGAACTCCCAATGGCAGTGTCCCCAGCAGACGCAATGGTAGATTACTACTGGGTGTCTAATACAGTAGGCCACTTGTTCACCACCAGCAGTAACACTGATCTTCCGTCCAGGCAGTTCACATCCTCTACCCAGAATAACATTCTTCACCCTCCATTTGAGAAAAAATAAGAAACATGGTGAAAGAACACATGATGAACTGCTGAGGCTATTACATATACTTTCCCAACAGAGAGCAGGTGATTTGATTTGACCAATCAGCCTGCTGTGATACTCAGGGTTAGAGGTCAAAGGTCATGGGTAGTCCAGACCTAAATATCAGGTCTCCAGTGAAATGGTTTGTCTTCAGGCTATATGGCTATGTGTCACACACATACAGTAAGGCACAGTATGGTAAAATGTCATCCACAGTCTAACTGACATATTTACATAAATTACATCATAACATGTGAGGATTGGACTTAGCTACCTTGGACAAGAAGAAAAACAGACAAACCAATGTTGTTCAGTTTTTTGTTGTTGTTTAGACTATCTCATATTCAACCCAGGTGGTGTATTTAGGGTCATTATAAGCGCTCAAGATTAGATTACGAAAAACCCAAACTGATTGACCCTTTTGCCTAATTGAAATAGTACATCTGAGTTCGCAACTCTCAAACCTTATGTTATGGTCTAATGTTGTTATGGTCTAATGGTCTAATGCTGTTATGATCTAATGGTCTAATGCTGTTATGATCTAATGTTGTTACGATCTAATGTTGTTATGATCTAATTGTCTAATGTTGTTATGGTCTAATGGTCTAATGTTGTTATGGTCTAATGTTGTTATGATCTAATGGTCTAATGTTGTTATGGTCTAATGTTGTTATGGTCTAATGGTCTAATGTTGTTATGATCTAATGTTGTTATGATCTAATGTTGTTATGATCTAATGGTCTAATGCTGTTATGGTCTAATGGTCTAATGTTGTTATGGTCTAATGTTGTTATGGTCTAATGGTCTAATGTTGTTATCGTAGAATGTATGCACACATGACTGTAAGTCGCTTTGGATAAAAGCGTCTGCTAAATGGCATATATTATTATTATTATTATTATTAAACCTAAGACGTCTCAGGGACTTTCATGTGACATCGCATAGAGAATTTTCCCTTTTTATACAAAAAATAAAAATGTGTCTTTAAACATCTCTGTACAGTATATATCATACAAAATAATATCTATCTATGATGGCAGCAGCTTATGAAGACACAGCCATCCTCTCATCCTGTCGACCCGTACTCTTCTGAAACACAAACACAGAACAAAGACAACATTGTAAAATATTACGACATCGTTTTACCATGTTTATACAGTCGTATGTAAATACCAGAGGGGTTTATAGTTTCACAAAGCAGAAGCTCTGATAAACTGATCATGTGGAGTCTATTTTACTATGCTCCTAAAAGTCTATATTTATGAACTCAGAAATATGAATATTTCAGACTATTTAATAACTTAACGATCATGCTTTGTGACATCACCCCAGGTACATAACATCGACTTTAGAAAAGAGAATGTAAACACAAATATTGACCCCTGACCCCTGACTTACATGTTGGTGATGTCGCTGCACCTTGAAGGCAGGGGCCGGAAAGTCGCTGCCCACTTCCTGTTCCGACTCCCGCCCCCTCTTCCCAGTCCCGCCCCGTGTCAAATGACCTGGATAGTGAGGCACAGCAAACTCATGGGCACATCTTGTCCGACAGAGTTGCTGATTGGACGATCCTGCCTGCTCTGCGTGCGCCATTCCACAGCCTGCAGTGACCAAGAGGCAAACAGAAATAAACCCATAAGAATGTCCTCATCTACATAACACTGCAAGTGACTGTTGTGACCAGTCTGTGTCCAGTCAGATATGAAATACTGTGTCTAGACTTACTCTGAGTGCATGTTGGTCCAGGTCGTGGCTTCACTCCACTGAGTCCCAGCAGCTCCTCACCGTTCACATTTACTCTACTAAGGCCTGGAGAGAGGAGAAGAGAGGGAGAGGGGAGGGTAGAGGAGAGGTGGAGTGTGGGTTAGAGTGTGCTCACTTTGCAGTCGTGGTGTGATATTATTTGGGATAATGTATGAATGGTATCTAAGGAGGTTTAGGCGAATGAGCCTTGCTCACCATGATGGCTGTTGAGCCCGCTGTGTTTTCTACCAGTAGAGGGCGATGCCACCGCATTCAGATCCTCAATGGGACTGGTCGGCACAGCTGCTAGTAAGCCTATTGGGAGAGAGACACACGTTATAATGAATTACCAAGTGTGAGAAAGAGAGCGATAGAGACAGACAGAAAGAAAGTGTGAGAGAGAGCGAGAGAAAGTGGGCAGGTGATAGGAAGAGAGTGAAAAAGAAAAGCGAGAGAGAGTTCAATACAAAGTGAGGGAGGGAGAAAAATACTTACTGAGTCCTCTGTATCTGGACAGTTGCTGGTACATTTGTCTCATCCTCTCTATGTTGAGTCGGCTGGCCTCTGCATGGTTCACCATGGGTTTGGGGTAGTCCACCCCGACCACACATTTGGCCGCCCGCTGCACCTCTATAGGGGCGTTCCAAGGGTCATAGATGTACTTGTCTGGCATGTCTTTCAGGACAGGTAGGTAGTGTCTGCAAGCAGAGGGAGAAATTAAATCTCAGCACCTCGTCACAACTGCCAGAGGAGTTGGTTCAGCATAACATACAGACAGTAGTCAGACAGAACAGCCTTGCTATGTGTGCGTCTTGTGTGTGTGGGTGTTTGTGTGTGCGTGCATGTAGCTATACCAACCTAACGAAGTCTCCTTCGGGATCTATTTTTCGTCCAAAGCCCACGGGACAGTAGCAGTGGAAGAACTGCTGGAAGAAGGAACTGCAGGAGTGACACAACCAGCTGCCTGCGTTCACACTCCAGTCTGCATCCAGGAGCAGCTCCTCAAACACCTGACAGACACACACAGAACATGTATCTCTTCTGATTCTTCCCTCTTCCCTCCCCTCTCTCTACCTTCATGCCCTCTTCCCAGCCCTCTTCTCCTCCACCCCTCCCTCCCTCCGTCTTTCTCTACCTTCATGCCCTCTTCCCAGCCCTCTTCTCCTCCACCCCTCCCTCCCTCCGTCTTTCTCTACCTTCATGCCCTCCTCCCAGCTGATCCACAGGTCTCCTCTGGTCAGGAAGCAGGCCACAGCGTGTCTGGCCAGGTGGTGGATCCAGCCTTCCTGCCTCAGCTGAGTCATGATGGCGTCGATCCAGGGGAAGCCAGTCTTGGCTTCGGCCCACTTGGCCAGCGCCTCGGCGTTGCGGTCCCAGGAGATGCGGATACAGATGGGGTTCCCGTCCATTTTGTCGAAGCGGGGGTTGTTGGTGGCGGCCATGTAGAAGAACTCACGCCACAGCAGCTTGTCGTAGAGAGAGATGGGGGGACTGCCGTTCGTCTTCACCTGAGAGAGAGGAGAATGTAATCGTGAGGAGCAATCTTATGTGATAGTTCCCTGCGATAAGAGTTGGTGTTGGTGTAAGGTAAGGATACGTGTGTGTTGGTGTTAGGTAAGGATACATGTGTGTTGGTGTTAGGTAAGGATACATGTGTGTTGGTGTTAGGTACGGATACGTGTGTGTTGGTGTTTGGTAGGGATACCTGTGTGTTGGTGTTTGGTAGGGATACCTGTGTGTTGGTGTTAGGTACGGATACGTGTGTGTGTTGGTGTTAGGTAAGGATACATGTGTGTTGGTGTTAGGTACGGATACGTGTGTGTTGGTGTTAGGTAAGGATACATGTGTGTTGGTGTTAGGTACGGATACGTGTGTGTTGGTGTTAGGTAGGGATACCTGTGTGTTAGTGTTAGGTAGGGATGGATGTGTGTTGGTGTTAGGTAAGGATACCTGTGTGTTGGTGTTAGGTAAGGATACGTGTGTGTTGGTGTTAGGTACGGATACGTGTGTGTTGGTGTTAGGTAGGGATACCTGTGTTGGTGTTAGGTAAAGATACGTGTGTGTTGGTGTTAGGTACGGATACCTGTGTGTTGGTGTTAGGTAGGGACGGATGTGTGTTGGTGTTAGGTAGGGACGGATGTGTGTTGGTGTTAGTATGTAGTAGGTGTAGTTATGTGTGTGAGCTACTGTACCTTCTTGTAGAGCTCTGCCAGTTTGCTGTAGAAAAGTCGACAGGACAGACATCCAAAGCGGAGGTAGGGGCTGAGACCTAGAGGACTGGGTAGCAGGGGGCTGGCGGTCTTCCTGGTACTCTCAAAATTCACCTGCCACGCCTGGAGAGAGAGAAAGGTGGAGGATTAATATATGATACATCTATGATATAATTGGACAGTGTGAGAGTGTGTGTGTGTGTGTGGGGGGGGGGGGGGGGGGGGTTACGAACAGTGGAGAGGTCAGGTCCCAGTTGTCTCTCTATCCTGGTGAGAGCTTCACTCTCTCCTCCTGGCCACACGGCTGGGGCTAAGCCCTCTGCATCAAAGCCTGGGGAGAGAAACACAGAGCATGTTTAGACACTTCAGGTAAATTATCTCGAAAACGTGTTTTTTCTGCTCCTAAGAACCATTCTGGACAGACTCGAAAGAATTGCTAAAACAGTTTAATGTTCAACTCCATGAAGCAAGTATGGACACCCATTCCAATAGAAAAGGTGTCTTACCCAGCTCCTCCAATAGGGGTACTCCGTACTTGTCCCTGTGGTTGTCTGAGACAGGGGTGACACATCGACCCATGCTGGCCCGGGACAGAGCCCCTACTGGGGCATCGGGGGGCAGCATGGAGCCAACCAATGTCTGGAAATGCTTGAAGGTGAGAGGAGGATGACCCCCGTTCAGCTCTATGATCCTGCAGAGAGGAGAGGGGTTTCAGTTAGGGCTCTTTTTAATCAAAACCTCCAAGTGATGTCACCCTTGTGTCCCACTCACTTGTCCAGGTCGTAGAGAGTGTGTGAGATCCTGCTGATGACCTCCACTCCGGCCTCTGTGGCCAGTTTCTTAATGGCTGCATCCCGCTCCTTACCGAACGGCTCAGAGTCACACTCAAACGTCAGCTGGGAGGTGTTCCAGTCCTGAGAGGACAGGACACAGCAGACACACACTGGGGTTAAAACAACATATACCGATCGGCTTTGAAATGGTCGGCCAACACTGATACAGCATGGTGAATATTTGCTGTCCTTGGGGGTGAGAGAGGCTGGGGAGAGGGGAGGGAAAATGGTTCTCACCTTAAAGAGTCGGGGGAAGATGTTGGCCGGCTGGCCTCGGATCACAAACAGACGGGAGTTGAGCTTCCGAAGGCTTGCGTCTAGATCTTCCAGACACTGCAGCAGGAACCTGAAACACAGGAGGGACGACGACCGTCACTACATGGCCATGCTGGAGAGGACACTGCTTCAGGGGCATTCTCAGAGCGCAAAGAGACTCATGTTTACTACTTAGACCTGACACCATGTTTACTACTTAGCCCTGACAGCAGGGTAGTGGGTTCGATCCCCGGGACCACCCATACGTAGAATGTATGCACACATGACTGTAAGTCCCTTTGGATAAAAGCGTCTGCTAAATGGCATATATTATTATTATTATTACTTAGACCTGACACCATGTTTACTACTTAGACCTGACACCATGTTTACTACTTAGACCTGACACCATGTTTACTACTTAGCCCTGACACCATGTTTACTACTTAGCCCTGACACCATGTTTACTACTTAGCCCTGACACCATGTTTACTACTTAGCCCTGACACCATGTTTACTACTTAGACCTGACACCATGTTTACTACTTAGACCTGACACCATGTTTACTACTTAGACCTGACTCCATGTTTGATTGAATTAAACCCTAACAAGTCCCACTCAATAATACATGATAAGTAAATGAATAAGAACATGTTTGTTGGATCAGGATATGAATACATAAACTCTTAATCCCTTTCCCAGAAGCAGACCGACGCCCTTTGACCACATGTCCATCATTTATGTTATGACGGTAATGCAATGATGACATCAGAATTGTTACATCACCGCACGTATAACGATGCCGGTTTCAACAACTATTATTTCACGCAAACTTTCTGAAGCTCACATTTGCCTTTTAACATTTACGTCCCCTTTCCAGCATTTACGCAGTAAGTCGTGTCATTGGGGCACCGATTCAGTCCTCACGGTTGCATATGTAATATTTGGCATGGGAACTGTGCCATGGTTGAGTTAGCGGCATCACAGCATAGCATCCCAGGTGACTGAATGACTGACTGAACGCAGTCACCAGAAAATGCTTTTGATCCTTCTGCTCAGCGTAAGAACAGCCCCCTGAGAGAAGAGCAGCAGGTGATACATGGTGTGTTTGTCTGGTGTTTGAGTAAACACCTGAACACCTTTGAAGACAACGATAAACACACCGCCTGTGGAGAGAGACATGATAAGCCGATAGCCCTGCTATCTGTCTGTTGCTTCACACTAGCAATTTTCCAGATCAAGTATAGGTGTTAACAGTTGAAAAGGTGGCTAATCCAGCTGCGGATCTAAGGGCCACTACCGCCTCCTGCTGCTTGAGCAGTTTAGAGATCAAGCTAGGCCGATCTGCTAGCCTGCTGGAAAGTAGGTCATCCCAATAGCAACCACTGACTCAGGAAATGTAACTCTCTTTTTTTTGGCACACTAAACCGGCTCCCTGCATGAACGACGCCATTTTACAGGCCTTGGCTCTACGCTCTTTAGTCTTTGAAAGATGCCAGAAAGAATGGCCCCAGAGAGGATTTATTCAATTGTACAGAACGTGAAAAGAACATTTTGTCTGGCCGAGGCAACGGTAAGTACTTTGTAGGGAAATATTTATATTATACTATTAATGCTCTCTTAATTAACTGTTACCGGAAAAGAGAAGCTGTTGATTGTGCCTGCTATTCGTCCCATTTGTATCCCTCCTCTAAGTTAAAAGGACCAAGGGATAAGCAGCACTGCACTATTTCACATGCTCGCCATCAACCAATGTTTAAAAGAGAATAGCCTAGTAGATACCCAAAAGAAGACTCACATAGGATCCACAAACTTTCAGAACCCACCATAATAGCTACATACAGAAGTCACTACTTTCATCTTGAAAGCAGACATCATTACAATATGGGCCTACTGCTGCCATCCTTACTCTGCTGGGCCCAAACAACTACCTGATGATGTCAGGGTCCAGGCTTTCCGCCGGCACATCTGATCACTCCGTACTACCATCCTCTTTAGCAAGGCCAGATATTGGAAACTGTGTGATGGGAGCTGTTCTGAGAACCACCACAATGCTAGAACCACTAGAACACCTGGGTCTGGGACAATTCAGTGTCATTGATGTTCAATAAAGATTTGTACAAAATCTTGAATTGGACTTTCAATTCACTTCTTGAATTCAAACGGAACAGAGTTCAACCCAACCTACCTCACCCACTCTGTAATAACCATTGAATTGTATTTATGGTAATAACACATAAGCGTCCCGAGCATGGACAATTCATTTAAATCTACTGGGACAATAGAATCGTATTGACTGGTTGGTTGATGGGTGAATAGGTACTGTTGTTGTGGCTCACCTCCACCGGTTGACCCCCAGGTTGGAGGAGCCAGCGAACCAGGGGTCTAGGAAGTATACACAGCGCACCGTGTCTGAATCACGCACAGCCTCCAGCAGGGCCGGGTTGTCGTGGAGACGCAGTCCCTTCCGGAACCAGTGGATGGAGTTCTTGGTCATGTTCAAAAACAGGGCCTGGAAAAAAGACAAGAAATGTTAAATATTTAGAAGCACAGTACGTACTTTAGGGAATGGGTCACATTTTTTAAAAATGGAAAGAGTTAAAGACTCTAAAAAGAGAACTGATTATTAAATACACTGGATGTTAGAAGATTAATATTAATATTACACAATTCAAAAATGAATTGTTCACAATGTAATGGTTATTGGAATTAAATTGTACATTTGCATGTTCAGTTGGAAAATGACTTTTGTTAGAAACAATGTACAAAAAAAGTATACAATTGATTATCATATTTCTGTTACAGACTATATGATGCACAGAGCTGAGAGTCAAATGGGACTAACACATTACAACTAGCCTAAACCAAGCAAAGCACTGCTTCAAATCTCAGTCTCCAATTAGTTTGACTTATTAAAACTCATTATTTGACGATCTCATCTAAAGCAATTTGCGGACAAATCAGAAAAATACAATAATGCACGAAAGCAATAGAAATAAACATTGCCATTATATATATTTTATCAATTTGCAAAAAAAACAATACCGTTAGTCTCGCAACTTTTGAATGAAGTTATATCACACTCAGATAGTACAGCTTGTGGCATGCAAATGTATGACACAGTGTAGGTGATTTGGTCACCGTAACATCAGAAATGTTATCAACATAATATACACTGCATAACTGCACACAAATTGTTCAAAAAGCTCAGACACACACACATACATACAAATGTTATGCCGTACCAATGGTCAGACAACTTTGTTTTTTGATAACTTGGAATTATTAGGTTCTATATGCATCTTTGCCAATTTCAGTTCATTTCAGACCGCCTTGTTCTGTACGATGGTCTACATAGTAGTATACTCTAAATACCCAAATTAATAAAAAATAAAAAATAATATATATATATATATATATCCTCACACCATTCAAACCAATGAGGGTTGTGAATTGTAAATCCAATTAACTCAGAATAATTCTCAGGTCACGATTTGCCAAAGCACAGCCTCAGAATCAGGTCAGTTACATGTACCTTATGTAAGGATAGTACATGTGCATGGAAGAAGAGAGACCTACATTCTGATAAGTAATAATGTCCATCGCTTACCTGTAATGTGCTGTCAAGGATGTGTCTCTTATGTCATTACCGTTGACAGGATCGTTTAATTCCACCGGTGGTCTCTCCAAGTGTGAATCAAACAGTCGGGGTTTTGTGGTGTACAGTTAGTTCTACCAATGCAAGAACAAGACAGTTGCATAACTGTTCTAGCTACTGCGCATGGCCAATGTTCCAGAACAACACGTGATATAGAAATATAAATGAATAAATGTGATGTCTGTTTCCAAGCACAGTGACTTTACTGTCTAGTTACAAAGTCATATGCTCCAAGCAACACGCCCCAACAAGCAATAAAGAAGCGACCTAGAAATCCAATTGGTTGACGCAGTAGGCCTTTCCTCACGTTTTTGCGGCATGGAACGATCAGGGGTACTTTTTTGAGATGCATCCAGCTGCAGCCTCGAAGCATAGCCTGTGACTAAAACTAGCCTGTCACTAAAACCAATACTATCTACGGGCAGTGGTTAATCTCTACCACATATACGTGAATTTATTTTATTTCCTAGATTACTTTCCTTGCCCCATTTCCTTTCCTAGATTCCTTTCCTCTCTACTGGCCGTGATAATCCCTACCGCATACATGTGAACTCCTTTTCTTTCCTTGATTCCTTTCCTCGTTCCCTTTCTTTTCCTGATTTTCCTAGCTCCGTTTAATTTCCTCCTTTCCTAGCCTTCTTTCGTTTCGTACTTTTCTAACTTAATTTGCTAGGTTCCTTGTCTTTCCTCCTCTTCTTTCATAGATTCCCATTCTCATTTCCTAGCTCCCATTCCTCTCTTCCTCCTTTCCTAGCTCCTTTCTTCCTTTCCTAAATCCTTTCCTAATTTAATTTCCTTCTTCCTTTCCTTTCCTACTTTTCTCTCCTAGATGCAGAATGTCGGCCAAGTTTCACCTCGTTTCATCATCTCCACTACTCGCGACCGGACTTCCTCTCACTACCATATTTGGTGATGAGAAAATGTGTAAATGCTGCTTCAAATGTATAGCCCCCTGTGACATCTCTGGGGTTCCCCTTCTGTCTGTGCGGGTAATTTTTGTGACTGGCTGCTGCCGGGCTATTGACTTTCTAGTATTTAGAGGTGGACTTTTGGTGGACTAGATATGATTTCTTATGTAGTTTTCGTGCCATTTATGTTTTCATTGTAGGTTGAAAATATGTATTTTATATGGAATAACTTAATTTCTATAACCTGAAATCCCGCCCTGTTTTTCCGTGTATTTTGTGATTGGTTACATTGGGAAAGACCCGGATGTTCACGGGTGGTCGGATTTTAGAGTCCTGTGTGTAATGCAGTTGCCTGATAAAACATGGACACAAGAGCAACTGTGTCGGCCTGGATGGAGGATGTTATGAATTAAATAACGTACACGTTCATATATTCAGATGTTGAATAAGTATCTGAAAATCATGCGTACAAAAATCAAAAACATAATTGCAAATAGTTTACTTTGAACATACGATAAAATGAATTAAATCCGTATAGATTTTTATTTGGGCAGTTTCAGCGTCACTTTGTTTGGGGTCCTTCGTTAGCTAGGCGCCAGTCACTCTTGTTAGCAACAGAGCTACACGTCTGTGTTTTGGATACATCGACTTGAATACTGTTTATTTTTGATATTCGTGGTCTCAAAATTGGTCAGCGATGAATTTAGAGTTGCTCGGTAAGGATAATTTATAATTCTTCAATAATTTATTGGGTGCAGGACTTCACGTAAAGGAGGATATTGTAGCTTGGCAGCGCTAGCATGCTAATTAACGAACGCCAAACGCTATACAAAGCAGTCGGAGTACAAGTAACGTTAGGGATAAATACAATCTATTTATTTTCAGAGTGTTAATCTTACCTTCTAACTACAAGGTGAAATCACACCGCAAAATAGCAGGCAACTAATACTATTAGACGTTAGCCATTACATTAACCAATGAACGATCTTCGTATGTATGGTACTGTCATTTGGACTCAGATAATGTAAACAGTCAGTAAAGTTAGCTAGTCTGTGAGTTGTGTGTTCTTCCAGCTGTTATATGACCTAAGTCAGTCTATATGTACTAGAGAGCTAACCACATGATTTGTTATTTTTCTATAGAGTCGTTCGGGCAGAACTATCCAGAGGTAAGCCATTCCAATCCTGTTCTACATGTTTACTTGTCCTTTACATTGCAGACGCTCTTATCCAGAGCGACTTCCTGATGAATACATCTGTGTCTGTGTGAGTGTCTTCACATATAGTTGCGATCTCATTGACAGGAGGCCGATGGCACTCTGGACTGTATCAGTATGGCTCTGACATGCACCTTTAACCGCTGGGGTACGCTTCTGGCGGTGGGCTGCAACGACGGACGCATCGTCATCTGGGACTTCCTGACACGGGGCATCGCCAAGATCATCAGCGCTCACATTCATCCAGTCTGCTCACTGTGGTGAGAAAGCGAGCCGCGATCACGAGAAAGGGAAAACACCAGGGTTGGGGTCAATTCCATTTCAGTTGCAGTCAATTCGGGAAGTACACTGAAATTCCAATTTTCTTCAATACTTTTCAATTAGAAAGAATTAGAATTGCTGTTTGGTTTACCTTATGAATTGATTGCAAATGGAATGGACCCCAACATTGTAGCACAAACACTTTTTAGAATCAGCAAATTATGCTTACATTTATATATGTTAAAATGTTCTTCTTTTATTTACTCAAACCCATGATTTGGTCCTGGAGCACTTGTCAAAAGGTGTTTTGACTGTGGTTCTGAATTGTTTTTAGTGTGGTTCTGAATCTTAACTGTCCTGAACCTTAACCTTGTGCCTCTGCAGTTGGAGTCGAGATGGTCACAAGCTGGTGAGTGCGTCTACAGATAACATAGTGTCCCTATGGGACGTCCTGACGGGAGACTGTGACCAGAGGTTCCGCTTCCCCTCGCCCATCCTCAAACTGCAGTACCACCCCAGAGACCTGTGAGTTTCTATATGTCTAACTTGTCTTATACCTCAGCCTAGTCTTGTCCTTTCTAACTCATAACTCCTAACCCCATCCATTAAAGTACAGTTAGTACCACCGACCCCACCCACCTTGGAATATATATCTATACTTCGACCTTAGCTCAGCTTACACCTCAGGCCTCTTATGATTCCTAATTTATAGTTACGCCTAACCTCAACCCTTACATACCCAAAGGTCTGTGAAGTGGTAGTTTATCTAAAACGGTATAAGGGAGTAACGGTATGGAAAAGTATAGAAATCCCAACCTGTCCTTTGTTTCAGTGACAAAGTCCTGGTGTGTCCTATGAAGTCCGCTCCTGTGCTGCTGACCCTGTCCGACTCTAAACACGTGGTTCTGCCCGTGGATGACGACTCTGACCTGAATGTGGTGGCGGCCTTCGACCGGCGGGGGGAGTACATCTACACCGGCAACGCCAAAGGAAAGGTCAGAGGTCACTGGGGCCTGGGTTTATTTATTTGTGGATCAGACATTTTGCCATATTCTTTTTCTATTTAGCACTTTATAGGTTGTGTGTGTGTGTGTGTGAGCTTATTGTTCTCACTGATATGACCCTGCAGATTCTGGTGCTGAACACGGACACACAGGATCTGGTGGCATCGTTTCGGGTGACGACAGGGACCAGTAATACCACAGCCATCAAGTCCATAGAGTTTGCGCGCAAGGGCAGGTGAGAAGACTGAGAGGAAACCAATCAGTGTGTGTTGGTGAAGGCTGAAAGGCAATAGGACTATGTTTTTGTGGGAAATCATTCTGGTACTTAGAAGGTAGTTGTGTGCCTCTTACGGAGAATATTTCATAGTTCTGTCAAAGGACTGATCATGATCCACTCTCTCCTCTCTTCCTCTCCTCCTCTCTCCAGTTGTTTCCTCATCAACACAGCAGACAGAATCATAAGGGTGTATGACGGGAGGGAGATTCTCACCTGTGGGAGAGACGGGGAGCCAGAGCCCATGCAGAAACTACAGGACCTTGTCAACAGGTGAACACACACACTCATGCCTTCGCTGTGCATACAAACCACACACATGCTCACTTTGATTACATCTCTTTCCCTCACTCCTTCCCCTCTCTCTGTAGGACTCCCTGGAAGCGGTGTTGTTTCTCTGGGGATGGGGAGTACATTGTGGCTGGTTCAGCCCGGCAGCATGCTCTGTACATCTGGGAGAAGAGCATTGGCAACTTGGTGAAGATCCTCCATGGAACCAGAGGAGAACTACTGCTGGACGTGGCTGTAAGGAACCACCCAAAACCTTTATTTTTCTAGCCCTCTTCCTCTCACTAGCTAATTCTCTTTTTTTGCCTCGTTTCTGGAGGATGTGCTGCCTCTGTTTTGAATTGTCTGTACTGGAGATTTACAGAATTGACAGTAACTCGTGGTGCTGATTAACTTTTTCCTGACCTATTAACCCTGACCTCTCTGCAGTGGCACCCTGTGCGTCCAATCATCGCCTCCATATCCAGCGGAGTGGTGTCCATCTGGGCTCAGAACCAAGTGGTGAGTGACACACAATACAGGTTGGACCTGAGTTGTACACCCCGGAACTGGTCTGGGTGCTGGACTGGTCTCTTTCTGCTACTTGGCTACCTAGGTTTTGATTTCAGAGAGTGATTCCTCTCCCTTTGCAAGTGAATCTGATGGAATGGATTAGCTAACTCAACGTTATGTGTTTTTGTGTTCAGGAAAACTGGAGTGCGTTCGCCCCAGACTTCAAGGAGCTGGATGAGAACGTGGAGTACGAGGAGAGAGAGTCTGAGTTTGACATAGAGGATGAGGATAAGAGTGAACCTGAACAAACAGGTAGACGTGCGCGCGCACACACAGGCACACGCACGCACACCCTTGTATTGTGACTAGTCAGGGACTGATTTGTGTGTGTACGTGTGTCAGGTGCTGATGCTGCGGAGGATGAGGAGGTGGATGTGACCTCTGTTGACCCCATCGTTGCATTCTGCAGCAGGTAAGTGTGTTTGATGAAGGCAGACAAGTCTTTCAATGGTGACAGCCTTATAGCTTTAAATAGGCATTGCAATTGAATAGAAAAGTCCAATAGTAATACAAGGATTAATATGGATTGTGGTCTCTGATCTCCCCCTGTGTTAGTGATGAGGAGCTGGAGGACTTCAAGGCCCTGCTCTACCTGCCCATCGCTCCAGAGGTAGAAGACCCTGAGGAGAATCCATTTGGTCCCCCTCCGGATGCAGCCGGCCAGACCACCCCCGTAGAAGATGGTTCAGCCCACACAGGGAGTGGGGACAAGAAGCGCCAGCCGTCCTCAGAGGGAGTTCCGCCCAAAAAGAAGGCTCGTACCACCACCATCGAACTACAGGGGGTGCCTAGTGATGGTGAGACACACACACACAATATGAACACTATACTTTTTAATCATGAATTAGTACCCTGACCTGTGTTTTCTCCCACTATCGTAGAGGTGCACCCCTTACTGGGGGTAAAGGGAGACAGCAAGTCCAAGAAGAAGACGGCAGGGCGGCCAAAAGGCTCCAAAGGTAAAGAGAAAGACTTTCCCTTCAGGCCCAAACCCTACAGGGGGGACAGGGTCTACCCTGACGGAGCGGTAGCGGGAGGAGGAGCAGGAGGAGGAGGAGGGATGAAGGGCAGAGCGGAGGGGGGGCCTGACTGCAGCAGGTAAGGATGCAATATGATATGAAGCCAACATGAGGAGCCATGCTAATCCTGCTAGCTACGACGCTTCACCAGCCCTCTGCTCCCCGCCCACCACACAAACAGACATTGACACCCCCCCCCCCCCCCCCAGACCGTCAACCCCTGCACACCACAGCCTCACAACCTGCCTCTAACTACTGATTGGGAACAGATTCTGGTCCAGATTAATAACCACAAAATCCCATCAAGAGAGATTCTCCCCGTTGCGAGGTGTGGGGGTTAGTTTTGATTCTGATTATTGGGTTTGTTTAGTTTCCAACATGACCACCGGCCGGCTAGCTGGCTCTCTCCTGACCTGACCTGCGGCTGGTTTGTCTACTTGCTGCTTGCCCTTTGACCCTCCTGCTCCGCTCCTGCCTCGCTCTCACTAGGGCTTGTGTGTCTATGTTGGGTGTGTGTCTCTGTGTATGTTGTGTATATTTGTGGAATCAAGTTGTCTGCTCAAAGATTGGTGATGTTTGCTGTGCTTTGTTTTGTTTTTAACAACTGTCAAATCATCCAGCCGGACCACAATGCAAGACACTGAGAGAGGAGCAAAGCTGAGCCGCCATAGGCTGTGCTCGAATGTCTACTCGTTTTTTTATTGGTGCATTGCTGTCCATCATGATCTTGACACCAGGGCTGTTCCACCATTTTGAAACCCACCATCTGATTGTCCTGAAATGATTGGTCATGTTAGAAATAGATGCGATCAGTGTTCTTGCAACATTATTTTGAAATATAATATTGAAATCTGAGAAATTAAGCTAATTGATTGCATCCAAATTGGCAATTTTATTAGTTTTATAGGATTCATATAATATTCAATAACTATATTACGTAAAATCTGATTTGGACCAAATGACCAAACACACACACACACACACACACACACACACAATCCCACCACAACGATGAGTATATAGTATCCGTTTTCTGTGTCTGACAAGTAGTATGGAGTTGCGGCTCTGAGGATTGTTTCTTCATCTTATGTAATGTATTCCCAGTAAATTTGGTTAAAGTTTTTTTTTTACTCATTGAAGTTGTTAGGTTTATGTCCCGTCCTACATCCAGATATTATAAGATTCTGACCACTATATGGTGCTGTTCCCACGATTAGCATTTGAAACAGTGGCCAGATAAACAGAACCAAAGCATGTGTTCTTTGGTTGCTGCCATACCTTGTCCATAAACTGCTGACTCTTTCTTTGCTTTGGTGATGTATGTAATGCTATGATCCTATGTAATGTTAGATAGAGCGCATGAGTCGAGACCAAAGTTGGCACATTTGCAATTTAACCCAACAGTTTTTGTGACAAAACTATTGGTAGATTTGAAAATGATGGAGACAGTGAACTTGAGATTTTTATTCGGTACACAAAAGCTTAAGCGGAGAAGTACATTTTGTGTGCACTACAACGTCACGCACTATTTAAAATAATACAATTTTAAAAAACTGTTTTTATCTGCAATAAGTCTGTTTAGTGGAAATGCAGCACTGGTGGGAATATGCGCATATTTTCTTTGTGGATTCTAGAATATTTGCATGAAAATATGTTGTCAATTGGATGGAAACCTAGCTACTGTTAGAAAAAAGTTTGGTCAAAATCAGATGTAAGGTACTATATTATATGAATGCTATAAATAAAAATGGGCAATTTGGGTGCAATCAATTAGCTTAATTTCTCAGATCAAATGATATTTAAACAAAATAAGGTTGAAGGAATGCTTATCTTATCTGTTTCTAACTGCAGAAGCGATTTTCAGAACAATCTGAGATGGTGGGTGTCGTGATTTGCTGAAATGACATGGAACAACCCACCAGGCGATTTTAAAAAGAGAAATGGACTTTTTTTTAACCTTTTATGTAACTAGGCAAGTCAGTTAAGAACAAATTCTTATTTACAGTGACGGCCTACCTGAAAACAGTGGGTTACCTGCCTTGTTCAGGGGCAGAACGACACATTTTTACCTAGTCAGCTTGGGGATTCGATCCAGCAATCTTTCGGTTACTGGCCCAAAGCGCTAACCCCTAGATTACCTGTCGTCCCTGTTGGAGAGTGAGGGAATTTCTTCTTTTGAATCACATTTTATTTTCCAATACACTAAAAAGCATCTATTTTTCAAGTTGTATTATTGTTTCAATGCTAACTTTTGCTGTTGCAAAGTGAAGGAATTTATTATTTTGAATCCCATTTTACTTTCTAATGCACCGCCCATCACTCTTCAAGTTGCATTGTTGAGAAACTCATTATGCTAAGAGCCATGATATACCTGTAATGCCTCTGTATTGGATTGAGTGTTGAGTTCACGTTGAATTGAGTGTTGAGTTCACCATACTGTCTGCTCTGGGAAAAGTTTGAAATTCATCTTGATACACTCTAATTTCTGGACCTGGGAAGGTCAAATGGGCAACGTTTAATGTGTTCAAGGACATCATCTCTGACTGTGTTTCTCTGACAAGAAGGTATGTTGTGAGCTATAATATATTAATTTTATGTAGCGCTTTTCGTTACAAAGAAAATCTCAATGGACAAAACAAATGCAGAGATCTGGATGGTCTTGGGCAACAGTCTTCCACAGCTTCAGGTGTTGTTCAGAACGGCTGTGCAGTAGCTTAAGCGGAGGGAGCATCGACGGCACAGAGGGAGCATCGTCGGTTAGTTGCGCAGACAGCTCGTCGTCAGTCACCTCGTCCCCCCCCCCCACCCCGTCGTAATATATAATAATAATAATAATAATATATGCCATTTAGCAGACGCTTTTATCCAAAGCGACTTACAGTCATGTCTGTTGGTAGGCTGGATAGTTCGCTACTGAAGTAGTGGGTGATGCTTCGGCAGCTATTAGCGCCGTGAAAGAGCACCGCACCGCACCTCGGCAGTAGTCAGGACACAATCCCATATAAGGCGGGCCTCAACCCCTTGCGCCGCTGTCCACATCATTCATGCAACCTGGGCAGGTGGAAAAGGCTGGTGCTGATGCGTCCTTCAAATGCCTAGCCAAGACGAACAAACAGTCTTGCCATTAGTCAAGCAACTTTCATGGGTCAAAACCACCAGATATTATATAGAAACACTCAAAGTCATAGGAAACAAAAAGTTGGTGTAAAAAAAAAAATACTTGTATAAAAAAAATTATACTTGAAACAACATATTTTAGAAATGTATAGAAGCTCTCTACCTATGCTTTTTCTAGTGGTGCCATGGCAACCATGTGAGTATTCGATTCATGGGGTTCTCTATTCTGTGTGATATTCTTGGTGTCTTTCCTACAGGGAGCCTGGTTTCACAGTCCTACAAGCAGCATGATATCGGGGGACTGGACTGAGCCAGCACCATAATCATCATCATCGCCCCCTGTGGTTCTGGAAGGGGAAGGACAGGCACCTAAATTCGGGCCTGTTTTTACACTCTCCTAAAATCAAGACTCTTTGTGATATCACTCAAGACTGTCATTGTGGTATCACCCCACCCCCCACAACCCCAAAAGACTCATTATGACATCACAGCCTTCTATTGCTCAGGCTGTGACTTTCCCTACCTGCTGGCTCTCTCTGTCCTCTCTCTGTGCTGGCTGCTATGGTTACCTGGATTATCTCCCTCCTGTCAAAGACTGATGTATGTGACCTGATGATGTCACAAGTTTTAGATGAGAGTTCTGACTAGGAACTCCTGCAACATAGCAGATTCACACTTTCTCATTTTCACCTTTTTTTGGGGGGTGAGTAACAGAAACAAACCAAGAGAAGAGGGATGCAACAGTCTGCAATAGTATAGGGTCACCTCTCTTCTCCCCTCTGTCTTTTTTTCTGTAGAATGACTGATGTACAGATACAGTACAGGAGTTATTACATGGAATGTGTCCCAACTGGTCTCATTTTAACTGTGTTTCTGGACATGTGTTTTTGTGTTTCTTTTTATACATGTTATTAAACCATTTAGATTGTTTTTGACTCGACCGCTGTATTATTGAGTCATCCTGACTAGAGATTCTCTGTGGAAGAGCAATTTCTCACTCTTCTTACCCCCCCCCAGGAAAACCCAATACAAAGTCTCACTACAGTTACAACTCATACAGTAGTATCCTCTCCACCAATCATAGGTAAGCAGGCCATGCACCATTTTGTAACCGTCAGAATGGTTATGACAGGTTTGTGGCACAAGATGGCGCTGCTACAACGCCAATCCCCCCCCGCCCCCAACAGGACGGAGCCTGGTGAGATACAGCCTCACTCACTGCCTGGCAGAGAGCTAGGTAGTGATAATGAAGAGCTTTTCCCTGTCATTTGGATTCCATTTTGTGCTACTGCACAGTTGGGTTCCATTTTGCCTTTATTTTGTAAGAGCCGATCAGGAACAAGAGGATTCACACAGGTGAATAATTCAGAGTATGGAGCTGATTGCGGTCATCCAGTAAATTAATATATATGGCCCTATATCCACTGCAAAAGTAGTTTATTTTAAAAAATGGAAAAAAACTCATTGTGATTGAGAGAAAAGAAAAGACACAACAGCTAACTGGCTAGTTAAACCTTCCCAGTCCCTGTGTGTGCATTGCTTATCTGGTAGAGTGGACCAATGTTGCAGATGGAAATGTGGAAGGCCTATAGGAATGATTAAAGTTGGGTCTGACTGCCTATGTGTTGACAGCTGTTCACCCTCTTAGGCTGTCAGGGTAATAAAGGAATGTGTGTATGGGCAGAAGGTGCATCTCCTCAGCATGGCTGACTGGCTTATCATTCACACTGGTTATGTAAGACCAAGCTCATTAGATAATTGGCCAGGCGTGGTGTCGCATGCTGCCGTTGTGGTGATGGATGGGTGGTGCTGACTACATGAGTTTGGAGTCAGACCAGGGACAGGATAGAAGTATTTAAACCAGGTAGAAGTCACATTCCGATCGATGTCTGGGCCTCGAATGACGACATATTCTACCATTGCCCATAGAATGTACTTTTTTGATTTTGAGCGGAGTGTCTGTGGTGTTCTGTATGTGAAATAGGGTGTTATTTGAGGTTTGTTTAAAGAATCTGTTTCCCAAGGGTGTCAAGTATTTACTGTAAATCCTTCCAGATATCAGATCACCATGGTCAGCCCTCACTAAGTTCTAATCATCAAAACTGGTTCGCTAGCCTGTTGTCAATGAACTTTCGGAGGACCTAGAGGATCAACAATGACCCTATTGATGGGGTGGAATGGGTCAGTTTAGAGGAGTGGGATCCCTCTACTTGTGTCCTTTTAGTTATGGACACACTGATGGGAAAGAAGTTGACAGGTGGAACCGAAGTCCATATTGCGCTCTGGTCTCTTCAGATCAGGTCGGACAGCTCAGAGTGGAGGACCACATGTAAATGGATGTGGAAATGACTTCATAATTAAACAGGTTTACAAAATGGCTGGAGGAAAATCGGGAAGGAACAGAATAGGTAAGGAGGCTCTGTATGGAAGGCAAGGTGGAGCTAAATGCACTCGTCTGATCACATTGTGGAATCAACAATTCAAAAACTGGGCGGGTTTTAGTAGCTAATTAAAATCTCTTTATTACAACCACATGTACATCATCATCCTACCCCCAAAAAGAGTCTTCTGAAAAGTGAAAACGAACAGAACAAAAGAGTTTCGCAGACGCTACGGTGTGGGAGACGTTTGGAGCCCTGTCCGAGGGGAAAACAGTATAGTGAGAATAGGGAGAGGAACCAGAGGTGTGCACCACTTTAAATCACAAGTCCCCCCCTCCACACCAAGCGTCTCTCCTGTGCGATTTCACTTCTCACAGGAAAGGAAGGCTATTTTCAGCCTTAATAATCCTCATCATACAGTATATATAGAGAGAAATGGAGGAGGGGATGGAGGGAATAAATCCTGTCGTTTTTCATCCATTATTCTGAGCATTTGAGTCATGCCGAGTGTGACGTGGAACACCTCGAGGAGAGAGCGACGAATCCATCACGCTCTCTCTCTCCATCCCTCCCTCATTCTCTTTCTCTCAGTATTTATTTCCCTCTCCCTCTATCTTCCATTTCCCTCTTCCTCTGCCTCTCTCAGCTCACACAACAGGCATGTGTGAGTCTTTCTTGCTGTGTGTGTGTAAGTGTAAGAACCACACGCGGTGTGAGAGTGTGTGAGAAACACACTCACTGCATTAAGGTGTGTGATCCTGTAGCGCCATGTGCCACTAATGACGAGTGCTGACGACACTAATCACAAAGCAAATCACACCTATTATTATTACATTAAGTTATCAATGACAGTGTGAGTAGTACCTAACACAGTGAACCTTGAGTTAACAGGGCTGCATAGCCCTGACATAATCCTGCATAGCCCTGACATAAGTCTGCATAACCCTGACATAAGTCTGCATAACCCTGACATAAGTCTGCATAACCCTGACATAAAGCCTTTTTAAAATGTCATTTTTTTTATTATACATCTGACCCCCTTCTGTCTTATCAATCAAGGGAGAAATACAATTTTACAGACATTGTGGCCCTCGGCAACTAGAGCCTAACACCCCATTGTCGACCCTGTACCCTAGCCTTGTACGGTACGTTCCATAATGAATATGTACAGAAGACAATAACACAGAAGGAACAAGGCTATACATAGCCAGCTAAGACCAATATACAGAATCCTGGTCCGCTCCTTTCAAACCATTAATAAAGCCAGACTCTTTTCAAACTATTAAAAAAAAAAAAAAAAAAAGTTTGTTGTTTCCATGGATTGTGAGTGTTATATCTGGAAAGGCTCTACACGACTACAACAAACAATTTCATTCGTAATCTTCCATGAATGCTTTGTGATCTAAATAACAACAGCAATAGATCATTCTACAGTCATTCCACTGGACAGTGTCCCTTCCCTGTACAGTCAATGTTCTGTGGGTTAATTGTAAAAACACCAGCCTCTTTCCTGGGCCTAATTGACTCCTAACCTGCAGAGGCCTCCAAGTACCACAACTATTTACCATTAACCTCTGGCCAGCCTCAGCGTCAGCTTACTCTACTCCATCTATCTACTCTACAGTATCTATCCCCGGAAACAGGTCACGTAAACGTCAAGCCAACGATAGGGTGGAGAGGGTTGGGTTGGTTGTTGCGGAATCAAGGGTACCAGGCGGGTTGAGCACAATCACATCAGGTACGGGTACAAACATCTTCCACTGCAACACCCTACCCCTATAAGACTGTAAACTGGATCTCGGTGTTAAAAACACGTCGATTGAGCGGGGTGGTTATCAATGAATACACAGTGCTACGCTTGCTGTGCTGTGGCATCGGTGTCAGATGACTTCTTATCTCATGTCCAGCGAGCGTTGTTCTGGCGGATTCTCTTACGGTGCCGTATTGCTTTTTAGAAATCTCAGTCACGTTGTTAGTTGAGGCGTAAAAGTCAATGTTTCATCAATGTCACCAGTCACTTTTTTTACATTAAAAAATGACCCAAAGATAAAAGCAACAAAATGACATGATACTGTATAGAGCTCGCCAGCTTGTAGTCTTAAAACCCGGAAATAAGTTACCTCTGGTTCTTTCATCCATCCCGATGGGAAAAGTGAATGGGGAAAGAGTTTTGGAACAAATACCCAATGAGATAATAGCAGTCAGTTAACGTGACCTTTATGAATTATGTTATTTATGTTTTTTTATAACAACAAAATTCACAAAAAGTGGCATTAGCTGATGAAGATTCTCACAGAACAAAATGTATAAGATCTCCTTAGCCAGCGTTTCCACACAGACCTTATTTTCGGCATTTATCCAAAACCCCTACAAAAATGCCATTCATTTTCCTCATCGGCTTTGTTCAACGAACCATGGCGGAGTTAGTGCCTACAAAAAGACGCCATTACTATTTCTCTCTATTGTATTTTAGAAAAGTATTTTTCAAAACCCATGAGCATGAGGCAGCCAGACATGGTGCAGACACACACACACACACACACACACACACACACACACACACACACACACACACACACACACACACACACACACACACACACACACACACACACACACACACACACACACACACACACACACACACACACACACACACACACACCCTATACAGTAGTGACAGTCAGTAGTGAGCTGGGACAGAGGGACATCTCGTCTCGGGTACCCAGCCTTGTCCCATGAGTCAGCAGCTCCTCCACCGTCGTCCAATCATCTAACAGCTTCCTGTTCTGCAGACGACTCAACTTCCTTTGGCTGAGCTCCAGCACCGTGTTGCACCGGCCATCTCCCAAAGACCCTCCCCCTCCAGACATAGCCTCTTCCTCTTGAATAACTCCTCTCCCTCCTCCTCCCATAGCTCCTCCTCTAGTGTTGACGCCTGCCTCTCTCAGAGAACCTGATCCTCCATTGGCTCCTGGCCTTGTGTAAGCCTGTTGCCCTCGAGCCTGCTGTTGTTGCTGTTTCTGCTCACGGGCCAGTAGGAGGTGCTCCCGTCTCTCTGTGCGGCTCCAGTACCTCCCCCTCATCACCTCCTGACTCTCCTCATCCGTACTCATCCCGCTGCGCTCGTCCGCTAGCTGCGACGCCCGGTCTCGAAGAATCTGGTTCCTCACAGCTCTCGGGTTAGGATGGTTGGAGTTAGTGTTGGGGGTCGGGTTGGGGTTAGGATTGGGGCACTTCCTGGACCCTCCACCGACCCCAGCCCCGACCCCCGTGTGGCCCTCCAGGGTGCTGTAGAGGCCCCCACCACCCCCTGACCCCTGGTGGGACAGCCGATTGGCCGGTTTAGGCCATGTCTCATGGATGTCCATGGATGTATGGGGAGGGTGGCTGAGGGTGCTGAAGCGGCGCACCTCTCTTTCTCTTTGTCTTTCCCGCTCTCTTTCTTTCTCTCGTTCTCTTTCTCGCTCCCTGTCTCTTTCTCTTTCTCGCTCTCTTTCTCGCTCTCTTTCACGCTCCCTCTCACGCTCCCTTTCTCTTTCTCTTTCTCTCTCTTGCTCCCTCTCCCGCACTGGTATCTCTGACATAAAGCTCCTCTCCTGCTGCCTCCTGTCGTTAACCAGCTGATCACGACCTCCACTATTGTCGCAGTAATGTCCCCTTGGTAAGGGTACAGATCCTCTGTGTTCCCCCAGAGAGGTTGCATGTTGCTGGGGTGAGATGGCCAATCCTGCTGGGTGTGTGAGGACCAGTTCTGATTCTCCCTCTTCAGGCAGGCCCAGCTCCAGGCCTCTAGGTGGCGCTACCCCACAATGCTCCAGGGTGGCATAGGAGGGGGATGACGGGTGACTGGCCCGTCTGACACGCTCCTGGGGTGGGCCACGGTGGTGCAGGGTTCTGCTTCTCCGCAGTTGCCCCATTGAGCTGGAGCCCTGATGCTGCAGTGGAGGTGGCGGCCTGCGGTGGCCGGATGGGGTACTGCAGGTGGAGAGGACAGGCGCATGGGCAGAGAGGGGCGCAGGGGCGTGGTGAGGGTTGAATAGGGACCCGCTGCTTGAGCTATGTCTGCTCAGACAGGGACGATCCGCCTTCCGGAACTGGACGGACGACACCCTGAAGATACAGAGGGCAACAGGAGTTTTAAATGCGATGAAACAGTGACGAACAACATGCATTATCATCGTTCAACACTGGACTGAGGAAACTTTGAAGATGGATGGCTATGGATCACGTTATAATGGAAAATTAAGACAATCATAATGATCATTGTCTGGTGATAAACCCCTACCTGAAGAGTCCGTGGGGTGGGGGGCCCATGGATGGAGCGGCCAGGCCAGGCATGGAGCAGGAGGGCTGGGGCTGCATGGTCAGTGCCTCAGGGATGGCTTCAAGCAGCTCTCTGTGGTTCTTCTGGCAGCTGTCGCGGCGCTCCCGCTCGCACAGCTCCCTCTGGTGGTGGAGACGAGCTTTGTACAGGCACATGCGCTTCTCTAACAGCCTCTGGAAGCGACGGAACTCTCCCGTGCTCACGCTGTAGAACCCCGAGTCACTCAGCTCAGACGAGATGAAGGACTCAGAGGATGGAGACCCCCCACCTCCACCCCCTCCTCCACTGACCGCCAGGCCCCCTCCCCTGGGGTGACATTCCTCCAGACCCCCCTCCTCTGTCTCCAGGCCAGAAAGGTCTCCCTGGTGCAGGCTACCGTCGGTCCAGCCCAGGCCACTGTCCAGCTCATGGTGGAGTGGCAGGTAGCCCAGAGGTTTCTCCAACATATAGTCCTCATCCTCAGTCTGAATGAGAGAGAGAGAGAGAGAGAGAGAGAGAGAGAGAGAGAGAGAGAGAGAGAGAGAGAGAGAGAGAGAGAGAGAGAGAGAGAGAGAGAGAGAGAGAAAGAGAGAGATAGAGAGATGGAGAGGGAGAGAGAGGGAGAGAGAGAGAGAGAGAGAGAGAGAGAGAGAGAGAGAGGTTAGCGATAGCATACAGTCACACACATGCAGCTATACAGTACATACACACAGACATGAACACCCACCCACACACACTCAAGCACACACACACACATACATACACACACCTGGCTGTGGTAACTGCTGGGCTCTTCTAGGTTGTTGCAGCAGCCAATCAGACAGCTCTGATCCCTCGGAACACGACTGGCCAGCTCCAGGTCCTTAGAGAGAGAGAGGTCCCCAGAGAGGGAGAGAGGGGGGTGGGAGAGCCAGCGGTTAATCAATGTTGAACTAACTATGAATAATGTGTGCTTACGTGAATAAACAAGCATCTGATTTTTTGATAAAGCTAATTAGAGAACTTTGGTTATGTAATTTCCATTTTCAAATATAATTGTATTGGAGCAAACAAGCCTCTCAAAAAAATCCCCCCTAAATATCCCTTTGTTATCAAAAGTCCTGATTATTAAGTGTGGGCGTTAATGCAAGTCAATTGCATGTTGTAGGTTTGCAATACAGATTTACTGCACTGAACTGTAGGTTGTGTCTGGCAGAAGTATCTGCATCAGCGTGTGCTGTAGACTGTAAACGAGTATGTTTGTAGATGGGAGAGAGGAGTGTGTTTTCCCCCTCTGTATCCTAAGCTGAGCATCCTTCCATTCTCCAGGGGGATTTCATGAGGCGCAGCTCACATTCCGCCCGCTGAACACGTGAGCGCTGTTTGTGGTTGTGCGAGCCTGTGCATGCGGGTGTGTGCGTTTTTCGCTGAGTGTGTTTGAGTATATACTGTATGTGGTGTGTTTGTATGTGCTTGATGACAAACGTGTCGATGATTTAGATGTAAATCGGATCAGGCTTTCGATTTGGTTATTTTTCTATGTATACAGTGGCAATGCCCACTGACTGTTTGTGCCTGAGCAATCCTGCGTGTGTGCGCACGTGTGTCTATAGTTCCATCTCAGGTCCCTAATGCTTGTCGGCAGCATGAATAATTCCAGACTGGGTTGGCTGAGGGAAGCTGCTCCATTTTGAAAAAAATGCACCGTTGTACAGCCCAGATCTACACTCTGGTACATAGTCAGCCGCTCTGGAAAATAAAAGGGCTATTATTAAATAAAAAATGAGTCAAAGCCTTGATCAGCGAACTCTTAAGGGTGCGTTTCCTTCAAGAGGGATGCAATATGGACCAGACGGCTAGAATTGCTCTTCTGCATGTTGGCCCTGGTTGAGACGCAACTCATTGGAAGAGCTGGGGCCCTATTCAAACAAAAAGGCTATCCCGATGTTTACAGTTTCACCCCCCCCCTGTTCAAAGAGCGCTGTGTACACTCTCACCTCCAGAACCATACAACCCACTACTAAATCCACGAGCTTCCCACTAGTCCCGGGGTCGTTTTCTTCAACAGATAGTATCCTCTCAATGGACTTGCAGAACAACACAGACACAGACAGTATTCTGTTAGGTCTAGCTCCTTTCCTCACATGTACTGTACCATACAGTACAATGGGCTAATTATCTTGGCGAATTCTAATCACCTGTCTACAACAGAGGAAGTTATACCAGTCACAAGAATGAGTGAGGTGCAGGATTTAATGATTGTCTCTACTACAGGTACTGAGTGATGAATGGTGGTCCAATCACAGACAGAGTACCCACGCACCACAGTCTTAATCATAGGGCAGGGCATTGGCTGACAACATCAAGTGATTGTTGTTCATACAAAACCAAAGGAAAAGCTTTATAACATTACGCTACAGTGAAACTACAGTGAAATGCTTCCCTTTCAAACTCTACAAAACAGGGCAGTAATCGATATCAAAATCGTATGACTAACGAAACACCTGCAGTACCAGTCAAACATTTGGACACGCCTACTCCTTCCAGGGTTTTCTTTATTTGGACTATTTTCTAATAATAATAATAATAATAATACATTGTAGAATAATAGTGAAGACATTAAAACTATGAAATAGCACATATGGAATCGTGTAGTAACCCAAAAAGTGTTTTTGCAAAAACTGTTGGCATTCTCTCAATCGATTCTCAAAGAGTGTGCAAGGCTGTCGTCGAGGCAAAGGTTGGCTACATTGAAGAATCTCAAATATAACATACATTTAGATTTGTTTAACGCTTTTTTGGTTACTACATGATTCCATATGTGTTATTTCATGGTTTTGAAATAAGAAATAAGAGAGGAAGCTATATATACAGGGTCAGTTACAGTACCACATTTACAATGTGCAGGGATACTGGAGTACTTGAGGTAGATATGTACAGATATGTAGGCGTGTGTGTGTGTGTATCAGTCAGTCAGTCAGTCACCTGGTAACCAAGTGGATCCAACTCCTCTGTGTCTTGTGGAGCGGTAGGTAGATACTCATATCTCCCGTTGTCACGGTGATCACGAGGCAGACTCATGTGGCTGCAGTAGTGTCTGAGAGAGAAAGGAAGATAGAAGAGAGAGAATAAGAGAAGAGAGAGAGATATGCAGTCATCAAATCTAACAATTAGTGGAGGCAGATATTAGTGAATTTTTATAGACATTTGAAGTGTGTGTGTGTGTGTGTGTGTGTGTGTGTGTGTGTGTGTGTGTGTGTGTGTGTGTGTGTGTGTGTGTGTGTGTGTGTGTGTGTGTGTGTGTGTGTGTGTGTGTGTGTGTGTGTGTGTGTGTGTGTGTGTGTGTGTGTGTGTGTGTGTGTGTGTGTGTGTGTGTGTGTGTATCTGTGACTGTACCTGTCCTGGTAGGCAGGGTTGACCCTGGGCATGGTTCCGGCTGCTGTGACACCCAGACTGCGCAAGGCCAGGTGGGGGGGCAGGGTGAGAGGCTCCCAGTGTCTCTCAGTCTGTGTGCTGCAGTCCTGTAGTCCATAACCCCTCCCACGCTGGCTCTTGATCTGCAATGTGATTGGCTGCTCATAGGCAGCCAGGATTCTAAGAGCATCGCGTTTACTCAGGTGGGAAAGATCCCGTTTGGTCAGTTGACTCAGATCCCGCCCACTGACCTGTGAGGAAACACAAAGAGACACATGACACCCTATTCCCCATATAGTGCACTAGGTTACATATTGTGGGGGTTCAGAGTTCACTCATCCACTCTGTAGAGCACTTCATCACTACTTATATTTCTGAGAGGTATTGATATGTTGAATGCTGCCTGTTTGAACTACTGGCATACAGCTCGGACACCCATGCATACCCCACAAGACATGCCACCAGAGGTCTCTTCACAGACCCCAAGTCCAGAACAGACTATGGGAGGAGTACAGTACTACATAGAGCCATGACTACATGGAACTCTATTCCACATCAAGTAGCTCATGCAAGCAGTCAAATCTTTAAAACAGATAAAAATACACCAACCTCTTGAAGATAGGGGGCACTATTTTTATGTTTTTAAAAATAACGTTCTCAAAGTAAACGGCCTATTTCTCAGGACCAGATGCTAGAATATGCATATAATTGACAGATTAGGATAGAAACACTCTAAAGTTTCAAAAACTGTCAAAATATTGTCTGTCAGTAGAACATAACTGATATTGCAGGCGAAACCCTGAGAAAAATCAAACCAGGAAGTGGCTTCTATTTTGAAAACTCCATGTTCCATAGCCTTCCATTGCTCCATTTAAAGGGATATCAACCAGATTCCTTTTCCTATCGCTTCCTCAAGGTGTCAACAGTCTTCAGACATAGTTTCAGGCTTTTATTTTGAAGAATGAGCGTGAATGACCACATTGCGTAAGTGGATAGGTGGGGGCTCTGAATGAATTGTGCGCAAAAGAGAAAGGCGGCCATTGTTGCTCTCGGTAGTAGTGAAAAGCCAACTGTCCCGGTTGATATATTAACGAATAGATATTTGAAAAACACCCTGAGGATTGATTATAAAAAACGTCTGACATGTTTCTGTAGACATTATGGATATAATTTGGAATTTTTGTCTGCGTTGTCGTGACCGCTATTTCCGGTGGATTCCTGGGCATAACGCACCAAACTAACGGAGGTATTTGGATATAAAAAAGATCTTTATGGAACAAAAGGAATATTTGTTGTCTAACAGGAAGTCTCGTGAGTGAAAACATCCAAAGATCATCAAAGATAAACGATTAATTTGATTGCTTTTCTGATTTTTGTGACCAAGTTACCTGATGCTAAATGTACTTATTGTTTTGTTGAGCGATCGATAAATTTACACAAACGCTTGTATTGTATTCGCTGTAAAGCATAATTTCAAAATCTGAGACGACAGGTGGATTAACAAAAGGCTAAGCTGTGTTTTGCAATATTGCACTTGTGATTTCATGAATATGAATATTTTCTAGTAATGTTATTTTACTGTGGCGCTATACTATTCAGCGTTGCTGATGACAATTATACCGGATCCGGGATGGGTGGTTCAGAGAGGTTAAGGAACAGCGGGGACTGTGAAGCAACACAAACACAGGCACAGACACATGCTTACAAACACACGATAACACATGCACTATACACACGTGTACACACTGATTTTGTGTTGTAGCTATGTGGTAGTAGAGTAGGGGCCTGAGGGCACATACTTAATATGTTGTGAAATCTGTTGTGAATGTATTGTAAGGTTTTCAAAAAAATGTATAACTGCCTTAATTTTGCTGGACCCCAGGAAGTGTAGCTGCTGCCTTGGCAGGAAGTAATGGGGAACCATAATACATACAAACACAAATACAAATCAAGGGAGGGGATGCAAAGCTGAGAACTAAGAGCATATCAGTGTTCCAACCCAAGAGGACAAACAAAACCTTTGGAATTCAATATCTGGCTTCTGCAATGAATCACTCCCGATTCCAAGCATAGCACCAGAGCCATGACACTAGAGCCGCGAGCCAACAACACCATAACCTAACCAGAGTGACACAGTTGTACACAGGATCTCTTAACTACAGTACATCACTAACACGACTCACCACCTACTACAATACACACAGCTACAGAGACAGAGAGAGAGAGAGAGTAAAGAGAGGGAGAAAGAGAAATAGAATGAGAGAGAGAGAGAGTGCAATAAATTGATTTACTGTGAAGGTTGCAGAGAAAGCATGGTGTGTGAGGATATCGTCTATCTCTGTGAGTGTAACGGCAAAATGTGTTGCGTTTACAATTGAATCATGTGTGTTTGTGATTGTGTATATGAGTTAGAGCTTGTTTGTGCATCTGTGTGTCGACATGATCTGGAGCGATTTTCCTGACATGCTAGCCCCACGAGGAGACACCCAGCCAAGCACACATCCAGCCTTATCTGAGGCATGCTGTAACACACACACACACACACACACACACACACACACACACACACACACACACACACACACACACACACACACACACACACACACACACACACACACACACACACACACACACACACACACACACACACACACACACACACACACACGAACACACCAAACATACACATTTCACAAAGCTAGAGAGATGTAATTTAATGGTTTTATCCATGCAGTCCACTGTCCACACACACTCTCACACACAATGGCAGGATTATGGTGGCCTTTTACTGCGGACCATGTGCACTGATACAAAATGCCATCTGTACAGAGAAGCTCTGTGGGTGAAGAGTCAGGAGACTGCACTGCAAAACAATCTTGTTGTTTTTACAGTACTATACAATAACACTAACAGTAAAGTACCATATTCATTATTTACGGTAAATTGCTGTAAATGGCAATGCACTCTGGGTGATATTAGGCGTAAACAGTTCATGATCATGTAAATTCCTCAAGAAACCTTGGTTTAACAGTACATTACTGTAACCACACAGCATTGTGGTACTAGCAATTGGTAACTCTGAGTGATCGGATGGAGCGACATCAAGGTCTGAAGTGAATCAACCAAACAAGGTGTGTACAACATTTATATGATTTACAAATTAATTACACTGAATATTACACTTAAATGGAAAACTGTTATTTAGACAGTAAAATTGTACATTTATTAACAGTAAAATACTGTCAACGGCATATTGTAAATGATGGTGCATTGTGGGAAAATGTTGTGGGCAGATAAAGAATTGCTTTATTTTGAATTCCACCCCACAGAATACATTAGCGTACTGTATTTTTGGAGCGCCAAAAGCCTTTTGATCACTAGTTGTTGCATGGTATTGTTTTTAATGTCTCATTCACATATTTTGAGGCGTGCCTTGTAAAGAGGCTACATTTGTGCTAACCGTTAGTGAGAGTGCTGTACCAATTTGAACCTGTAATATGTAACTTTTTGAGTGACCTGACCTGACCAAATTGACATAGAATTGTAGATCTGTCATTCCCATTGAAAGCAAGTCTAAGAAGCAGTAGATCTATTCTATGTGCACTATTTCCATGCACACCATTCTTATGTTTTGAGTCTTTTACTTTGGTTTTGAACACCAGCTAAAAAAGCTGAAAATACAATATTTTGGGTTTTGGAAAATATATTTCACAGCTGTTTAAATGGTACAATGATTCTCTATACTATACTTGTCTGTTTTGTGACATAAACTGAAATTAGGCAAACTATTAGAATTTTAGCAAACAGGAAATGGTTGAGCGATTTCTGCATAGTGCACCTTTAACTGCTATGTGGTACAGTAGTAGTGCCGCAACAATTTAATGGTTGAGTATTTGCCATGTCATTTCGTCTGATTTGCCCACTAGTCCCAATTTATTGAAAACATTACCTAGCAACCAATCTGCTTGCACCAATCCCATACATTACGGTTAAATACTGTAAAATACAAACCCCTTCTCCCCTCAATTGTTTATTGTTTACTCCATGTGTAACTCTGTGTTGTTGTCTGTTCACACTGCTATGCTTTATCTTGGCCAGGTCGCAGTTGCAAATGAGAACTTGTTCTCAACTAGCCTACCTTAAATAAAGGTGAAATAAATAAATAAAATGAATGAATTCATCCATTAATTCATTACAATTACTGCAAAAATATTACAGGAATGCACTGTACTGTTGTTTTACAGTAACGTACAGGCAGCCAGTTGTCTGTAAATTATAGTAAAAACAACAGTACAAAATATTACAGTAACAGTATTGGATACTGTAAAATACAGTACGGTAATATATTACCTTTTTATGGTAACTTACAGGCAACTGACTGCCTGTATGTTATTGTAAAAGCAACAGGAAATGTTGTAGAGTGTACGCATCACCCCACGGCAGATGGAGGGGGGTGAGGAGAGGAAAAGAGAGGAGAAGAGAAGAGGGTAGAGGAGATGATGAAGAGTAGAGATGGAAATATGGAGAGGGATAAATGGATAAGTGAAGAGAGAGAACGTGAGAGACAGGAGGGGAGAGGATTGAGAAAAAGAGGAGGGAAAGGGTGAAAGAGAGGAAGGAGGAGAGGGGAGAGAGAAAGCGAGAGAGATAGAGAGAAAGAGAGAGGGGGAGAGTCAGAGCGTCACAGCTCTCAGTGGTGTTGGATGGGCAAGGCTGTCACTGCTTGTAATCATCAACGCTGGTCACAAGAGGCTGCCACACACACACTGTCACGCACCCACAATTGTACCCACACACACTGTCATTTACACATGCACACACACACACACATACAAAACCTCAAATTCCCCCATCACAGAGCCTCACTATAATACACAGAGCTGAATGTTGCTGGAACAGAGACAGCAGAACAGACACGATATACGCAATCTTTCTGTAGACACAATCATTCTAGAAAATATAATAACTCTTTCACACATATGACATTTCTCTTATAATAAGATACACGCCAACCTAACTCTTATTCTGTATTCTCACACACCCACATGCTTGCATACACATATGCAAGCGTACACACACACACACACACACACACACACACACACACACACACACACACACACACACACACACACACACACACACACACACACACACACACACACACACACACACACACACACACACACACACACACACACACACACACACACACACAGCAGGCAGCAGGCATCATGTCATGGTGTGTATTCTGTTCCGTTATTCCCCATTTCCTTGATCATGTACATGACACCCACACATCACCACATCCCTAACTCTATATCCCATCTACACAGATACGCCACACACCCACATAGATGCACATACAGTACGCACGCACAAAGCATGCACACACACTCACACACAGATTTAGAAGGGTGCACACTAACCCCCAATCCATCGCCGAACCACGGCCCTGAGAGCCGACAGCCCATTGCCACGGCAACGGATGAGCGCCAAGTCTGAGGTTTCCCTCTGTTCTAAAGAGGAGTCCGGTGAACGAGAGGAGGAGGAGGAGAAAGAGTGACGAAGTATTCAGCATAGATCCTTGTGCTCCAGCAGAGATCGAGAGAAAGATCACGCTCTCGCTCTCTCTCTATCTCGCTCTCCCTCCTTCGCGCTCTCTGTTTCTCCCTTGTTCTCTCTTTCTACTTCTCTCTCCTCCCTACCAGAGGCAGAGGCAGCCTCTGCTAAAATCCAGAGAGACAGAAACAGCTTCCACTGACACACAGAGGATCTCAGCACTCTCTTCTCCTCAGCTCTCTTTCCACTCTCTCTTTCTCTCGCCCTCACACACACACAAGCTCGCATCCCTCTCTCAGCTGTCATTATACCCCCCCTCTATCTATTACACTCTCTCTCCTTCCCTCTCTCTCCCTCCCTCCCGCTTTCCCTCCCTCCTTCTGTGCCAGCCTTGTGTTGAGGCTCCACCCCTTCTTGCATAGTAACCCGGCTGGAGTGTGAATGTATGCACGCACACACGCACTCTCTCTCTCTCTCTCTCACACACACACACACACACACACACACACACACACACACACACACACACACACACACACACACACACACACACACACACACACACACACACACACACACACACACACACACACACACACACACACACACACACACACACACACACACACACGCGCACACACACACACACACTGTGATTGGTCACCTCTCACATTGTGAGACTAGGGGGTAGAGGACAGGAGAGGAGGGGTACCCTGCCCCTTCCCCCTGCAAAGTTTTCCTCTGTTGGAGGGAGATTCTTCTCTGTCTAATAGAGGTTCTCCCTCCCTCCCTCCCCTGTTCTTATGCTCTTATTTTGTCTCCATCTCCCTCCTTTCCTGCATAATTCTCTCCTTCTCTCTTCTGTATCTCCCCCTCTCTCTTCTCTCTCTCCTGTATCTCCCCCTATCTCTTTCTCTTTCTCCTGAATCTCCCCCTCTCTTTCTCTCTCTCCTGTATCTCCCCCTCTCTCTTACTCTCTCTCCTGTATCCTCCCCCTCTCTTTCTCTCTCTCCTGTATCTCCCCCTCTCTCTTACTCTCTCTCCTTTATCTCCCCCTCTCTTACTCTCTCTCCTGTATCTCCCCCTCTCTCTTTCTCTCTCCCCTGAATCTCCCACCCCCTCTCTCTCTCCTGAATCGCCCCCTCTCTTTCTCTCTCTCCTGTATCTTCCACTCTCTCTCATTCTCTCTCCCTCTGCTTCTAATATACAGTTATCCTCCTTGTTATCCCTCCCTCACCATGCTCACTCCCTCCTGCTCTCCCTCCCTCTTTCTCTCCCTCAGGTGCAGGAGTATGGCTGCAGAAGCTGTTTATTATGTACAAGCAACATGAGCTAGAGGGGGGAACCCTTTTCTCCCCAATTGAACATAGGAAGCAGCTCACATATGAACAACAATATTGTATGCAGTACCAGGACAGATATTGTATACATTATGTTGCTCCCGGATGTGTGCACGACACACCACACACACACACTCACTCTGAATAACCAGTTCACTGTAGCAGCGCTGCATGCTAATATGAACAGGCAGGCATGGAGATGACGGATGGATGAGAGAAGGAGTGATGATATAAATATGGAGAGATTGATAGATGAGAGATGGATGTAGGCTTGATTACATCTGACTCATCCTCTGTGGCCCCTCGCTGACTGTGTGTTGCCCTGGATACCAATGTCTGCTCGATGACTGAATGTAAACCTTGACTGTAAGGAAAGTGTGTGCTTATATGCACGTGAGTGTATGAATATGTGTGTGTGTGTCCAAAAATGTATTTTGAATTTGAGTGTGTGTGTCCTCCAGAAATGTCTGTGTTTAAGGTGCTGGCATTCTTGTTTATGAGTGTGTGTGTGTGTGTGTGTGTGTGTGTGTGTGTGTGTGTGTGTGTGTGTGTGTGTGTGTGTGTGTGTGTGTGTGTGTGTGTGTGTGTGTGTGTGTGTGTGTGTGTGTGTGTGTGTGTGTGTGTGTGTGTGTGTGTGTGGTGAAGATTCCTGCAATTGATGCATGCCTTATAAATTCTGCCATTTATATGTTGATTTGTGGGGGTGTTAGGATGAGGAAAACAGAGAGAGGAGAGGAAGGAGCAGAGATATCTCCACCACACACACATTGTAAAACGTAACAAGTTCGAGTAACCCAAACCAAAGTATTCCAGTGTTCAATACTTAAAGTAATAAAGTGAGTTCATCACCCATATGGTTATCTTTTTTTAAGTAAACTGTTTTGTGTTTTATGTACTTTTTGACACTCATTTGTATTCTGAGTTATAACGACTGAAGTTACTTAAACATGAATCATTGTTGTAGTAACGGGTCCCTTTTACTGTCATGCAGGTGAATGAGGACCCAAAAGCGACTTGGCGAAAACAGAGTATTTAATCCAGAATAAACTTTACAAAACAAAAAGCATAATACTACACGTAAAGACAAGAACAGACTGGAGACTTGATCGAGAACTGCAGGTTGCCTCGGGAAGGCACTTGAACCTAGCAGACTCAGACACCTGCTCACCACGCAGCATCTGAGGGAAACACGACACGACAGGGCAAAACATTGACACAGCACGGTGAATTATAAATGAGGATCCGACGGGGCAGGTACGGGAAACAAGGAGAGAAATAGGGACTCTAATCAGGGAAAAGGATCGGGAACAGGTGTGGGAAGGCTAAATGATGATTAGGGGAATAGGAACAGCTGGGAGCAGGAACGGAACGATAGAGAGAAGAGAGAGCGAGAGAGTGAGAGAGGGAGGGGGAGAGAGAGGGATAGAAAGAGGGAAAGAACCTAATAAGACCAGCAGAGGGAAACGAATAGAATGGGAAGCACAGGGACAAGACATGATAATAAATGACAAAACATGACAGTACCCCCCACTCACCGAGCGCCTCCTGGCGCACTCGAGGAGGAATCCTGGCGGCAACGGAGGAAATCATCAATGAGTGAACGGTCCAGCACGTCCCGAGACGGAACCCAACTCCTCTCCTCAGGACCGTAACCCTCCCAATCCACTAAGTATTGGTGACCCCGTCCCCGAGAACGCATGTCCATGATCTTATGTACCTTGTAAATAGGTGCGCTCTCGACAAGGACGGGAGGGGGAGGGAAGACGAACGGGGTGCGAAGAAAGGGCTTAACACAGGAGACATGGAAGACAGGATGGACGCGACGAAGATGTCGCGGAAGAAGCAGTCGCACAGCGACAGGATTGACGACCTGGGAGACACGGAACGGACCAATGAACCGCGGAGTCAACTTACGAGAAGCTGTCGTAAGAGGAAGGTTGCGAGTGGAAAGCCACACTCTCTGGCCGCAACAATACCTAGGACTCTTAATCCTGCGTTTATTGGCGGCTCTCACAGTCTGTGCCCTGTAGCGGCAAAGTGCAGACCTCACCCTCCTCCAGGTGCGCTCACAACGTTGGACAAACGCTTGAGCGGAGGGAACGCTGGACTCGGCAAGCTGGGAAGAGAATAGAGGAGGCTGGTAACCCAGACTACTCTGAAACGGAGATAACCCGGTAGCAGACGAAGGAAGCGAGTTGTGAGCGTATTCTGCCCAGGGGAGCTGTTCTGCCCAAGACGCAGGGTTTCTGAAAGAAAGGCTGCGTAGTATGCGACCAATCGTCTGATTGGCCCTCTCTGCTTGACCGTTAGACTGGGGATGAAACCCGGAAGAGAGACTGACGGACGCACCAATCAAACGACAGAACTCCCTCCAAAACTGTGACGTGAATTGCGGGCCTCTGTCTGAAACGGCGTCTAACGGGAGGCCATGAATTCTGAACACATTCTCGATAATGATTTGTGCCGTCTCCTTAGCGGAAGGAAGTTTAGCGAGGGGAATGAAATGTGCCGCCTTAGAGAACCTATCGACAACCGTAAGAATCACAGTCTTACCCGCAGACAAAGGCAGACCGGTAATGAAGTCTAGGGCGATGTGAGACCATGGTCGAGAAGGAATGGGGAGCGGTCTGAGACGACCGGCAGGAGGAGAGTTACCCGACTTAGTCTGCGCGCAGTCCGAACAAGCAGCCACGAAACGGCGCGTGTCACGCTCCTGAGTCGGCCACCAAAATCGCTGGCGAATAGACGCAAGAGTGCCTCGAACACCGGGATGACCAGCTAACTTGGCAGAGTGAGCCCACTGAAGAACAGCCAGACGAGTGGAAACAGGAACGAAAAGGAGGTTACTAGGACAAGCGCGCGGCGACGCAGTGTGCGTGAGTGCTTGCTTAACCTGTCTTTCAATTCCCCAGACTGTCAACCCGACAACACGCCCATAAGGAAGAATCCCCTCGGGATCAGTAGAAGCCACAGAAGAACTAAACAGACGGGATAAGGCATCAGGCTTGGTGTTCTTGCTACCCGGACGGTAAGAAATCACAAACTCGAAACGAGCGAAAAACAACGCCCAACGAGCTTGACGGGCATTAAGTCGTTTGGCAGAACGGATGTACTCAAGGTTCTTATGGTCTGTCCAAACGACAAAAGGAACGGTCGCCCCTCCAACCACTGTCGCCATTCGCCTAGGGCTAAGCGGATGGCGAGCAGTTCACGGTTACCCACATCATAGTTGCGCTCAGATGGCGACAGGCGATGAGAAAAATAAGCGCAAGGATGAACCTTATCGTCAGACTGGAAGCGCTGGGATAGAATGGCTCCCACGCCTACCTCTGAAGCGTCAACCTCGACAATGAATTGTCTAGTGACGTCAGGAGTAACGAGGATAGGAGCGGACGTAAAACGTTCTTTTAGAAGATCAAAAGCTCCCTGGGCGGAACCGGACCACTTAAAACACGTCTTGACAGAAGTAAGAGCTGTGAGAGGGGCAGCAACTTGACCGAAATTACGAATGAAACGCCGATAGAAATTAGCGAAACCTAAAAAGCGCTGCAACTCGACACGTGACCTTGGAACGGGCCAATCACTGACAGCTTGGACCTTAGCGGAATCCATCTGAATGCCTTCAGCGGAAATAACGGAACCGAGAAAAGTAACGGAGGAGACATGAAAAGAACACTTCTCAGCCTTTACGTAGAGACAATTCTCTAAAAGGCGCTGTAGAACACGTCGAACGTGCTGAACATGAATCTCGAGTGACGGTGAAAAAATCAGGATATCGTCAAGATAGACAAAAACAAAGATGTTCAGCATGTCTCTCAGAACATCATTAACTAATGCCTGAAAAACAGCTGGCGCATTGGCGAGACCAAACGGCAGAACCCGGTACTCAAAATGCCCTAACGGAGTGTTAAACGCCGTTTTCCACTCGTCCCCTCTCTGATGCGCACGAGATGGTAAGCGTTACGAAGGTCCAACTTAGTAAAGCACCTGGCTCCCTGCAGAATCTCGAAGGCTGATGACATAAGGGGAAGCGGATAACGATTCTTAACCGTTATGTCATTCAGCCCTCGATAATCCACGCAGGGGCGCAGAGTACCGTCCTTCTTCTTAACAAAAAGAACCCCGCCCCGGCCGGAGAGGAAGAAGGCACTATGGTACCGGCGTCAAGAGACACAGATAAATAATCCTCGAGAGCCTTACGTTCGGGAGCCGACAGAGAGTATAGTCTACCCCGAGGAGGAGTGGTCCCCGGAAGGAGATCAATACTACAATCATACGACCGGTGAGGAGGAAGGGAGTTGGCTCGGGACCGACTGAAGACCGTGCGCAGATCATGATATTCCTCCGGCACTCCTGTCAAATCGCCAGGTTCCTCCTGAGAAGTGGGGACAGAAGAAATGGGAGGGATGGCAGACATTAAGCACTTCACATGACAAGATACGTTCCAGGATAGGATAGAATTACAAGACCAATTAATAGAAGGATTATGACATACTAGCCAGGGATGACCCAAAACAACAGGTGTGAAAGGTGAATGAAAAATCAAAAAAGAAATAGTCTCACTGTGGTTACCAGATACTGTGAGAGTTAAAGGTAGTGTCTCAAATTTGATACTGGGAAGATGACTACCATCTAAGGCAAACATGGGCGTAGGCTTGTCTAACTGTCTGAAAGGAATGTTATGTTTCCGAACCCATGCTTCGTCCATGAAACAACCCTCAGCCCCAGAGTCAATCAAGGCACTGCATGTAGCACCCGAACCGGTCCAGCGTAGATGGACCGACATAGTAGTACAAGATCTAGATGAAGAGACCTGAGTAGTAGCGCTCACCAGTAGCCCTCCGCTTACTGATGGGCTCTGGCCTCTTACTGGACATGAATTAACAAAATGTCCATCAAATCCGCAATAGAGGCACAGGCGGTTGGTGATCCTCCGTTCCCTCTCCTTAGTCGAGATGCGAATCCCTCCCAGCTGCATGGGCTCAGTCTCAGAGCCAGAGGAGGGAGATGGTTGCGATGCGGAGCAGGGAAACACCGTTGATGCGAGCTCTCTTCCACGAGCCTGGTGACGAAGATCTACCCGTCGTTCTATGCGGATGGCGAGAGCAATCAAAGAGTCCACACAGGAAGGAACCTCCCGAGAGAGAATCTCATCTTTGACCACTGTGTGGAGTCCCTCCAGAAAACGAGCGAGCAGCGCCGGCTCGTTCCAGTCACTAGAGGCAGCAAGAGTACGAAACTCTATAGAGTAATCAGTTATGGATCGATCACCTTGGCATAGGGAAGCCAGGACCCTAGAAGCCTCCCCACCAAAAACTGAACGGTCAAAAACCCGAATCATCTCCTCTTTAAAGTTCTGGTAATTGTTAGAACAATCAGCCCTTGCCTCCCAGATAGCTGTGCCCCACTCTCGGCCCGGCCAGTAAGGAGTGAAATGACGTAAGCAACCCGAGCTCTCTCTCTAGAGTATGTGTTGGGTTGGAGAGAGAACACAATCTCACACTGGGTGAGAAAGGAGCGGCACTCAGTGGGCTGCCCGGAGTAGCAAGGTGGGTTATTAACCCTAGGTTCTGGAGGCTCGGCAGGCCAGGAAGTAACAGGTGGCACGAGACGAAGACTCTGGAACTGTCCAGAGAGGTCGGAAACCTGAGCGGCCAGGTTCTCCACGGCATGGCGAGCAGCAGACAATTCCTGCTCGTGTCTGCCGAGCATGGCTCCTTGGATCTCGACGGCAGTGTTACGAGCGTCTGTAGTCGCTGGGTCCATTCCTCGGTCGGATCCTTCTGTCATGCAGGTGAATGAGGACCCAAAAGCGACTTGGCGAAAACAGAGTATTTAATCCAGAATAAACTTTACAAAACAAAAAGCATAATACTACACGTAAAGACAAGAACAGACTGGAGACTTGATCGAGAACTGCAGATTGCCTCGGGAAGGCACTTGAACCTAGCAGACTCAGACACCTGCTCACCACGCAGCATCTGAGGGAAACACGACACGACAGGGCAAAACATTGACACAGCACGGTGAATTATAAATGAGGATCCGACGGGGCAGGTACGGGAAACAAGGAGAGAAATAGGGACTCTAATCAGGGAAAAGGATCGGGAACAGGTGTGGGAAGGCTAAATGATGATTAGGGGAATAGGAACAGCTGGGAGCAGGAACGGAACGATAGAGAGAAGAGAGAGCGAGAGAGTGAGAGAGGGAGGGGGAGAGAGAGGGATAGAAAGAGGGAAAGAACCTAATAAGACCAGCAGAGGGAAACGAATAGAATGGGAAGCACAGGGACAAGACATGATAATAAATGACAAAACATGACATTTACTTCAATTATATAATTTTTGTGTAAGTAGTAGTTCTGACGAGTCATTTTCAGTGGTCATGTCTTAATGTTTAATATTGTTTTATGTATTCAATGATTTGTTAATTATAACCCACCTTAGCAGTCATTGCAGGATTCGGCATTCGTCTCTGTCGTTAAGAGTGGTGCTCGCGACCTTGATCTTGTTCTTCTTCTTTACATTTGTAATGGCATATCACAACCAACTGGAAGGTTCATACACCATCACTTACCGTTCTGGAGTGTGAGGCCTCCCTATTCATCCATTTCTCTAATCCAGCCCTGTGTTTCCACCTGCTGTTCTGGAGTGTGAGGCCGGCCACGGCCTCCCTATTCATCTATTTCTCTAATCCAGCCCTGTGTTTCCACCTGAATTCATTACACTTTGTGACACAAAAAGGGAAGGGAAAAAGGGAAGAAATATTGCCCTGCCTACTAACCCCACATCCATTCAAATCTTACTGAAGCACAATCTTATCTTGGCTGTCAGTTGGGCAGACAGTGTCTTCTCTGTTTCACTCCACTGGACACACACTGGTTGAAGCAATGTTGTTCCCACGTCATTTAAACAAAATTAAGTTGACCCAACGTGAACTAGACATGGAATTGACTTCTATGCCCAGTGGGACCACGCTCTCCACCGGGTCTGCGTGGCACCAAACGGAGGGCGTCACAAATGCACGACCTTGTTGATGGTGGGAATTGGTTGTCTCATTATTGAACGTCAATTATCTCCACGAATTTATATGCGTTCATCATGACTTAAAATTCTGAAGTTGAGAGAAATTGCAACAATGTAATTGTTCTATATCAGCACAAACCAGATATATATATATATATATATATATATATATATATATATTTTTTTTTTTATTTTTTATCCAATACCAATGTGTCTGACAACTACTTTATTATTTTAAGTAAAGACGCAAAATATAATAAAATCTAGTTAGAACTACTTATTCAAATGTTAGATTGACTTTAAACTACAAAATAATTTTTACTTGTAAAAACTCAATAACTTGATATTAGCCAAACACAAATAAATAAAGTTGCATTTACTCAACAACATTACTCAAAAACATTTAAATGATAAGATATATTATAGACTGAGTCTATTGACCATCGGGGATGCCTGAGTAGCCACTAATACATTTCTTTAAGGAGGCAGGCAGGTATGTTTTACTGTGCACACACAAACGCACACGCACTCACACACACGCACGCACGCACGCACACGCACGCACGCACGCACGCACGCACGCACGCACGCACGCACGCACGCACACACACACACACACACACACACACACACACACACACACACACACACACACACACACACACACACACACACACACACACACACACACATTTGTGTCTGATCAACAGAGTATAGTCTACCACTATATGAGGCAAAATACCCATGAAAACTAGCGGTCGGAAATGTTCCAATTTTTTTTCTACTATTCATATCATCCAGAAATACTACATATCCGGGCTGTGTTTTGTGTAGGCTTACCCTGCCTTGACGTTTTGATAACAGAGTAAATCTCTCTCGGACAAGGTGACTTTTATCAATATACAGTGGTGCAAAAAAGTATTTAGTCAGCCACCAATTGTGCAAGTTCTCCTACTTAAAAAGATGAGAGAGGCCTGTAATTTTCATCATAGGTACACTTCAACTATGACAGACAAAATGAGTAGAAAAAAACCCAGAAAATCACATTGTAGTATTTTTTTAATGAATTTATTAGCAAATTATGGTGGAAAATAAGTATTTGGTCAATAAATAAAGTTTATCTCAATACTTTGTTATATACCCTTTGTTGGCAATGACAGAGGTCAAACGTTTTCTGTAAGTCATCACAAGGTTTTCACACACTGTTGCTGGTATTTTGGCCCATTCCTCCATGCAGATCTCCTCTAGAGCAGTGATGTTTTGGGGCTGTTGCTGGGCAACATGGAATTTCAACTCCCTCCAAAGATTTCAGTTTGCTAGTGATGTCTAAGCCGAGGAACTAGAAGCTTTCCACCTTCTCCACTCCAGTCTCCTCAATGTGGATGGGGGGTGCTCCCTCTGCTGTTTCCTGAAGTCCACGATCAGCTCCTTTGTTTTGTTGATGTTGAGTGAGAGGTTTTGTATTGGACCTTTATAGATGCAGACCCGAAGACATTCAAGCAGCATTTTGAGAGAAAGTATCCCAAGTCTCCGATGGTCCCGGTAACGGTTAACGTGCAGGTCTAATCGACCACACACTCAAATGGAGCTACAGCTGGGGTTCAGATTCTTCCATCATTTACACACAGTAGACATAGTGTAAACCACCATGTCAACCAAATGCTGTCCTCAATGCTTAAGTTGTATTGTCTATGGCTCAGTTCGTGGAAACACTGTGATCGCTCATCATCTTTAATGACAAACCCTCTCTCTAGCTACCCTTTATTCCACACTATGCCTTTTATGCCCTATGGTCCCTCAACTTCAGACAATTTGGAACTCTCTATCTTATTTGTATTTTTATTCATTTATTTATTTCACCTTTATTTAACCAGGTAGGCAAGTTGAGAACAAGTTCTCATTTACAATTGCGACCTGGCCAAGATAAAGCAAAGCAGTTTGACACATACAACAACACAGAGTTACACACGGAGTAAAACAAACATACAGTCAATAATACAATAGAAAAAGCAGTATATATGCAATGTGAGCAAATGAGGTGAGATAGCTAAAGGCAAAAAAAAAGGCCATGGTGGCGAAGTAAATACAATATAGCAAGTAAAACACTGGAATGGTAGATTTGCAGTGGAATAATGTGCAAAGTAGAAATAATGGGGTGCAAAGGAACTAAATAAATAAATACAGTAGGGGAAGAGGTAGTTGTTTGGGCTAAATTATAGATGGGCTATGTACAGGTGCAGTAATCTGTGAGCTGCTCTGACAGCTGGTGCTTAAAGCTAGTGAGGGAGATAAGTGTTTCCAGTTTCAGAGATTTTTGTAGTTCGTTCCAGTCATTGGCAGCAGAGAAATGGAAGGAGAGGCGGCCAAAGGAGGAATTGGTTTTGGGGTTGACCAGAGATATACCTGCTGGAGCGCGTGCTACAGGTGGGTGCTGCTATGGTGACCAGCAAGCTGAGGTAAGGGGGGACTTTACCTAGCAGGGTCTTGTCCGAGAGAGATTTACACGGATATCAAAACGTCATGCCAGGGTAAGCCTACACAAAACACATCCCTTATTTGAAGTGTTTCTAAAATCCGAAATGTATATAATGAATTGTGAAAAAACGATTGAAAACATTTCCATGTTTGACTGCCAGGTTTTATGGGTATTCTGATGTGTCCACTGTGGGGCTCAAGTAGTATACATTTGAACTTCTTGCCTCTTCCTGCTGGAATTAATTTAGTTAGGTATAGGACTCCAAATATTACTACAGAGAAATAGCATACAGATATGTCATGTTAGTTCATGTTACAGCATGCTATCTTTTAAAATAATTATTCCCCTAAAATAAATTGTATTATAAATATTGACCAGAGCAGTCCCAAAGTGAAATAATGAAATTATAACCAAGCAAGCCGACATTATAAACAAGCAAGCCCTGTTAAGGCTAAGAGGACTGGACGCTTGCTGAGTCCCTTCAGCATGACCTCCTAAATCTGTTTTCTGCTTTGCTTTGGCACTGGTTAGGCTGAAACAACGCTGCCTGGTCTGGCCTCTCCTCTATCTGCACAGGGACGCCACACTGAGCAACCCCTAATGAGGTTGGTGTGTATCATCAGGGTCAGCACCCAGCCTCATCCCTCTCTTTTCGACTAGGGAGGTAGAGGGAGGATGAGGGGGGCCGGCGAGGATGAGAGAGGGCAAGGGACGGATGAAGACGGATATGAAGGATGAAGGAGGATGAGGAGGAATGAGGAAGGAGATCGAGGGAGGAAGGACAGGGTGGATGAGGAAGTGAGAGTCTGAGGGGAGGGAGAGGATGGTGAAGATGGACAAAGGGCCTGGGTTCACCCTGAGGCTGAGGAAAGGAGTCACACAGAGACAAGGCGGAACAATATAAAACAAGCCACGAGAAGCAAATATGAGAGATGAGAGGCATTCACTTAAATATCACTTGCATAGCCATACCCATCTCTCGCTCTGTTTGCGTCTGAGAAATTTGAATAGTTTTCTCTGAAGAGACAAATATCAGCAAATGACAAAGGAAACGTCCTCCATCATATATGGAATACACTGATTGTTTCTGTTTCTTTACTTTTCTACACGTCTTGTCATGTATCCCTGTTGTAACTGCATAATGTGTGCAGTAAACAGTTCAGTACTCAGCTCTGAACAGGTATTGTTATGCAGGTGAATGAGGACCCAAAAGCGACTTGGCGAAAACAGAGTCTTTAATCCAGTAAAGGAAATATGCAATACTCCTAGACAAATCGGAGCGGTAAATAAAGCATAAAAAAACAATTCCACTCGTAATGACAAGAACAGACTGGAGACTCGATCATAAACTGTAGGTTGCCTCGGGAAGGCACTTGACCGTAGCAGACTCAGACACCTGCTCACCACGCAGCATCTGAGGGAAACACGACACGACAGGGCGATACAAAGACACAGCACGGTGAACAATATACAAGGATCCGACAGGACAGAAACGGAAAACAAGGGGAGAAATAGGGACTCTAATCAGGGGAAAAGATAGGGAACAGGTGTGGAAAGACTAAATGATTGATTAGGGGAATAGGAACAGCTGGGAGCAGGAACGGAACGATAGAGAGAAGAGAGAGAGGGAGGGAGAGAGAAAAAAGGGAACGAACCTAAAAAGACCAGCAGGGGGAAAACGAACAGAGGGAAAAGCAAAATGACAAGACTGACAAGACAATATAAGACAAAACATGACAGGTATAGCCTAGCGGTTAAGAGCATTGGGCTAGTAACTGAAAGATCGCTGGTTCAAATCCCTGTGTGGAAAAAGTTGCCCTTCATCAAGGCAGTTAACCCCCAACAACAACTGCTACTTGGGTGCTGATGATGTTAATTAAGGCAGCCCCTGCACCTCTCTGATTTCGTTACATTTTATATTTTTAATTTTACTAGGCAAGTCAGTTAAGAACAAATTCTTATTTTCAATGACAGCCTAGGAACAGTGGGTTAACTGCCTGTTCAGGGGCAGAACGATAGATTTGTACCTTGTCAGCTCGGGGATTTGAACTTGCAACCTTCCGGTTGGTTACTAGTCCAACGCTCTAACCACTAGGCTACCCTGCGGAAGACACGTTTCAGTTGAAGGCATTTAGTTGCACAACTGACTGTGTATCCCCTTTCATGTCTACCAACTCCCCCTGGTCGCTACGATATGCGATTCACATTACTGTACCCACATTCTCTTGGGCATTATCACTCTATTGTGCTGAACACAACCACCCCCAATGCACCCCTGGTTTCACTGTCTGTTTGATTAGGTGAGAGTTTAGCGGTGATATTATTATGCTAATAAGAATCCCCTTCACCTGCAACCATTACCCAATGACGTGAGAATCAGCCGTTGACGCAGTGAAACTTCTTCCAATCAACAGCCACCTATCATCTGAAGCATCGTCAATGGTCACTAACGATCATTCCAGTTTTCTGCCAGGCTACAATTAATCAAGTCAAATAGGCATTAGGAGTCAGCATGACAATTGATTAAATGTCTCGCCATGAAGAACTGGGTCTGTGTAGGCAGCATCTCAACAGTTTTGTCCATATTGCTTTCACATATCCAGTCTCATGTGCAGGGGACAACTATTCCGACTGAAATTGTGATTTTGGCAAAGTCTTGACCAGAGCAGAATACGTTTGTTTATCTACGTTTCACATTGACACAGAGAACCTGCCTGCTCATCTCTCAACCTTAAGGTTTCATGGCCCCATTCCATGGTCTGGAAGAAGTCTTACCATTAGTAAGGAGCCATCAGGAAGGAGAGGAGAGCACTGTAAACACACCACCTCAGAAAAGGCTCATGTCATTTATTTATTCACTCCCTTTTCCCAGAACTCTCCACTCACTAACGAGAGCAACACAGATCTGCACTTTCCAGGAGCTTGTCTCAAATATTCTTACTTGGCACACACACTCACACACACACACACACACACACACACACACACACACACACACACACACACACACACACACACACACACACACACACACACACACACACACACACACACACACACACACACACACACATACATACGCGCGCACACACACACACACACACACAAACATACGCGCGCACACACACACACACACACACACACACACACACACACACACACACACACACACACACACACACACACACACACACACACACACACACACACACACACACACACACACACACACACACACACACACACACTGGTCTGTTTGAAAAGCTCTCTTGCATTTGCAATCTTTTCCTCAACACTGTCAATTGGTGTTACATATACATCGTCCTCCACTCCACCCGCAGATACAGAGAGCCCAGTCTGGGGTTTAAATCACTGTACTGGTGGCACAATACCTGGAAACACGCTGCCACCTTCTCCTGTTCCGCCATTTAGTTTTTTTTATCCCCTTGGTACTATTTTCACAAGGATTTGGTCAAATTTCACAAAACTCAAAACAGAACATCAAAAAGGCTGTTTTTTCAAAACTCTAAGCATATTTTCAATTGACTAAGTACAACACACAAAATCCCACAATAACCTTTTCATCAAACCTAATCAGTGTTTCATCTAGAAATACCTGTAAAAAATGGGCACCGGTTAGTCGATGTAATTGAGGTAATATGTACATGTGGGTAGAGTTAAAGTGACCATACATAGTTAAAGTGACCATACATAGATAATAAACAGAGTAGCAGCAGCATAAAATAGGGGTCTGGGTAGCCCTCTGATTAGCTGTTCAGGAGTCTTATGGCTTGTGGGTAGAAGCTGTTAAGAAACCTTTTGGGCCTAGACTTGGCGCTCCGGTACCGCTAGCCGTACAGTAGCAGAGAGAACAGTCTATGACTGGGGTGGCTGGGGTCTTTGACAATTTTTAGGGCCTTCCTCTGACACCACCTGGTATAGAGATCCTGGAATGGCGGAAAGCTTGGCCCCACAGTAATATACTGGGCCGTACGCGTCGCCCTCTGTAGTGCCTTGCGGTCGGAGGCCGAGCAGTTGCCATGGCAGGCAGTGATGCAACCAATACTCTCGATGGTGCAGCTGTAGGACCTTTTGAGGATCTGAGGACACATGCCAAATCTTTTCAGTCTCCTGAGGGAGAATAGGCTTCGTCGTGCCCTCTTCATGACTTTCTTAGTCTGTTTGGACCATGATAGTTTGTTGGTGGACACCAAGGTGGACACCAAGGAACTTGAAGTTCTCAACCTGCTCTATTGCACGGGGGCCCCCGTGTTGAGGATCAGCGTAGCAGATGTTTTGTTACCTACCCTTACCATCTGGGGGCGGCCCGTCAGGAAGTCCAGGATCCAGTTGCAGAGGGAGGTGTGTAGTCCAAGAGTTGCAGACGGAGGTGTAACCGTTTGGTAGACCAATAGATTTTAAACTGGTTTGTGTACTAATAATGGATTTTGAGAACTACAGAAAAAAAGGTGTGTTTGTAAAGTATAAACATCTCAATTACATATATTGTACATGATAAACATACATGATAAAAACTCATCATTGCTAATTGATTTCACATAGTGGTAACTATAATTGGTCACCATATAAAAGGGTGTTTGCTGGATAAACAGCAAGGGAGACGAAGAAATCAAAGAGCCTGTGGCAAAGGTGCCCTTCAGAGAGGTGGTCATGGGCCCCATCAAAGAGGTGGACATCAGACTGAGGGAGGCAGATGGCAGGGAACTGTTGTGTTTTATGATGTCCGGGCCATCGTAGATGACCATGCCTTACCATGGCAGCGGCAGCCAGATTAGTTCACCCAAATCTGAAAAGATCAACTGTCAATTCGATCATGAGAACATTTCGTCAAGAAAAACCGGTAAGTCTGCAGGATATGCACTATGCTTTACCATTACATTTACATTAAATTACATTTATAATACATGTAAATTCACAGAATATGTTACAGTATTCTTACCGTATGATCTATTGACAGTATACTATGTTCCACCCTCAGAATTTACAGAGGACCCCATGGTAGTGACCGTGGCCATGGGCTGACAGTGGCCGTGTACTTGTGAACCATCACAAGTATATCTTTGTTGATGAAGTGGGCTTCAACCTGAACAAAACTGGACACCGTGAGCAGAACATCATCGGCCCACACTCTCCTTTCCTCAACCCTACTGAGGAATGTTTTTCAGCATGAAGCTGAGTACGATCACCATTCCAATGAGCGTGCCACCCTCCCTCTGGCCATGTATGAGGCATGCGCCGACTTCAATGCAGACCAATGTCAAGCTTGGATTCGCTTTGCCAAAAGTTTTTTTCCCGCGGTGCATGAACAATGAGGCCAAATGCACAAGACAGGCTTGATGCAAATGAATGCGTGCTAAACGTTGTTTTATTGTCATTCATTTAATTTGTTACATCTCATTACAGACAGTACACCTATGTTGCAATTATATCTGAAAATGTAATGTTTTTTGTTTCGCACAAATTATTGTAGAGGATGTCTTCATTGATCAGACCTTTGACTACACATTGGATAGATATTATGGAAATTATAGGTTTTCTGTCAATTTTATTGGGTAATGTAAGTCTATTGCCTAATGTGAAAACCGTGTAATCGACTGTAATTTACAGGACTGGAGCATATTACTTTCAGCACTTCTAAGGGCGATTTGAAACACGTATCTTGCATTGTTTGCTATTGGATTAACTGGTAGTTAAAACGACTAAATTGAAAAGATATCGGTATGTTGTGTTTTGGTGATTAAACCAATGTTCTCATTACATTTCACAATAAACTTAGATTTTGAATCAATGGTTGTGTGGTGAGAGATGTCTACAATCCAAATGAATGCACAAGGACAGGTTTTGAATGAAAGACTGGCTGCATTACAAGTGTGACATGTTTGGCATTTTGTACTAACAGTTGTGAAAATATATCACATGTGAAAATAGTAGCAAAGCAAAAAAAATTATAATAATAATAATTTCAAATCAGACTGCATCCTACTGTACAGTACAGTACACAATTGCTCACTTCTTGGCGACACTCAACTTGATACTCAACTACATTAAACACATGCATATGAGCTTTTTTTTGTAGTGGTCATGGTAATAAAATACAATGCAACACACAATTGGAGCTAAGGAATTAGTCATCTTTGGTTGGAGAAAGCAAAACGTGATCTAAACCAGGGATGGGCAACTTTGATGGGGGCTGGGCCACAAAAAATCTGAACTCATCATGGAGGTCCGCAGTGGCTCACGGGTCTATGTACGCACATCGATACCTACACATGCAGTCAGAGCCAGCTCGAGCCTTTTGTGGGCCTTAAGCGAAATTCTACGTTTTAGAGCAAATATCCTTCAATGGGGTATAGAGAAAAAATAGACGTTTTAAGGCAAGTTTGCTGCAAGTCTACACATTCTGCTCAATATGCAGAACATTTTTTTTTAAATATGCAATTCTACTTGTTTTGCCATGGGGCGAAGAGAAAATGTAGGAGTTTTACATCAAATTTCCTGCAATTCTAAAAATATTGCCATAGGGTGGAGAGAAATGTTTGCAGTATTTAATATGATATCTGAGTGAGAGTGACTAACAAAATCAATGGGAGCCCCCCTGTCGGTAATCCACCTGGCTACCCCTCCCCCGGTCAACTGCCCGGCACCCTCCACAGTAACCCGCCCAAGCCCCCGCCATTTCTTCTTCACCCATATCCAGATAGCTGATGTTCTGAAAGAGCTGCAAAGAGCTGCTGGACCCCTACAAATCAGCCGGGCTATACAATCTGGACCCTCTCTTTCTTAAATTATATGCCGAAATTGTTTCAACCCCTATTACTAGACTGTTCAACCTCTTTTTTGTATCGTCTGAGATTCCCAAAGATTGGAAAGCTGCCGCGCTCATCCCCCTCTTCAAAGGGGGAGACACTCTAGACCCAAACTGTTACAGACCTATATCTATCCTACCCTGCATCTCTAAGGTCTTCGAAAGCCAAATTAACAAACAGATTATTGACCATTTTGAATCACATCGTACCTTCTCCGCTATGCAATATGGTTTCCGAGCTGGTCATGGGTGCACCTCAGCCACGCTCAAGGTCCTTAACGATATCATAACCGCCATCGATAAGAGACATTACTGTGCAGCTGTATTCATCGACCTGGCCAAGGCTTTCGACTCTGTCAATCACCACATTCTTATTGGCAGACTCAACAGCCTTGGTTTCTCAAATGATTGCCTCGCCTGGTTCACCAACTACTTCTCTGATAGAGATCAGTGTGTCAAATCGGAGGGCCTGTTGTCCGGACCTCTGGCAGTCTCTATGGGGGTGCCACAGGGTTCAATTCTTGGGCCGACACTCTTCTCTATATACATCAATGATGTCGCTCTTGCTGCTGGTGATTCTCTAATCCACCTCTACGCAGACGACAGCAGTCTGTATACTTCTGGCCCTTCTTTGGACACTGTGTTAACTAACCTCCAGACGTGCTTCAATGCCATACAACTCTCCTTCCGTGGCCTCCAACTGCTCTTAAACGCAAATAAAACTAAATGCATGCTATTCAACCGATCATTGCCCGCACCTGCCCGCCTATCCAGCATCACTACTCTGGACGGCTCTGACTTAGAATATGTGGATAAATACAAATACCTAGGTGTCTGGCTAGACTGTAAACTCTCCTTCCAGACTCACATCAAGCATCTCCAATCAAAAAATAAATCTAGAATTGGCTTCCTATTTCGCAACAAAGCTTCCTTCACTCATGCTGCCAAACATACCCTCGTAAAACTGACCATCCTACCGATCCTTGACTTCGGCGATGTCATCTATAAAATAGCCTCCAACACTCTACTCAGCAAACTGGATGTAGTCTATCACAGTGCCATCCGTTTTGTCACCAAAGCCCCATATACTACCCACCACTGCGACCTGTACGCTCTTGTTGGCTGGCCCTCGCTTCATACTCGTCGCCAAACCCACTGGCTACAGGTTATCTACAAGTCTCTGCTAGGTAAAGCTCCACCCTATCTCAGCTCGCTGGTCACCATAGCAGCACCCACCCGTAGCACACGCTCCAGCAGGTATATCTCACTGGTCACCCCCAAAGCCAATTCCTCATTTGGTCGCCTTTCCTTCCAGTTCTCTGCTGCCACTGACTGGAACGAACTGCAAAAATCACTGAAGCTGGAGATTCCCATCTCCCTCACTAGCTTTAAGAACCAGCTGTCAGAGCAGCTCACAGATCACTGCACCTGTTCATAGCCCATCTGTATACAGCCCATCTATCTACCTCATTCCCATACTGCATTTATTTATTATGCTCCTTTTGCACCACAGTATCTCTACTTTCACATCCATCTTTTGCACATCTACCATTCCAGTGTTTAATTGCCATATTGTAATTACTTCGCCACCATGGCCTATTTATTGCCTTAACTCCCTTATTTGACCTTATTTGCACTCTCTGTATATATACTTTTTTTCTACTGTATTATTGACTGTATGTTTTGTTCATTCCATGTGTAACTCTGTGTTGTTGTATGTGTCGAACTGCCATGCTTTCTTGGCCAGGTCGCAGTTGCAAATGAGAACTTGTTCTCAACTAGCCTACCTGGTTAAATAAAGGTTAAATAAAAAAATAATCATTCAACCATGATTACTACAAGTTAGATAGCTGTCTGCATTGAACCTGTAGAGCAAGTTTGCAATTTTAAAACAAATTTCCTGCAATTCTACACATTTTGCCATGGGGTGGAGAGGAATGTTTACTGTTTCAAAGCTAATTTCCTGCAATTCTACACATTTAGCCGAAATGGCTAATTGAGTGACTGTCAGCGACTAAGATCACAAGAGAAAAACTGCTGATGCACAACCACATTTCGAAATTGCACCTTGTATATTCACTTATTCTGGCTCTCAATGAACAGTAAGTACATTGATCCGCGGCTTGCCCATCCCTGATCTAAACCCACAGGATCAGAAATGTAAATATTAAGCCTGTGGGGTTGAACTCTTCAATTTGCAATGGACCAGAAACCAGCCATGCCCTCATCCTGTGAGAAGACCAATATAATTTTGATTGAAAAGCTGAGCTTCTCTCACATGGCTGAGCTTCTCTCTCATGGCTGAGCTTCTCTCTCATGGCTGAGTGCAACACATCTTTTTTAGAGAAATACACACATAGAGGTGGGAGAGAGGGAGATAGTGTGTGTGTGTGTGAGAGAGAGAGAAGTAGAGAGAGAGGCAGAGAAAGATTGAAGGGAGGGAGAAAGAAAGAAACAGAAGCTGAGAGGGAAGAAGAGCGGGAGAGAGGAACAGAGAAAAAGAGGCAGAGAGAATGAGAAAGAGAGATATGTCGTGGGTGGCAAACACGACGGGGCTTGAGGGAGATGTCAACTCTCATCAGATGTGCGAGGAGAAGTGCTAAGGGGTGTGTGAGTATGCTTTCATGTGTGGGTGTGTATGTGAATGCTTATGTCCATGCATTTGTGCATGTGTGTATGTGAGTGCTTATATGTGCGTAGCTCTGTGAATATATGTGTGTGTACGTGTATATGTGTGTGCGTGTGCGCGTGTGTGTGTGTGTGTGTGTGTGTGTGTGTGTGTGTGTGTGTGTGTGTGTGTCCATGTGCATGTGTGTATATATGTGTGGGTAAAGCCCGTGACCATGCCATAATGTGTGAGAGCAGACATCACCTGAGGCTCCAGAGTACGGAGTCAGCCTCCACCTGTAGGTGGCTCCATGCTGCCCACACAGCGCGGGTATCAAAGGTCACTCAATCAGAACAGGAAGTGGCCCTGAGGCAGCAGGAATTCATGCATAGTACACAACACCTGGGTAGCATGAGTTCCTGAATTATAGGCAATACAAGCACAAACACACCTGATTCAACTAATCAGACAGGGATGATCCTAAATCTGTGGCTACAGGCTACTTCTACCTGCAGCTGTGTTCCACTTCCAATAGACCAACATGCAAAGGAAGAGAAAAGTCCCATTAGCATGGTTGGTTCCATTAGTTCATTTTGCATCAAACAGGACACATTTTTGTCTCTCTCTGTAGAGTTCAGAACTGAGTATGGGTGGGGAGAGTGGGGTCCTGAGGGCCAGATGGCTTGCTAGGAGTCAGTCCACTGTGATGACTCTGACTCTATCCATCTGTCCATCACACTCCAACACAGCCTCTCTGTCCTCAGGCATCAAACATTTATATTGCCCTTTAAATATTTGACATGACTTGAATTGTAGGTAGGCCATCAGTAAAATGTCACAGGAACACATTTGATCAGAACACCAGTCCCATGGGCTGCAGAGATCATGTGCCTCCTGTCCTGACAAACATAACTTCTCTCCACATCAGACAATTCTGTCCAGTTCTTTTGTGTTGGTACGATGGACTAGGTCACAGCGACGGGGGCCCATAAGGATCTAAAGAGATCTAAACATGCCTACATGTACTGTACAATATGAACAGTATTTCTTCCTTTTCCTTTCCACTTTCATTTGTAAAGTGTGTGGAGATCCTTTCAATACTTTTTGAATACGTTAGGATTTGATTTCGAATGCCATTGATGATTGGAATGCCCTGTTTTCACAAGCCATCCAGCCAATGTCCGAGTCTGTCACCGGAGAGCAGATCCTCAGCTCCAGGAACATTCCCAGGCAGCACATTTATTAGAGACATGATTGATACAGTAATAAGTTGGTTAGGACGTGTGTGAGGCAGTTTGAGGCAGGAGAGACTTTTCACAGCTTTCATACACTTGACAAGTGATACAGTACCTTTCATGTATAAAGTAATTAAATGGGATTTCTGAGCAAAACTGCTTAAACTTAAGAGATACAGACTGGAGTCATACAAGGTATTTGGCGTGGACTTATTATAACATGCTGGAGTTATCATATACCGCTCTGAATAAAAGAAATAGAAGGATATTCAGATTTCCTATTTCACAAAAAAAAGGCAATCATACATGCAGCCGTTTGCATTCACACACCCAGCTACAAACACACACAAAATGAGAGGAATAAACTACACATACGGAATGCAAAGTTGCAAGAAAATCAACAGCAGATCACATCAAAAAGGGGGGAAAAAAGAAAGAAAACTCCCGCTTTTGGCTGAAAATCATTCTGGTGTTGCCATGGTGAGGGGGTTCTGTGCTTGAAGCCTTCCATTACTGCGACAGTGACATCATCCCATCCAAATATAGCATAACATTTAGGAAGGGTGTCATAATACCCTCAGGAAACATCATGGGCTTATGCTGAAACACTAACTGACGATCCCTTCTAGATGGACCATGGAGAGGGGCTGGAGTCTAGCCAGGCCAGGGGTCACTCTGTTACAGTATCTATGGTCATTGTCTGGTCGAGACAGGCAACAACATCAGAGGTGTCATAACCATTGAAGCTGAGCAACCAATTACCTCCCTCACTTTCATACAAGTTTTAAGACAAATTGCCCCTTGTATATTCTTCTATTCTGGCTCTCAACAAACAATAAGTACATTGATCCGCGGCTCTACAAAAGGGGGGCCACCAGTTGCCCATCCCTGATCTAAACCCACAGGATCAGAAATGTAAATATTAAGCCGGTGGGGTTGAACTCTTCAATTTGCAATGGACCAGAAACCAGCCATGCCCTTACCTGCGGGAAGACCAATCACATACACACAACCTCAGGAGCTGCTGTGAGCATAAATGCTAAAGTTCATTTGCTATTCAGACAAGCAGGTCAAGCATGTGGTTGTGGCATTTAAGCAACAGGCAGTCGGCCACAAGAGAAAATACATCTCAGTGGCTCTGGAGAACTAGATATGGATCTTGTCCCCCATTACTACCCCACCCCACCAAAATAAATCTAACCAGAACACCATGATACTAATAGCCAGGTCAAAAGGCCCAGGAGGACAAAGAGCAAACCAGATGGCAAATACCAGAAAGTGTTTGATCTGAGGCCTATTGCTCCTGTTGAGAATGGATTTCTCATATAGCCAACATGTTCACATTGTGTTTTCTAAAATATAAGCTAATATGTTTTTTCAGACTGACGACTCACTACGCTGCGGTCTACACTGACTACAGTTCGCTGACGGGTAAAACTGCACAATTCTATTTGAATTCCCAACCACCAGATGTCACTGAAGTAGCACCAGCGGAACGGAATCACAATGCCACACACTTGAACGCTGTGATTGAACAGTTTGTCCCCCGCAGTCGAGAAAGTATTTAACCACATAAAACTGTATTGGCATTGATTCAATTAAATATGTTGTGTTTAATACTTGGATGTATACTTGGGATTAATGTGTTTGTCAATAACAGTGTGTTCATTTCACTTGGCTGAAGGGGATCGAATAACTTCTCTCGCAGCTTTTCTTCCTGGTGTAGCGTGTTTACTGTATCTGCAAAGTTTAAACAATAACTATTTTGTCATCAAACCTATTTTGAGTTGATGTCAATTGTTGTTAAAGACGGTAGTTAGTGTAGTGGAAAAACCATAAACGAGAAAAACATAAATGTTCTCGTTTAAAATTTACGGTAAGGGGTGTTTTTATCGTACTGTCGTCACAAATACTTTTAGAGCAGGGTTTGACGTCAGTTTCTATATTTGGTGTTGGACGGAACCCTATTTGCATGTTAATCCCACCACGCTCTCGGATTGTTTTCCACGATGTGAACCAATCACATCGCACAGTGTGTGCGCTTTCTCTGTGAATCCCATTGGTTAAAATGCCAATCACTCAAAAAGGGTACTTGAGTAACGTCATCCATTCTCTGTCCCTTGATAAAAAGAGGCCACAAGACGTAATGTAAGCACAAAGAGAACTTGGAAGTGCTGTTTGAGAGGCCACAGCATCAAGCGAAACATTTTTTTTTGGATAAAGAATGCTGATTGTTACGTTGGCCAGAGCCAACTTGGTGCGTTGATATTATTGCTTCTGACTTGAAGATTCCATTTACTGAAGGATTCGCCCTGGACTGGAGTGAGGCCCGCATAGCTTTTTCAGCTAGCTAGCCAACGTTAGTTTACGGTACCCCTGCCTCACACTGCATTCCTGACGAAAAAAACGTATTTTCTACGAGCTGAAGTAACTATTTTTGCGGGCAAAATGAACCAAGCATACTCTTCTAGAAGTGAAATAGGCCCCGAAGTAACGGCCGCAGCAACCTTTGTTTCCAGGCTATTGAGAACAAGAGGCTTCCTGAGCGAACACCAACTCCATGATTTCAGAGACTGTCTTCAACAGTCATTATCAGGTAATTTGGTTAGCCATTTCCTACAGAAATATATTTGCTCGGTACTAAAGTTAATGTCGAAATGGCTTCCTATACAAACTGGTTGCTTGTTTACTAGCGTCAACCTAGCTAACGTTAGCTAGCCTTTGTCTGTTCAACTGTTAGCTAGCGAACGTTCGCTTTCTGTCTTGTTTTATCGATTTAATACTTAATTTCAGCCAAATGCTCTACCTATATTAGATAATGTTGAAATACAATGCCAACCTGTTGCTTAAGTGTCTTTTTCACGATGTTTAGTCGAATGGCTTTGCTATTTTTGCAAGGCAGCAAGTTCTCGTTAGCCTAGGTAAGCTTGTCTCGAGACTACTAGTAATTAGGCCCAATCGGATCGACCAACTGTCTATTCTCGAGCATAGCTATATTTGGGGCGGCGAGCGATGTCGGCAAAAGTTGATAGGGAGTGGTATCCCATATCAGTAATTCAAACTCATTCAAAAGAGGTTGTCTTGTCTATTGCTAGCATCACCTGTTTTATTGTCTGGGGCTTTATTTTCAAAGCAGCACGTTGACTTCTAATTTCGTGTCTGTCTGAACATTTTCTCTTCACAGAGCACTACCAGAACCACTGGTTCCCTGACAGACCACAGAAGGGCTCTGGCTACCGCTGCATCAGAATGAATCATGAAATGGACCCAATCATTGGCAGGGCTGCTGGTCGGATCGGACTTACTAGCGATCAGCTCTTTGCCCTCCTTCCCCGGGAGCTGACACTCTGGGTGGACCCTTTTGAGGTCTCTTACCGCATTGGGGAGGATGGCTCCATTTGTGTCCTCTATGAGGCAGAGTCCCTAGCGCCCGCAGCAGCCCCTAGCCCTGACCCCACACACAACTGCAAGAATCAGTTTCTGATCGGTGGCCGCACTAGCCCTCCGAAGAACTACCTGATGACTGTCTCGAGCTAGTGTGGTTCAGGCACTACCGCGACGCCAAACCGCATCGGTGTGAAGGCCATCGACCACCCACAGTGATCCTTTTTGTATTTTCATTTCATAGTGTTTCCCCCTATTAAATTAACTTGATTGCTTATTTAATTGAATTTGCGTATTCTAAAAGCACCTGGTATTTGTTAGAGCGTTGGGTAGCACTTTTGAATGTTTGACTACCAGCCCATAGGCTCTAATTGCACTGCTGGGACTCTCAGTATGTAGTGTGCTTATGTGCTGTGGTATTAGCACACTACATGCAAGCATGAGCTCTGTTAAGTGTAAACACAACATCTCTGGGATTCTGATGCTAGTTTCTCATGGTGTAATAATACTTCATGCCACTTCCCACAAATGTAAACTAAAACAATCGTATAACTGGAGGCAAGTATTTGTTCAGTAACCTATACATTTACAAAAAGGTGGTTTTATAATTCAGTTCACTGCTGGTTTGTAATCTCACTGGACCACGTCACCTATATGTGCCCTAAAATCAAAGACTCAAGACAAAATGTCTGACTTCCCAGTTGCAAAAAAAGCTGCCTCTAAAAGGGTTTTACTGCCTCAATGTGATGTCTGCTGCCCAAACACCTTTGAGGAATACTGCCTAACTTTCATAGATTCTTTTTTCACAATAGTCAGTGTTAAGAAAAATTGGAGTATGTCAATCTCTCAACAAATGGCAAACGAATTTCACACCTCTTGCATCCCAGTAGACATAACATTAATTATTTAAAATGGCTTATGCTGTCAACATGTTCAAAAAGGGGTTAGGATTTTAATATTTCACTATTGTGAATTTTTGTTGTTTGTTGGGAAGTCTTCTGTTATCCCCCCCAGGTAGAATAAGCTGTGAGGTGGTTGTTGGCGTCATTTTAACGTCTAGCACTGCCAGGTAGTGTGGTGCTCTCAGCCCTCTGTAGCATCCTCTTCTTCCTACCGAGCTGTTGAGCAGCTCACCATTGCTTACTGTTCTAGACAGGGGAAGGATATAGTTTGTAAGCTATTTGAAGCACAGTAAGCATTTAAAGTAACTATTTTAAATGACTTTTGTGCATCTATAAATATTTGTACAGTTTGTCACAATTTTATTACAATAAACCTTTATGAATTCATTGTCTCTTGCTGTGGTCGGTTTCAATTTACATTTGAGTGTCCCTAATCAACACAGCTTTGCACCTGTAGCACATTGTAAGTGATCTATTCCTTTTGTGCCCAAGGGAACCTGTCAACATTACGCTTTCAATTTAACCAGTTACGAACAAAGTCTTTACAATGATGGAGAGACCCGAGTAACGCTGGGCCAATTGTGCGCCGCAATATGGGGCTCCCAACCATGGCTGGCTGTGATACAGCCTGGATTTGAACCACACAGACCTTTTGCACTGATGCTGCGTCACTCAGGATGCCCCTGCCTCTGCTCTAAGTCCATGTGTTGCTCTGAAAGGCTTGTATAGTATTTGGCAAAAAAACGGCACCTAACCATAGGGCAGGACCATTATACCCTTCTGCTCCTTTCAGGTCTGGTTGGCATGAGTGGCCTTGGGGTTTGTATGAGTGGTGCGTTAATCACTTTCTGTGTTCACTCTCAGGACCAGGCCTGTCTGTACCTCCAGCATTGGCTTAAGGGCACACCTGTGTCTGGACATGCTCTACACCAGCCACAGAGGGATCTATCGGCAGTTTCCTGGATGTAGTCATTAGGTAGAATGTCTTTTTAATATACATTTCTATTGGACAAATTCGGGTATGTCCCTCTTAAGAAACCTTCAACTGAATCTGCTTAATGACTACGCCTCTGTGTCCTGGGAGAATGTGTCAAGTTACATTATGAACCCAGCCTCTGTTTGTGCAGGCTTAATTTCTGTCAAACCCTTCGAGGGTGTTTGTGTGAACATGCACATTTGTTAGAAAGCGGCAGTCTTGAATCAGCAATCCTACCTTCTAGGACTGGAGAGGCCTTTTTGAGCCTAAACACCAGGCTAAACAGTGTTGGAAATCACAACACAGCCAATAGATCTACAGACTTAAGTAATGTTTTCTAAACCTGTATTGGCAAAGTTGCCCTCAGGTTGTGTGGGGGTAAGTACTATAAAATAAAGGACTATGAGGGTGTGTGTCTGGTTCCCCATGGTTTATTTTTGAAATGCTTTTACCTTTTTGATTTCAAACTCTTTAGCAAAAAAATATTTTGAGTTGACCTGCCCAGACAATTAAAAACTTCAGTTATGTATTCTGCAGTGTGTTTATGTAACAATGTGAGTCATACAACACAATGAATGCCAACACTCAGGGATGTTTTACCTCAAGTAATTACGAACAGAATACGCACACAGATGGAACAGGAAGGGGCTGGTATAAAGAGGAGCAGGGCTCTGTTGTGACCTCCAGTATCACGTCTAGCACACAGAGAATGAAGCCCTGCAGTGGTTACATTTCCATAAGAAACCCCTGAACCTCCCTCTCTGAGGGGCAGTCAGTGTTGCCTGGCCCTTCTCACTCTCCTCTTCTGTGCCCCTAAAACCCAGCAGTGGAGAGGGGGGAGAAAATACCAGAATGCAGCTCTCTTAAGCCTAGCTCACATTGGCAGCTGGAAGTGTATCAAATCCCAATTGTTTGCATATCTGATTCGAATCTGTTATTTTTCCTATAGCCTGAACAGCCAAAAAGCACATGGAATAGGATATTTCAAACCACATTCATAGGTGTCAGTCAGATACAAATCTGATTCCTGGTTTGCCCTCAAGTGGTTTTTAGACTTATTTGGCATAGCTTGTTGCTCACTAGCTACTCTGTTGACAGTTTGACAAGAACATGTGGAAGATAAATTAGTGAGTGTGCTAGAAAGCTAACTAGCTAGCTAGTTGATGGCTGTGGCTAGCTAACAAAAATACTTGTTTTTATAGTTGAATTGATTGATCTTATCCTTTGTGGCTTTAAAAGCGTTCTTACGCTATGATTTTGGGAAATGTCCACTGCAGGCATTGTTGTCACCTTAGCTTGCTACAACTTCTGAGTGACAAGAATCACAAGCACCACCACCAATCAGTCTACACAACTGCGCACACACCTATGACAACTAGCGTAGCCATGTCAGAAAATGACTGCTGTCTGAACACACACAGATCGGATTTGGTCACTTGTAACTTGCTGTTTGGACAGTGAGTATTCCAAAACCGATTTGAAAAACAAAACTGATTTGAGAATTAAGGCCTGTAGTGTGAACCAGGCTTAAAAGACTGGAAAGGAGGTTGTTCTACCCCCTCCCTCATCCATCCCTGTTACCCCTTTCTTCTCCCTCTGCTGACCCAGGAGGGGTGAGGGATGGACCCCTTGCAGCACGCTAGCAAGACCATTTGAGACCTTAGAACCTTACAGTCCTATTTGCGCAAAGCATTGTTCTGAGATATTGAACATTAGTTTTCACATCCCAGATCTCAGAACTGTTATGTAGTGAATTCTTCTTTCATAACCTTAACCTGAAGTGTAGAGTATCAAAAGTTATTTGAAAGATAAAATAAAATTGGCGGTGCAATAGCAGAAATCTGGGTTCAGTCAAAAGTTTCTATCTGGCATAGAATGTTACAATTATTTCAATTTCAATGGAATAGTACAGACATTTAATGATTAAATAAAGGGAATAACCTTCCTTCTTTCTAATCACATCATCAAATATAATAATTCATGTTCATTGCAGATTTGTTAAAGTGATAGTTCCCTAAAATGTCAAATGGACTATATCCTATGGATAACTAACAAAATTGCTGAAGCCTAGCTCTGGATGAGTAAACTGATATATTTGTCTGGTCTCTGACACCCAAAGTCAGCAAAGTACTTGCTAGTTATCAACAAAAATTTGGTAAGTTTGTAATTTTAGTGAAATAACCCTTCCATGGAGATTTTTGTAGACAAAAACAGCAATGCCTCTCCTAAGGGCCTCAAATACGCTCTAAGGTACCTGTATTTATTTGTTTTTACCACAAAGAGCTTACGTTATGGCCATTCTTCTGAGCAGAACCTATGATATGAATAATCAAGGATTCGGGACAGCAAGGTTCTATCTGCGAAATGTATAGTTTTGAGATAATGAGTATTTTTTAAGTGCCAGATCTCAGAACTGTCTTGTGATCTCTTCCTCGTCGGGACTCAATAAGTATGTCACCTTAAATCGTATTATTTGGGATTGGATTGCAGATACAACCTTATAGAACCATGTTAAAAGGTGTTTACACAGATATAACTTTCAGATTTGTATTTTTTTTCTCCATCATACATTTAATTTTTCATATCTCACATGTAAAGGACCACCAGAAGAGCAACTCTATCATTTTTGACTAACATGTCAGATAGAACCTTATAGGTCCCAAATTGGCATCGCATCGCTGGGCCTTTCAGGAGAGGGTGTTTGTGAAACCTGGGGAGATGGGGGGGAACAATAAAAGAGGCATGCCCCGCTCCCCCCTCTCACAGTAGCCATAGTACCATCTGTCCCGTCCCCACCTCGCTCCTGCCCCCCCCGCCCTCCTCACCCCTCCAGCACTAAACAGAGAGCAAAAGGCCTCTTTTAGCTCAACGGACCCCCTCAGCCCTTCTGTCTTCCTCTCACTGGTACAGAGGCCCGTGAGGTCGACATAACTTTTCACGCAATAACATGTACCTGTGGTGGATTACTCCACTTTGACTGAGGGGGAGAGAGAAAGAGAGAAAAAGGGCGAGGAAGGGGAGTAGTTGAGCAGAGAAACAGAGGAGTGGAATCAGTGCAATTTATGCCTTTGAAGGAATCCTATTGATGTGTAGATGTCTGAGAGCAGAAGTTTCCAGAAGTTTGCCCGCTGCTTTTATGTTGGTCTGAGCCTCTGCAGCTACAAAGTAAATCACTAACTGTCAAAGTACTTCGGTTTTCTTTTATTGAGTTAACTCTTAAGCTGTGAATCAGTACAACAGTCACATTTGTAACTATGTCAATCTCTAATTTCATATACAACATACATACTACAATATATGCACCATAACTCTCAGAAAATATGGACAATCAGATACGTTCTAAGAGTTGATCTCTACCCTTATTATTTACAGAGTATTGGTTGTGTGTGGGGGAGGGAGCATTTATGTACGTGTGGGAGAGAGATAGGGGATATGTCTGGGTGCAAACAAAACAGTGAGTGAAATGGTGTGAAGAGGGATATAGCTGGAAGTGGATAAACAAGATGTAGGTGTTAGGGCGGAGCACAGAGGGTGTAGTTTATTACCCTGTTTGTCTGTTTCTGTCGCTCTGTCTGTCTTTTGGTGTCTGACTAGTACCTGTGTGCTCGCTTCAGGATTGTGTCACTGTAGACCAATGTGTGTATGTTGTTGTTTACTGAGTTGGTTCTTTGTTCTTTGCTTAGAGGACACCACTGCGTGTCGGTGTGTGCGTGTGTCTGCTCTCGGTTGTGTGTGTGATCCAGTTAGTGTCATCATAAAGTAGGGTGTGAAGGAGGATATAATGGGAGGTGAGGTGATGTGTGTAAACACGGTGTGGGTGCGAGGCTCAACATGGGGCCACTTTATTGACATCACAGTGTGATTGGCGAGGCATAGATAAAGCAGAGGGATATGTCAGAGACATAAATGGAACGATTCTCTGTCTGTTGAAACAGTGTGGATTCCACCTCAATTCAGACCTATCACATGTACGCACACACGCACGATTCACATTTCTCGCTTGATCTAGATTGTAGAGGAAATGAGACCCTCCAATCCTACATACATGTAGATCATTGTGCTTAATCTTAGGTCACGTCTCACATATCACACGGTTGTCTCTTCTCTTCGTCACCCAATCAAGACTGTGTAAAGCTGCCACTCCATATCTTAGGAGCACACAGGCAAAGCACACTCTAAATGAGACCCAGTTAAGATAGCAGTATGCAAAGCTAACTATGGTAACTAGCCAGGGAAATTCTACTTCCCTGATGCCGGAACCTCTTGGGCCCTTGGGAGGTAGACAGGTGGTTAAGAGTGACACAGTGACCCAAAAATGTACTTCATGTAACACTTGCCATAATGGACATTTTGCTCCTGTAATAGTGCTTACGCCAGCCTAACAACGTGTCCCCTGTCTAAAGTAGCCTGCGGATTTGGCCTGCTGTGTTGTAAAACTGGCCCATAAACTAAACAAACACCGTCACAGTCTCTCTTTTGCCAGGTGCTGAGTTTGCAGATTGACATTCACCATGGTTCCCTTTGTCTGCACTCGGCCTGAAGTACAAGGTAAAGGTTAGAGATAGGCTGAATAGTTTGTGACGTTGTACTCTTGATTGCTACAGAGAGACAGACAGAGTGGACCTCAGCGGGGGCTCTCTGTCTGCAACACACCGGACAGAGTCAAAAGGGCTCTGAGTGTGCGTGTGTGTATGCTTGAGTGTGTGTGAAAGAGACAGAGAGAGAATAGTCTGCCTGTCACATTCGGGCCAGAGTGATACTGTGTCCCCATGGGAATAAGTGTGTGTGTGGCTTTGACAGAGCCTCTCAGGCCAGACTGATAAGTACAGTCTCCTGGAACACACACCAGATAGGAGAGACCATAAAAAGATAAATGTGGAGCATCAATGTTCAAACTGACAGCCAGTCTAATATCTATTCATATGACAACTGAACACTCGCATTTTGAAAAGTAAACACAAATTGGAATTGTGTACTAGTGCAGTATGTGTGTGCTCATTTGATAATTCCAGTCAGTTTGTTGTTTGTGTTAGTCCATAGTTGGGACAAAGATGGGTAGAGTTCTATCTCTCTCTCTGTCTCCCACCCTCTCTTTCTTCCACCCCTTATCTAACTTTGTTAGGACATTCTATTGAGGAAACTGCATCTCAAGTTACCTGTGAATGCCCCCTAACCACACGTACTTTTTTTTATACAAAAAATATGTTTTGGGGTCGAACTGCCAAGAATGTAACACTGTTTCCTATTGTATGTTGGCCAGAATGATTCAGATTCACATTCAGAGGGTTTAACAGTCACATGTACAGGGTTCCAAGTGTGATTGCAGGGTACAGTGGAAGTCTTAGGGTTCGGGTTCCAACACGCAGGACTGGTGAAATAAAAATAATGAAAATGGTAATTAAACAATAGAAATAGCAGTATATACATGATAACATGATTATGGGTGTGTACATTTGAGGTCATTCCCTAAACAAACCCCCAGTCTCCCCTGTCATGCGTGTAATAGATCCGTGCCCTCCTTTCCCCTCTCGTTCTCCCAGCCTGTCTCTCACTCTCCGCGCCCAATGACAAAGAATGGATGATCTCTGACCTGTAGGGGCTGCTGGGGCCAGTCAAACGTTGAATTCTATTCAATCTTATTCCTCGATAGAAACTTTCTGATCGAGCGTTTGAGCATTTACGTGAGTGCAGTCTCTTCTAAAGCGGGAACATTGCCTTTACTTTTCAATCACTCTGAACATTCACAATTCGGGTTTAATAAAGCACTACATGTATAGACCTGTCTGCTTTCTCATTGGTCGATGGCGGCATCCTAGCAGGTTTCTTGCTTCTTTCTCTATCTGTCTCTATCTCCCTGTCTATGTCTCTCTATTTCTATCTCCCTGTCTATGTCTCTGTCTCTATTTCTATCTCCCTGTCTGTCTCTGTCTCTATCTCCCTGTCTGTGTCTCTATTTCTATCTCACTGTCTATGTCTCTATCTCTATTTCTATCTCCCTGTCTGTGTCTCTGTTTCTCTGTGAGACTCACTTCATTCCCACAACAAAGTGAAACTGCTTCTTCGTGCCACAGTGCCGTTGAAAGTCACTTATAGAAGTAGAGAGATGGTAAACAGTACTGCTAGTGTGTCTCTTCTTACTCCAGGGAAATAGAGATTCAATAGGGTCTTTGACAGAGCAGTCCCCACATGTATTTGGGTTCCCCCCATGAAAAAAAAGATTCATTTAGAATCCCTAAGCTATAGGATCTCAAAGCTTTTTTTCTCTCTCTCTCTTTCTCATTCATCTCTCCCATTCACCTCCATGCTACCCTTCCCTGTCCTGAGGCTGCCAGTGTCTCAGCTCAGGCTTCATTCCCCATTCTGCACACAAAACACACGCACCCACATCCCATTGCCTTGGCCTTGCTCCCCCCCCCCCGCCCCAGACCATCACAACAGAAACTGTTAGGAGGCCACTGGCTGAAGTGGAAGATAGAGCATGAGAGATTCCTCGGTGGCCCATCTCCTCAGAGACCATTTGATGTCAGTGTGAAAGATGATTCTCGACACAGTGTATTTACTGGTTGACCTCCCAGCCCAATACGTTACAAGAGACCCTGTCTATTCTGCTATGTGTGAGAGAAGCATACTAGAGGTGCCACTCAATAACCTTCTCATTTTCATTCTCTATTCTCCTATCCTCTCCCACTCACTCGTTGCGTCTTATGTGAAACCCTACCATCTCTGTCTGTGTGTTCTTTCTTTCGCCCACCTGTCTCATTTCTCCTGCAGTACTGGAAAAAGTACCCAATTGTCATACTTGAGTAAAAGTAAAGATAGCTTTATAGATAATGACTCAAATAAAAGTGAGTCACCCTGTATAATGCTACATAATACTACTTGAGAAAAATTCTAAAAGAATTTGGTTTTAAATATACTTGAGTATCAAAAGTAAAAGTAAGTGCTTTAAATCATTTCAAATTCTTTATATTAAGCAAATCCGACATCGGGAATTTACATTTCTTTACACATAGCCATGGGGCATACTCCAACACTCGGACATGATAAAACAAACAAAGCATTTTTGTTTAATGAGACCGCCAGATCAGAGGCAGTAGGGATGACCAACCAGGGATGTTCTCTTGACGAGTGCGTGATTGGACCATTTTCCTGTCCTACTAAGCATTCAAAATGTAAAGAGTACCTCTGGGTGTCAGGGAAAATGTATGGAGTAAAACGTACATTCTTTTTTTAGGATTGTGGTAGAGTAAAAGTTGTCAAAAACATAAATAGTAAAGTACAGATACCCCTAAAAAGAACTACTTAAGTAATGCTTCAAAATATTTTTACTTTACACCACTGTTATTATGTAGCCCATTATCAAAATGGCGGAAGGGAACTGAGACGTAGCTGTGCTGCTAACTGGGGGAAGTCCCTATGGAGGGAAGCTGGGGGTTGTTAACTGTAAAAATGCAGGTTTGAACTTTTGTGGAAGTTTTTTATTGTTTCTATTGGAGTTTTACTGGAAAGAACCAAACACTTATAGGACACAAAGCCACAGTACCTCCACAATTCTCTCCCATCTGTCTAGTGATGACCCATGTTTTTTTATTTATTTTTTAAATCTTTGTGCTGTAATTTTACCTCAGACTAACTCGATTGTTCGTTGTTTTCTCTAAACCTCTATGTTTCTTCTCTATCAGAGAATTGATGTTATATCACTCGTCTCACAAAACCCAACCCAGACTACAAACATACAAACAGCCGCAGATTAGATCAGACATTTGTTTCGTCTTTGATTCTCTAAGTGATGATAATGAGTATCGAGTTAATGAGTTGGTTGGAATATGAATCAAAATACATTACCGTTAGCTCTGTCCCTGATAGTTCTGATTGTTGATTCTCTATGAGTCTCAGTGGTAAACATGTTGGACTGTTCCTCTCATATTGCCGGACGTTCATATAAATATCTATTGTGCAGAAGAGATATGAACAGAACGTTTCACCCCACTGAACACACCCATGGTCTCTTGTTAGTTTCATGGGGGTGTGACCCTAGCAGCTACCTGTGTCTTTAAAATCAATCTCATTAGAACAGGGAAACACTAGTCAAACAGCACTAAACTCCAGTGAATAGGTAAATAGGTCACAGTAAAGCTGCAAAGGTGCGACTTTAAAAGGACAGGGTGAGTTTTATGGGTGCCGTGAGTCTTTTAGCAGCTGTTTACCAACTCTCCCTCTGACCGTGTCCCCCTCTTCTTTCTCAACCACTGAATTCCCCACCAACACTCCCCCCAGCCCCCTCACCTCACAAAGCCTAAATTGTTCCCTGTGGATGCCGTGAACTCGACCCAATCCAGGGGCAGCTGTCTGAATAAATCCACGCACGCACGCACGCACGCACGCACGCACGCACGCACGCACGCACGCACGCACACACACACACACACACACACACACACACACACACACACACACACACACACACACACACACACACACACACACACACACACACACACACACACACACACACACAGGGGCTTGTGGCCCACCCCCTCCCAGACTGCAGCCATATCCTCTCCAGCCCCTCCCCCAGACTTCCCCCATAACAAACTCCCAGGTCCCCCCTGATCTCCCATCCCAAAACAACCCCCACTTGATACACATGGGAAACTGTTGAGCGTGAAAAGCTCAATACCGTTGCTGTTCTAGACAGAATCAAACCAGCGCGCCGGGCACCTACTACCATACCCCATTCAAAGGCACTTCAATATTTTACACGATCCATGTCTCAAGGCTTAAAAATCTTTCCTCTCCTTCATCAACACTGATTTAAGTGGATTCAACAAGTGACATCAATAAGGGATCATAGCTTTCACCTGGATCCACCTGGTCAGTCCATGTCATGGAAAGAGCAGGTGTTCCTAATGTTTTGTACACTTCACTGCATACGGAAAACTATCCAGAGACCTATATTTTTCAGACGCCAAAAATACATATTTTCCGGACATTGAAAATACGTATTTCGTAGTTATTGAATCTATGGCAACATTTAAATTGCACATACATTTTTTATGAAGTAAGCATTATATCACATTCATCAAGGAAAGAGGTGGCAATTTACAATTAAATACAATAATATTCTCAGTCAAGGTTACAGATTTGTCTTTTCTTGCTATGACTGTCATGCAGGTGAAAGAGGACCCAAAAGCGACTTAACAGAAACAGAGTTTATTCAAGTCCAAACAGAAAACGACAAATCCTGAATCCTTAACAGGAAATGTCCAAACAGGGAATAACAGAAATCCTCTAGTCAGTAGAGGGGAATAACAGGAGAAGCGGCCACAGACTGCAGGTCGCTTCGGGTAGGCGCAGGCCGTAGCTGACAGAGACACCTGCTCACACGCAGCATCTGATGAAGGCAAAAACACGACAGGACAGGGCGATACACAATCACAGCACGGTGAATTCTAAACAAGGAACCGACGGGACAGGAACGGAACACAAAGGAAGAAATAGGGACTCTAATCAGGGGAAAGGATCGGGAACAGGTGTGGGAAGACTAAATGATGATTAGGGGAATAGGAACAGCTGGGAGCAGGAACGGAACGACAGAGAGAAGAGAGAGCGAGAGAGTGAGAGGGGAGGGGGAGAGAGAGGGATAGAAAGAGGGAAAGAACCCAATAAGACCAGCAGAGGGAAACGAACAGAATGGGGAGCACAGGGACAAGACATGATAATAAATGACAAACATGACAGTACCCCCACTCACCGAGCGCCTCCTGGCGCACTCGAGGAGGAATCCTGGCGGCAACGGAGGAAATCATCGATGAGTGAACGGTCCAGCACGTCCCGAGACGGAACCCAACTCCTCTCCTCAGGACCGTAACCCTCCCAATCCACTAAGTATTGGTGACCCCGTCCCGAGAACGCATGTCCATGATCTTATGTACCTTGTAAATAGGTGCGCTCTCGACAAGGACGGGAGGGGGGAGGGAAGACGAACGGGGGTGCGAAGAAAGGGCTTAACACAGGAGACATGGAAGACAGGATGGACGCGACGAAGATGTCGCGGAAGAAGCAGTCGCACAGCGACAGGATTGACGACCTGGGAGACACGGAACGGACCAATGAACCGCGGAGTCAACTTACGAGAAGCTGTCGTAAGAGGAAGGTTGCGAGTGGAAAGCCACACTCTCTGGCCGCAACAATACCTTGGACTCTTAATCCTGCGTTTATTGGCGGCTCTCACAGTCTTCCCCGCAGACAAAGGCAGACCGGTAATGAAGCCTAAGGCGATGTGAGACCATGGTCGAGAAGGAATGGGGAGCGGTCTGAGACGACCGGCAGGAGGAGAGTTACCCGACTTAGTCTGCGCGCAGTCCGAACAAGCAGCCACGAAACGGCGCGTGTCACGCTCCTGAGTCGGCCACCAAAAGCGCTGGCGAATAGACGCAAGAGTGCCTCGAACACCGGGATGACCAGCTAACTTGGCAGAGTGAGCCCACTGAAGAACAGCCAGACGAGTGGAAACAGGAACGAAAAGGAGGTTACTAGGACAAGCGCGCGGCGACGCAGTGTGCGTGAGTGCTTGCTTAACCTGTCTTTCAATTCCCCAGACTGTTAACCCGACAACACGCCCATAAGGAAGAATCCCCTCGGGATCAGTAGAAGCCACAGAAGAACTAAACAGACGGGATAAGGCATCAGGCTTGGTGTTCTTGCTACCCGGACGGTAAGAAATCACAAACTCGAAACGAGCGAAAAACAACGCCCAACGAGCTTGACGGGCATTAAGTCGTTTGGCAGAACGGATGTACTCAAGGTTCTTATGGTCTGTCCAAACGACAAAAGGAACGGTCGCCCCCTCCAACCACTGTCGCCATTCGCCTAGGGCTAAGCGGATGGCGAGCAGTTCACGGTTACCCACATCATAGTTGCGCTCAGATGGCGACAGGCGATGAGAAAAATAAGCGCAAGGATGAACCTTATCGTCAGACTGGAAGCGCTGGGATAGAATGGCTCCCACGCCTACCTCTGAAGCGTCAACCTCGACAATGAATTGTCTAGTGACGTCAGGAGTAACGAGGATAGGAGCGGACGTAAAACGTTCTTTTAGAAGATCAAAAGCTCCCTGGGCGGAACCGGACCACTTAAAACACGTCTTGACAGAAGTAAGAGCTGTGAGAGGAGCAGCAACTTGACCGAAATTACGAATGAAACGCCGATAGAAATTAGCGAAACCTAAAAAGCGCTGCAACTCGACACGTGACCTTGGAACGGGCCAATCACTGACAGCTTGGACCTTAGCGGAATCCATCTGAATGCCTTCAGCGGAAATAACGGAACCGAGAAAAGTAACGGAGGAGACATGAAAAGAGCACTTCTCAGCCTTTACGTAGAGACAATTCTCTAAAAGGCGCTGTAGAACACGTCGAACGTGCTGAACATGAATCTCGAGTGACGGAGAAAAAAATCAGGATATCGTCAAGATAGACAAAAACAAAGATGTTCAGCATGTCTCTCAGAACATCATTAACTAATGCCTGAAAAACAGCTGGCGCATTGGCGAGACCAAACGGCAGAACCCGGTACTCAAAATGCCCTAACGGAGTGTTAAACGCCGTTTTCCACTCGTCCCCCTCTCTGATGCGCACGAGATGGTAAGCGTTACGAAGGTCCAACTTAGTAAAGCACCTGGCTCCCTGCAGAATCTCGAAGGCTGATGACATAAGGGGAAGCGGATAACGATTCTTAACCGTTATGTCATTCAGCCCTCGATAATCCACGCAGGGGTGCAGAGTACCGTCCTTCTTCTTAACAAAAAAAGAACCCCGCCCCGGCCGGGGGGAAGAAGAAGGCACTATGGTACCGGCGTCAAGAGACACAGACAAATAATCCTCGAGAGCCTTACGTTCGGGAGCCGACAGAGAGTATAGTCTACCTCGAGGAGGAGTGGTCCCCGGAAGGAGATCAATACTACAATCATACGACCGGTGAGGAGGAAGGGAGTTGGCTCGGGACCGACTGAAGACCGTGCGCAGATCATGATATTCCTCCGGCACTCCTGTCAAATCGCCAGGTTCCTCCTGAGAAGTAGGGACAGAAGAAACGGGAGGGATGGCAGACATTAAACACTTCACATGACAAGAAACGTTCCAGGATAGGATAGAATTACTAGACCAATTAATAGAAGGATTATGACATACTAGCCAGGGATGACCCAAAACAACAGGTGTAAACGGTGAACGGAAAATCAAAAAGAAATAGTCTCACTGTGGTTACCAGATACTGTGAGAGTTAAAGGTAGTGTCTCAAATTTGATACTGGGAAGATGACTACCATCTAAGGCAAACATGGGCGTAGGCTTGTCTAACGGTCTGAAAGGAATGTTATGTTTCCGAACCCATGCTTCGTCCATGAAACAACCCTCAGCCCCAGAGTCAATCAAGGCACTGCATGTAGCACCCGAACCGGTCCAGCGTAGATGGACCGACATAGTAGTACAAGATCTAGATGAAGAGACCTGAGTAGTAGCGCTCACCAGTAGCCCTCCGCTTACTGATGGGCTCTGGCCTCTTACTGGACATGAATTAACAAAATGTCCAGCAACTCCGCAATAGAGGCACAGGCGGTTGGTGATCCTCCGTTCCCTCTCCTTAGTCGAGATGCGAATCCCTCCCAGCTGCATGGGCTCAGTCTCAAAGCCAGAGGAGGGAGATGGTTGCGATGCGGAGCAGGGAAACACCGTTGATGCGAGCTCTCTTCCACGAGCCCGGTGACGAAGATCTACCCGTCGTTCTATGCGGATGGCGAGAGCAATCAAAGAGTCCACATCTGAAGGAACCTCCCGGGAGAGAATCTCATCCTTAACCACTGCGTGGAGTCCCTCCAGAAAACGAGCGAGCAGCGCCGGCTCGTTCCACTCACTAGAGGCAGCAAGAGTGCGAAACTCAATAGAATAATCCGTTATGGACCGTTCACCTTGGCATAAGGAAGCCAGGGCCCTAGAAGCCTCCCTACCAAAAACTGAACAGTCAAAAACCCGAATCATCTCCTCTTTAAAGTTCTGGAACTTGTTAGAGCAATCAGCCCTTGCCTCCCAGATAGCTGTGCCCCATTCTCGAGCCCGGCCAGTAAGGAGTGAAATGACGTAAGCAACCCGAGCTCTCTCTCTAGAGTATGTGTTGGGTTGGAGAGAGAACACAATCTCACACTGCGTGAGAAAGGAGCGGCACTCAGTGGGCTGCCCGGAGTAGCAAGGTGGGTTATTAACCCTAGGTTCTGGAGGCTCGGCAGGCCAGGAAGTAACAGGTGGCACGAGACGTAGACTCTGGAACTGTCCAGAGAGGTCGGAAACCTGAGCGGCCAGGTTCTCCACGGCATGGCGAGCAGCAGACAATTCCTGCTCGTGTCTGCCGAGCATGGCTCCTTGGATCTTGACGGCAGTGTAACGAGCGTCTGAAGTCGCTGGGTCCATTCCTCGGTCGGTTCCTTCTGTCATGCAGGTGAAAGAGGACCCAAAAGCGACTTAACAGAAACAGAGTTTATTCAAGTCCAAACAGAAAACGACAAATCCTGAATCCTTAACAGGAAATGTCCAAACAGGGAATAACAGAAATCCTCTAGTCAGTAGAGGGGAATAACAGGAGAAGCGGCCACAGACTGCAGGTCGCTTCGGGTAGGCGCAGGCCGTAGCTGACAGAGACACCTGCTCACACGCAGCATCTGATGAAGGCAAAAACACGACAGGACAGGGCGATACACAATCACAGCACGGTGAATTCTAAACAAGGAACCGACGGGACAGGAACGGAACACAAAGGAAGAAATAGGGACTCTAATCAGGGGAAAGGATCGGGAACAGGTGTGGGAAGACTAAATGATGATTAGGGGAATAGGAACAGCTGGGAGCAGGAACGGAACGACAGAGAGAAGAGAGAGCGAGAGAGTGAGAGGGGGAGGGGGAGAGAGAGGGATAGAAAGAGGGAAAGAACCCAATAAGACCAGCAGAGGGAAACGAACAGAATGGGGAGCACAGGGACAAGACATGATAATAAATGACAAACATGACAATGACTGTGATATGTTGTTGTTTATAGACCTCAGTTTAACACATTGACTGTAAGTCGCTCTGGACATGAGCGTCTGCTGAATGACCAAAATGGAAATGTTAAAACAAACACTTGCAAAGCATGCTGGGTACTTTGACCATTCACTGATGGGTCAGCCCACTGCTTGATGTCTGTCTGTGTGTGTTTTGTGTCTGTGCGTGTACTTGTGTGTGGTGGAAGAGATTGTCTCCGTGTTGATAGAGAGGAGGACAGGGGGATGGGGAACCTAAAACATTTCTAGGAACCTTCTGGAAAACAGGCATGTTGAGGGTTTGAAAAACAAACACTGCTCCACTTAAAAGTGGGCCTTACCACTGGCCTTGCCTCCACACCCACGCCCTCCTCTCTCACTGGCCCTGATAGAACTGAAGAATTACGCTGCTCTATGTTCTCCACATACTTCAGTCTGAGACGGCCATCGTTAAAATTAGGGGTGTTGAACAAATCAAAGTCGTCAGCAACAGGAACATCTGTAACCCGTTAGAGTTGTCAAAATGGCACTTTTACCCACCTGTGTTCTGGCTCTGGCCCTACCCATCGGTTTTTTGGGACCAGTCAGAATGTGTTTGTGTTCTCGAAATCTTCGGGGAGGTACTCAGATCCAGACACTAACGTCCATGGGCGTGATGTAGCGTTTGGCCGGAGCAAGGAGTTTGGGTAGCCAGGCAACCCCCCTCCCCTTGAGCTGTTCTCAGCTAAACAGGTCTGGGTGATAGGATCAGAACCAGACCTCTGGGGTGACCCAAAACAACAGTAAAACTACTCTAAAGTGTATGTGTGTGTAAACACCCAGAGGACAAGGCACCGTTCACAGACAATAGAGGTCATGATGTGGGGTAAATGAGGTAGCATGACGAACCATCAGCTTGACCAACAGTAGTTTATTAGGACCCATGTTTTGCATTGAATTTGCATCGACTTGCCTTGACTAGTCAGTCATAAAGAAGTAGCCCTAAGGACTAGGTTGTCCTTTCCATACTATGAGAAGAATGCATGGGTGTGTGAGTACGCCTATAGGACTAGGGGATAGGCCTTTTCTAAAAATGAATTGTGTGGGTGTGTGTGTGTGTGTGTGTCAGCATGTGTGTGCGCGAGTAAATGAGAGATCTTGCACGTGTCAGTGTGTGTCATTCCAACACACAGATTCCTATCCAGGGCTGGATTAAGAAATCATAGACCCTGGAGCTTTGTTTTTTTTCAGGCTGTTGGTTGTGTCCTGTGGTATTGTGTGCAGATCCTTGCAACATGGGGCTGTGCCTGATCATGTTGAAACATGAGGTGATGGCGGCGGATAAATGGCATGACAATGGGCTTCAGGATCTCACCACAGTATCTCTGTGCATTCAAATTGCCATCGATAAAATGCAACTGTGTTTGTTGTCCGTGGCTCATGCCTGTCCATACCATAACCCCACCGCCACCATGGGGCACTCTCTTCCCAACCTACAGTTGAAACCGGGATTCATCCGTGAAGAGCACACTTCTTCAGCGTGCCAGTGGCCATCAAAGGTGAGCATTTGCCCCCAATGAAGCCATGGTGAGGACGACGAGCATGCAGATGAGCTTCCCTGAGACGGTTTCTGACAGTTTGTGCAGAAATTCTTTGGTTGTCCGGGTATCTGGTCTCAGATAATCCCGCGGGTAAAGAAGACGGATGTGGAGGTCCTGGTTACACCTGGTCTGCGGTTGTGAGGCCGGTTGGACGTACTGCCAAATTCTCTAAAGCACATTGGAAGCGGCTTATAGTAGAAAAATGAACATGCAATTCTCTGGCAATTCCTGCAGTCAGCATGCCAATTGCACTCTCCCTCAAAACAGAGACACCTGTGGCATTGTGTTGTGTGACAAAACTGAAGATTCTAGAGTGGCCTTTTATTGTCCCCGGCACAAGGTCACCTGTGTAATGATCATGCTGTTTAATTAAATTATTGATTTACCACACCTATCAGGTAGATGGATTATCTTGGCAAAGGAGAAATGCTCAATAACAAGGATGTAAACAATTTATACATTTTTTAAATTGACAAATACTCTTTTTGTGCGTTTGGAACATTTCTGTGATCTTTTATTTCAGCTCATGAAACATCGGGCCAATACCTTACATGTTGATTTTATATTTTTGCTCAGTATATGTCTACGGCCACACCGCAAGAAGCTGTATGTTCGGCGCACTTGCTGCAGACTGTAAGCAACCGGTTACTGCCAAAATAAAGGAAACACTTGAGTAAATGAGGGACACAAAGTTTATGTTATTGTGTGTGGGTTTATTTTCCTGGCATGGTTTAGGTCCACTTGTAGAATCTATGCCAAGGCACATTAAAGCTGTTCTGGCAGCTCGTGGTGGCCTTTATGTTGGTGTTTCCTTTATTTTGGCAGTTACCTGTTAGCGCTTGTGATATTTTTAAAAATCAAGTTCATTTAAAAAAAACTACTTGTCCTCCGTGGCTAAATTATGCTCCCTGGTGTATTTTGAACATTGAGAGCGGGCTAAATGTTTTGCCTCTTGGGCCCCTGACTCACAATTGACCTGTCACATGTATTTATTATGCTATTTATTTAGTTTATTTTGATGAATCTGTTACCCAATCATGGCAGGGTCCCACAGTTACCGACGTGGGCTCCTTACCTCCTCTCCTCTCCCATCTGATGACTAGCAGAGCAGTGGCAGCAGGCTGTCTACACTCATTGAGAGCAGGCTCCTGAATCCTCCTGTGGTTTGCTGTTGCTGTAAAGAAATAAAAAATATATACTTCATATCTAATACAGTATATACTGTATATATGTATTTGTATTACTTTTCTTGCTGCCTCTTGGGCCCCCCATAGGCCCGGGCCTAGGGAATTCAGCCTCGGTAAGCTCCTGCATTAAACCGGCCCTGTTCATATTATTCAGATCAACATCAGAGGGCCACTCCTGTTGGTTACAGGTTGAAACTTGACCTCCTTCCCAGGGTGCATTGTATTGTGATTACCTGTGGCAGGAAGCCAGTTCCAGAGAATGTCTCTGTTCATCAGATTAGTAAACCAAGATAATGGCTGATTATACCACAGGAGAGGTCTGTTGTTTTAGTTATGGCTAGAGCCAGCCACCCTATCGGCCCCCAGCAAGACAGATACGAAGTCTTCTAACTTCACCCAGCTCAATGGAGAGCACATTGTTTTGTGCTGAGACCCATCTCAAGCTTTTGGGCCACCAAGTCAACAAAACCAATGTTTAGTCAGGTCTAAAAGTAGTCTGAAATTGTAACCCAAAGGGAATCCTCCCCAACCCACCAGTGAGTCTTTAGGAAACAGTGGTCTGGCATCATTTAGCTGAAGAGGATATGATTACAGGCGACGAGGGGGGTTTGCTGAGTGCTAGGTTTCGGGGACTTTGTGTGTGGGAAAGTGTGAGAGACTGAGACTTGAGTATGTGTTGGTGCTAGGCTTCAGGGTTAGTATGTGTGTGTTGGTGCTAGGCTTCAGGGTTAGTATGTGTGTGTTGGTGCTAGGCTTCAGGGTTAGTATGTGTGTGTTGGTGCTAGGCCTCAGGGTTAGTATGTGTGTTGGTGCTAGGCCTCAGGGTTAGTATGTGTGTGTTGGTGCTAGGCCTCAGGGTTAGTATGTGTGTGTTGGTGCTAGGCTTCAGGGTTAGTATGTGTGTGTTGGTGCTAGGTTTCAGGGTTAGTATGTGTGTGTTGGTGCTAGGCCTCAGGGTTAGTATGTGTGTTGGTGCTAAGCTTCAGGGTTAGTATGTGTGTGTTGGTGCTAGGTCTCAGGGTTAGTATGTGTGTGTTGGTGCTAGGCCTCAGGGTTAGTATGTGTGTGTTGGTGCTAGGCCTCAGGGTTAGCATGTGTGTGTTGGTGCTAGGCTTCAGGGTTAGTATGTGTGTGTTGGTGCTAGGCCTCAGGGTTAGTATGTGTGTTGGTGCTAGGCCTCAGGGTTAGTATGTGTGTGTTGGTGCTAGGCCTCAGGGTTAGTATGTGTGTTGGTGCTAGGCCTCAGGGTTAGTACGTGTGTGTTGGTGCTCGGCCTCAGGGTTAGTACGTGTGTGTTGGTGCTAGGCCTCAGGGTTAGTACGTGTGTGTTGGTGCTAGGCGTAGGCTCTATTCTCCTCTCCGAGACAGGATGTAGCCAAGGCCGATCTAACACGAGTGTCAGTAAACACAATAAACACGGACAGCGAGGGAGCACGGAGAGCTGGGTGGATCACAATAGAGAGGAAACGCAGGTTGTCCAAAGCTCTCCTCTTTCTGGCTCTGCTCTATATTTCTCCTAACCTCCTCTTACGTCTTTCTTTCTTCCTCTCCTCTGTTGTTCTTTCTCAAATCTCTATAGTTACTCTGTTTCTCACTCTTTCACTCTCGCTTCACTTCCACTCCTTCGCCACTGCTCTCTCAACCTCCCCCGTCCCTTCCTTGCTGCAGCTGTTGGTCTCGATGAGGCGTGATGTCACAGCCACCCAGCCAATCAGGTGCTGTTGTCGAGGGAGAACAGAGCGACTAAGCAGAGGAAAGAAAGAAGGGGTGGAGAGGGGAGGAGGAAGGGTTTCGTGTGTAGTGTGTTCTGCCTGGTGGGAGCTGGTGTAGATAAAGGCCCTCCTTGTGAACAGTGATGAGAGCCAGATCACCATACCTCTGTGTGTTTAGTACTTCTCTTTCCTGGCCTGGACAATCAACTCTTCAAGGAGCCCTTTCTCCAGCCCCAGTGTTTATTATCTTATTCCCCTGGACGTCTTTCATTAGATGTAAACACAGGTCCTTGACTGTGAGTCTTATCTGGATATAGGTGAAGCCACACCCACCGAACTCCACAACTACTACCACCATGAGTGTCGTGATAAAGAGCGGACTGGTTGGTACGTGGCTGGGCTGGAATGCACTGATCCTGGGGAGGGGAGAGAGGGCTGCGGTGTTGCTTGGCCATCCCCTTTTGTGTGAGGCAGGCAGGATGCAGGGTGGGTGTGGCCGCAACATTGGCAACTCATAACAAATGAAAGGTGGATACAGCTGGCGGTGGAATGCAAAGATCCAATGGAGACCTCATGTTTTGTCTTCTCTCTTTATCTATTTTGATCCCAAAGTTGATTTTTCCACCCACTTTTTGTTGTCATGATTGGAGTTGTTTCATTACAACATGAATAATCATTGAATAGAGCCACAGACTCTTTTCAAAGACTCATGTCTATCGTTTCCTTTACACATACCACTTAACAGCAGAAGGCTAGATTTACATACATTTAAGATGCAGTTTGTACTATGATGTTTTACGGTGTGTTACTGCTTTTGTCTTGTGTTTAACATGTACACGATGCCTCAAACAAAACTTCACATTAGGGGAGACTCAAGTCAGTAAAGATAATCAAAGACAAGAATCTTATCTTTCTGAAAGGACAACTGAAAAAATCTATTCGCAGAAAAAGTATTTCCCAAAGGAAAGTGTAACATTTAGGAAAGAATTAGCTGCAATTAGCCCCTTCCTGTACTTTTTCCCTGCAGTTTATGAAGTCAAGAAACTTTTCGATTCAGCAATTGTCTGAATCAAGGACTTCCTCCAAAACATGGTAATTGTTCAGGGTATTCTAGGTGCGAGTCTGACCCCTGGTGGTGAAAAGATAATGCCCAGATAAATTGTCTGGTCGAACAACAAACACGCACACACGCACACACACAATAACTATTTATTGACAAATTTATACCTCAGCACAGGTCCAGATATATAGCACAGCATGATATCATATTGGACTCTGTGATTTTGTTCATTTCTTCAACGATTTAGACAAGGCAACTTTTAGGTCCTGAGACCAACAGCATCACTCAGAGCAGATTCATCAGTGAAAGAATTCATCTGTTTGAGAGTGTTCTCCAAATCAAAACTTCCAAGTTTTAGAGCTTGATGTGTAAAAGTACACAGTACTGGCCCTGGAAAAATCATTGCAGTCAGTGTTGCAAAACAAAACCAAAAGTTATTGTATCATGATTATTGTATTGTGGTTACAAAGATTGGAGGTGAAATCTGAACTTTAGCTAGCTTTCGTAGAGCTGCAGCTTCTCAGAAGCATGAGTATGCTACTGTATTGTGGTTAAACAAACACACATTGATCTGCTCATATCTGAACATTCTAACCCAGTCTCCATGACAACGGGCCCTCGGATTCTCTCTCTCTGATTAGTTCTGAGATCCGCACACTGTGTTTGTGACAGGAGGCTGGGCTCCAGGAGTGCTCTGGAGCTGGCTCCGTGTCGTACCCAGGGAAAGGTGCTGTTTGGGGGTAGGTGTGTCTCACCAGCCCCCCTCTGAGGTGTCCACGTCCTGAACCATCCCTCCCTGCTGGATGACAGCTGTCGCCATGCTGATGGCCTCCTCCAATGTCTGTTGCTCCTCCACACACACACACACACACACACACACACACACACACACACACACACACACACACACACACACACACACACACACACACACACACACACACACACACACACACACACACACACACACACACACACACACACACACACACACGCCTGCTGGTAGTGAGCTGCCTGTCATAACACCCTCCGAAGTCACTATGGCAACCTGGAGAGGAAAGACAAACCACCAGAAACATGATGATCCACTTTACAGCACAAACATTGACATGCAAGAGCAAATACTGCTTCATGCATTTAGCCTAGTGTGGGCTAAGGAGTACGTGCGTGTAACCTACCTGCTGCAGCGCCTTGGCCTCCCCTGTAACCATGGTAATGTGGCGGTGTCCCATGGCGGTCGTGTCCGTCTGCTGGATCGGCAGAGAGATGGTTGTGCCGTCCTGCATTACGATGGTGATAACCGTGCTAAGCACCTGTAGGTCCTCTTCTGACAGACCCACCTGCTAGAAGAGAACCAACTGTTTTTATAATACACTCAAGTTCGGAGAAACAGAACAGCTTGGGACTGTGGTGACAGCATGTACTAGAACTGAGCATGCGGCTATCAAAAGAATGGGAATGGAAAATGTATGCCCTTTTCATTCCATATCACACAAGTGGAATCACTAGATAGGAAAGTAGGACTACCTGAGAGCCAATGACGTCTTGGGAATCCGACCCTTCCTCTTTCTGCTCCGCCCCTTCCAGGAAGGAGACCTGTGAATGGTCGTTGATCGCTTTTGCAAAAGAGAAAACGGAGAGGCGGGTCATTAACGAATGAGGGGATTCGATTATCTGGCCCGGGTTACTCCGGTAAGAGGAGTTAGCGCCGTGTTAAAAGTGATTGCATTTGTTTTGGAAGTAGGCAGCCTCCCGGTCATGAGCCAGGTGCCCCGTTCAAAGCCCGCGGCAAAGTCGGCTTAAAACAAAAGTGACGTAGCCTAGACTAGATGGAGCACGTGGAGTCATGAGTAGGATTGTGTTCTCACATAATAGATTGTATGTTTCTGGACAACGCACCATGCTGCCTTGTTGACAACATGACCGAGCGGAGCTGATTATTGTTCAATTTGAGAAGGGAGCTCCTCCCTCACCGCTTTTGTCCGCTCACGTCACGGGCCATGGACCGTTGCACCGCGGCTCAGGTTAACAGAACTCCCTCAACGCATTGAATACTGTTAAGATCTTCAAGAGGAAATGAGTTCACAGCCGGTGTTTATTATAAGAGTGTGTGTGTGTCTCTACATACCTTCCCTGTCCCCTGTGGCCTCAAAGTCTGTGCGTGATGCATTTGTGCATGACCAGTGTAGAGGGCTGTGCCACAGTGGTTGCAGGTGTAAGGTTTGCAGTGTGTGTGAACCACATGGTGCTTGTACAGGCTGGAGTACTCTGTAAATCGCTTCCCACAGCCAGGTACTGTACACAGGTAGGGCTTCTCTCCTAGAGGAGAGAGAGGGAGATAGAATGAGGGAGGGAGCAGGGGAGAGAGAGAAAGAGGTGTACTTATTTCATGTGAAGTATCTAACTAAACAGTCATGTAATCGCTCACCCGTGTGTAGTCTCATGTAGTATTAGTAGTGTGTGTGTGTGTGTTTTATCTTGGGGTGCGTCCTACCCGTGTGTATTCTCATGTGGTTCTTGTAGTTGGTGGCACTGGCGAAGCTTCGTCCACAGGAGGGTACAGGTCACATGTAGGGGCGTTCTCCTGTGTGTGTTCTGATGTGGACCTTCCTGATGTTCGAGGTGGTGAAGGAACGACCACAGCCCTCAAACGGACACTTAAAATGGCTTCTCACCTGACAGAGAGATAGACAAAATGTCAGGGGAAGAGATTGAGAGAAGGAAAGAAAGATATGGGGGAAGAGCACGTACAGCCCTTGAACGGGCACTTTAATAGTGTCCCATCGAACAAGAGGGAAGGAAACAAAGGAGGGAAAGACAAAAAGGAGAAAGCGAGAGAAAGTGAGAGGGAGCGTAAGAGGTCTACGCTGAGGTGTACAAAACATTAGGAACAACTTCCTAATATTGAGTTGCAACCCCCCTTTTTTCCTCAGAACAGACTCAATCTGTCAGTATATGGACTCTACAAGGTGTCGAAAGTGTTCCACAGGGATGCTGGCCCATATTGACTCCAATGCTTCCCACAGTTGTGTCAAGTTGGCTGTCATGTTCGTGGAACCATTCCTGGACAATCCTAGCCTTGTGGCATGGGGCATTATCCTGCTGAAAAACTCAATTTGCAGATAGATACACTGCCGCCAGGAAGGGATGCACCTGATTGGAAACGATGTTCAGATATACGGTGGCTTCACTTTTATCAAGGGGCCCAACGTGTGCCATGAAAACACACCCCACACCATCATCACTAGCCTGCAATCATGACACGCGGCATAACATATATGCAAGGACTCGTGGTTTTCGCCATACCCTAGCCCTCCCATCAGCATGAAACAGCAGGAACCGGGATTCATCAGACCAGGAAATGTTTTTCTAATTCTCCAGTGTCCAGTGTTTTCGTTCCTTAGCTCATTGCAACCACATTTTTTATTATTATTTTTTGCTGAAGGAAGTGAAACTCAGGTCATCGACTGCCATACCCCATTCGTGTCAAGCTACAACGAGTTGTGCATTCATTTGATGGGTCTTTGGGCACCAATGTTGTACTGGACTGTCAGTTGATGAACTGTATCCCGTCTGTTGCTCTGCACAATTCGTGTCAGCCTCCTTTGTCCTCTTTCATCAATGACCCATTTTCGACCACTGGCTGTTGTTGGCTAGATGTCATTTGGGTGGGTGGTGGACCATTCTTGATACACATGGTAAACTGTTGAGCGTGAAAAACCCAGCAGCGCTGCAGTTCTTGACACACTCAAACTGATGCGCCTGGCACCTATTACCAGACCCTGTTCAAAGGCACTTAGATATTTTGTCTTGCTCTGAATGGCACACATACACAATTCATGTTTCAAGGCTAAAAAAATAATTATTTAACCGGTCTCCTCTCCTTCATCTACACTGATTGAAGTGGATATGACAGGTGACATCAGTAAGAGATCATAGCTTTCACCTGGATTCACCTGGCCACCCCTATGTTACCGAAAGAGCAGGCATTCCTGTTTTCTACACACAGTGTAGAAGTAGAGATATGAGGAGACTGATGGAAAGAGAAAGTGACAGAAAAAGAGGGGGGGGGGGCTGAGGAAAGAAGTGGTGGGGGAAAGATTTAATTTTTTTATTTTTTATTTTTTTATTTTACCTTTATTTTACTAGGCAAGTCAGTTAAGAACAAATTCTTATTTTCAATGACGGCCTAGGAACAGTGGGTTAACTGCCTGTTCAGGGGCAGAACGACATATTTTGTACCTTGTCAGCTCGGGGATTTGAACTTGCAACCTTTCAGTTACTAGTCCAATGCTCTAACCACTAGGCTACCCTGCCGCCCCAAGATGCAGGGTGTGTGTGTGTCCTGCTACCTGTGTGTGTGTCCTGCTACCTGTGTGTGTGCGGACGTGTTTCTGGAGGTCCTCGGAGGTTTTGAAGGCCTTGAAGCATACGTCTTCAGGACACTTGTGTGGTTTCTCTCCAGTGTGTGTTCGCAAGGTGACACTTCAGCCCGTAACCTGTGGCAAACGCCTTTCCACACATCAACACGTCACACCTGTATGGCCGGACAGCTGTGTGAGCCCGCTCATGCACCTGACAAGACAGGGGGCAACGTTAGTATAACATTCACATCTTGTCACTTGGTAACAAGTGTGTGGTGTTTGGTATCTTGAGGTGGCGACGCATGTGGAAAGGACTAAAAACGATTATGGCTTATAAAGGGAAAGCCAACTGTGTGGCAAACACTGATGCCCTTCTCCCAGACCAGCTAAAACACTTTTTCTGCTGACTCAGAGGTAAACAATACCGACCCTCCTAGGAGGGCCCCCAGTGCTCTCGGAGGAGGGACTGTGTGCTCTCGATCTCTATGGCCAACGTGAGTAAGACTGTGTGTGAATACTCGCAAGGCAGCCGGCCCAGACGGTATCCCAGGCGGCGGCCTCAGAGCATGCCGCAGACCAGCGGGCTGGAGTGTTTACGGACACACTCAACCTCTTCCCGCCCCAGTCTGTAATCATGCTTCATGATGTCCGCCATTGATCCGGTCTCCAAGCAAACAAAGGTAACTTGCCTAAATGACTATCGCCCTGTAGCACTGACTTCTGTCATCGTGAAGTGCTTTGAGAAGCTATTCAAGGACCACATCAGCTCCACCTTAACTGACACACTGGACCCACTACAATGTGCATACCACTCCAATAGATCCACGCGCGACGCAATCGTCATTGCGCTGCACTCGGCTCTATCCCATCTGGACAAGAGGAATACCTATGTGAGAATGCTGTTCATTGACTACAGCTGAGCTTTCAACACCATAGTCCCCTTCAAGCTCATTGAGCTCAGGCCCGGGGGTCTGAACACCTCCCTCTGCAACTGGATCCTGGACTTCCTGACGGGTAGACACCAGCTGGTGAGGGAAGGCAACAACACCGCTGCCACACTGACCCTCACTGACCCTCACACAGGGGCCCCTCAAGGATGTGTGCTCAGCCCCCTCCTGTACTCACTGTACACCCACGACGACACGAAGTTGGTGGGCCTGATTGCCGACGACGAGACAGACCACAGGGAGGAGGTTAGAGCCCTGGAAGAGTGGTGCCAGGACAACAGCCTCTTCCTAAATGTCAGCAAAACCAAGGAGGTGATTGTAGACTACAGTAAACAGGGGCGCCTCTTCAACCTTTCAGCAACTGAGGAAATTTGGCATAGCCCCTCAGATCCTCAAGACGTTATACAGCTGCAGTCAGGATTGTGCTGCCAAACTGCAAGCCCAAGTGGTGGTGGATGTACGCTGTGCTGCCATCGTCCAGCTGCACTGCCTCCACAGCACTGGGGTCATACCAATCTGCAGGGGTTAGATGATGTTTGAGATCCCTTTCCTTCCATCCTTTTGAGAAGTAATACTAACTGATGTGTGAGGGACTGGACCAAAGAAAACAAGGTGACAACAACTATTGCTTTCACCAAGCCTAACCTGGCCCAGGTTTGATGTTAATATACCTTTGGGTGTGTGGTGGATGTGTGCGGTGGTCCCGTCCTCAAAGGCCAGGGGCTCTGGAGAGAGGACAGGAGAACAGCCAGCATCAGGAGCGACATGGTCTCACAGAGAACACAGACAAGGTTATTCACAAACCCTCCAGCAGATATGTGGTTCTGAGGGTGTAGAATGACCTTTCTGCTGTACAGTGACCTGGTGGATATAGGCTGTAGTACCGCCCCAACAATCCTGTGTAATACTGTATTACATTGTTCATATTTATGTGGCCATTGTCCTAACATCTTGCTCTGTAACAAGGATAGATAACCTAGGTCAGCTGATGTGACATTATTGCACTGATGATGACCTAGGAGTTGTGTGTGGTGGCTTGATACATCAGAGAAGAGAAAAGGTATTGAGTGACGGGTATTAACAATCTGTGGCTGTCCTGGACTCTCAACCACTGAATATACCATATTCTATAATATTTGCATTATGTGAATGCACCTAGGTTAGGTTCAAGATGAGTCTATGGGGAGAGGAGATCCGATGTTAAACTGCATTGGATTCAACGTCGGGTAGAAATAAGCGTTTGGACCTCTACGAGCCAGAATGTTGAATAAAACTTCACTGGTAGTCCGTGTGGATAGTCCTTCTGCAGGCAGGCATGTGAAACAACATAACCACAGGAAAGTATCTCTAGCACCTGAAGCACAAGCAGAACCATTTAAACACGTGCACAAGCTCAACATGTACGCGCGTATATGTATCATGCATTCAGAAAGTATTCAGACCCTTTTACTTTTCCCACATTTTGTTACGTTACAGCCTTATTCTAAAATGGATTCAATTGTCCCCCCCCCTCATCTACACATAATACCACATAAAGACAAAAGCAAAAACAGCTTTAGAAATATTTGCACATGTATTAAAATGAAAAACAAAATATTACATTCACTTAAGTATTCAGGCCCTTTACTATGTTGAAGCACCTTTGGCAGCAATTTCAACCTCAAGTTTTCTTGGGTTTGACATTACAAGCTTGGCACACCTGTTTTTGGGGAGTTTCTCCCATTCTTCTCAGTAGATCCTCAAGCTCTGTCAGGTTGGATGGGGAGTGGTCGCTGCACAGCTATTTTCAGGTCTTTCTACAGATGTTTGATCAGGTTCAAATCCGGGACTTTTCCTGAAGCCACTCCTATATTGTCTTGGCTGTGTGCTTAGGGTCGTTGTCCTGTTGGAAGGTGAACCTTCACCCCAGTCTGAGGTCCTGAGCGCTCTAGAGCAGGTTTTCATCAAAGATCTCTCTGTACTTTGCTCCGTTCATCTTTCACTCGATCCTAACTTGTCTCCCAGTCACAGCAAAATATCCCCACAGCATGATGCTGCCACCACGCTTCCTTTTAGGGATGGTGCCAGGTTTCCTTCGAACATGACACTTGGCATTCAAGCCAAAGATTTCAACCTTGGTTTCATCAGACCAGAGAATCTTGTTTCTCATGGTCAGAGTCCTTTAGGTGCCTTTTGGCAAACTTCAACCGGGCTGTCATGGGTCTTTCACTGAGGAGTGGCTTCCGTCTAGCCACTCTATCACAAAAGCCTGATTGGTGTAGTGCTGCAGAGATGGTTGTCCTTATTGAAGGTTCTCCCATCTCCACAGAGGAACTCTGGAGCTCTGTCAAAGTCACCATCGGGTTCTTGGTCAGCTCCCTGGCCAATGCCCTCCCCCAATTTCTCAGTTTGGCCAGGCAGCCAGCTCTAGGAAGAGTGTTGTTGGTTCCAGACTTCCTCCATTTAAGAATGATGGAGGCCACTGTTCTTGGGGACCTTCAATGCTTCAGGAATGTTTTAGTACCCTTTCCCAGATCTGTGCCTCGACACAATTCTCTTGACCTCATGACTTGTTTTTTTTGTTGCTGACATGCACTGTCAACAGTGGGACCTTATATAGACAGGTGTGTGCCTTTCCAAATCATGTCCAATCAAATGAATTCGCCACAGGTGGACTCAAGTTGTAGAAACATCTCAAGGATGATCAATGGAAACAAGATGCACCTGAGCTCAATTTTGAGTCTCATAGCAAAGGGTCTGAAGACTATAGAAATAAGGTAGTTCTGTTTTTATTTTTATACATTTGCAAAACAAAATGAAAACCTGTTTTCGCTTTGTCATTATGAGGTATTGTGTGGAGATTGATAAGAAAAACAATAAATGTAATCAATTTTAGAATAAGGCTGTAATGTAACAAAAAGTCAAGAGGTCTACTTTGAATGTACTGTATGATATACTTTATGTATTTATCTTATGCACTATAGGCACTAACAGTGCTTTGAAATGTTTATGTAAATATACTTTCCTGTGGATATATTGTCATTCCTACCTTCAAAGGACCTACCACACAGACAACTGGTAAAGTAAGTTAAAATAGATTTTTATGTCCTGAGAGAAAGCTCTCCTGATACAATCGCTCATTTATGTCCAATGTAGAATTCAATGAAATTCAACGTCGGGTTTCCAGGATATGGGGAGGGCAGACTAATATTTTACTGTTAATGGACATAGCTATCTGCTCATGTTGACACAAGGGTTTATGGCATTTATGGGTTTGTGCCATCATTTCCAGGTATTCACTGTATCGGTTTAGATGGGTTCTTTTGGTAAATGAGGGATAGGTTTGCGAATGGCTGAATGAATTATTCTGCAGCAGAACTGGTCAGGCCACACAGCTATCTTTCATTTTAGTAAATTATTGGGAATAATATTTGTTGTACATTATAGTAGGTGTAACAATATGCCATGAAGTATAAAAGGTAGCTTGTCAAGAAGGGATGTGGACTCAAAATAGTCCATTTAAACTGGTTCACAAACTAGGGGTCGAGTGACAACTAAGTAGCTAGCTAACAAGTAAGTAAGCTAACGTCATCATTACACTGAATGGCAAGTTTACCTAGCTAGCAACTGGCAGACTATTGATGCTATGGCTAGCTTCAAGAAGCACATTTTCTTCACCGTTGTTGTTACAACTAGTTAAAAATCACATAACACCAATGACATCAGCAATCGTTGAATTGCTAGCCCCCTAACCTTGACTACATTTGCAATGTCTTTTAACATGTAGCTAACTACTGTAACTAAAGCGCACACGAAAGTCTAAATACAACCAGGCCATTACAACACCTTTGAGCTTGAATCAGACATTTGTGACGCAACATGGTTACTCCCGTCGGAAACACCGATAATCGATCCCTAACAAAGCGTTTTCTTTATCTTAATATTTTACCTCAAACTCAAAAGAAATCCAGAAATTCAAAAGCCCTTCTTTATTTCCCTCTTCCATTTTCCTATCCCATCTCTCCCTCGGCTTGACAAGTTGCAACGCAAGCTGGGATGCTCACCTGCAGCAGAACGCTAGGCACCAAATAAGCACCAGGGAACCTGAATGGTATGAAAACGAGTTGGGTCACAACACTGATCTATAATCTGTTGTTATGGTGACTTGATAGGCTCAGTGGCGATTTTAGCATGTAAATCTTGGTGGGGCGAAGAAAAAAAGGAAAGTGGAATGCATGCCAGCAATGACACTACACAACACTAAACAATATACTAATTGCACTATATAACAGTGACAAATGGTGCCCACAAACTGTTAGGGCCTACATAAAGCTGTCCCAACATCTTACCACTGCTACACCTGGCTATCAGCGGAGCGTTGTCTGGCAGCGAAACAGTTCATTCGGCTTGCTTAAACACCCTCTTTGGGATAGGCGTGCCACTAACGCCCCACCTCGACAACATCCGGTGAAATTGCAGAGCAGCAAATTCAAAATATTAAACATTCATGAAAATACAAGTGTTTTACATAGTTTAAAAGCTTAACGTCTTGTTAATCCAGCCTCTTTGTTAGATTTCAAAAAGGCTTTATGGCAAAAGCATACCATGCTTTTGATTATCTGAGGACAGCGCCCCTCATACAAAAGCATTAAACATTTTCCAAACAAGCAGAGATGTCACAAAAGTCAGAAATAGCTATAAGCTATAGCTATAGCTATATCCTAAGGGTCCCAGCTACATAACAAATGGTCCCTTTGTTCGATAAAGTCCTTCTTTATATCCCAAAAAGGTCAGTTTAGTTGGCACGCTTGATTCAGTAATCCACTGATTTCCGTCATTCAAAATGCATACAAATGAATCTCAAAAGTGACCAATAAATATTTTCCAAACAAGTCAAATAACGTTTCTAATCAATCCTCAGGTACCCCAATATGTAAATAAACATGCGCAACAATATTACAGTCAAAATGGGAGCCACCTAGAAAAACTACTAATTATAGTTCATTTTTCAAAAAATAAGCCTGAAACTCTTTCTAAAGACTGTTGACATCTACTGGAAGCCCTAGGAACTGCAATCTGGGAGGTATTCCATTGATATTCCCAAAGACAGCAATTTCAATGAGTGGTGAGCTCAACAACAACAAAAAATTCCGGATGGACTCTCCTCTGGTTTTCACCTGCCATATCAGTTCTGTTATACTCACAGACAGATTATTTTAACAGTTTTGGAAACTTTAGAGTGTTTTCTATTCAATACTACCAATTGTATGCATATCCTAGCTTCTAGACCTGAGTAAAAGGCGGTTTACTTTGGGCACCTCAGTCATCCAAACTTCTGAATACTGCACAAATGTGGTTTCTAATGACAATTGAGATGTACAAACTATTGCATAAGGGGACGACAAGCAGATAAGAGGCAATCTGTAATTTGGTTTACGACAATGCGCGAGCTAGGACAGGCAATATAACTGTCTGTTAGTCAATATAACTATTTGTTTAACACTTTTGAAATGTACAGCGACAGAATTCAGAACATGGGCGTTCTTACAGTGCTCTCCCTGTACACCAAGTTAGAAATGTAGGATAAATAAATGGGGCATATAAGCAGACAATGAAAGCTCTTACAATATTCAATGATTACATTTCTCTAAAACAGGTTATAGTCAACAGTAGAACAGTCAGAACAGTGGGTGAAATTATGAGGGGTAAATAAACCAAATTACTGGGGTGAGGCACATGGACTACTAACACCTTACTCCACAACATTCACTTAGTATTACTTTCTCAGCTACAGTATACATATCTCCCTTGCATGTTACAGCATTTATGAAGCAGAAAGACAGTACATTTTTGGACTCACATTGTTGTGCTTGGCTCATTTGAACAGGAAGGTGGTGCGGCGGTCCTCATCATTTTAAACTTGGAAAAGAGCCCCTTAATCCCAGATTTGGGACCACACAGCCACTGTCACTGATTCCTTCCAAACCACTTATTGAATTTGCAATTTTCCAACTTGTGTTATGTTTGTCCACCGATGCGTTTTATCTATAATTTATCTTCATATGACAATGATTAAAAAGGATTTCCCAGTAGATTATCATTTGATTCATGATGACTGCTAGCTAAGATTTTTAAAGTATGACGTTGACATGATCAGTTCAATCAAAGCTACTGTAGATATAACGTGATTTGACATTTTATCTGTGGCCTTCTTGGATGGGCACTTCTGTGGCAGCAGCTAGAACTTTCAATGTCTCCTCTTACATTTGTCAGTGATGTAAAGTACCCATGAGTGACAGAAAATTGAGCCAATCACAGCTCAACGCTCCGTATTTTCTGCTGGCTTGCCCAACCACCATAGAAAGCACTGAGCTTGGCTGACACACCTGCATTTAGGAGCTGCCAAAAAATAAACGATGTTTGTACACGGCTTTATTAACTCAATGATCTATATCGTTTGATATGTTACACATATTAATGCCAAAATAACATGCAAAACAGGAAAGCCACCCCCCCCCAAAAAAAAACCAACAGGTGGGGCTCTGCCCTGAATGATGGGTCGCCACTGGATAGGCTAGGGGTTGATACAGGGGTGGGAAGGACTGGTTCTATATATGTTTTCAAGGATCAACTCCGTGACTTTCAATGTGGCACAATCATTGAATGCCACATTTTCCAACAAGTCAGTTTGTGACATTTCTGCCCCGGGCGACTTTGTGTGCCCGACCTCACTAACGCTGTTGTGGCTGAATGGAACCAAGTCCCTGCAGAAATGTCCCAACATGTAGTGGAAAGCCTTCCCAGAGGAGTGGAGGCTGTTATAGCAGCAAAAGGTGGGCCAACTCCATATTAATGCCCATGATTTTGGAATGAGATGTTTGACAAGCAGATCTCCACATACTTTTGGTCATGTAGTGCATTTCAAGGACGGGCAACTTCAGTCTTCGGGGGCGTGAGAGGTGTCTCACTTTTTCCCCATCTGTAGCAAACACAGCATATTAAACAAATTACATTCTAAACTGAAGATCATGATTAGTTTCAGTTTCAAGTTGTATTAGTCATGTGTTTGGGATACGCATGGTATACATCGTCCAACGAAATGCTTACTTGCAGCTAAGTAACGTCACGCCAGGCTAAGCCTACATGAAACACAGCCCTTATTTTCAAATGTTTCTAAAAACCCTTATGGGAAAAATGAATGGTAGAAAAACCGCTAGGTTTTATGGGAATTATATATATCTTTTTTTGTTGTTGATTATTGAAGTCAGGTGTGTTAGCTGGGGCTGGGGCAAAAGTATGACACCAATCAGGCCCTCGAGGACTGGAGTTGACCATCAATTACATATTTAGATCCGTGTGTAAAAATAATCACATTTATTTCTGGAAAATATGTAGCTATATAGGAAAAATCCCTGAATGATTCTACTATGCATAGAAAAGCAAAGGCTAGCTTTTTCAAACAGAAATTTGCATCCTGTAGCAAACTCCAAAATGTTCTGGGACACTAAAGTCCATGGAGAATAAGAGCACATCCTCCCAGCTGCCCACTGCACTGAGGCTAGGAAACACTGTCACCACCGATAAATCTACGATAATCAAGATTTTCAATAAGCATTTTCAACAAGTGGCTGGCCATGCTGACCCCCACAGCAACTTGCCCAAGCCGCCCCTATTTCTCCTTCACCCAAATACAGATTGTTCATGTTCTGAAAGAGCTACAGAATCTGGAACCCTACAAATCAGGGCTAGACAATCTGGACCCTCTCGTTCTAAAATTATCTGCCGAAATTGTTGCAACCCTTATTACCAACTTGTTCAAACGCTCTTTCACATTGTCTGAGATTCCTAAAGATTGGAAAGCTGCCATGGTCATAACCCTCTTCAAAGGGGGAGACACTCTAGACCCAAACTGTTACAGACCTATATCCATCCTGCCCTCCGTTTCTAAAGTCTTCGGAAGCCAAGTTAACAGATCACCGATCATTTCATTTACATTTACATTTAAGTCATTTAGCAGACGCTCTTATCCAGAGCGACTTACAAATTGGTGCATTCACCTTATGACATCCAGTGGAACAGCCACTTTACAATAGTGCATCTAAATATTTTAAGGGGGGAGAAGGATTACTTTATCCTATCCTAAGTATTCCTTAAAGAGGTGGGGTTTCAGGTGTCTCCGGAAGGTGGTGATTGACTCCGCTGTCCTGGCGTCGTGAGGGAGTTTGTTCCACCATTGGGGAGCCAGAGCAGCGAACAGTTTTGACTGGGCTGAGCGGGAACTGTACTTCCTCAGTGGTAGGGAGGCGAGCAGGCCAGAGGTGGATGAACGCAGTGCCCTTATTTGGGTGTAGGGCCTGATCAGAGCCTGGAGGTACTGAGGTGCCGTTCCCCTCACAGCTCCGTAGGCAAGCACCATGGTCTTGTATTTCGAATCCCACCGTACCTTCTCCGCTATGCAATCTGGTTTCCGAGCTGGTCATGGGTGCACCTCAGCCACGCTCAAGGTCCTAAACGATATCGTAACCGCCATCGATAAAAGACGATACTGTGCAGCCGTATTCATCGACCTGGCCAAGGCTTTCAACCCTGTCAATCACCGCATTCTTATTGGCAGATTCAACAGCCTTGGTTTCTCAAATGAATGCCTCACCTGGTTCACCAACTACTTCTCAGATAGAGTCCACTGTTGTCCGGACTTCTGTCAGTCTCTATGGGGGTGCCACAGAGTTCAATTCTGGGGCTATTTTCTCTGTATACATCAATGATGTCACTCTTGCTACTGGTGATTATCTGATCTACCTCTATGCAGACGACACCATTCTGTATACTTCTGGCCCTTCTTTGGGCACTGTTAACAAACCTCCAAATGAGCTTCGATGCCATACAACACTCCTTCCGTGGCCTCCAACTGCTCTTAAGTGCAAGTAAAACTAAATGCATGCTCTTCAACCGATCGCTGCCCGCCCATCTTGCATCACTACCCTGGACGGTTCTGACTTAGAATATGTGGACAACTACAAATACCTAGGTGTCTGGTTAGACTGTAAACTCTCCTTCCAGACTCACATTAAGCATCTCACATTTCCAATCCAAAATTAAATCTAGAATCAGCTTCCTATTTCGCAACAAAGCCTCCTTCACTCATGCTTCCAAACATACCCTCGTAAAACTGACTATCCTACCGATCCTCGACTTTAGCGATGTCATTTACAAAATAGCCTCAAACACTCTACTCAGCAAATTGGATGTCATCTATCACAGTGCCATCAGTTTAGTCACCAAAGCCCCATATACCACCCACCACTGCGACCTGTATGCTCTCGTTGGCTGGCCCTCGATTCATATTCGTCGCAAAACCCACTGGCTCCAGGTCATCTATAAGTCTTTGCTAGGTAAATCCCCGCTTTATCTCAGCTCACTGATCACCATAGCAGCACCCACCCGTAGCACGTGCTCCAGCAGGTATATTTTATTGGTCATTCCCAAAGCCAACTCCTCCTTTGGATGCCTTTCCATCCAGTTCTCTGCTGCCAATGACTGGAACAAATTGCAAAAATCACTGAAGCTGGAGACTTATATCACCCTCACTAACTTTAAGCATCAGCTGTCAGAGCAGCTTACCGATCATTGCACCTGTACACAACCCAACTACCTCATCCCCATATTATTCTTTTGTTTGCTCCTTTGCACCCCAGTATCTCTACTTGCACATTCATTTTCTGCACATCTATCACTCCAGTGTTAATGCTAAATTGTCATTATTTTGCCACTATGGCCTATTTATTGCCTTACCTCCCTAATCTTACTACATTTGCACACACTGCATATAGATTTTTCTAATGTGTTATTGACTGTATGTTTGTTTATCCCATGCGTAACTCTGTGTTTGTGTCACACTGCTTTGCTTTATCTTGGCCAGATCACAGTTGTAAATGAAAACTTGTTCTCAACTGGCCTACCTGGATAAATAAAAGGTGAAATAAAATGAACATTACCTGACAAGCAACCTCACTCACAGTAGACCGGAAACACATTTATTTATAAATATTATCCAAACATTCAGCGTCTGACAGATGTCATGACGCCAGCCCTCTAGCAGAGATGTGACCCCCCCTCCTTAGGAGGGGGCAGTTTTTTGCAACAGCTCCATAAATTCCTGGCAGAGGCCCTCTTCTCCCTTGCAACATGCAGTATGGAGAGTGTCACAGTAAGACAAAGGGACTCTCCCGCCAAATACTCCTACCTCCCGAATTGGAGAATTAAACATTATTCCTAATTTAGAGAATGTGGAAATGGTCAGTGGAGAAGCCAGCTACGACCCGGTCTGTTTTGTTTCATGTTTGTGACCTCATGAAATACAACACAGCCACATTACCCTAACTCTGTTTAGACAGGTTCCTCAGTTATGAGGCTTGCATCTGAATGTGGGATAAAATGTCTAACGAAGTATAAGAATACTTTTGAAAAGATGTGATTTCATCATCTTCTAAAATGAAAATCTTTGTTTTTGGTAACTTGTGCCCAGTCAGTAGCCACGCCCAAGTGAATAGACATTGGTTGGATATGATGAACCAACCCCTTTTCCACTCTAGAATATAAGCTCCTGTGATGAAAAGTCACCTCAGTTCCAAATACCATGAGGTCCTCATGTTTAAAAAGGGCTAATTGTAATTTCCAATCTACAGGCCAGAACATGTGAGAGCTTGCTCCACACTTGAAATGGTATGAACTCTGAACTATTGATCACTCAAGAAGTGAGTCCTAGATTACAGCCCAACAGACTGCAGCTGGAAAGGTAGCAAATCTAGTAAGAACATTGACCCAGAAGAATCAACAAAGGACAATGGCGACATCAACTGGGCAAACCAAAGCCTCACACCAGCTCAACTATCGAAGGCAGCTTCACATAAATACAATGCATTACCTTTCTCCGAACGAGCGTTCATTAGTGGCATAGGTATTTGTGAGAATAGTTTCCCATGTCCGATAGTGACCCATTCCTTAGTCTTCCTTCTGTACCTCCCCTTTATTATCTCTGAATCTATTGTGTTATAACCAAACTGTTTTTGTTTAGTCCACTAGGGATGGTATTTACTGTATAATGTTATGTATTGTATATTCTGTAATTGTTTAATTAGTTAGTAAATAAATAATTGCGCAAATGTGGATGGATGATTCATAGTAAAGGCTGGGTTCATAGATAACCAAGAATTTTACAACTTTCAGATGACTGATATTATGTAAATAATAATTAATGACTGACTGCTATTGATATAAAAGATCATGTATTTAAAAAAATATATTTAACCTTTATTTAACTAGGCAAGTCAGTTAAGAACAAATTCTTATTTACAATGATGGCCTAGGAACAGTGGGTTAACAGCCTTGTTCAGGGGCAGAATGACAGATTTATGCCTTGTCAGCTCAGGGATTCGATCTAGCAACCTTTTGGTTACTGGCCCAACACTCTTAACCACTTGGCTACCTGCCACTATTTAAGAATGGATTTGGGAGATAGCCACTCTATATAAACTAACTCTTCCGTGGTGCCCCAGGTTATTAACGAGTGGCTTAATTCAATCACATAATCGATTTGATAATAGCTTGGCATCACATTAAAGAAGCCAGAGACGACACAGGAGTGCATGTAATCAAACTATTTGATATAATGCTCTCTGATTTTAAGATCCAACATGTAAATTGCACATTTTATAACATGATTTAAATGGATATCAAAAATACAATAGTCAAACTAAAGTGTTGATTTCCATGACACCTATTAAGCACACACAACCAAAACAAGTGTCCAATTCTTGACTCACATTGCAATTTGATCATACAAAACTATTGTTCAAAGCCAATAAATAAAGGTTGAATTGCCACTTTCACCAAAGTAATCACATTTAAAGCCAGTGATATACATTGCCCCGTTTTCAATACAAAGAACCCACAGTGGACTGCTTGAAGGACACCAAATTAAGTAGCCTTAAACTTGCTAACAGAAAAAGAAAATAAAACAGGGAGAATATTAGCTACAGATAGTATGCCAGATAATGTGATATAACCCATTATAAAAAGTCTCTGGTTACTTGACCCCAAAAATATTTGGTTATATCACATTATCTGGCATACAATCTGTAGCTAGGATAATATATGCAATGACATACAGTGCACTATAAGAAAGGCGTGATATGAAAAAGGCAAGCTTGAACTCAAGGGAAATGTGTCAGATTTAGGAAGGAGGTGATATTGGTTGGTCAAAGCCGAGGGCCTTGAACCACAACTATGTTTTGAGTGTCAAAGAAGATGTAATGGTAAAGATATCTCACCCACCCAACTGGGTTTCAGACAGGAGAGAGAGAAACCGAGAGCCACTTTGTGTGGATTCTAATTTATATCCACCCAGAGAACTTTGATGGGTGGATGGATATAAATGGCATGTTATGGAAGGGTCCAGAAACTTTTTTGCTATTTCACTTGTTTTTGAGAAACTTACCCCTTTAGATGTACACATGAAATTGTCTCAGCAACTTAATATTATATATTTGGATACGTTCCACAAAAACAAGTGAAATCTCAAAGAAAATGTCTGGACCCTTCTAACATGCCATTTAAATATTTTTTTTAAAGATTTGGTTACAAAAAATAATCAAACTTCTTCAATAGACTATTTTTGTCACTATCCTCAGAGTTCATACAAAGGAGGGAATTAGACATGTGTACTACCAAAAGAACAGATGCATTCATAGTATGTATTATGCAATATGGCAGTAGTACATGCCAATACATCCACAGTCATGAAGAGATGAACAATAACAACCACTTAGGTTCCAGTACATGGACATCATTTGAACTTGAAACAATAAATAATGATAAAAAAAGGCAGCTCCAACAGGAAAACTGAAAAACAGATTCATTTAAAATGTTAAAATATAGCTTAACAATAAGGCCATAATGTGACAATGGTGGATTCTGAGAGATTAAAACTCTATAAACACTATGTTGACAATAGAACCGGATCAAATCTCTGAACATCGATATTCCATGTCGCTATTCACATAATAATAAGGAATTCCCCTCAACCATGCCCACAAATTGGGGAAAACAAAACGTATTTCCCATTGACCCCCAGTGTAAAAGAGCCAACTTTTATCAATTTTTTGGAAAACAGAAATAACAAAACATGGAGAAAATCTGCTGTGTTGTTCAATGTACATGTAACCAGGTCAAAAATCACGACCAGCAGTTCCAAATGCTCCCACACAGGGAAATGGAGCCTGCGAGAAGAGCCCTGTGGCTTCAGGCTATTCTCGGCGTGGGAGATGCGGGGATCTGGTGTCTAAGTAGGCTAAAAGGTAGCTGTGTGTGGAAAACATGTAATCATAGGTAAGACATTTAACTTGTTTAGTATAGTCCGTTTGTAACGTCACTCACTACTTTTTTGTTTGTTTTGTGTTGTTTGCCTTGGCTAGCTTAATGTTCCGGTCGGTAGCATTCACTCAGCTGCTAGCACCATCATGTAAAGGTGCATGAGGGAAGCCCTAGAATATTAGTTTTTTTCCTAAGTAGTGAGAAGGCAAGCAATGTTGAAACAACAAGAAAATTGCATTTGAAAATGTTTTGGCTGTGAACCAATGGGGTAACCTAGGTAACTACAGGCTGTTTTCCCCATAAAACGTTGCGGCCCTGCCGCTTATCTAACACTGACTGGGACTATAGCGTTAGTGACAAAACATCAAACACTGTGACATCACTAAAACAAACTCTGGCTTGTTAGTGCTCACGCGGGAGACTGGATGACAGGGGAAAAAGCAGTGACAAAACAAAAACAGTTAGTGAAATAGCATTTCACTCTTTCTGAAATTATGGCACAAGCACTTATCATCAACTATATATTAAATACAATATCTGCACTTTCAGTAATCAAATGCAATTCCCTAAACTGACAAATCAATTTCATACATCCTCCTAACCAACTGTCATTGTTACACTAGCAGCGACATGTTAAACTTAGGTGATGAATACGGTCCGGTATAAGAGTGAGTAGATGAAGGGAGGGCAGCGCCACAAAACTGTCCCATTTTTCCTGTTGTGGCAGTGTGATTTGATCACAACTAAAAAACATAACCAAAACAATCTTGAACATTCCAACTGAACAAAACAGAGGCAACACCTTCTGATGTTCAAAAAAATTAAATCAGTCACTCTCTTCATTTTTCTTCTGAGGCAAACGGTCCGAGTTTGAGAACATTCCAGCCTCTTCCTCATCGAGACACACACCTCCAAGCCTGAGAGTGGTCGCTCCCTGCTTACAACCATCCAGTTGTCTTAGATCTGCGAAGGGTTATCAACAAAGAGGCACAAGTAGTGGCTAGAAAGGAGTTTGGTATTAGGCCAGAGAAGGGTAGGGGAGATGATAGGTGTTCAGATTTCTTCAGTCTATATTGTGCCTGTGGTGAGTGTGCTTTCCCATACCTAGAGGAGGGCGGGACTAGCCTGCAAGGGACGGTTAAAAGGTCCAAAAGGAAGTGATATTCTCAGCCAGTATGCAGATGTCAAGACCGGAATGGAGTTTCAAGAGTTCTGTATGACAGAACCCTTCACTCTATCCCTCAGTCTTCCTCCCATTCGGTTGTTCCTCTCCTCCCTCAGAAAGTGGAGCCATCACAAACTATGTTTTGGTCTCGGCCGGGGAACAGCTCCATCTGCCAGTAAAGCGGGTCAGCGTACACTGGCAGGGTCAAAGCACAAAGGTCACAATGAGGTCAAACTAAAATGGAAATTTGTATAGGTCTAAATCAGGCTTTGGTTACTGCCTAGTACAAAGACACAATTCAAATAATTAACTAATAATGGTTACAGTATACCTACAATATTACACAGTATACTTGCAGTGTGTGTGTGTGTGTTCTTCTCACCCATATCTCCAGGTCCCAGCCAGAGGTTGAAGGAGCTGCAGTGTTTCTGACAGTGGTGGACCGGGAGCACTCTAACTGTGGGCAGGCCCTCTCCTACCACCAGCCAGCCCAGCACTCGCACCCCCTGAAACACACACGCACAATACCACTGTAACAGCACACAGCTGAATCAAGACAAACACCATAACAACAAACATACAGTGCCTTCGGAAAGCATTCAGACCCTTGACTTTTTCAACATTTTGTTACGTTACAGCCCAATTCTAAAATGTATTTGCTAATAAAAACAAAACCTGAAATATCACATTTACATAACTATTCAGACTTTGTTGAAGCAGTTTTGGCAGCCATTACAGAATTGAGTCTTCTTGGGTATGATGCTACAAGCTTGGCACACCTGTATTTGGGGAGTTTCTCCCATTCTTCTCTGCAGATCCTCTCAAGCTCTGTCAGGTTAGATGGGGAACGTTGCTGCACAGCTATTCAGGTTCCTCCAGAGATGTTCGATCGGGTTCAAGTCCGGGCTCTGGCTGGGCCACTCAAGGACATTCAGAGACTTGTCCCGAATCCACTCCTGCGTTGTGTGGGCTGTGTGCTTAGGGTCGTTGTCCTGTTGGAAGTTAAACCTTAGCCACAGTCTGAGGTCCTGAGCGCTCTGGAGCAGGTTTTCATCAAGGAGCTCTCTGTACTTTGCTCTGTTCATCTTTGCCTTGATCCTGACAAGTCTCCCAGTCCGTTTCTGAAAATCATCACCTCAGCATGATTCTGCCACCACCACGCTTCACCGCAGGGATGGTGCCATGTTTCCACCAGACGTGATGCTTGGCATTCAGGCCAAATAGTTCAATCTTGGTTTAATCAGAACAGAGAATCTTGTTTCTTATGGTGAGAGTCTTTTGGTACCTTTTGGCAAACTCCAACTGGGCTGTCATGGGTCTTTTACTGAGGAGTGGCTTTCGTCTGGCCACTCTACAATAAAGGCCTGATTGGTGGAGTGCTGCAGAGATGGTTGTCCTTATGGAAGGTTCTCCCATCTCCACAGAGGAACTCTGGAGCTCTGTCAGTGGCCATCTGGTATCTGGTTCTTGGTCACCTCCCTGACAAAAGCCCCCCACACCTTTATTTAACCAGGTAGGCTAGAACAAGTTCTCATTTGCCACTGCGACCTGGCCAAGATAAAGCATAGCAATTCGACACATACAACAACAGAGTTACACATGGCATAAACAAAACATCGTCAATAATACAGTTGAACAAAATAAAACAAGAAGTCTATATACAGTGAATGCAAATGAGGTAAGTTAAGAGAGTTAAGACAATAAATAGGCCATGTTGGCGAAGTAATTACAATATAGCAATTAAACACTGGAATGGTAGATGTGCAGAAGATGAATGTGCAAGTAGAGATACTGCGGTGCAAAGGAGCAAGATAAATAAACAAATACAGTATGGGGATGAGGTAGGTAGATAGATGGGCAGTTTACAGATGGGCTATGTACAGGTGCAGTGATCTGTGAGCTGCTCTGACAGCTGATGCTTAAAGCTAGTGAGGGCGATATGAGTCTCCAGCTTGAGAGATTTTTGCAGTTTGTTCCAGTCATTGGCGGCAGAGAACTGGAAGGAAAGACGACCAAAGGAGGAATTGGCTTTGGGGGTGACCAGTGAGATATACCTGCTGGAGCATATGCTACGAGTGGGTGCTGCTGTGGTGACCAGTGAGCTGAGATAAGGTGGGGCTTTACCTAGCAGAGACTTGAAGATAACCTGTAGCCAGTGGGTTTGGTGACGAGTATGAGGCGAGGGCCAACCAACGAGAACGAACAGGTCGCAATGGTGGGTAGTGTATGGGGACAAAACGGATGGCACTGTGATAGACTACATCAAGTTTGTTGAGTAGAGTGTTGGAGGCTATTTTATAGATGACATCACCGAAGTCAAGGATCGGTAGGTTGGTCAGTTTTACGAGGGTATGTTTGGCAGCATGAATGAAGGATGCTTTGTTGCGATAAAGGAAGCCAATTCTAGAATACATTTTGGATTGGAGATGCTTAATGTGAGTCTGGAAGGAGAGTTTACAGTCTAATCAGACACCTAGGTATTTGTAGTTGTCCACGTATTCTAAGTCAGAGCCGTCCAGAGTAGTGATGTTGGACGGGTGAGCAGGTGCGGGCAGGGATCGGTTGAATAGCATGCATTTAGTTTTACTTGCGTTTAAGAGCAGTTGGAGGCCACGGAAGGAGAGTTGTATGGCATTGAAGCTCGTCTGGAGGTTAGTTAATTAACAGTGTCTAAAGAAGGGCGAAAAGTATACAGAATGGGGTCATCTGCGTAGAGGTGGAGTAGAGAATCACCAGCAGCAAGAGCAACATCATTGATGTATACAGAGAAGAGAGTCGACCCAAGGATTAAACCCTGTGGCACCCCCATAAAGACTGCCAGAGGTCCAGACAAAAGGCCCTCCGATTTGACTCTATCAGATAAGTAGTTGGTAAACCAGGCGAGGCAATCATTTGAGAAACCAAGGCTGCCAAGTCTTCCAATAAGAATGTGGTGATTGACAGAGTCGAAAGCCTTGGCCAGGTTGATGGATACAGCTGCACAGTAATGTCTCTTATCGATGGCGGTTATGATGTCGTTTAGGACATTGAGCATGGCTGAGGTGCACCCATGACCAGCTCTAAAACCAGATTGCATAGCGGAGAAGGTATGGTGGGATTCGAAATGGTCTGTAATCTGCTTGTTAACTTGGCTTTCGAATACCTTAGAAAGACATGGTAGGATAGATTGACTGCGGCAGCTTTCCAATCTTTGGGAATCTCAGACAATACGAAAGAGGTTGAACAGGCTAGTAATAGGGGTTGCAACAATTTCGGCAGATCATTTTAGAAAGAGAGGGTCCAGATTGTTTAGCCCGGCTAATTTGTAGGGGTCCAGATTCTGCAGCCCTTTCAGAACATCAGCTATCTGGATTTGGGTAAAGGAGAAATGGCGGGGGGCTTTGGCGGGTTACTGAGGAGGGTGCCGAGCAGTTGACCGGGGTTGGGGTAGCCAGCTGGAAAGCATGGCCAGCCGTAGAGAAATGCTTATTCAAATTCCCAATTATAGTGGATTTATCGGTGGTGAGTGTTTCCTAGCCTCAGAGCAGTGGGCAGTTGGGAGGAGGTGCTCTTATCCTCCATGGACTTTAGTGTCCTAGAACTTTTTTGAGTTAGTACTACAGGATGCAAATTTCTGGCCTTAGCTTTCCTAACTGCCTGTGTATATTTGTTCCTAACTTCCCTGAAAAGTTGCATATCATGGGGGCTATTCGATGCTAATGCAGAATGCCACAGGATGTTTTTGTGTTGGTCAAGGGCAGACAGGTCTGGAGTGAACCAAGGACTATATCTAGTCCACACTCCGATTACTCAGTTTGTCCTGGCGGCCAGCTCTCGGAGTCTTGGTGGTTTCAAACTTCCCCAGATCTGTGCCTTCAAACAATCCTGTCTCAAAGTCCTACGTACCATTTTTTTGACCTCGTGACTTGATTTTTGCTCTGACATGCACTGTCAACTGTTGGAACTTATATAGACAGGTATGTGCCTTTCCAAATCATGTCCAATTAATTGAATTTACCGCAGGTGGACTCCAAGTTGTAGAAACATCAAGGATGATCAATGGGAACATGATGCATCTGAGCTCAATTTCGAGCCTCATAGTAAAGGGTCTGGTGTAAATAAGGTAACTGTTTATTTTATTTTCTATACATTTGCAAAAAATCTAAAAACCTGTATTCGCTTTGACATTATGGGGTATTGTGTGTACATTGCTGAGGATTGTATTTTATTTGAATTTTTAATCCATTTTAGTAATAACAAAATGTGGAAAAAGTCAAGGGGTCTGAATACTTTCCCGAAGGCACCGTACATGCTTGTCTATTTGGACTTCGTTAGAGGCCAGACTCACTCTGCTCTGAGAGTTGGCACTATGCGTGACCAGGCAACGCTGCAATGTTGTTCCGGCGCTGTCCAGTAGGGGACATAGCTCAGCCTTGGGGAACAGCCACCTTAACACCTTCTCTCTGGCCACAGATGTAAACCTCCTAGAGAAAGAAGGGGAGGACACTGACAAATGCATCCTTCTTTTCTTCCTTCCTTGAGACCTGTTTACTAAATCATATGCATTTGTGGGTGTGGTTGGGATTCTCTGTGTGTGCATATCTGCACGCAAGTGTGTGTGTTTGTATCTATATTACATTTTATTTGTCACATGCGCTGAATACAACAGGCCTTACAGTGAAATGCTTACTCACAAGCCCTTAACCAACAATGCAGTTAAGACAAATACCTACAAAAATAAAAAAATTAAGTAACAAATAATTAAAGAGCAGCATATATGCATTAGTGTGTGCATCTATATGTGTAAGTGTGTGTGTACCAGAGCAGGGTGAAGTTTGCTGGGCCCTGTGGAAAACCCTCGTCATGTGACAGTAAGTTGTCTTTCTCCACTAGTATACTCATGGAGCCGGAGTGCGCGGAGTAGAGCTCCTCTAGCTGCTGCCTCTGCATGCACAGATACTCCCCACCCTGCATAAAGACAGAGGACATACGTCGGGCACAGGGCAGAAAAGACAGCTGATGTTAGCTAAATGAACTAGCACAATATGTATATGCTTTATGCTGTGATGGACCTGTAAACAATAAGCAGACTGGACACTCACTTTCAGGTACATTGTTGTTTTTCCAGTCGAACTAAGATTTTCAGTCTAACAAAAACATTTCCTTTCAGTGATATTGCTGTTTTCCTGTTGAACTAAAATGTATATTTGAGTAAATTTGTATGGTGTTAGTGTTTCAAGTTTTATTAGCCATTCAGTATGTACGGGACACGCATGGTATACATCATCCAACGAAATGCTTACTTGAAATTCTTACTTGCAGTGGTGGTCGTACCTTAAGCAGCACAGGTTGTGGCCCCCTGCGCATGGCTGCAGACTCTCCGAGGGTCTCGGGGACCTCCAGCACAGAGGAGACCTCTGCACAGCCAGAACAGTTGACCAGGCCCTGCCGCAGAGCCCCCACACTCCACCAGTCATGGAAACCTACAGGAGAGAGACAGTCTGGAAGCTGTTATTACACACACACTGGCTAGGAACAAAGATCCAACTATAGTGAACAACTAGTGTCTAACATAGGTATTTTCATAGGTATTTTCCCTCAGTACCTTGCAGGTTGTACTTCTTGGCGATGGGCAGAGCTAGTAGTCTGACGTGGCTGAGGGGGGAGGACCAGTTGTGTCCCCCCGTGTACATCACACCTAGCTGGGGCCGAGTCTGGGGGTAGGTGAAGGCCAGCACCACCACCAACAGAAAGCCTACCGCTACCACAAACTACAGTAAGGAGATGAGGACAAGTGAGAGGATGGTTGATCAATGCAGAGATTGACATTAAGGGTTGTCTAATTACCGGGGCAAGTGACCTGAGTAGACCTGCAAAATGAGCCTGCTCTGAGGTTTCAACCTTGGGCAGGTGAAGTTTGGACTGATAACCAAAATGCAAAGAATTCCAGTAGTCTGGTCTTGCTGGGTCCTCCCGTGTGTTGGTGAATAGCCACTTTACATTTTCAGGCAAGTGATCATAATCTTCCAGCAACCCCAAAAAAATGCTCCTGACTTGCCCAATGGGCGAGTGCCTTTCAAATCTTAATGTCAATCCCTGCAATGTGCTTTTGATATGTTGACTGGCATATGATTAGCTGATGGACATCGAAAGTCCCATTGCTTGATATGTGATCTGTGGCCACCACGTGTGTGTGTGTGTGTGTGTGCACATCTTACCTTGATAGTGGCTCGAAGGATAGGGAATTGTGGCGGGTCTCTTCGAGGCTCGTTGGTCTCCAGGACTTGTTTGATAAACTTCTCGATCTCCCTCTCTGACATGCCATAGCGATACCCAGACTGGCGGAGAATATCGATGCTCTCTGACAGCTTGTCGTAGATGCAAGGCTCACTCAGCGTGGTGCCCATGACAAACGTGGTCCCAATGAATCTAGTCAACAGTTATTTTAGAAAGGACAGTGCCTCTAGTCTTCGGTTTGTTGCTGTGTAACTCATATTCCCTCGGAGGTTGGAAAAACAGCAATTCCAAAGCCCCAGGCAGAAGTTACACAAACAATCCAGATGATATAGCGGAACTTGGCCTTGGACTGTGGTCAAAAACATACACCTTGTCAATGTCAACACAAGCATTCAGAGGCCCACATGAACTGTAAGCAACAACAACAAAACATGGTTAGATTGACATCGAGTTGAACTTGGTCGACGCGTTCTGTACACTGGTAGTTTTATGTTAAGGACATATGCCTCTGCCTGCTTAGATGTTGTCCCAACGTTTTCAACCTCTCAATTGTTTGTTGATATTATTGTCACGTGCACATAAATTGAACCTTTAAACTAGGCAAGTCAGTTAAGAACATATTCTTATTTACAATGACGGTCTACCCTGGCCAAACCCTAACGCCGCAGGGCCAATTGTGCGCCACCCTAAGGGAATACCAATCACGGCCGCTAGTGATACGGCCAGGAATCGACCCAGGGTCTGTAGAGACGCTTCTAACACTGAGATACAGTGCCTTAGACCACTGCGCCACTCGGGAGCCCCAGTGAATCCAGAAATGAGTGTCAGTTGCAGCAGTGGGGTGAAGAAATAAAGCGAGCTAAGTGGCTAGTGTCAGATATTTACGAAAATTAGTCTCTGCTAGGGTTACTAGCTAGCTAACACGTGTAGCTATATTTTATAAGATCAAGTAAACATAATTTGTCAAACAGTGACCACAAACTCACCGTAATTCACGGTTAATGTGCAATTACAGATCCACTATGTCTTGCTCATATTTAGCTTCGTGTCGACCAACCAACCTTTCCCCACTTTTCTTGGTGCTTGAGAATTTGCGATGTCACTTGACTTCCCTGTTTTACAGATTCAAGTTGAGAGTGTCAACATCAGATTCGAGTAGCAAAACTAAAGATTGAAGTTTAAATATAATATAATTAGTACAATTGTATGGATTAAAACTAACGTATATTCTTACTATTGTTTGTCTTGTATTGGCAGTATTTGTTTTGCATGTATAAAATAATTAAATAGACGAATCTGCCTGGCCACAAAATGTTATATTTAGTGTAATATATCTTATCAACCGGTAGAGGGCGCACTTTCCAGAGTGAATCGGTTTTACACCTTAGTGATCGCAACTGCAGCTACTCATACTTGCTCCTTTTATCAAAGCGCCCCTTTCCGCGCTTTGTTTCGTGGATCAGCTGTGCATGGACCTAAAACCCCACCCGATTAGGAAGGAACGAAGGGGGAAAACGCAATAATGACCGCAAGAAAATAAGAGGCTTTAAAAACAATTAACATTCTGTAAGGCGTCTAATCAAAACACCGCCGTTTATATTGCGACCCTTTAGGACTGAAACGGGTCACATCTTCGCATTCCTCCCATCTGATAGCGGCGGCGGCGAAGACATCCAGTCAGTTGATATTTTGCTACCCTAGCCACTCTCTCAAGATGATAGCCCTTTTTAACAAGCTGTTGGACTGGTTTAAACAGCTATTTTGGAAGGAGGAGATGGAGTTGACACTGGTCGGTCTGCAGTATTCGGGGAAAACCACCTTCGTCAACGTAATAGCGGTAATTTCTCAGTTTACTCGCTCCGTCTGTGTGTGTGCACCGATTACGATGGGAACAGACCTTTGCACAAAGTAGCGGTCTCGTGATTGAACCGCTGCTCCTCCTTTCAATTGGTACAGTGTCGCAGTATTATTCGTAATCCGGACCTTTTCGTCCTGGCTAGAAACAAATAGACTCTGTGGGTGTGTGAATAATGTCTAATGTAATTGAATAGGACGATATGCTATATTAATTGGCGTATATGATTTATTGAAGGATGGAGACTGCATTTACAACCTTGAAATGGTGCACGGTTATTTCATTGTACACCAGAGAGTGTATATGTTACACACAACCTAGATAATTATGTGCAGTAAAATGTGCCTGGGCTAAATCCGCCCAGGAATGTCCAAACCAAGGTCTTGGATTAGGATGCTGATACTGCTTACATGGATCTATGACAAGGAATTAGAAAAGGCCAAGACTAGGACCAGAAATGACCAAGGCATAGGCCTACATTGGTTGAAGTACTTTTACACACTGCAGGCTACACCAGGCCCTAAAATAGTGTATCTCTCTGACATACAGCCAGTAGGTCACAGTTGGGCTGTACATTCAATATTGGCCTCCACTCAGACTGTATTCATTGTATCACCCACTCCTTATTTGCTTCTACTTTGTGGCAACAACAACAACCCTTTCACCTGCTCCATTGCAACACTGTATCAAGCCTCTCACCAGCCAGTGTGTGATTGTAGTGATATCCTTGCAGTGTGGTATGTCAATGGGTGTATAATGGTTTGTACATTCTACAGGTATTTTTGTATGAAGAGGACATGATTAGCCTATCTTTATTCAAATTTGTGTTAATACTGTAGGTGTGTGTTCACCCCTCTACCAGTGCTGATGAGTATCCCCTCTGCGAACACACACAAAACCAGGCTGTGCAGAAGAATGTCATATGTCACAGAGCGCATAAATTAAACCTGGACTTTACCTCCTTGCATCTGCCTGCTCCAGCTGAGCCCAATCTCCCAGCCCTATCTACGTCCCCTAGCCTAGCAAGCTGCCTGATCTTGCGAGCTTACATGAATGTTCACTGCACGGATATGCAGTAATCAGCCTTATGAGGCTACCCAGGCCCTGCCTCAGACCCTGACCTTGCTCCTACCCATCCTGAGCCCAATCCTCATCCCCTGCTCCAGCCCATCCCCAGGCTCAGCTAGCCACAGCCGATTACCCGGCCCCAGCCTCAGCTCATTCCGCTGCCCCATTCACAGCTCCAAGTCCAGCCTCAGCCGATTTCCCCAGCACCATCACATCCCCATTTTCTGCCCCATACTCAGCCCATTCCCGGCCCTGTGCCCATCCCCCAGGCCCACTTAGCTCAGGGCTCTCAAACTCACTGTCCGGGGCCATATCCGTCTGGTTTCACAGACCGTCCAATTCCCAACTTCCTGATCCTTGTGGTGTATCTGTTGAGCTGTCACAGGTGGCAGTGAGTGGGGTCGTCCTTTCTTATTGGAGGAGTGAGAATCAGAAGGCTGTCAGCTCTGGCCCTGGCTCCCCACTGAGTGCTAGTCAGGGACTTGGGAAGATGGTGACTTAGTGACTCATCCTGGTTTGTCAGATCCTCCCATCTGGCAATTTTGTGTCTCATAACAGTCCCAGTGAGTGGCAGTTAAGTGTCCTTTTATCTGTCTGCTTTTATTGCACAACTGAAGGACCAGAGTCTAACTCAGCCATGCTCTGATCAGTATAGACAGGTTATGGGTGACTGCAGTATGATCACTTAGTAGGGAAGTGTATTTTTATTGGTGTAGTTTTCTAACATTTTGGGATGACACTTTCAGATAGAGATGTAATGTATAGAGCATACATGGCGTTCTGTTCCATTTTAAGACAGAGGGAATCATATCAGTTCTAGACATTACATTTCTATGTCCAGGTTGTTGTGAAAGCATTGAAGCCATATCCCACTCGTACTAAGAATCCAAGTACAGATCTGTAGGCTAGGCTTATAGGCTATGTAACAAGATGGCGCCGACAGACATGGCCGCCCTGTTCCTAGTTCCTAGCCAACTTTGCAGTATTTATTTTTTGGGTGTTATTTCTTACATTATTGGTGCAGAATGTTTCTTGCATTATTACATACAGCCAAAAATAACTTTTGTATATTAGATCGGCAGTCACTCACCAGCATTTCGATCAGAAATGAGACTTTCTTGAATTGGATCTTTTGTTTGTACCCCTGAGGTAATTTCTCTCATCCCAGGGGCTGCTCAAAGACGCCGTTGATGGAAAAGACAAATATGGAGTGGGCTTTAAGTCTCACTCAGGATGCATACATACCATCCACCGCTTCCGACTATATTACTCGCTAATATTCAGTCTCTGGACAATAAAATAGCCGAGCTCCGGGCGAGGATCTCCTTCAGGAGAGACATCAGATACATACTTTGTTTTACGGAATCATGGCTCTTCGGATATACTGTCCCTGCCCATAGAGCCAACAGGGTTCCCCCTACATCATGCGGACAGGAAGAAAGAACTATCTGGGGAAAAGAAAGGTGGAGGCATATATTTCATGATTAACTACTCATGGTGTGATTGTGGTAACGTAAAGGAGCTCAAGTCTATTTCTTTTCTCCCAATCTGGAATACCTTACCATCAAATGCAGACCGCATTACTTCCAGAGGTAATTCTCTTCGGCCATCATCACAGCCGTGTATATGCATTCGGCCCCTCCCCTCCTATAGACAGAAATTATTGGTCTAATCAATCAGAATGTATGCTTCTAGATTGTTTTGATCACACAAACTGGGATATTTTCCGGGTTGCCTCCAAGAATAGTATTTTCGTATACACTGACTCTGTGACTGGGTTCATCAGGAAGTGCATAGATGTTATTCCCACTGTGACGATTAGAACTTATCCAAACCAAAAACTGTGCATAGATGGCAGCATTCGCGCAAAAGTGAAAGCACAAACCACCACATTTAACCATGGCAAGGTGACTGGGAACATGGATGTGTACAAACCGAGCTGCTATGACCTCCGTAAGGCAATCAAACAGACAAAACATTAGTGCAGGGACAAAGTGTATTTGCAATTCAATGTCTAAGACGCAAGACCCCGGACAAGCTAAACACCTTCGCCCACTTCGAGGAATACACAGTGCCGCCGTCGCGAGCCACCACCGCTCACAAAGACTTTGAGCTCACGTTCTCCGTGGGTGACGTGAGTAAGACATTTAAACGTGATAACATTCGCAAGGCTGCCGATCCAGATAGTATCCCTAGCCGCGTCCTCAGAGCATGTGCAGTCCAGCTGGCTGGAGTGTTTATTGACATATTCAATCTCTCCCTATCCCTGTCTGTTTTCTCCACTTGCTTCAAGGTGTGCACCGTTGTTACTGTACCCAAGAAAGTGTGGCCATGCACGTCTCCAAATCATTCACCGAGTACGCAGACAACAGCAGTAGTAGGCCTGATTACCAACAGCGACGAGACGGCCTACAGGGAGGAGGTGAGAGCCCTGGCAGAGTGGTGTCGGGCAAAATAAATAACATCTCCCTCAACGTCAACAAAGCAAAGGAGCTGATCGTAGACTTCGGTAGACAGCAGAGAGAGCACTCCCCCATCCACATCAACGGGGCCGCAGTGGAGAGGATGAAGCGCTTTATGTTCCTCTGCGTGCACATCACGGACAACCTAAAATGGGTCCATCCTCACAGACAGTGCGGTGAAGAAGGCACTAAGACCCTCACAAACTTCTACCGATGTACCATTGAGAGCATCCTGCCAGGCATCCTATAGGGCTCTCCAGAGAGTGGTGCAGTCAGCCCAACGCAGTACCTGGGGCACGCTGCCTAGCCTCTAAGACATCGACAGCACCCGGTGTCACAGGAAGGCATCTACAGCCACCTGAGCCACGGCCTGTTCACACCGCTACCATCTAGAAGGCGGAGACAGCTGGGACCGAAGAAACTGTTTTTCAATCTCTATCTCCAGGCCATCAGTCTGTTAGTCACCACTAGCCTCTGCCCAGTAACCTGTCCTGCATTTAGTCACTGTTACTAGCCGGCTACCACCCGGTACTCTACCCTGCACCTTAGAGACTGCTGCCTTATGTACAGTACAAAGTCATTGAACACTGGTCACTAATCATGTTTACATACTGTTTTACCCACTTCATACGGACATACTGTATTCTAGTCGAGGCTCATCCTATATACAGTTGAAGTCGGAAGTTTACATACACCTTAGCCTAATACATTTAATCCTAGTAAAAATTCCCTGTCTTAGGTCAGTTAGGATCACCACTTTTTATTTTAAGAATTTGAAATGTCAGAATAATAGTAGAGTTTACTTACACTCAATTAGTATTTGGTAGCATTGCCTTTAAATTGTTTAACTTAGGTCAAACGTTTCGGGTTTGCTCACACACGCTTTCTCAGTTCTGCCCACAAATGTTCTATAGGACTGAGGTCAGGGCTTTGTGATGGCCACTCCAACACCTTGAATTTGTTGTCCTTAAGCCAGTTTGCCATGAGATGTTGCTTCAATATATCCACATGATTTTGCTTCTTCATGATGCCATCTATTTTGTGAAGTGCACCAGTCCCTCCTGCAGCAACGCACCCCTACCACATGATGCCGCCACCCCTGTGCTTCACATTTACATTACATTTACATTTAAGTCATTTAGCAGACGCTCTTATCCAGAGCGACTTACAAATTGGTGCATTCACCTTATGACATCCAGTGGAACAGTCACTTTACAATAGTGCATCTAAATCTTAAAGGGGGGGGGGGGTGAGAAGGATTACTTATCCTATCCTAGGTATTCCTTAAAGAGGTGTTGTTTCAGGTGTTACCGGAAGGTGGTGATTGACTCCGCTGTCCTGGCGTCGTGAGGGAGTTTGTTCCACCATTGGGGGGCCAGAGCAGCGAACAGTTTTGACTGGGCTGAGCGGGAACTGTACTTCCTCAGTGGTAGGGAGGCGAGCAGGCCAGAGGTGGATGAACGCAGTGCCCTTGTTTGGGTGTAGGGCCTGATCAGAGCCTGGAGATACTGAGGTGCCGTTCCCCTCACAGCTCCGTAGGCAAGCACCATGGTCTTGTAGCGGATGCGAGCTTCAACTGGAAGCCAGTGGAGAGAGCGGAGGAGCGGGGTGACGTGAGAGAACTTGGGAAGGTTGAACACCAGATGGGCTGCGGCAAAAGACATTTGTGGAGTGGTTGAAAAACGAGTTTTAATGACTCCAACCTCAGTGCACGTGAACTTCCGACTTCAGCTGTAGCTGCTGTACACACCTTTTCTATTCATATACTGTTCATAATGTCTATACACACCATCATATACATATAGATTTATTCCAGGACTCTGACATTGCGTGTTCTGAAATGTCTTAATTATTTTCTTTTTTGGATTTGTGTGTATTATTAGGTATTACTGCAATAGAGCTAGACACATCAGTATTTCACTGCACCTGCGATAACATCTGCAGAATGTGTACGTAACTAATCAAATTTGAGTTCTGTCCAAATATGTTTCCCCCCCCATATAGCAGACTGGGACTGACAGAGCTAAATGCAATCAATTATAGCTAGGGCCCTTAGTCTTTTCTAGGGCCCTTAGTCCATGTGACCTGACCAGGACAACCTCAAGGCCTAATTCCTGGTCAGGTCATGCAGTCAGGGGAAAACTCAGGACCCCAATTATATCATCTGTAGACAGGGAGTGACATTATGCTTAAATGGCATCTGACTTAACAATGAGTTCCATGTGACATTGATACAATGTTGTGAGGTCTTGTGAGGACAATGGCCCTCCTTTACAGTTTTCTCCTGAAAAAAAATATAATGGCTGCTCTGGCATCCACTGAGATTTTTTAGATTTTTATTATTTAACTAGGCAAGTCAGTTAAGATCAAATTCTTATTTACAATGACGGCCTAGGAACAGTGGTTTAACTGCCTTGTTCATGGGCAGAAAGACATATTTTTACCTTGTCACCTCGGGGCTTCGATCTAGCAATCTTTCCGTTACTGGCCCAGCGCTCTAACCACTAGGCTACCTACTCTGGGATCCTCTCCAATATTTAGGTCAGATGTTGTTCAGTGGTTATGAAGGAGGAACAAAGGCCTCGCTTATTTTCTCCTAAGTTGATATGAAGTCACTCCATGATCAAAACAGTAGGCTTGGCTGTAGGCAAATCCTATTGACCTTTTTACATAGGCTCCCTGTTTGGGGTTTCTATATCCAGGAATGTTTGCCCTTTGGAAAAAAAAAGTGATTTCTGTAGTTTTGCTATCATTTCATTTGGACTGTTATGGAAGTTTACATCTTAATCTTAGGGATTTTGGTCAAAATCTCAGTTTTGATTGATTCCATGTGAACTTTGAGCTCACAATCTTTGCATTGGGACATACGCAGTGTTTGCATTAGGAAATACACAACAGGCAACGCTCGCCACATTTGCGTCCATTGATCGTGGGGCTCTTTCTTATTTGAACTACACAAACGGGCTACACACAGTTCAGATAGGACTACACACAAGTGTATGAACCCCCTGCCTGCCTCTGAAAGTCTGTGAGAGACTTATTCCCTTGGCCGAACAGGTCTTTGCTAGTAATGTGTCAGTCTGGCTGAACTATAGTTCCAGGTTGCATTAGTCTTGTCTGAGACACCACTACAACATGATCAGGTCAACACCTCGCCCCCCGGGACGACGGAAATGACACTAGTCTCAGCACCCTATAGAGTGAAAGTGTAATATTGATATCAAGTAGAGAGATGGCTTTGTGGCCTAGTGTCCTACTTTTATTTAGTATACTTTATTTAACCTTGCCTCAACCGAACTGACTTCATGAACAAAGTGCATCAGGTGGTGGTGTGGAATAAGCTTGTTTTGTAATGATGGCACAAGGACAACCGCAGTGGATGCTCTTTAAGTTGTTCATTTAATGGGCAGCCGTTCCCTCTGCTTCCTGTGTTGCTCTCAACTCAAATGTTATTCGTCAGAGAGAGTACAGGAGCAGCACTCCGACGGTACAAGATGAATGCTTTCTTCTTGAGTTTCGTAATGCATTTTACTCTTTCACTATTGGGTTTATATTTGTAAACTGATTTAGACCTGGAGATTAACACGACACTACCACTGGGTATGTTTTAGTCATTTTCAGCTGAACTCGTGACATTTTCCTGAAAGTTGTGTTGTCTAGGCTGAGCTCTGGTGTCAGCATTCTGTAGATTTAATGACTCGTCAGAAATGTCAGCTCCGAGGTGGAGTTTCTCCTAGGTACAGATCAAACTTTCCCTCCCCATTCCTAACCTTAAAAAGGGGCAATCTGCAGTTGCTACATCCATTTTTGGAATTGTAAACGAATGATATGTACTCATTGATTCTTGAAGAATATAACTTATAAATGCCTCATAAGCTTAGTTCAACTGTCGTACCCCATCAGAAACCCATGTGTGTGTGTGTGTGTGTGTGTGTGTGTGTGTGTGTGTGTGTGTGTGTGTGTGTGTGTGTGTGTGTGTGTGTGTGTGTGTGTGTGTGTGTGTGTGTGTGTGTGTATACACATGCTTGTTTTACCTTTGTTTGTAAACAAAGTAAATGTAAACAACCACTATATAGCCTCAAAACATGGTTTAATCTATCACTTTGATATCATGGATGGTCGGTCCTTGCACCCATAGTTCTATCTATGAATTTGAGAGTAGTTGCATTTCTCCAGCCCCTTCCCTCAGCTTTTTATCGAAAGAGGCTCTTTGTTACAGTTTCAACCAATGCTTGCCCCTTTTAACATAAGTGGGGGGGAAATGCAAAACGGATCTGAGATCAGCTTCTAGAATCAACTTCAACCCTGCGCCTGAAATGTCAATCTTTTTCAAGTCCTAATAGCCTTGTCTTCCTGTCGGGACACAGTGACACCTAGTGTGAATTTGACCCAATGTTTCAGCGTGGAACCTGTCTACTATCTCAGTGAGTTCTAGTCCACTTACTCTCACAGCGGTGGTCTGAAACAACTCAATATCCGTCTTGATTCTCGATGAATATAACTTCTGAATTCCTCGTGAGATTAGTTCAACTGTCAAATGTAATTTTTTTTCTCCTCTGTATGTGAACTGTAGCGCCTCAACGTATGTTTAAAGCTATAACTTTGATCTCATGCGTGGCCAGTCCTTGCATCCAGAGCTCTGTATGAATTTGAGACTGGCTACATTTCTTCAGCCCCAAATCTGTGGTATGTGGACTGCTTTGTTGTCGCTTGCTTGAACCACACTTTTGCCCCTTTTATAGAAAGACCTATTGACAGAGTCATTGGTATTACTACCTCATTTGACAATGTTAGCTTCCCTTTAGTATAAAATAGAAACTGAGGCCTATTTAGTTTTATCCAAAGGTGGCTAGATAACTCATTGATCCTGCTTCATGAAACACGCAACCACCTTGCTTTCAGGTGAGAAACAAAGTACATAAGCCTGTGCACTGAGACCTGAGTGTGTACGGTACAGGAACCCTATTTACTCTTCTTCATACACACCTCCCAGGATGCATCTGATGACGTAGCCTGGGGGAGTGTGATGAAAGTGCTGCTGGCCGTTGGGATCAGGTGACTTGCGGTCATGTCTCTGAGTTACGCATCATCGTCCAATATGGTTCATAATAATGATGAATGTGTCTGCTGAACGGTACTGCGTGTCTAATGGTCGCTCTCTCCGTCTGTCTGCATCCCCCCCCCCCCCTCGTCCCTCCAGTCAGGACAGTTCAGTGAGGATATGATCCCTACAGTGGGCTTCAACATGAGGAAGATCACCAAGGGCAACGTCACCATTAAGGTCAGAGCGTCAGACCTGATGACGAGAACACAGGCAATGTTTTGATGATGAGCTGGACTTGTCCTTGGTGCTCATGCTGATAGTGTGTATTACGCATCAGGTTACGTGAGACTGAGAGCGAGTCCACGCGTGTGTGTTTTGTACGCTTACATTCCATTGTTCCCCAGCTGTGGGATATCGGGGGTCAGCCTCGATTCCGGAGCATGTGGGAGAGATACTGCAGAGGAGTCAGTGCCATTGTGTGAGTACACACACACACACACACACACACACACACACACACACACACACACACACACACACACACACACACCCTCATCAGAGATCCATGTACCCTTTTTACCTTTCACATGCAGTAATACGTAATGCTGAATCTCTCTCTCTCTCCTCTCTCAGTTACATGGTCGATGCTGCAGACCCAGAGAAGATTGAGGCCTCGAAGAATGAACTACACAACCTCCTAGACAAACCCCAGCTACAGGGGATCCCAGTGAGTACAGACTTTTACTAAAATATGATATTGGTATCGGTGTGTCGATGTTACTGAAGAGGTCAAGATGAGTGTAGGCGTCGTGGAGTATGGAGGTATTGGGCGGCAGAGGCTCACCTTGACCTGAGCTGTACACAAGTCGAGGGGCGGGGGTAGGAGAGGAAGAGAAAGGGTAGAGGTTTAAGAGAGACAGGGGAGAGTGACGAATGGACAGAGCAAACAACTGGGTGGTGGTTGAGCATTGCAGATTTACTAGCATTTCCAAGGCTAGTGCCGTAGCAGTGCTGGAGGTAGGGAGGGGTGGAGGTGGGTGGGGGGAGGGGATTGTGTGTGTCTGTCTGGGGCCGGACGTGTATTGACTGTGGGGGGGGGACCATTAGCAGACCTGGGCAGTGCAGTGAGATCCAGACAGGATGGCAAGTGATTCTCAGAGTATTGTTAGTATCGGGTCATCTTTAAACACATCACTGCTCTCATAGACATGCCGATAGGGGCCTAGAACACAGGGATGGATGACACGAGTCACGTCACGCATGCTGCTGACTGGGGTGAGGACATGTTTATTTAAAGCCGTGGGGAGTGTGGCTGTCAGCCATTTTAAATGAGAGAGGGAAGATGGATAACGTTGTTCTGACACTAGCTAGCTATTCCCCCACTCACACCAATTGTCTTTAGCTGCCTTGGTTTCTCCACTAGCAGATATTGGCTTCCATCTGTTATTTGGAATGAGCTCTAGTTACTGTGTTACAGCGTTAGCCTGTGAAATGTAGTTCACAGCTCCAAGTGGACCACACAGCTCTAGTAACAGTGTTATAAAGCCTGTGGATTCTATTGTTAAATGGCATTGGGTTTGCAGAAGAAGAGCCTAAATGCAGGTGCGTTGGCACAGGCAAAATTACTCATGTCATTTCCGTTGACTCAGGTACTGGTTTTGGGGAACAAAAGAGATATTACGGGTGCCTTGGATGAGAAGGAGCTGATTGAAAGGATGTGAGTATGGGAGCTCTGCCTTTTCCTTTAGCATGATTTTCACAATCTACTGTGTGGGTCTCTGTCTGTGTTTGTCCGTGTCTGTGCCCGTCTGTGCGCCTGTCTGTGTGTCTGTCTATGCGTCTGTCTGTGTGTGTGTGTCTTATGTGTGTCTGTGTGTCTTGTCTGTCTGTCTATGTGTCTGTTGGTGTGTGTCTTTGTCTGGGTAATTTAAATGTTCTCTCTTTAACATTGCCCTCACACAGGAACCTGTCAGCCATCCAGGACAGAGAGATCTGCTGTTACTCAATCTCCTGCAAGGAAAAAGACAACATTGGTAAGAAAACGAATGGTTAAATGATTCCGAGGGGTTGGGTTAAATGATTCCGAGGGGTTGGGTTAAATGATTCCGAGGGGTTGGGTTAAATGATTCCGAGGGGTTGGGTTAAATGATTCCGAGGGGTTGGGTTAAATGATTCCGAGGGGTTGGGTTAAATGATTCCGAGGGGTTGGGTTAAATGATTCCGAAGGGTTGGGTTTTCAGTTGTACAACTGACTAGGTATCCCCTTTCCCTTTTTAATGTTATGTAATTCCATAATAATGGCCTGATAACTATACCTTTTTATACTTTTTGTGTCGTTGGGAGAAATTGAAACAAACAAAACCATTTTGTGTTTCTATCTTCTGGCAGATATCACACTACAGTGGCTGATCCAGCATTCCAGAACCAGGAGGACAACAACATGAGGCCTCAACTTACTGGATGACCCCTCCTCCTCCTCCCCCCTGCAGGACCACAACTCCAAGACCAACCGTACCCCTCCTTCTCATCTGCTCTCTCCTCTCCCCCTCCTTTCCTTCCGCTCCTCCCTCCTCTCATCGCTCTGATCCATTTCTAGTCCCTTTGTTTCACTCCTACCCTCTTGGTATACACAGATCTGAGAGGATTGGATAGGTGTGAGCAATATGGCCGAATATGGAGCCATCACCACAATGCTTCTTCTCGGATCTGCGTACATGCAATGAGTAGAGGCTAAGAGAAGGGGCAGTCCTGTCATCTTCAGGTCACCTTCCTTTTTTTTTTTTTTTTTTTTTAGCTATCTGAGATCCCTACATGTTACTCTTTAAAAACACCCGCCCCCTTCCCCCCTACCTGATTCTGTTCTTGTAAAAGAGTGTGAAAAATTATGATTTGCACTGTTTGAATTGTTTTGGTATGCATTTTTTTACACCGTGTACTTCAGGTTGGATAATGTTGACTCTTGACAGTCACCCACTGAGTAGGTATTGTTTGCATTGACTGTTGTTTATTTAGTTTTTTATATATATATATATACACTATACTTGTACAGTGTGGGTCTGATTGGATGAGATTTTGGTCAATGAGGTAATATATTTTCACTTGCTCAAATGAATCATGTTAGCCTGTCATTCAAAGTTAAAACTACTCACACAGACACTCACTCATTCTGTAGACTAACCTGTAGCTTCACAGCTGTTCCCATAGCAACATGGTGGCCATTTTGGCTCTTAACCTGATCAGGTGATCAGCTCTGACCAATTATTTGTTGAGATTTATTGGACACAGTCATTACGCCTTTCTCTTGCATGTTTAACCTAACTGAAAGGTGAAGCATTTCACTACAATCTGAAGGATACATAAGTTTAATACATAGGTCAGCTCACAAGTTAGCAAAACTGAGATGTCATATATATATATATATATATATATATATGACATTACAGGAAATTGTTCCATGTTGATGCAACATAAATCAATAAAGTTTCACACAGGTTCGATATCCTTGACAATAAGTAAACCAATGTGTTGGTCTTAAGCAAACATGTTCACCTTAAGCTGTTTGAAAAGCAGTACTTTCTCATATCACAGTCAAAGTCTGTTCCAATTCCAAATGCAAAACAATGTAATATAAGATTTGATATCGTGTTATTTGGGGTAGATTTGGACCCTGCTTTGAGTTGTACATATTCTCACCAATATCAGTTTGCAGCATTTTACTTGAACCCTTCTTTTTAAAAGTCCTACGTGACACTGTCATAACAGTCATGTCTGCTGATGGCAACTGATGAGTTGGAGAGGTCAGATGGAGAGATCAAGTAAAGTGTAACTATTGCAACCAGACACTTTAGCTAGCTATCCCTAATGTTACTTAGCAACATTTTGAATGGGCTATTCCTATGTCACCTCACATTAGCATGCATTGACATTCACACGCTTTTCCGTCCGACATGTAATCTCACTAAAACACATGTCCATGAATTGTGATGAATGCTACAGTACTTGCCATCTCGTATAACATGTTTATAAGGCCATATTTGACTCTTAGTGTTTAGGTTTTCTTTTCATGTCTTAACTTTGAACATAACCACGAAAAAAAAGACGCAATACAACAATTCAATACTAAAATCAGCGGTATGCTCTTTAAAAACATCTCATAGAGCACAGAAAGGATGTAAAGCACGCAATATCCAACTTGTATATTTTGTTTCCAGTGGGTTTTGTCTGATTATTCACTCCCTGAATATGAATCTAGCCATTGCCTCCACTAACCGTTCCTCCCTGTTGAATGTGGAGGTTTCAGCTCAGCCTTTAGTTTAGTGCCATGTACTGTACTGTACTGTACTGTACTGTACTGTACTGTACTGTACTGTACTGTACTGTACTGTACTGTACTGTACTGTAGCTATAGGTTGCATACTAGTAGTCTACTGTTGTTTCCTCCCCCCTTTTCCCCTTTCCTACATTCACACAGATATGAAAGAACTAGACTGGTTAAAAGAGGCATCCATCCACCATATTGCTTTCACACGTCCTCTCTGTCCAGATCATTTCAGGTTGAGCCGAGGAGTTGATCCGAGGAAGTCCCTTTTTAGAGTATTGAGATGCATCCCCGGTCCCGTTCTTCACTTCAACGCCTCTCCATAGGCTTAATACCTGTTTAAGGTTGCTAGTCGTTATTTGACATTGGACGTTTGTACCTGACGGAATGTACCATGGGTGAATTGGTTTGTTTTAACACAAAGTAAAAATGGTCTTGTCTCTAAAATGAAGTGAAAGGTGTAATTTGTTCCACGATGCACCTGGCTACAGTGACTGACAGTGATGTGTTTCAGGGTTATTGGTTAACAGTGACAGTACCTCTTCGTCTTGGTTTCTCTGCCTGAGAATAGGAGTCTCTCACCTTATGCTGAACAGGCCTGGTTGTGTTGGGTTTTATGTGTGTGGGTTCAGAGAAGTCTGGTGCCAGTCTGTTTCCTTACGGAATTGTCATGTAATGTTTAGATTGACAATGGAATTGGCAAAAGCGCAAACCGATCGGGGACCAGGTTCAGAGTACAGTGAAACAGAGAGAACTCACATCATGACTGTCTGCTGGAATTATCTCAGCCTTTATTTTATTTTTAAAATTTTAAATGTAAAACAAAATCATTTTCGTTTCAGTTTCATGCTTTTTGGGAGAATATACACATTCCTGATGAAAAGGAATCAGCACTAAGAAACGGAGTTCTATGTACTAGTTGTTTTTAATCCTTTCAGATAGGATCTTGTACATAGCGACTTTCAACCAAAACAACTCTCCTGAATATCAGGCCTGATGAATATGGCTATTCTTTTAATACAAAACTATACACACTTTTCCTACAGCGGCTGTCTGCAGGCGTAACGAGCTGTTATGAGAGCCAGGATGTTATCCTTGTAGCAGTCTTCTGAATGCATTGTGATAAAGTGTATGTCATTCTTATGGGGTGGGGTGGGGGGCGGGTGGTGATGGCTTGTCTGTGTCTCTGTCTGCTGTGAGCGAATGTGTGATTTTTGATGAGTGGGTGGTGCGTCGTTCCCAGTGGTTAGTACCTCCTGAACTACTATGGTGCGCCATTCTCAGTTCTGAAATACAGCTGCAGTTGAGAAGCTCAAAACTGTTAAGTTTCCTCGTTCTCTTAATACATTATCCAGAGTGACTTCCAGGAGAACTTAGGGCACATTGACTGATTTTTCACTTAGTCGGCTCGGGGATTCGAACAAACAACCTTTCGGTTACTGGCCCAGTGCTCTTAACTACTAGGCTACCTGCTGTATTCATACATAAAATACATGAAACCAGGCTGACCAATTGCCTCATGAAAGACCAATGAACCACATGAACATATTAAATATATAGTTTCATATTGGCACATATTGAAATATTTCCATCATGGTTCATGAACCTCTTTGCAGTGAACTACAGTAAACCAATCTCTGCTCCATGATCCCAGCATAAGGAAGAGAGTGATCCACAAAACTCTTGAATCAAACCTCCCAACCTGCTGTTGGTGGAGCTCCCACGGACAAGCGACATGGTTAGACAGTTGAACTAAAGGCCACAGTGTGAATGTACAACAACAACAAAAAACAACGTCTGATCTTTGCAATTTCTTCTTTTGAACTATTCTTTTGATTTCAGTTGATGTGGTCGACGAGGTGGGACAAAACATAAAGTCCAGGTGTCTCTCATCACGAGGACCCCACGTGACTTTAATTAATGTATCCTCATTTTCTGTCCTGTCAGTGACCTCTCTGTATGTGTCGCTATTGTTATCTTGAGATGAAGAATAAAATAAAACTGTCCCACTCTGTAAACCCAATTTATGGATTTTCTTTCTTCTGTGAGTTTCATTGTATGACTGTAATTTATTATATACAGTACCAGTCAAAAGTTTGGACACACCTACTCATTCAAGGGTTTTTCTTTATTTAAAACATTTTTTTTCTATATACCTATACCACCCATACCTTGCCACAACACAACTGATTTGGAAAAAAAATCCACAAATGAACTTTTAACATGGCACACCTGTTAATTGAAATGCATGCGAGGTGACTACCTCATGAAGCTGGTTGAGAGAATGGCAAGTGTGTGGAAAGCTGTCATCAAGGTAAAGGGTGGCTACTTTGAAGAAATAAAATCTATTTGGATTTGTTTAACACCTTTTTGGTTACCACATTATTTGATATGTGTTATTTCATAGTTCTGATGACTTCGCTATTATTCTACAATGCAGAAAATAATCTAAATAATGAAAAACCCTTGAATGAGTCAGTGTGTCCAAACTTTTGACCGGTACTGTGTGTTTGCTACATAATAATACTATTGGTCACTATTTTTGGATTGCGGCACTGCCTACAAATGAATCTGGAGTTTCATTGTTGGAATGGTTTTTCCATGGTAAGTACAGTTCAACACAGATGAGAACACTTCTTTATTTGTCCAGATCATTATGTGTTGCACAGACGAGAACCGTTATTTCACTGCATAGTAGATGTCATTCCCAAGTAGACCCAGCAAGAGGCGGTATAGGATCAGGTTTCAGATGGAAAGGGGTGTCTTTCTGGGGGAGGGAAAGGGGATACCTAGTCAGTCTTCCGCATTTAACCCAAACCCTCTGAACCAGAGCGGCCTGGGAAAAGTAATAACACGGGTGGACCTTTCTCTTCTCATCCTTGAACTTGTTTTTTTGTTGTTGTCTCTCTCCCTCTCTCTTTCTCTCTCCCTCTCATATTCACATGCAAAATAGACTCGGTGTAACTCGGGAAGGAGTTTAACTCATTAAGTAGTGTTGATGGCTCCAGCCTGTTTGGCAGTGGAAAACGAACAAGAGAATGAAGGGACAACCAGATTACAAATGTCCGACAGATGGGTGCTGATGAGACGCCTTGCACTTAGCAAAGAAAACAAGTCACTTGTACAGAACGCTCACCATTTCATCTACAACAGTCTTATCTCAAAAGACCTGCTAGTTGGACTGTCTTTCAATAGATGTTGGTTTTCCAGGACCTGCCTGACAATGTAAAGCTGTGAACGAGTAAATAGAGCCAGTGAAAGCACTGTTTCAGCCGGGATAAAAAGGTGATGTCTTTAGAGCTTATTTATTTTTCCCATGTTCCTTTAAAACCAAAGCCAAACACCCTCACAGAGGAAGTGTCCTGTGGTGGTCTGTCACTGGTACCAGTCCTGATTGAAAAACAACCCCAGTCACACACATAGTCCCCCCCCCCCCCCCCCCCCTGTCCCGACTCCGGTCCGGTTCCACCTCCAGCAGTGACAATCACAGGACAGTGACAGAGCGGACTGAGCCGGTTCTGTGTTCTGCTGACAAAAGGGACACATGGAGACTGAGAGGTCCAGAACCTCTGCCCTCTCTGGGAACTGGGCCCAGGGTTCTCTGCAGGGTTCTAGCCTATGGGCCTGCGGAGCGCTGGACCCCCACAAAAAAACGGTTCCGTTTGCATTCTCCAATGTTCCAGAGCTGGCTGCTAGGCAGTAGCCGTGACAACGTGTAGATTGTGGTGTGATCGGAGCCTGCTGAGCAAGAAGGGAACAAGACAAACAGAGGGCCTTAACACGGTCAGTACACACATGGGGAGGCTGAGAACACACACCCACACACATATTTTTCTCGCTCTTCTTTATTTTCTCCTATCCTTTCTCTCACCGTCAATGAATAAAATGACATAAATTCCCAAAATGCATTCGCATATGTGTACGACTGTGAATGAATGGACGTGTGCATCTGTATATAACCATGAATAAGATTTGCTTGTGTGCCCCAACAAAGATCCCTCTTTCATTCCATAGACAGCTTGTGTCACTGAACTTGTCTCAATCACAAGATTTCCCTTCACAGCTGAGAAGGAGCTTTACTGCGATGCAGTGGGTATCTGTGGCCTTTCTCAACACAGGCGGCACATTTTAGACACTGGCTGCCTCTCAATGGTCAAAAACCGTCTCCCTCTCCTAATCTCCTTTCCTTAATCTGCACTGACGAGAACGAGCTGGACAGGTGAATGTCCATTCACAGTTGGCACCCCACCATACTGCGTTCACCTGTCCTGTCCCATTAGACCAATCCCTATTCAGAAGTCTGTACTGAAACCATGCTCTTCGTTCATACCCTTGCTAATGTGAAAGCACCGATTAGATCAAAGCTTTATGGTGGATTCTCTACTCTGACCTATTGGAGAGCTAGGAGAAACCATCTCCATGTTGTTGTCCACTCAAGTGCTTCCCAAGCTGTTTCTCACCCAGACTGGTTCCTAACTGGCTAGAGCCTGTTCACTTGGTGTGTCACCAAAACACTCCGACCGCGTTATGTGGGTCACAGTTCCAATACTATGTGTCAACTGTGCCCTCCTCATCCTGGCTTTCATTGCTGCGCTTTGTCACCTTAGCCTACTTCAAGAGTCACTTCAGCCCCACCTCACTTCATCTCGGATGCAGATCAGGTTTGAAAACCTTGTCTGATGAGAAAAGTAAGCAGTCTGAGAGAGCGATAAGGCCTCTCATTTTAATGAACCTTCCCATTATGCAGCCTCAGACACTCAATGGTGGCTTGGTAGACAGCGGAGAATTCCATGCGCAGCACAAAACGGAACGTCTGGCCCGAACAAACAAGAGACCAGACCAAAAAAGGCCCCTCATTCGTCGTCATGGGAACCACAGGGCAACTGAAGGGTTTGGGAAAGTGCGGGTTGTTTTGGTCGCCTAGTGCCCCCTTTTTCCCTCATTCTTCCCTCTCTCCCCTCGTCTCCCTCTCTTGGTTCTGTTTGGTGACTGCGAGGGGAACTTCAATGTGACGGTAGCTTGGCAACTCCCCCGGTGGTTGGACATTGATATGCAGTGAGGGGACTGGGACTGGGGAGAGGGCTGAGGAACAATGCTCTCCTTATGAGAGTACCCCCCCCCCCCCCCTCAGTCCCAGGCAGAACTAAGTGGGAGGACAAATATTTCAGCTCAGGGAGCCGAGACGCAACACATAAGGCAGGGTCGACCAGCCGAAGGATCCTCACTGTCAATGTCCTCTGTGCTGTTAGTGTGTGTGTGTGTGTGTGTGAGAGGGATGATGGATGAGGATATGTGTCTGTGACAGAGAATGTGTGTACTTGTGTGTGTATGCGTCCGTGTGTGTGCATGTGTGTGTGTGTGTGTGTGGGCAGACGTGGTGGTCTCTTTAAATTGACAGTGACTTGTTCATGCTCTGATAGATGCTTTCCCTCAGCCATGACTTCCGTGCCAGTATAAACAAGACCACAGACACTGTTTCACTATTTATTGAGCACTGAATAAAAAAACATACAAAACACCCGCGACTAAATACTACCTCAGATAAACTATGTTAGATTCAAATCAGACATAATTGCAGTAAATTCACTATATAAGAGAATATATACTAATTCCAAAGAAAAACAATGGATTTATTGATAACTTGTTACTACATTCATATGATTTGACTGATCTCTTTTTGAGGAGTGAAAGTTTTCCAGATTGTACACATATGTAGACTGAAATACACTGAAACATGGACACTAAAATATTGTTCACTGGGTCCTGCAATCTGAGCAGGTCGAAATTCCAGTATTGTGTCACATGACAGCAAACCACAATAGATATCAGCATTTTATCAGTCAGATTGTACTCTACACAGATTCACCATTTTGATAGGGATTGGTTAGCTTCTATCTCGACTTACAGTATATCACCATATTGACACAGGAGCCATTGTGTGGACTAGTGGTTACACTAATCGCTTTTAATAATAATAATAATAGGGTTTATCTGTAGAATAGACGTGGTGTAAAATCTGGGCGCTGTGTCAACAAAGCCTCTCATGAGTAGGAGTGCTGATAAAGGATCTGTCCATATAATAATATTCAAGTTTGATCCAAAAGGCAAAACTGATCCTAGATCAGCATTCCTATACTGAGACGCTTGGTGGATAGGGGCCCTGAGCAATGTTCGTAGCTCTGCAGAAGATGCTCAGCAGCATGGTGTTTTGACGGGCAAAACGATGAGACAACCCTGAGCAACACCAACAAACATTACTGGAACAATTCTTAACACACCAGACCATTGATTTGCGCCCACTGTCACATTGCTCTGGAGAGATCCTAGACGACTACACTGTACTGGTTGTTAGTTACCGAGCTAACGGCAAGGTCAATGAATATTTACACCACGTGTAAACAGTCTGTCACCAGCAGTAGTGGGTGTTATGACTGATGTTTGACGGGTACCATTCTACCACATTCCTTCCCTTGTAGATCACTGTGAGATGGGGTGCGGGGGGGTTAGAAGGAGGTTAGAGAGGGAACATGTACCCCACGGACACAGTCAGAGGATCCCTCAAAAGGCTCTTGCTGTTGTTAATCTCCACTAATACAAACTCAGGAAGTTAAAAAAAATAAAAATACACCAAGAATCCAGACCATTATTCACAGCTAAGATAATTGTTTTCTTTTTTTTGTAAGGATAATGGAATGTCTTTGTTGGTGTTCTTTTTTATTATAAGAGAGTATAGAAAACTAGTTTTAAAAAAGCTGAGAAAAGTTTATGGCAGTTGATTCAGCTCTCTTCTAGCTTTCAGCTCCACCACTACAATTGATATGTTGTCTCGTGTCATAATGGTTAAGTTATCTTCATAACTTATCTCGCGGCTGGGAGGGATTGAAGACAACCAAAGCCCTAGTCAAGAGTTCCTCAAGTAGTCATAACCATAATTCTCTCAAAACCAATGACCGTAAACTCATAAAAAGTGGGCTTTAAGCAGGAAGTCATCCCCCTATGCATGATGATGTCAACAGTGTCGAGTCTACCTTTCATCTCAATAGTCTTCTTGGGTAAATAAAGGTCAAATAAGTCACTCTCTAAAGACAGAGCATCATAGAGATCCTTTATCTTCATTCAGTTCAATGCCCAGCACAGCCACCGTGGGCCGAGAGAGGTTGGGGTAAGAGAGCTGGAGGTCTAAGGGTAGCTTGATCACTTTGTGCTCCAATGAAGTGACTCCTGGCTGGTCAGGGAGAGGACCTCAGCAGGGTGTTCCGATGACCATGAGAGAGGAGCTATCTTTGGCCTTGTCATAGAAGATGGCTGGTGTGGTCCCAGACACAATCGTCAGCTTCTCCTCCTTGGTGGACGACGGAGAGAGTGATGACGGAGAGGAGAGGGAGGTGGAGGCCGCTGTGGCGGTAGTCGAGGAAGACAATGATGAAGAGGCTCCGTCTGGTAGACACTCCTCACAGCAGCAACAACAACAGTCCATGAAGGCCTGGCCCAGTGAACGACACAGACACAGGAACAACACCGGTGTCACCGAGCAACGGACAAACAACAGGAACTGGCCAATCAGAGCCAGCAGGGCCTCAGTTGTCGTGGAGACGGGGTTGGCGATGTAGGCCAGGGCGATGCTACAGACATTCTCGGGGAGGTTACACGCGGCGTAAACGGCGGCCAAAGCCACGACCGTAGAACTCAACCTACGCTCTCTCTTCAGCTGCTGCTGCTTCTTAGGAGCGGAGGAGGATGACAATGAAGAAGAGGTGGAGGAGGAGGAAGGGCGTACTCTTTTTCCTCCTACTACTGTGGTTGTCCCCTGTTTCCTCCGTGCCTCTTCAGCGACAACGTGTCTCGTCACCAGTTGACAGGCGAGGGTGAAGAGGAGCGGCAGGCAGAAGTAGCAGCCGAAGCACCACCACATGCGGGCCTCGTGGTAGGTCAGCACCAGCGAGTAGACCGACTCGGGCAGGCTGAGGGAGGGCCTCCGGATACACAGGTCCACCACGAAGCCCCCCGGCTGGACGGAGACCTCCTGGGTGAGCTGCCACAGCAGCAGCTCTGGAGCAGCCAGGACCATGGAGCCGATCCAGACCACAGACAGCTTGGCCAGGATGGACTGGCAGGGCTCCACCCGCGGGGCCTGGGGCTGGGGGCTGGTCGCTGCGTGGAACCGGTCGATGGTCAATGCACACAGGCTGAATGTGGCTACTCCCAGGGAGGTCACCTGGAAGGAGAGGGGTAGGAGAAGGACAGAGGGAGAAATAAGGAAGAAGAGGGGGGAGAGGTGTAGAGGGAGGGGAAACAGGCAAAGAAAGTGAAGATGGGAGAGAGGGGTGAGGGCAAAGACGGAGAGGAGAGAAGAGGACAGTGGAAAGGAGAGGGAGAGTGAATGGGATAGATGGGAGTGACACTGGTTTCAATACAAGATGTTAATTTGGCAGGTCTTGATGCTGATTCTGAGGCTTCTCCAACCCGCTAAAGAAAACACTGGGGGAAGCACTACTGCCCCGAATAGATGCCCCAGGAATATGCAAATGTCGTAGGCTTGGTTAAAAAGAGCATATAGACTAACATCAGAGCGTCCTGTCTGACCCAGATCCCCTCCTCGATAGAGCTCCTAACAACCTCAATTAGTTAAGCACACCCCACCAGACTATTAGCGTGGGGCACTTGTTAGCATAACAATGGGCTAACTACCATAACACAGAGGGGTCTGGCAGACTGGTCTGAAGACAGCTATATACACGGGCAGTGGTGCACATAGTGTAATTACAACTATAAAACACACACATTATAGTGATTAAGTATTGTTTGTGTTTGAAATATATAAATACCCAGACAAATAGAACAGCCAGAGTTGGGCTAGCACCATCAACCCTGCAAGGGGACTATTTCAGCCCTGATGGCACTAACACGGGGGAGTATTCATACACAAAAATATGTGAATCACCGATCATGCCGATCACCCATATATATAAATAATAAGATAAGACCTTTTACAATAAGAGTTCTTTGTATCTCTTCATGGACTCTTTATTTATATATTTGCTGCCTATCACATGTGTACCTAGGTATAATCATTTGTATGAACACTTGTGTGTATGACTGGCCTAGCCCTACTGTTCAATAATGGGAGAACGAGGAGAGCTAGATCCTATGCAGAAATAACGGGCACCTGCGCACGACGCAACAGTTGCATCTCTTTGCGCTTGTGAACGCACACGGCTGAAAGGTCCTCACGTACGTGGACGTTGAATGTGAACTTTTTTTTTTACCTCCATGTAAGGCACAATCCGACATGACAGGTCGCCTAGCAACCGTCTCTTGGTGAGCTCGTTGAAGACGACCACCGGCATGCAGAAAAAGAGCACGAGGAAGTCCCAGAACGCAAGGCTGGCCAGGATGCAGTTCCACGCGCTCTTCAGGTAATAGTTGTGCCAAACGATACACATGAGCGCGAGGTTACCGATGATGCCCATAGCGAATAGGATGAGCGCCAGCAGCATCACTGCGTAAGCCCGGTAGGAGCTGTCAGTTACCGGGTAGAGTGGGTTGTGTAGCAGCACCGAACCCTTGGAATCTCTGTCTGCGGTGCTATTGGCCAGGTGTGCATTCTTGGGCGTGGTGAAGTAGCCGTCCGGGTCATACGGTCTGGGGTGTCGGTAGCTGTGGGGAGACTGCTGGTCCCGGTTTCTCGAGCTCCCATCCTTGGCGCCCCGGGGGATTCTCTTTGGGTTTGCGTCTGGTTCCTGCAACAGAGATTCGATATATCCTCCTCCAATCTGATTCAGATTCACCCCAGTGTCTGACTCTCCGTTCCCCGTGGTTAATACACGCGCTGACCCGTCCCTGTCTGGGCTCCTCAGCGCCGTGTAACCAGAGCCGACATGTCGGGGCTCCGCAGCCCTCAGGAAAAGTACGAACAAAGCAAAAAGCGGAGTCATTTTACCTTGATAGAACGTTCAGAGCAAAGTACGTAAATATTCTGAAAGTGTTGAGCTTGTTTATAAGGGATCACTCCATAAAAGCCTAAATGTATTCACAAATAGTTTCAGAAGCGTATCCAAAAATCCGTCCACCGGCTGGTCCTGATGTAGAAGTTTTGAGCGTCTGTCTGGCTCCAACAAGCATGGCCGTTATTCACTCATGCCCTGCACATTCAAGAGACCACATCCGCCCTCTGGTGGCCGAGATGGGCGAGACAGACCTCAAGCCAAAGCCAAGTTCAATCAAAGCAAGGCAATTCATCTTGGCCATATTTCCCACAAAAGTGGCAGAAAGCAGGCCTAAACAAAAAACACAATGTCCAGTGGACAGAAGATGGTAGGAAAAATATATTGTTCAAAATAGCCATTTTAATTGAATATACTTTTTTTTAATGTCTTTCTATGGAATGTATTTATTATAGGCCTACAGATGATTTATTTACGTTAGAGAGATCTTCACACTCCAACAGCGATCTAATTTTCCATGACTACTGGATTATTTCATGATGGGGTTCCAAGCAATGCAAACAGCAATCCTGATTGGCATTTTATGGATGTAGGCCAAAGCCACAGACACACTGGTAAGAGACAGAGAATAACCTAAATTCCATTGAAGAGTTGGATAGATAGAAGTAGAAAGAGAAAGATGGAGAGGTAGACGGAGAGGTAGACGGAGAGGTAGATAGGGGAGGTAGATAGGGGAGATTGGGGCACAAGGTAACACTTTCAGTCCTTTTCTTATTCATGAAAAGGAGATTTGAGTTAGATTAATAATATTTATTATAACAACATACAGTGCCTTCAGAAAGTATTCACACCCTTGACTTTTTTTTTGAAAAGCTGCAGTGTCTTGAGTCAATAAGTATTCAAGCCTTTTGTTATGGCACTCCTAAATAAGTTCAGGAGTGAAAATGTGCTTAAAAAGTTACATCATACTTGCGGGGTGGCAGTTAGCCTAGTGGTTCAGAGCTTGGGGTCACTAACTATAAGGTCGCTGTTTTGAATCGCCGGGCTGACTAGGTGAAAAGTCTGCCAATGTGCCCTTGAGCAGCAAGGCACTTAACCCTAGTTGCTCTGGATACGAGTGTCTGCTAAGTGACAAATATATATATATAAGTTACATAGACTCACTCTCTGTGCAATAGTAGTGTTTAACATGATTTTTTTTAAATGACTACCCCATCTCTGTACCCCCCCACACACAATTATATGTAAGGTCCCTCAGTCGAGCAGTGAACTTCAAGCACAGATTCATCCACAAACACCAGGGAGATTTTCCAATGGTTCGCAAAGAAGGGCACGTGTTGGTGGATGGGTAAAAGAAAAGGGAGACATTCAATATCCCTTTGAGTAATGTTGCAGTTATTAATTACACTTTGGATGGTGTATCAATACATCCAGTCACTACAACGATACAGACGCCCTTCCTAACTCATTTGCCAGAGAGGAAGGAAACCGCTCAAAATCTCACCATGGGGCCAATGGTGATTTTAAAACAGTTACAGAGTTTAATGGCTGTGATAGGAGATAACAGAGGATGGATCAACAACACTGTAGTTACTTCTAACATAAATTACAGTGAAAAGAAGGAAGCCTGTGCAGAAGAAAAATATTCCAAAACATGCATCCTGTTTCCAATAAGGCAAAAAGTAATAATGCAAAAAATGTGGCTAAGAAATTCACTTTTTGTCCTGAATACAAAGCGTTATGTTTGGGGCAAATCCAACACAACAAGCATGGTGGTGGCAGCATCATGTTATGGGTATGCTTGTCATCAGCAAGGACTACAGAGTTATTTGAGGGATAAAAAGACATTGAATAGAGCTAAGTACAGGCAACATCCTGGAGGGAAACTTATTTCAGTCTGCTTTCCAACAGACACTGGGAGACAAATTCATCTTTCAGCAGGACAATAACCTAAAACATAAGGCCAAATATACACTGGAGTTGCTTACCAAGACAACATTGACTCGACTTGAAAATGGCTGTCTAGCAATGATCAACAACCAACTCAATAGACCTTGAATCATTTTTTCAAGAATAATTGGCAAATATTGTACAATCAAGGTGTGAAAAGCTCTTAAGACTTGTACACACTGCAGGCCTTAATGCTCAAATCAGTTTTGTTTTTCAAATCAGTTTTGGACTACTGACTGTACAAACAGAAAGTTACCAGTGACCAAATCAGGTGTGTCTGTTCAGAGAGTCATTTGCTGACATGGCTAAACTCGTTGTCATAGTAACAACGTGTGTGCGCAGTGGTGTAGGTTGATTGGTTGTGTTGCTCGTGCTTCCAATTGCTCAGAAGTTATGTAGCGAGCTAAGGTGACAGCAATGCCTGCCATGGATGTTTCCCAGTTGCTTTTTAATGTAGAAAATTATAATGTAAAAACACTTTTAAAGCCGCAAAGAATAAGATGATCCAACTTTCAAAACAAATAATGTTTGGCTAACCACAGCATTCAACTAGCCATTTAGCGTTCTAGCACGTTGATCTCATTTCTTTGTAAACAATCAACAAGCTATTAAGCTACCACATGTTCTTGCCATACTGTGAACACGGTAGCCAGTGAGCAACAAGATATGACAAATAACCGTCAAAGAAACACTTCTTGAGGACAAATAAATCAGATTTGACCGTTCAGATGTAGGTCACGTGGCCGGGAATCAGATTTGTATCAGACTTGGAATGTGGCTTAAAATATGAGATTTCATGTGCTTTTTGGCTGTTCATCAAAGTAGACTTTAATAACATATGCCATTTAGCAGACACCTTTATCCAAAGCGAACTGTGTACATGGTCAGTCCTTGCATCTATAGCGCTGTCTATGAAATTGAGAGTGGTTACATTTCGCAATCCCTCAGATTTTTACCAAAAGACGAGCAGGGAGGCACTTTGTTATTGTTTCTACTGCTAATTGCCACTTTAAGAAGTTAAAATGGAGATTAAACACACATTACATGACCTAAACGCTGCCCGTTTCTGTCGGGTCTTTTTTTTAAATGGCGGGTAGTGAAACTAATGCGTGATAGTGAGAAGGAGAGATGTCGTGTGGGAAAATAGCTTTTTTTCACTCGATCTGTCCAACTTATCACCGTATTGCCTCTAAAATGTAAATAAAACACTATAAAGAGTTTATATAATGTGTCATTACATACCTATTTGAAGGTTTGTGTCGAATTTGAATCGGGTTTTTAGGGCGGAGCTAAAGTGATCTTAGAAGTAAACAGAGGCTTTGAGAATGATGATCGCATGCAATGATGACGCAAAAAATTACTATGTATCCCCCCTTACCCCTGTCACTGTCCATTTCTTGTTTCTAAAGGATGAGAGAAGTGCCACACCTGGTGGAGTGAGATTGTAAGACAGAAATAGTTGCTTTATGTGTGCTGTACGTTACGGGATGACGCGTCACGATGTAACGGAGGGTCTGTTTTTTCAACTTTTCTCCAATACTATAGAGCCATTACCATGTCGATCGACGCTTGAAGAGAAACCTAGCTCACATCCCCGATTTTGAAGTCAACACAGTCCCAGTACTTTTCTTTGTAGCCTCGTTTGAATGTTGCGGTTGCGCACATTTGTACGGAATGAGGTGAGTTTACGTTACTTGACTATCTGAGGGGGAAGCTAGCTACAGTAACTACCTAATAACAGGGGTACACAGAGAAACTGTGTTGCAATTTTAGATGAGTTGCTTGCTAACGTTGTTTGCTGGGGGTGTTACACAAAAAACTTCAGACACAATCAGCTAGTTACCTTCAACTAAAGTTGCAACAAAGCTGTCCAGTGTCTAATGCCAGTCTAGTCAACAACAGTCATGACTGGTTAACGTTACCTCAGGCTCCATTGCATTGACTTTTACTTGACTCCAAAGTCAGCAATGTTGATGATGGTCGGTCCATAAGCCTCGAAATTGCAAGTGGAGGCGCAAGCAGAGGGCTTCAACGTAGGCCTATGACTCCTATCCATTTGGAAACTCCCTGTTGCCGCATCGAAAGTGGCCTTCATCGCGAAGTCTGCCTCTGCGAAGTGCTGTCTGCAGATCCTGCTAGCTCAAGCTGCCGCTTCCTTACTCTTCAGAACATGGAGTCACTTCTTCAACAGTTTTGGGTCCTTGGGTAGTTCACAGAGGGATTTTTTTGGAGCCAATTCATACAGCCTGTCGCTATACTGTTCATGTTTGAATTACTACTTGGTGTTGCCTTCTTCGTTGTCCGCACCTAACCTGACTCTCTTCGATTCACTCTACCCGCTTAAACTCAATACCACAGACAATTTGTGGATTCTTGCCAGTGACCCACTGGCGTCAGTCATTACTATGGCAATTTAAAATGGTGCTGACAAAGGTCATATAAACCTTGTCGACGATGAAAATACTAAATATAGAGATCTTTTTATGTTAAATGCACACGTTTAGTATTAGTGGATTGAAAACATCTCTTTGCTTAGATTTACTTCCTAAAGTGTTTCCATTCCCCTTTAATGTGTGTTAGCTGTGCTTGTTTCCTTTGGAAGGGGGTCTGGTTGACTAAAACAGCTGTGTATGAGTTAAAAACATGGCGTGCTAGCTCCATCCTGGTGGACTAATTCCATGGATAGAGAACAGAAGATCATAGATTTGAATCTAACTGATGCCGTGCCGCAATAAAAAAAAAGAAATGTATTTGCAAATCCATTTCCATGTTTCCTATCTGTGCTTGGAATTCAAAACAGTTAACCTAAGCTAGCAGTCTTATTTAAGAAATTTCTCAGAACGTTATTTAAATACCTTCAATGTTAAGAAAACCTCCCAGAAAAAGGTTCAGGGAACCATAGTAAAAAACTCTCAGGAATTGCCTGCAACCTAAAAATGAATGCTCCCAGAACAGGCAAAATGTTCTCTTCTGTTCTCAGAACATTAAAAAAACTAACTGTAAACCAAAAACATACTTTCCCAGAACTTCCAAGGAACCAAATATGCTAGCTGGGTATTCTCCATCTTTGTAATGATTCAACTCTCAATGTGTCTCAAGCTGCTGTTGTTAATGTTAAAACATCAAATCTGGAGGGGTTAAAGATGTTGGTATCATAACTGAAGACGTCACGCCTTGGCCATAGAGAGGCTTTTTATTCTCTATTTTGGTTAGACCAGGGTGTGACTAGGGTGGGCATTCTATGTCCTTTTTTCTATGTTTTGTATTTCTATGTCTTGGCCTGGTATGGTTCTCAATCAGGGACAGCTGTCTATCGTTGTCTCTGATTGAGAACCATACTTAGGTACCCTTTTCCCCCACCTGTTTTGTGGGAAGTTAATTTTGATTTTGTTCAGGGCACATAGCACAAAGCTTCACGGTTTGGTTTTGTTCTTTGTTTTGTCGGCGTCATTTTTAAATAAAGAAAATGTATGCTTACCATGCTGCACCTTGGTTCAGTCCTTCAGCCAGCCATGACAGACAATGTCTAGGATTTCCCCCTTTTACATTAAAGATGACTAAAGTAGCTCATATTGTCCCAATATATGAGGCAGCTTTTCCATCTGGGAAGTAGTGATTAAATGTAGTTTCGATAGGGTTCAAGAACAATATCAAATGCTCAAAATAACACTGTAAGTATGAGTTTAGTTTCATTTAATAAGTAGTAAGCCTGAGTTTAGTTTCATTTAATAAGTAGTAAGCCTATCTCCTGTTTCTGTAGCATTATGCAGCTTGATGTTCAAGTACAACCACAGGACAGGATGCTGGTCTGTCGCAGGGAAATGAATCAATAGTTGTTTATAATGGTTTCCTCATGTGTATCATATTGAATTGAATGCATTTGAAGGCAGATAGGGACCCTGTCACCTCTCATGTAATTACACAATATGACCACACAGAGGCAGTGTAAGATTCTCTATCTCGCTCTCTCAACTAAGGACGCTTGCCACCTGCTAAGGTATGACAGAGAAAGTCATAAGTTGTGTTTGAATACTCATACTAACCATACTATTTTTGATGGAAATTGAGCATGTAGTATGCTTATGGGACAAGCAGTGGACTCGACTTCCATGCTTTTAGGCCCCATAATGCAATTATTCAGAAAATGGCCGTGGATTTGATTTGAGAAAAATGGTGGAAAATATGCAGCCGAAGTCCGACGAGAGCGGATACAAATGTATTGCTTTAACCAATTATGATAAATGTTAAGAAAATGTTGAGCAGTGTAATAAAGTAATGACTTTTCAAATGAGTTATGTTACATGTTTTATGTTACACAATTTGTTAGCTACGCTATCCTTACAAACCGCATAACATATCATTATAGCAGTATGTTAGCTAGCTATCTAATGTTATGTAGCTACTAATACATTGAACTTCACATCATTCTTAAAGTGGTATAGTCGTTATGCATTCTCAATGGACATTGTTAATAAAGTCGTAAAATGCCTTGCTAGTCATTTGTTATGGTACCAAGCTCGGGGTTGCATAGCAACAGCATCAACTTCCAGTAGACAGATGAAGCGCTAGTACACTCAACTGAAAGGAATAATAAGGTTAATTTACATTATACAAAAATGAACTAATAGTATATAGTATGTAATATATAATTGAGTATTTTTTAGTATATTGTATGGGTATTCGAACACATCTATGGTCTTGACTGACATACAATTTATAGTTTTATTCCTGTTACAGCAGATGCCTTCCAAACGTCCAATATTTTCTGTATGCAATCATTTCATGGAGAAATATAGCCACCATCATCACCTTTATTATGAAAGGGACCTTATTGTAGTTATTTTAGTTAGCACTGTTCTGGCCACTGTTTAATGGCCAATGAATCATCAAACCATGGAGAGAAAGGCAGCAGCATCCCTCAGGAGGCAGATGAAAAACAGATCCTGATAAATGACGCACATCTATTTCTATGGGCACAAGCACTGTTCATGACACCAACTGCTCACACCCTTCTTGATGGTGGAGAGAATTTTGCAGGTTTAAAGTTGATTACCTGCAATTCTACACATTTTGTGATGGGGTTCAAAGAAACTTTAGCAGTTTTAATGAAAATGTCCTACATTTTGCCATTTGTAATGTGTATTCATGTGATATTTGAGTGACAAAAAAATTACAACAATATCTATGGGCTGAAAAACCCAAATAAAAAAACTTGAGTTGACATGGGCTAGTTGATTAAAATGCAAAACCTTGGAGGCTCGTAGGCCTTACCCTCTTCAATAGACACAACATGGTAATTATGACCACTTCCGGGAGCCGTCCTCCAACCAATCAATGTTTTGCAATGTGAACTGACATGTTGTCCATCCAATCATATGATTAGGATCATGATAACAACAATGTAGCTGATTTTTTGTTGAAGAACCCCTTTATTGCGGCATCGATTATGTAATGGATGAATGGATGAACGCCTGTGTATTCAAACTGCGCAACCCAACGAGAAGGTAAGAAGAAACAGTGTCACAAGCAGCTTATTGGCAAGAGTTGACTTTTACTTAGGGCACCACGAGTGCTTTACTTGCTGAGCATATGAAAGTTTGTACCGTCTTCTCTGGGATGTCGAAATCAATTCATCGCAATATCCATTAAAAGTGAGGTTAAAAAGAGAGGAGTGACGTAGCACATTTTTTTCACGCTTGTTCAAGTAGGCTTTCCACTTTTTATTTATTTAGCAAAGGTAATAACAGATCATCACTTCCGACAGACACAAGCAAAAACTCGTTACATAAATGTTGCAGAAGCCTTAGGCACACCAAAACATTAGAGATCTGACACGGCTGTATGGAATGAAAATGAGACGATTTTTCAGTCTGTTCAACTGTAGGCTACTAATAATAGAGCCCAACAGTGGAGGTGTCACAATACCCATAAAACCTAGCGATCAAACAGGGAAATTGTTTGTGGCGTGACATTGTGATAACCATGTAAATCTCTCGGACCAGGTGACTTATCAATATATTCGTCTATATTTACTCTCAGATTAGAAAATCCCAATTGGCATCAAAGTAGACATCATACAAGACTACAAATCCCTGCAAGCACCTTTGCTAACAGGTATTGTGTCAATTTAAAACTTGCACAAGACAGTTCAAAGAATCATCAATTTAAAGAAATGTAGCCAATGTATGCATTACAAAATGTAGATAACATTAGATATATAGTCCAGAGATTATTACCTTTCCCTCAATTCGGCAGTTTTGTCCAGATCATCATGGCATTTGTAGTTCCTTATGATAACTACATTAGCAGCTTATTAGCATTTTATTTTGGGGGGGTAAATACAGGCAAATATATTGATAGAAGTCACCTTATCCTGGAGAGATTTACACGGTTATCAAAACTTAATGACAGCGTAAACCTACACGAAACACAAAAATATGGAACCATTTCCTTGTTTGACCGCTAGGTTTTATGGGTATTATGTCATACTGTAATACTCTATAGCAGCTGCGTACAGTCTATGTGCTCTGTCCATCTGGTCAGGGTAAACAAATTGGTAACATTATGCGTTTAAAGTCCATTTGTTTGTCAGGAGAAAATGTCAACGTGATCAAATTTGGTTTATTTGCAAACTTGGGCTGGCTAGACCTTTTCAATCCAAAATTATTCACTTGAATTAATCAATCAACATAATATTGATGACATAGATACAGTTTTAATTAGGCCTACAGTTGCATATGCCTGTGCTATGCAAACATGCATAAAGCAAGCTCAGCCCTGTGAGTTATATTGTCCATCAGTTGTTGCCTCTGTCTAGATAGAGGAAACCCCCCTGTTAGTCTAGTCTAAATATAATTCATATAAAAGTATAAGGTTGCTGTAGTTTGACAGGGTTTTCATCCTCCCCAGGGCTTGTTGACCAAACCTTGTTGACCAAACTTATGGTGGCGCTGCTGTAATGGAATGTACAGTGCATTCGTAAAGTATTCTCACCCCTTGACTATTCCCACATTTTGTTACGTTACAGCCTTATTCTAAAATGGATTAAATAAAAAATATTCCTCGTCAATCAACACACAATACACCCTAATGATGAAGCGAAAATAGGTTTTTAGACATTTTGGCAAATGTATATATACATAAAAAAAAAACTTCAGACCTTTTGCTATGAGACTCGAAATTGAGCTCAGGTGCATCTTGTTTCCACTGATCATCCTTGACATATTTCTACAATTTGATTGGATTCCACCTGTGGCACATTTTAGAAAGGCACACCCCTGTCTACATAAGGTCCCACAGTTGACAGTGTATGTCAGAGCAAAAACCCAAGCCATGAGGTCGAAGGAATTGTTTCATAGAGCTCTGAGACAGGATTGTGTCGAGGCACATATCTTGGGAAGGGTACCAAAACATTTCTGCAGCATTGAAGGTCCCCAAGAACACAGTGGCCTTCATCATTCTTAAATGGAATACGTTTGGAATCACCAAGACTCTTCCTAGAGCTGGCTACATGGCCAAACTGAGCAATCGGGGGAGGGCCTTGGTCAGGTGACCAAGAATCCGATGGTCACTCTGACAGAGCTCCAGAGTTCCTCTGTGGAGAAGGGAGAACCTTCCAGAAGGACAACCATCTATGCAACACTCCACCAATCAGGCCTTTATGGTAGAGTGGCCAGACGGAAGCCACTCCTCAGTAAAAGGCAAATGACAGCCCGCTTGGAGTTTGCCAACAGGCACCTAAAGAACTCTCAGATCACGAGAAACAAGATTCTCTGGTCTGATGAAACCAAGATTGAACTCTTTGGCCTGACTGCCAAGCGTCATGTCTGGAGGAAACCTGGCACCATCCCTAAGGTGAAGCATGGTGGTGGCAGCATCATGCTGTGAGGTTCTTTTTCAGCAACAGGGACTGGGAGGCTAGTCAGGATCGAGGGAAAGATGAACAGAGCAAAGTACAGAGAGATCCGTGATGAAAACCGTCTCCAGAGCGCTCAGGACTTCAGACTGGGTTGAAGGTTCACCTTCTAACAGGACTCGAAGCTCACAGCCAAGACAATGCAGGAGTGGCTTCAGGACTCTGAATGAGTCTCTGAATGTTCTTGAGTGGTCCAGCCAGAGCCCGGACTTGAATCCGATCTAACATCTCTGGGGAGACCTGAAAATAGCTGTGCAGCAGCACTCCCCATCCAACCTGACAAATCTTGAGAGGATCTGCTGAGAAGAATGGGGGAAACTCCCTAAATGCAGGTGTGCCAAGTTTGTAGCGTCATACCCATGAAGACTCGAAGCTCCCAGAGGTGGTTTAACAATGTACTGAGTAAATGGTGTGAATACTTATGTGAAATTTTAATTTTTTAAATGTTTATAAATTAGCTAAAATATCTAACACCTGTTGTTGCTTTGTCATTATGGGGTATTGTGTGTAGATTGATGAGGGGGAAAAACAATTTAATCCATTTTAGAATATGGCTGTAACATAACAAAATGTGGAAAAAGTCCAGGGGTCTGAATACTTTGTGTTCCCAGTCGAGTCCTGTCCTTCTCTCAGTGGAAGAGTTGATCTCTTCTCCAACACCGTCCATCCATGATGAGCCTGTCCTGCACTGAAGCCTCGGAACACCTCAACCCCAACCCCTGAAGTCAAGGCTCTGAACACCTCAGCTCATGCCTCATACTCTCATTCAGTCACTGCTGTGATCCCTTCCCAACACTGTGTAAGGAGCCCTTTCATTCCCATCCCCCATAATATTGTACTATAAATGTCTTTATTAAATGCTTTAGGTTAGAATAATTAGTCTTACACAATTTATTTTACACGCTTTGTCGTCTCCATGCGGTCCGAGCCTATACTGTGGCTCTCCCATCCTCCTCAATTTTTCAAGTCACCACCCTCCACTGGTGCATGTGTTTGTGTTAGAAAATCCCAAACCGCAGAGGAGAATGCCACCAGTCTGCCTTTCCATTGTCTCGAATGCCTTTGTCCAACTCTCCTTTCAACATCACCTTGGTTTCTATCTTTCACTTTCCCCAAAGCTGCCAGAACTAGATTCTCTGGTTCTTGCTAATCCCTTATATAGCAACGGTTCTGTTGAAGGATCGTTCTGCATCTGTCCCATGATGCAGAAAACCACATCATGGTGTTTTGATTGCCTCAGTGGGAACTACCTGAGGGACTGATGTAAATACCTTACATCACTGTCTAGCCTTGCTACAGAGGCACTTTGTAACCATAAATATGTTTTTATCCCTTTACCTGAACATAAACCTCTTACCTTATCCTAAGCCATAAATCAGTTGTAGAGAGATACAGTAGTGAAAGTGAGGGGCTTGTAGATAAAGCAGTCAATGCTAGACTAATTCATATAAAAACAAAGCCTTTTTCATGAGAACCTTGTCCATCTTATCATCTGATCAGCAAGCAGCAATAAGATGTTGCCTGAATGGTAAACAAACCCTCACCAAAGTCCTTCATTGGGTTTAGCTACTTTAATGCCTTTCACAGTCTGGTAAAGCAGCACGACGATCCAACATAGAAGTCTCTCTTCCAGATACAGTTTGTTGAAAGGTCTGTAAACGTTCAAAGACGTTGCTCCTAATGTACACTATATTAAGAACAGTTGCTGAATCCATGGCTTTGGTAGGAGGCAGAGCGAATTGGATGAAACAATGGTTTGCTAATCATTGATACGTTTTTTTATTTTTATAATATCAGTCAATCATTTGTAAATGGTCATTTAGAAACTTAAACTTAGTAACACTCTCTGGATGCACTGCAAACCAAAATCAATTTTCCCAAGGTGAGGCTTGAGTGCCATATAAAACAAATATTACCAGATCTACTAGGTCCAGTTGATAAAAGTGTCTTTACTTCATGGGGGTCTATGGAGACCCACATGCTCCAGGCCAGTGAGTGGGCACACTGTTCTACAAAGGCTGTATGTCTTCGGACATGAGATGGTGAACGAGATCCTGATTCTTGCCATTCCATCATGGAAATTAACTGAGTTGACCTGATTTGTCTATAAGCTGATTGGCTCTCTGCTTCTTGAGATAATCGGATCTCGGCTGACTGGAAACAGGTCCATGTTAACTGTAAACGAGCAACCGTCACTCGCCAAACCAGTCTTTAACTCAAAGAACGAACAACCCAAATCCATTCCTGACATACATTATTTCTCACCCGTTGCCTTGGTAGGAGGACTGGAAAGATTATTACTCTGCATGATTGCTGTTATGGTGTGTGTGTGTGTGTGTGTGTGTGTGTGTGTGTGTGTGTGTGTGTGTGTGTGTGTGTGTGTGTGTGTGTGTGTGTGTGTGTGTGTGTGTGTGTGTGTGTGTGTGTGTGTGTGTGTGTGTGTGTGTGTGTGTGTGTGTGTGTGTGGTCCTAAAACTTCCTTCTCTCATTCTTATGGGTGAATACCTGGGCATATTGTCATGCTATGTCTTGGCAGTGGCCCAGAAAAAGTATCAGACAATTTGTGTGACACAAAGATACAGAGACAGTTGAGGTCACTTTTAACGTTCTGCTGAGTAATGGGGGTGGTTACGATGATGTAATATTTTGAAAACAGACGTCCCTTTATTATTATTATTTTTTTAAACAAATTTGTTTATGTATTTGTCTTAATTATTGGAAATGGTGTATTCTGCATGCTTTAGCGTTAGTATCAGTAAGTTATCAGGCCAATAGATCACCATCTAGCTAGTAGCAGGAACAGCAAATTCTGGCCAAACACACGCACCATTCTTCAGAATAAAGAAGGCAGAATTTTGCAGATGTTAACTTGTGTCCGTTCTTTTTACTATTATAGGCCACCTCAGCTACAGACTGAGACAGACTCACCTACAGACTGAGGCCGGTAACAATGACATGTGTTTTAGTGACTTTGATAATGTCTTATAATAACTAGTTATTTCTAGATGATGCAGCTTAAAAATAATCACAGAAGAAACATAAAATTTCAAATGAAACCAAGTGTCTGCTGGAAAGCTTTTGGACATTGATACAACTTTGTAAACTATCTATTGATGGCTTATGTGAAAGTACCTGCAGTTACACCTCCAGTATGAGGTGGAATTTCAGGTTAACGATGATGTCATAGGTCAAGGTGTCCAGTTTTTCTCCTTGCCATGTAGGCTGCCAGTACCATTCCTTAAAAGCACTGTCGTGTCTTTGGCTATGCTGGATTAAGTGATATGACATGCTATTCTATAAAATAATTTATCCGTAATTAACTAGAGAGTCTGGCACCACAAAATAATATTTATAGAGCTGTTATCTTCCAAATAAACTCTTAAAGACCTAGTACTATTTTACATCAATAGCAGTCAATATTAATCGTCATCTTAATTCAGTCTCATCTTAATTCAGTCTCATCTCATTCTTGGTTATCTGCACGAACCCTGGCTAACAATTTTAATCAGCAATACAAAATTGGGTTTAATTATTTATTTACTAAATAACTAACTAATCACACAGAATTACACATACACATAATTAAATCATAGCTTGATTACAAATTACATCATAAAGGAAAACGTCCATAACGGGCGGAACAGATATGACAGCTTGTTACACAAAAGACAAGGGGCTGGGTTTGAGTGAAAGAGCGGGAAGACTAAAGAACAAAGGGAAGAAGCTGTGCTATCGTAAATACAGTATCTTATGCATTCAATTCAATAAATATTTACTCTGAGCTGCGCTTCAGTAGGTTGGTGGTAGATGGAAGACCGTGTTGCCAAACCGAGTCCTCTGTCTTTGGAAGAATGTCTCTGGTGGTCAATTGGATAAGTTGTAGTAACGTCGTTTGGTGATAGACGGGATACTCTGTCTGTTCCTTCCTAACTCGCGTTTGCATCTGCTGTTGCTAACTCCACGGCTAGGAGGTATCACTTCTGTAGTGATTAAGAGTTCAAAGTTCATACCATTCGTTCTGTAGTTATTATCTGAACCATTCTGACATAGGACCGTCGTCCTCACGTCCTCGGAACAGGAGGTTATATTGTCGTCAAGGGCTTATATAGGAAGGGAGAAGAGAGGGTGTCTGAAAAGTTTTATAGCCCATGTCCCTTCACAGGGGAGGGCCACTGATTGAGCAGAGCCCTGTCTTATGTAAACCCAAATCTCACATTTTAGAAGCGAAAATCACATTTTATCCCATCACAAATCATTTCATATTCAAACATTTAAATTGAACAACAATTCCATGTGAATCCGATAACTCTGATGTGTAGACCTTCCACTGTAGAGTTTGTCATCTTATCATTGATGAGAATGTCTCAGATGACAACCGAACTGACATAATACTCATTAAGTACCACTGCATATGTTCAATTGGTCGCATTACCAAAATATAGTTAATTTCCCCCCACCTTCTGATGTTCCCAGAATCTCTATGTTAACCAAGGGTTTTGCAAATGTCACCTCGGTAGGGTAGAGAGGGAAAAAGAGTGGGAAGAGGTATTTATGACTGCCATAAACCTACCCCCCCAGGCCAACGTCATGACGGCACCTTAATAACTTGATAACATTTTGTATATACAGCTTGTTAAAAAATATGATGTATTTGCTATCCAAATACTGTCTGAAAAACAGCTGTGTTTTAGAGAGGACACAATAAGATGTGGCCTGACCAATTGAACACACAAAAAACAACCCAAATCCCCCAAAAATGTTAGATATTGTACACAATTAAGAAAATAAATTATGAGTCAACATCTAAATTTTGCTCCAAACGTCGATCAAAGCTCAGCTTATATTCTTGTTCTGCCTGAGTCCTAATCGGGCCCCCCTCTTTGCTGCCTCTTTGTCCCTGCCTCTCTATCCTCTTGATTGCTGAATTTAAGGCTAGAGCTGCCCCTTTCAAGGAGTGGAACACTAATCTGAACGCTTATAAGAAATTCCTCTATGTCCTCCAATGAGCCATCAAACAGTCAAAACAAAACTAAGGAGATGATTGTGGACTTCAGGAAACAGCAGAGGGAACACCCCCCCTATCCACATCGATGGAACAGTAGTGGAGAGGGTAGCAAGTTTTAAGTTCCTCGGCATACACATCACAGACAAAATTAATTGGTCCACCCACACAGACAGCATCGTGAAGAAGGCGCAGCAGCGCCTTTTCAACCTCAGGAGGCTGAAGAAATTTGGCTTGTCACCAAAAGCACTCACAAACTTCTACAGATGCACAATCGAGAGCATCCTGGCGGGCTGTATCACCGCCTGGTACGGCAACTGCTCCGCCCACAACCGTAAGGCTCTCCAGAGGGTAGTGAGGTCTGCACAACGCATCACCGGGGGCAAACTACCTGCCCTCCAGGACACCTATACCACCCGATGTTACAGGAAGGCCATAAAGATCATCAAGGACAACAACCACCCGAGCCACTGCCTGTTCACCCCGCTATCATCCAGAAGGCGAGGTCAGTACAGGTGCATCAAGCTGGGACCGAGAGACTGAAAAACAGCTTCTATCTCAAGGCCATCAGACTGTTAAACAGCCACCACTAACATTGAGTGGCTGCTGCCAACACACTGACTCAACTCCAGCCACTTTAATAATGGGAATTGATGGGAAATGATGTAAAATATATCACTAGCCACTTTAAACAATGCTACCTAATATAATGTTTACATACCCTACATTATTCATCTCATATGTATACGTATATACTGTACTCTATATCATCTACTGCATCCTTATGTAATACATGTATCACTAGCCACTTTAACTATGCCACTTTGTTTACATACTCATCTCATATGTATATACTGTACTCGATACCATCTACTGTATCTTGCCTATGCCGCTCTGTACCATCACTCATTCATATATCTTTATGTACATATTCTTTATCCCCCTACACTTGTGTGTATAAGACAGTAGTTTTGGAATTGTTAGATTACTTGTTGGTTATTACTGCATTGTCGGAACTAGAAGCACAAGCATTTCGCTACACTCGCATTAACATCTGCTAACCATGTGTATGTGACAAATACAATTTGATTTGATTTGATTTACTAGTTCTTCAAAGTAGATAAGGCATACTTTCGTGAACTAACTCTGTCCCTCATTGTTGTGGTGTGTGTGGTCTGTGTGTATCTAACCTAACGTAGCAAACATAAAAGTGTATACGTCCAGAGATCTGTATATAAGGAAGAGATGCTTATGTCTACGCCCCAACAATTAGAGTTGTTGGCCCAAAGGCAGGAAGGCAGACAATAAACTTATGTCCAAAATAAGCCAATAGAAACACATTGGGATTATTTTGTCAAGAATGAAACCTCTCACGTCGCCTCTTCCTCTCTGAACTGTGTCTGAACCAGAAAAAAACTGTTACAATGGATTATGGTCGTTGTCGTTAATTACCACGTTTCAGCATTGTACTAGGTTGAATAGTTGTTTAATGAAAACAACAACTCCGTTCAGCCCAGCATTCCACATAAATCTAGAGTTGGTTTCTCACAAGAATGATTCAATTTCTCTTCAGAGATATGGCGTGTTGGGCTCACAAAAAAACCCGAACTATACTGAACAACAATATAAACGCAACATGCAACATTCAAAGTTACAGTTCATAAAAGGCAATCACTCAATTGAAATGAATTCATGAGGCACTAATCTATTGATTTTACATCACTGGTAATACAGATATGCATCTGTTGGTCACAGATACCTTTAAAACCAGACAGTATCTGGTGTGACGGCCATTTTCTTTATGCACCTTCGCATAGAGTTGATCAGGCTGTTGATTGTGACCTGTGGAATATTGTCTCACTCCTCTTCAATGGCTGTCCAAAGTTGCTGGATATTGGCAGGAACTGGAACACGCCGTCGGACACGTCGATCCAGAGCATTCCAAACATGCTTAGTGGGTAACATGTTTGGTGAGTATGCAGCCCATGGAAGAATTTTTAAATGTTCAGCTTCCAGGAATTGTATTATCATGTTGAAAAATTAGGTGATGGCGTTGGATGAATGGCACGACAATGTGCCTCAGGATCTAAAAACGCTATCTGTGTATTCAAATTGCTATCAATAAAATGCAATTGTGTTCGTTGTCCGTAGCTTATGCCTGCCCATACCATAACTCCACCTCCTCCTTGAAACTCTGTTCACAACGTTGACATCAGCAAACCGCTCGCCCACATGACACCATACATGTGGTCTGTAGTTGTGAGGCCAGTTGGACATACTGCCAAATTCTCTAAAACGAAGCTGGAGGCGGCTTATGGTAGAGAAATTAACATTATTGTAAACAAATACGTGCACAATATATGAGTGAATAATTTTTTGTGCATATGAAAAATGTCTATGATCTTTTATTTCAGCTCATGAACCATGGGACCAACACTTTATATGTTCAAATCAAATCAAACTTTATTTGTCACATGCTGTTACAGATCCCTCTGGAACTTTCATTGCGCACACCTGGCCCCTATTCCCACTGATTGTATTTGTATATACAGTTGAAGTTGGAAGTTTACATACACCTTAGCCAAATACATTTAAACTCAGTTTTTCACAATTCCTGACATTTAATCCTAGTAACAATTCCCTGTCTTATGTCAGTTAGGATCACCACCTTATTTTAAGAATGTGAAATGTCAGAATAATAGTAGAGATAATTATTTATTTCAGCTTTTATTTCTTTCATCACATTCCCAGTGGGTCTGAAGTTCACATAAACTCAATTCGTATTTTGTAGCCTTGCCTGTAAATTGTTTCACTTGGGTCAAACGTTTCGGATAGCCTTCCACAAGCTTCCCACAATAAGTTGGGTGAATTTTGGCCCATTCCTCCTGACAGAGCTGGTCAGGTTTGTAGGCCTCCTTGCTCGCACACGCTTTTCCAGCTCTGCCCACAAATGTTCTATAGGACTGAGGTCAGGGCTTTGTGATGGCCACTCCAATACCTTGACTTTGTTGTCCTTAAGCCATTTTGCCACACCTTTAGAAGTATGTTTGGGGTCATTGTCCATTTCGAAGACCCATTTGCGACCAAGCTTTAACTTCCTGACTGATGTCTTGAGATGTTGCTTCAATATATTCACATAATTGTCCTGCTTCATGATGCCATCTATTTTGTGAAGTGCACCAGTCCCTCCTGTAGCAAAGCACCCCCACAACATGATGCTGCCACCCCCATGCTTCACGGTTGGGATGGTGTTCTTCGGCTTGCAAGTCTCCCCCTTTTTCCTTCAAACATAACGATGGTCATTATGGCCAAACAGTTCCATATTGTTTCATCAGACCAGAGGACATTTCTCCAAAAAGTGTGATCTTTGTCCCCATGTGCAGTTGCAAACCGTAGTCTGGCTTTTTTATGGCGCAGTGGCTTCTTCCTTGCTGAGCGGCCTTTCAGGTTTTGTCGACATAGGACTAGCTTTGTACCAGTTTCCTCCAGCATCTTCACAAGGTCCTTTGCTGTTGTTCTGGGATTGATTTTCACTCTTCGCACCAAAGTACGTTCATCTCTAGGAGATGGAACTCGTCTCCTTCCTGAGCGGTATGATGGCTGCATTGTCCCATGGTGTTTATTCTTGCGTACTATTGTTTGTACAGATGAGGGTGGTACCTTCAGGCGTTTGTAAGTGTCTCCCAAAGATCAACCAGACTTGGGGAGGTCTACAATTTTCTTTCTGAGGTCTTGGCTGATACCTTTTGATTTTCCCATGATGTCAACCAGAGGCACTGAGTTTGAAGGTAAACCTTGAAATACATCCACAGATATACCCCCAATTGACAAAAAATATGTCAATTAGCCTATCAGAAGCTTCTAAAGCCATGACCTCATTTTCTGAATTCTTCCAAGCTGTTAAAAGGCACAGTCAACTTAGTGTATGTAAAATTCTGACCCAATGGAATTGTGATACAGTGAATTATAAGTAAAGTAATCTGTCTGTAAACAATTGTTGGAAAGGTTACTTGTGTCATGCACAAAGTAAATGTCCTAACCGACTTGTCAAAACTATAGTTTGGAAACAATCCATTTGTGGAGTGGTTTAAAAATGAGTTTTAATGACTCCAACCTAAGTGTATGTAAACTTCCGACTTCAACTTTATGTGCCCTTTGTTCACCATGGTGGGATTGATTTTTGTTACAATGTCCGTTAGTGCGTGTGAGTACCTCTGCTGTGTGTTTTGGCTTTTGTGCCATTGTGGATTGCGCAGATGATTACGGGCCTCGTCCCCATGTGTTAATCATGTTATTTTTTTGAGCTACTCCTTGCTCTTTTGTTTGAGTTTCCAACCTGTGTTTTTTTAAGTGTTAGTTTGGTCTTTGTCCGGGGCCTTTACACGGCACGTCGTAATTTGGGTACAATAAAAAAAAACTATTACACATTCCTGCGTCTGTCTCCCGCATCATTCATACCAACGTGACACGTGCCAAACCGTGAAATGCTTACTTAAAAGCCCTTATCCAACAGTGTTGTTCAAGAAGAGTTAAGAAAATATTTACCAAGTAGACTAAAATAAAAAGTTACAATAAAAAGTAACACAATAACAATAATGAGGCTATATACAGGGGGCACCTTTACCGAGTCAGTGTGCAGGCTAGTTGAGGTAATCTGTACATGTTGGTGGGGGCGAAGTGATTATGCATAGATAACAAACAAACGGCGAGTAGAAGCAGTGTACAAAGGGGGGTGGGGGGTCAATGTAAATTGTCCGGTGGCGATTTTATTAATTGTTCAGCAGTCTTATAGATTGGGGGTAGAAGCTGTTGAGGAGCCTTTTGGTCCTAGACTTGGCGCTCCGGTACCACTTGCCGTGCGGTAGTAGGGAACACAGTCTATAACTTGGGTGACTGGAGTCTCTGACAATTTTATGGGCTTTCCTCTGACACCGGCTATTATATAGATCCTGGATGGCAGGAAGCTTGGCCCCAGTGATGTACTGGGCCGATCGCACTACCCTTTGTAGTGCCTTACGGTCAGATGCCGAGCAGTTGCCATACCAGGCGGTGATGCAACCGGTCAGGATGCTCTCGATGGTGTAGCTGTAGAACCTTTTGAGGATCTGGGGACCCATGCCAAATCTTTTCAGTCTCCTGTGGGGGAAAAGGTTTTGTCGTGCTCTCTTCATGACTGTCTTGGTATGTTTGGGCCATGATAGTTCGTTGGTGATGTGGACACCAAACTCTCGACCCTCTCCACTACAGCCCCGTCGAAGTGAATGGGGGCCTTTTTCGGCCTAGCTTTTCCTGTAGTCCATGATCAGCTCCTTTGTCTTGCTCACATTGAGGGAGAAGTTCTTGTCCTGGCACTATACTGCCAGTTCTCTGACCTCCTCCCTATAGGCCGTCTCATTGTTGTTGGTGATCAGGCCTACCACTGTTGTGTCATCAGCAAAGTTAATGATGATGTTAGAGTCATGTTTGGCCACACAGTCGTGGGTGAACAGGGAATACAGGAGGGGACTAAGTACACACTCCTGAGGGGCCCTGTGTAGCGTTTATATTTTTATTGGTGTAAATGTAATTCAGGTAATTGAACCTACGTTGGTCAATTAGTTGTTTATTAACCAAAACCCCCCAGAAATGTTGGTTAATCACTCCGCACCAGAAGCCGATGTGAGTAAGACCTTTAAACAGGTTTACATTCACAAGGCAGTGGGGCCAGAAGGATTACAAGTACACATACTCAGAGCATGCGCTGACCAGCTGGAGAGGGTTTTCGCTGACTCCAGCCTAGTCGTAGGCTGTTCTTTCTGCTACCGCATAGCAAGTGTTACCAATGCACCAAGTTTGGAACCAACAGGACCCTGAACAGCTTCTACCCCCAAGCCATAAGACTGCAAAATAGTTAGTACGGGTAGCTATTGGTTAACTATTTAACTATTTGCATTGACCATCTTTTGACTCATCACTTAGGCTGCTGCTACTGTTTATCACCGGTCCTGTTGCCTAATCACTTTATCCCTACCTACAAAGCCTTCAAAAAATATTCACACCCCTATACTTTTTCTACATTTTGTTGTTACAGCCTGAATTTAAAATGGATTAAATTGAGATTTGTGTCACTGATCTACACACAACGCCCTTTAATGTCAATTTGGAATTTTGTGTGTAGAACAAAAATTAACAGCTGAAATTTCTTGAGTCAATAAGTATTGAACCACTTTATGACATGCCTTAATAATAAGTTCAGGAATAGAACTGTGCTTAACATGGACTCACTTTGTTCAAGAATAGTGGTTTAACATGCTTTTTGAATGACTACCCCATCTCTGTACCCCACACATGCAATTATCACTAAGGTCCCTCAATCGAGTAGTGAATTTGTAGTGAATTTTTGTTGTTGTTGATCATATTACTCCAGTGCAAGCCTCTCTACACTGGCTTCCTGTTAAGGCAACTGCTAGCCTACAAAGCATTACGGGGTGGCAGGGTAGCCTTGTGGTTAGAGCGTTGGACTAGTAACCGGAAGGTTGCAAGTTCAACCCCCCCGAGCTGACAAAGTACAAATCTGTCTTTCTGCCCCTGAACAGGCAGTTAACCCACTGTTCCTAGGCTGTCATTGAAAATAAGAATTTGTTCTTAACTGACTTGCCTAGTTAAATAAAGGTAAATAAATTACATACCTACATGTATGCTACGGTCACAAGACACAGGCCTCCTTACTGTCCCTAGAATTTCTAAACAAACAGCTGGAGGATTGGCTTTCTCCCATAGAGCTCCATTTTTATGGATTGTTCTGCGAGAGACGCAGAATGTCCATGTGAGAGACGCAGACTCTGTCTCAACCATTAAGTCTTTATTGAAGATTCATCTCTTCAGAAGGTCCTATGATTGAGAGTAGTCTGGCCCAGGAGTGTTAAGGTGAACGGAAAGGCACTGGAGCAACTTGCTGTCTCTGCCTGGCCAGTTCCCCTCTCTCAACTGGGATTCTCTGCCTCTAACCCTATTACAGGGGCTGAGTCACTGGCTTACTGGTGCTCTTCCATGCCGACCCTGGGAGGAGTACGTCACTTGAGTGGATTGAGTCATTGACGTGATCTTCCTGTCTGGGTTGGTGCCCCCCTTGGGTTATGCCGTGGCGGAGATCTTTGTGGGCTATACTTGGCCTTGTCTCAGGATGGTAAATTGGTGGTTGAAGATATCCCTCTAGTAGTGTAGGGGCTGTGCTTTGGCAAAGGGGGTGGGGTTATATCCTGCCTGTTTGGCCCTGTCCGGGGGTATTTTCGGAGTGGGCCACAGTGTCTCCCTACCACTCCTGTCTCAGCCTCCAGTATTTATGCTGCAGTAGTTTATGTGTCGGGGGGCTAGGGCCAGTCTGTTATATCTGGAGTATTTCTCCTGTCTTATCCGGTGTCCTGTGTGAATTTAAGTATGCTCTCTCTAACTCTCTCGCTTTCTCTCTTTCTGTCTTTCTGTCTCTCGGGGGACCTGAGCCCTAGGACCATGCCTCAGGTCTATCTGGCATGATGACTCCTTGCTGGCCGTGCTGCTGCTCCAGTTTCAACTGTTCTGCCTGCGGCTATGGAATCCTGATCTGTTCACCATACATGATACCTGTCCCAGACCTGCTGTTTTCAACTGTCTAGAGACAGCAGGTGCGACAGAGATACTCTGAATGATCGGCTATGAAAAGCCAACTGACATTTACTCCTGAGCTGCTGACCTGTTGCACCCTCAACATCCACTGTTATTATTATTTGACCCTGCTGGTCACCTATGAACATTTGAACATCTTGGCCATGTTCTGTTATAATCTCCACCCGACACATCCAGAAGAGGACTGGCCACCCCTCATAGCCTGGTTCCTCTCTAGGTTTCTTCCTAGGTTCCTAGGTTTCTTCCTAGGTTCTGATATTCGCCGAATATCCCTTTTAGCATGGTGAAGTTATTAATTACACTTTGGATGTCGTATCAACACACCCAGTCACTGCAAAGATATAGGCGTCCTAACTCAGTTTCCGGAGAGGAAGAAAACTACTCAGTGATTTCACCATGAGGCCAATGGTGATTTTTAGACAGTTACAGTTAATGGTTGTGAAATGAGAAAACAGAGGATGGATCAACATCATTGTAGTTACTCCACAATACTAACCTAAATGACAGAGTGAAAAGAAGGAAGCCTGTACAGAAGAAGAATATTCCAAAACATGCATCCTGTTTGCAACAAGGCGCTTAAGTAATACTGCAAATAATGTGACAAAGTAATGGCATTTTTGTCCTGAATACAAAGTGTTATGTTTGGGGAAAATCCAACACAACACATCACTGAGTACCACTCTTCATATTTTCAAGCATGGTGGTGGCTGCATCATGTTATGGCTGTACTTGTCATCGGCAAGGACTAGGGAGTTTTTTGGGGATAAAAACAAACAGAATACAACTAAGCATAGGCACAATCTTAGAGGAAAACCTGGTTCAGTCTGCTTCCCAACAGACATTGGGAGACAAATTCACCTTTCAGCAGGATGATAACTTAAAACACAAGGCTACATTTACACTGAGTTGCTTACCAAGACAACATTGAATGTTCCCGAGTGGCCTAGCTACAGTTGTTCTAGCAATGATCAACAACCAACTTGACAGAGCTTGAAGAGACGTACCCAAAAAGACTAACAGCTTTAATCGCTGCCAAAAGTGATTCTAACATGTATTGACTCAGGGGCTTGAATACTTATCTAATCGATATACTTTTGTATATATAGTGTATGTGGACACCCCTTCAAATTAGTGGATTTGGCTATTTCAGCCACACCCTTTGCTGACAGGTGTACAAAATTGAGTACACAGCCATGCAATCTCCACAGAGAAACATTGGCAGTAGAATGGCCTTACTGAAGAGCTCAGTGACTTTCAACATGGCACCGTCATAGGATGCCACCTTGTTATTGTGAAGTGGAAACGTCTAGGAGCATTAACAGCTCAGCCGCGAAGTGGTAGGTCACACAAGCTCACAGAATGGGACTGCTGAGTGCTGATGCGAGTAAAAAGTGTCTGACCTCGGTTGCAACACTCACTACCAAGTTCCAAACTACCTCAGGAATCAACTTCAGCACAATAACTGTTCGTCGGGAGCTTCATGACATGGGTTTCCATGGCCGAGCAGCCACACAGAAGCATAAGATCACAATGTGCAATGCCAAGCATCAGCTGCAGTGGTGTAAAGTTTGCCGCCATTGGACTCTGGAGCAGTGGAGTGATGAATCACGCTTCACCATCTGGCAGTCCGTTGGACGAATCTGGGTTTGGAACCTGGCATCCGATGCATAGTGCCAACTATAAAGTTTGGTGGAGGAGGAATAATGGTCTGGGGCTGTTTTTCATGGTTCTGGCTAAGCCCCTTAGTTCCAGTGAAGGGAAATCTTAACATTTGAGACAATTCTGTGCTTTCAACTTTGTTTGGGGAAGGCCCTTTCCTATTTCAGCATTACAATGCCCCCATGCACAAAGTGAGGTCCATACAAAAATTGTTTGTCGATTGGTCTGGAAGAGCTTGACTGGCCTGCATGAGCCCTGACATCAACCCCATCGAACACCTTTGGGGTGAATGCCGACTGGGAGTCAGGCCTAATTGCCCAACATCAGTTCCCGACCTCACTAATTCTCGTGGCTGAATGTAAGCAAGTCTCCGCAGTAATATTCCAACATCTAGTGGAAAGCCTTCCCAGAAGAGTTGAGGCTGTTATAGCAGTAATATTCCAACATCTAGTGGAAAGCCTTCCCAGAAGAGTTGAGGCTGTTATAGCAGCACAGGGATGAGGGGGGAGATCAGCTCCATGATTTTGGAATGAGATATTTGACGAGCAGGTGTCCACATACATTATATATATATATATATATATATTTTTTTTTTAAACAAATTGTAGAATATTTTCTTCCACTTGGACATTACAGAGTACTTTGTGTAGATCGTTGACAAAACAATGACAACGAAATCTTCAAATAGCATTTGAATGTTTATTTATTTATTGTAAAGCAGTAAATGAACTTCAACCTTCAATTCCTTTCCTGTGGACCTCACTAAAACTGTTACTGACATATTGCTTACCCTTTGACTGGGCATGTAGGAGGATAAATACTTGAAAGATCTTCAATATGATTGGCTCTTATGGTAACATTGTGTGTGACTTCTGGTAAAGGAGATCCTATCAGGCGATTATCTACACACCATGAAAATACCTTCTGAGATATTGCTTTCATTCCTATGGCTGAATAATTAGGCATATCTTCCCACCAAGCCTTGGCCCTGAAAAAGCATCACATGCAGAACTACCTTTTACAACATGTGCCTGTTAAAATAGAAAATGTATTTGCTATCCAAATACTCACTGAAAAATGGCTGTTCTTTAGAGGACACAAGCAGATGTTGTCTGAATTATTTGAATGTTAATGCAAATAGAAGGTTACTGAAACACACACACACACACACACACACACACACACACACACACACACACACACACACACACACACACACACACACACACACACACACACACACACACACACACACACACACACACACACACACACACACACACACACACACACACACACACACACACACACACACACACACACACACACACACAAACTCTGTAAATGAATAATGACAGACATAAAAAAGGTACTGTCATGTCACTCAGAGTGAAATGTTTGTGTGCACGTACGTATGTGTGTACTGTGCATGTGTGTGTGAGCTAGTAAACTGTGGACAGCTTGGGCTTATTTTGACGTTTGGTTTATTACAACGATGGTGGTTGCTCTCTACAGAAATGAAGTAAAAGAAGCCACACCTCTGGAACCTTTTATAATGTTCCTCGCTGGCTGCCATTTGGAGAAACTATCCAGGTCAACTACTCTGTGTGAGCTCCCGACAGGTTGTGTTGTAGAACCAGGTGAGAAATGAGCCCTGGCAGAATGTACATAGGATTTGGGGACAAACATTGTCTAAAGGTTTTCGAAACCATTCAGCATGCCAATGTCAATCACTGTGTAAATGTGAGGAAATAGCTTTGCGACAGGTATAGATAGAATGTCAATTTAGATTCAATTTTAGATTCACCTTTTTGATGTATTGATGTATTTGAAATCATTCAAAATAAAAAAGACAAAGACCAAAAGAGGATGTTATGAGTCATATGATAAACCTAAAATATTTTGTAGAATTTTATCACAGGAATAAGTTGATTAACTTACTTATTTGACATCTGAACAAAATCTACTTTGTCAGTGAAAGGCAAATCATAATGGCCAACTCAGACCTTTTTATTGGCCATCCACGTCCACAATACTGCCATCATCAGGCCTTTTTATTGGCCATCCACTTCCATAATGCTGCCATTATCAGGCCTTTATATTGGCCATCCACTTCCACAATACTGCCATCATGCCTTTTTATTGGCCATCCACTTCCACAACATTGCCATCATCAGGCCTTTTTATTGGCCATCCACTTCCACAATGCTGCCATCATCAGGCCTTTTTATTGGCCATCCACTTCCACAATGCTGCCATCATCAGGCCTTTTTATTGGCCATCCACTTCCACAATACTGCCATCAGGCCTTTTTATTGGCCATCCACTTCCACAACATTGCCATCATCAGGCCTTTTTATTGGCCATCCACTTCCACAATGCTGCCATCATCAGGCCTTTTTATTGGCCATCCACTTCCACAATACTGCCATCATCAGGCCTTTTTATTGGCCAAAGGGAGATTATTAACCTCATAATGTGCTCTTCTGTGTCTCTGCATCATAAAATAATCATATTTACAGTCCTGGTATTTTCTTAAATCACCAGAAATGGGCTTCTTGACAGGGCTTTATTTAGTCAAACCAGAAATCTGGTGAAATGGCACTGCAGAAAATGTCCATCAAACATGTGCCCTGAAAATGCATGATTTTCAAAGTATTTAATCATTGAATGTTTACTAGTTTACCCACAGACCTTTAGGAGTGCCTGTGTCGGGTGGCACTAGTGGTACAACATCTGTTTTGTGTCTGTTTGTGACCTACTACCCCTTCTCTTTCCTATGTACTTCTCTAGCAAATAGAGACAGATATTTGTTAAGCTAAACCTTGCCTGAAGCCTGAAAAAGTCAGGCTCAACTGCTGCAAGGTAAAATCACATTAGTGAAAATAACATCTAATCACTGGTCTTTCAGATGGGCTCTTATTATTTTCACACTAACTCCCTTTCAGACAATTTTTGTGAACTCAGTGCGGTTCACTTAATTTTTTTGTGCAGTGTGAACTCTCCAAAGGAACTCAGACTCCTCAAACAGTCCCAGAAATGTACCGAACTTACACCATCTTCAGAGGTCGCTTGAGTTCCGTTCGCTTGAATTACCCGATCCGGTTCTATTTTTTAGGGAAATGTGAACACAAAGCTCCCCAGGTTCTCTTGTCATAATTTTTTGTATAGGCATATTGATTAGCGATTGTCAAGGATGCACCAAAATGTAAAAATATGTGTGAAGTTCTGGCGCCGGAGAACATGGCTGACGTTTGACATTCTCCCAACCAATTGTGCTATTTTGTTCAGTTGTTTTGCGTTTTGTGTAACTTATTTCTTAAATAATTGTGTACATAATGTTGCTGCTACCATCTCTTATGAATGAAAATAACTTCTGGACATCAGAACAGCGATTACTCACAGTGGACTGGAACAAACTTTTTCCTTTAACGAGTCCGATGAGAAGGATATCCCGCTTTCACGGACAATATAGAGCTAGCGGGATTTTCCATTCACCGGCAGAACAGAGAGGGGTGGGGATGTGTGTCTATTTGTCAATAACAGCTGGTGTGCGATATCTAATATTAAAGAGGTCTCAAGGTATTTCTCGCCTGAGGTAGAGTACCTTATGATAAACTGTAGACCACACTATCTACCAATATAGTTCTCATCTATATTATTTGCAGCCATCTATTTATCACCACAGAACGAAGCTGGCACAAAGACCGTTCTCAACCAACTCTATAAGATCATAAGCAAAGAAGAAACTGCTCACCCAGAAGCTACGCTCCTAGTGGCCGGGGAATTTAATGCAGGCTTTTACACATTTTTTACCAGCATGTGCAACCAGAGAAAAATAAATCCCAGACCACCTTTACTCAACACACAAAGTGTAAGGAAGTCTGTGTGTAGCTGGTGTATAGGGGTCAGGTGCAGGACAGCAGATATGAGTAAATAAACATATTTTACTCAACATATAATAAATGCTATACAAAAACAGAGCCCACAATAACAGACCTGCCTACATAGAAACAATCACTCACAAACAAACAGAATGTTAAATAATGAACAGGTAATTGGGGGATTGAAATCAGGTGTGTAAGACAAAGACAAAACAAATGGACAATGAAAAGTGGATAAGCGATGGCTAGAAGGCCGGTGACGTCGACCACCGAATGCCGCCCGAACAAGGAGAGGGACCGACTTCGGCGGAAGTCGTGACACAGAGATGCATACAAAGCTCTCCCCCACCCTGCATTTGGCAAATCTGACCATAATTATATCCTCCTGATTCCTGCTCACAAGCAAAAACTAAAGCAGGAAGTACCAGTGACTCACTCAATACGGAAGTGGTCAGATGACGCAGATGCTACGCTACAGGACTGGGGCGGCAGGGTAGCCTAGTGGTTAGAGCGTTGGACTAGTAACCGGAAGGTTGCAAGTTCAAAACCCCAAATCTGTCGTTCTGCCCCTGAACAGGCAGTTAACCCACTGTTCCTAGGCCGTCATTGAAAATAAGAATTTGTTCTTAACTGACTTGCCTAGTTAAATAAAGGTAAAATAAATACAAATTTGCTAGCACAGACTGGAATATGTTCCCCGGATTCATCCAATGGCATTGAGGAGAACACCATCATCGGTTTCATCAATAATTGCATCGATGACGTCATCCCCACAGTGACTGTACGTACATATCCCAACCAGAAGCCATGGATTACAGGCAAGATCTGCATTGAGCTAAAAGGCTAGAGCTGCTCAAGGAGTGGGAGACTAATCCGGATGCTTATAAGAAATCCCGCTATTTCCTCAGACAAACAAGCAAAGTGTCAATACAGGATTAGCATCCGGCTCTGACACTTGTCACTCGTTATTACTGACTACAAAGGGAAACCCAGACGCGAGCTGCCCAGTGAAGCAAACCTACCAGACGAGCTAAATGCCTTTTGTGCTCGCTTCAAGGCAAGCAACACTGAAGCATGCACGAGAGCACCAGCTGTTCTGGATGACTGTGTGATAACGCTTTCGGTAGTCGATGTGAACAAAACCTTTAAACAGGTCAACATTCACAAAGCTGCTGGGCCAGAACAATTACAAGAATGTGTACTCAAGGCATGCACGGTCCAACTGTCAAGTGTCTTCACTGACATTTTCAACCTCTCTCTGACCGAGTCTGTTATACCTACATATTTCAAGCAGAAGACCATAGTCCCTGTGCCCATGGAAGCAAAGGTAACCTGCCTAAATGATTTCCACCTCGTAGCACTCACATCGGTAGCCGTGAAGTGCTTTGAAAAGCTGGTCATGGCTCACATCAACAGCATCCTCCCGGACACCCTAGACCCACTCAAATTCGCATACTGCCCCAACAGATCCACAGATGACGCAATCTCAATCGCACTCCACACTGCCCTTTCTCACCTGGACAAAAACACCTATGTAAGAATTCTGTTCATTGACTACAGCTCAGCGTTCAACACCATAGTGCCCACGAAGCTCATCGCTAAGCTAAGGACTCTGGGACTCAACACCTCCCTCTGCAACTGGATCCTGGACTTCCTGACAGGCCGCTCCCTCCTCCTCAAAAGGTGCTACAGCTGCACCATTGACCGGTTGCATCACCGCCTGGTATGGCAACTGCTCAGCATCTGACCGTAAGGCACCACAAAGGGTAATGTGATCGGCCCAGTACATCACTGGGGCCAAGCTTCCTGCCATCCAGGACCTATATAATAGCCGGTGTCAGAGGAAAGCTCATAAAATTGTCAGAGACTCCAGTCACCCAAGGTATAGACTGTTTTCTCTGCTACCGCACGGCAACCAGTTCCGGAGCGCCATGTCTAGGACCAAACCAGGCTCCTTAACAGCTTCTACCCCCAAGCCATAAGACTGCTGAACAATTTATATAATCGCCTCCGGACAATTTATATTTCACGGTAAAGTGACAGATATAGTTTGATTTGATTTTGATCTATAGGCTAAGAGAGCTTCACAACACAGGACACAAAATCAATTCTCGCTCTTAAAGGGGCAGTAGCATACATTGGGTTTACAATTTTCAATTGCAGCACTATTTCATCTGCAGTTATTCTTCTGCTATTTATTCTGTTACCAATAATATTTACATGTTAATAGTATTTTCTGATTACAATTATTATGTTTAACCCTTTAACTAAATGCAATCTATTAGTTTCCAAAATGTAAGTAGGCATACAGTATCTAGCTGTCCGATAACACATTCTGATGTAGTTGCTTGTCGTGCACTTTGTAAAAACTCAGAGTGCATTGACTTAATGTTGGAAAAAGATCTTGGTGTCTTTCTGTAAATAGCAATATGAATGTAAAGAGTACTCGGACAACAAAATAGGTCAAGTGAACTGGTCAAGTGAACTGAGCCCTGATCCAGAGGCAAGGGCAGTGTGAATACAAAGAGAACGGGGCTATTTTGGACTGAGATTGGTTATTTTAAAGAGGACTATATGAAATCACCCTTTTATAATGCTTCTGTTGAACTTAAACTGTTATCCAACATCCTCCCCCTCTTCCAGTCAACTCTTATCTCACCATGGAGTCTAGATTATTATGCATTTACAATCTTGTTTGTTCATACCTGAGAGGTGTGGGTTGTGAGTTATGACATGTACTGCCTGTAACACTTTATTTCGTTTGCTGTTGTACCACGGGGTCAGTCACAGGTCTACAATGTACAGGAAGTACAAATTCTCACCATGAAACACTACAGTGAAGTGTTTCAGTAAGAAATGATCTAATTTACCAAAAAATAGGTCTTATATTTGATGGTTAGTGATCAATATTGTTATGTTTCTTGTCATTACTTTATGTTTCTAAGGAATGTTTCTTGTCAGCTAGTCGATCTTGAATTTAGTTAAACAAACAAAAAGGTTTCGAAACGTACACCCACGTTGGATTTGAGCAACTGGGGGGGGGGGGGGGGGCATTGTACAGAGTCACTCAAGCCTCTCGATTCTAAAAGTGACTGAATTATTGTTGAGTTTGTGGACAAGTCAACATAAGTGCTTAGGTCATTCGCTGTTACACTGTAGGTTTGATAAAGGGTCAAAGTAAAGTTAATGTTCATCCCAGGCAAAGTACTGATTCACAATGCCGGGTCTGATTTTGCATACCCACAAGGGAAGGGATTTCCCCTGACCTACCCCTTACTCCCAGGAAACTCCGAAACAAACAGAGGCCGTGTATTCACCACACAAAAATGTCTATTGATCTGCCTGTTCTGGTTAAACTTGGCTAAAGTACACATAACACACACGTACGCCACTAACACCTTTACCCAACGGTCCAAACAACAATGGATTTGTACATGGAAAAACAATGTGACTATGTTGTCACCAGCGTTTCCAAACACCCCTCGTACATTAGATACGATTCATCAACGCCCGTGTTAGAGACCCATTCGCCATGTCATGTATTCAGACAGTCATGTTTTCAGACAGTCATGTTTTCAGACAGTCATGTATTCAGACAGTCATGTATTCTCCTTTCAGAATACAGGTTCAGACAATGAGAGGCTCCATGTCTATTTCAAACCATCTCCCCGAAAACGGTTTCAACTCTAGTTTCAATACAGACCCCAACATTCCGTCATGACACCTGGTGCCATACAGTCGAGGCATCCATCAGTTGACGTTCAAAAACGCATCCTCTGTTGGGATGACAACCCAATGTTTTCTGGAGGAAATGGTACGTGTGGTGACTTTGTTGCTCTGTATCGTTGTTGCCAAACAGTCAATGTATTGATTACGTAAGACACAGATGTTCATAGTGGATGACATTCAGAATTACTGTCATGATTACTCACTGCGTTTAAATACAGGCTTCTCCTTTTGTCCGAAATGTTAAGTGTTGAAAGTATTTACCGTGGGGCACCACGATTAGTGGCAATGTTGGTCCAGATCACTTTTTTTTAGGGAACTAAATTGAAGTTATTGGAATCAGTAAGTCCCATTCTGTAAATTGTTAAGTTTGACTATTGTCCTATTGTGTTGGTCATTTCAGTGTAAATGCCCCAAATAGGTTTTGGCCTGCCTGTCAAATGACGGGATGTTCCCGCTGGGCAAAAAACCCCCGGGTTGAATCAACATTGTTTCCCTGTCATTTACAACAAAAATAATTCAACGTGATGACGATGAATCATAGTGGAAAATCTGATGGATTTGCAAACAGTAACCAACGTAAGGGAATTTCATATTTTTTCCCCACCCAACTTTGAACCTAAATCCAATGGCATGGTAGTTTTTGGGGGATTCACTTTGAATTCACTTTAGTTGACAACTCAAACAAATGTAAATCAAAACTAGACATTAAAATGATATCTGTGCCCAGTTCGTTGTGTGTTGCTAATGCTAATCTAACACCCCATTACTCACTACACTACGGTGTACCGATGCCCTATCAACTTAACTATAAAAAGAAACACCCTGTCATATAATAACAAAGACAAACATATCAAATCATGGAATAATATATTGTTCGCCTCTGTTTTCTCTTTCTCAGGTCTCTCTCACTGTTGCCAGAGGTCACCACCCAGGCCTCTAGTGTAACACATTCCTTCCACACCTCGCAGGGTTTCACAGAAATATTCCAATCTCAAAATTCTGTCACTTTTGTAATCTCACCCGATTCTGAGGCCGATGGGAACCGAGGGATGAATTTAAATTTTATTTAACCTTTATTTACCTAGGCAAGCCAGTTAAGAACAAATTCTTATTTACAATGACGGCCTACCAAAAGGCAAAAGGCCTCCTGCGGGGACAGGGGCCTGGGTGTCACGTCCTGACCTTAGTTCCTTTTTTATGTCTCTATTTTAGTTTGGTCAGGGCGTGAGTTGGGGTGGGTAGGTGGGTATTCTATGTTTGTTCTGTGTGTTATAGTTCTATGTATTTGGCCTGGTATGGTTCCCAATCAGAGGCAGCTGGCAATCGTTGTCTCTGATTGAGGACCATACTTAGGCAGCCTGTTTCCCCACAATGGGTTGTGGGCAGTGGTTTTCTGTCTCTGTGTCTGCACCAGACAGAACTGTTTCATGTTGGTCTATTTTTGTTATTTTGTCTTAGTGGTCTGTGTTAAAATAAATATTAACATGGACAGTTACCACGCTGTGTTTTGGTCCGATCTTGACTACTCTTCATCAGACGAAGAGGAGAACCGTTACACTGGGATTAAAAATAAAATATAAATATAGGACAAAACACACATCACGACAAGAGAGACAACACAACACTACATAAAGACAACAACACAGCAAGGCAGCAACACGACAACACAGCATGGTAGCAACACAACATGACAACAACATGGTAGCAACACAACATGGTAGCAGCACAAAACATGGTACAAACATGAAAGAGAAACCCTTTTCCTAAAACTCTACTCTAATCCTGACAGACGGGTAGCATAGGCTGACAACAATAAGGGGGACAACAATAGCGTTACGACAGCGATTGTTGTGGCTGTTTCTACAGAAGAAGAGAGGTGGTCTTAGTTTACAGTGTCGGGATTCTGTTACGCAAAACCAGATAGAGGGAAAACAAAGGGTAATTGAGGTAGTGTGTTTGTTTTTGTGGGTGTGGAGTGTATGTGGGTCTGAGCATCCGTGTGTGAGCATCCTGGAGGCTGGGTTCAGAGTTTAGGGTTGTTTCTGCATCTGGAGTGCCATTTCAAATCCCTTTATGCACTGTGGTATAGAAGTTAGAGTTGGAGGACGGTCTTACTCACATCCGTAGCCAATGTGAGTAAGACCTTTAAACAGGTTAAAACGGGTTAAAACGGATTACCAGGACGCGTACTCAGAGCATGCGCAGACTAGCTGGCAAGTGTATTCACGGACATTTTCAACCTCTCCCTGACCGAGGCTGTAATACCTACATGCTTCAAGCAGCCCACCATAGTCCATGTGCCCAAGACCGCCAAGGTAACCTGTCTAAATGGCTACCGCCCTGTAGCACTCACATCTGTAGCTATGAAATGCTTTAAAAGGCTGATCTTGGCTCACATCAACACCATTATCCCAGAAACTCTGGCCTTTCTAAGAAGCTATTTTATCACAGTAAAGGCATCCGCATGCTTCCCATCCGAAACAGTTCAAAACAGTTTGTGTATATATTATGAAATTTAGTTAATGTTTTTGTTCGTTTTGGTCTTTGGTATTTTTCCCCCCAGCTGTGTGTTTACACATTTTTTTCTTGAGGCAAGCCGAAGTTCGGCATCCGAACTCTACGCCCCTTCGTCGGTGATTGGTCAACAGTAAGGATTCTTCAATTAAGTGTTTGTTGTCATTCAATGACAGATGAGTAGTTTTCATGCACAGTTTTCCACTTGAGAAATACTCCATCAAACGTACTTAATTCTGACTATTTTGAGGAAGTGTATTGGCTACAGCTTTCCAAGAGGGACAAACAGTAATATTGCACATTTTTCTCGTTTTTCAAGTGAAGATATTTTAAAGGAATATGCTAGCACACTCGTTCGGTTCACCTAGCCGAGTTCAGCTAGGTGCCAGCCGAACCAATGTATGAGGACGGCTTTTGCTACTTAACTGTTACCCAGAAATGATTTGATATTGAGATAAAAACAGCTGCCTTGGACCTTTAATGCTGCCTCAATCATGATTTTTTTTGTGGGTTAGGACAGCAATTAACAACACAAAGAGAAGAGGTGGAAGGAAATTCAGTGTTCCATATCATCAATGTGTGGAACATGTTCATCTGAACGCAACTCGTGATTCCACCCGAAATCAGCATGTAACATTCAAGTGAACACCACTCATGATGTCATAAAACAACAACCACAACAACCATGACCGGTCCTGGATGTTCTGCCACTCTAGGCAAGAAAATAATCTGCCGACCCCACAGCAGGTTTGGCCTCGGGCCAATTTTTTCTCTCAGCTAAAAGTCGAAGGAACAGAACATAATAACAGCCCAGTTAATAGGCCTATGCTGCAAATTAAACACAATTTTTAACACATCAGGTTAGTAGGCTATATAATCAGTTCAATGTCAATTACACAGCCTAATATTTTCAATCTTTTACATTGATAAAATCACCAGTGCCCTGGACGTTCTACCACCCTAGGCGAGACAAAAATAATGAGATCTTAGACGTCCTCATGAATATAAGCATGGCCCTTTCAAAAGTTACCTTTCCAATCAGACAGAGGCTTTACTGACACAGAAAACTGTAAGCTTCAACTGCTGGCTACTTGTCCGTTGTATAACCCAACAACAGAAGTGCTTCCCTAAAAGCTGCCTGGGTTGAAACAAACATCGCTCTTCAGAAAGAGAAAAGCTCAATGAAAAGGGACAGAATAGCAAAGTACATTTGTTTTATTCCCTCAAATAGTATAGGCTACAGCTCAGCTTCAGATTGTCATAGAGAGGAATCAATGTATCCCCATATGCATTGGAGTCACGTCTTTCGCGGGCATTTTTGAGCTTGTTTCTACCACAAGGCATCACAGAGTTAAGCATTATTTTGCCCTTTTCTTCAACAAAGGGTATTATCACATTTCAGGTAAGACTCAAATGCACACTGTGTTGAAGTAACAATGTTTATTAAAGCAAACAGGGGTAGGCAAATGAACAGGTCAAGGCAGGCAGGGGTCGATAATCCAGAATAGTGACAAAGGCACAGGACGGCACACAGGGGCAGGGGCAGGCAGAGATCAAAACCAGGAGAGAGAGAAAAAGAGAGACTGGGGAAAAGCAGGAGCTGAGACAAAATGCTGGTTGACTTGACAAACAAGACAAACTGGCAACAGACAAACAGAGAACACAGGTATAAGTACCCAGGGGATAATGGGGGAGATGGGCGACACCTGGAGGGGGGTGGAGACAAGCATAGGGAAAGGTGAAACAGATCAGGGCGTGACAGGTATGTGATACCCTCACTCAATTCGAGCCCTGGTTTTATTCAAACACACCAAGCCCTTCCCAGACACGGAGGTATTTCATCAGTGCATGCCGACAGTATTGGAGCGTTTGGCTATACCAACATCTATGGATAGGATAATTGTCTCTGTCACTTGTTTTTTGGAAGATGAGGAAATAGCTCCAATTATATATGTAATTCTATGATTATGCCCATAAAACATTTGGGTGCACACGGTCCCTTACCAGGCAGAAGGGAATTTTACTGTAACCTCTGCATTAGATAGTTACAATGTTGCTATCACTATGAAACATACTACCTATAGTAGGACAACAAGTTTCTTATTAATAGTATCCCACCTGTTATCACAATGGCAAGACCCCATAATTGTTACAATTACAATAAAAATAACACTTTTATATATATATATTCATATTCTTGTAGAACTGTAAAACAGATTAAGATCATTTGAACAATTGAAGTGCTTTCATAAATGCATGGCGGGCATCGTTTCGCTGGAGCAGTGTAAAATAAGCTTAAAGTCAATGACCCAGCCTTAACAAATTTAGTTTATTTACATATCGAATTTGATTGTCCAACATCAGTTCCAGCATGTATTATATTTATTTAGTCTCCACTTAGAGTGGTCTCTTTCCTTTGCTGGTGTCCTGCATTGCAGACAGCGAATTTTTTCTCTCGGTAGCTGGCGAACGAATGACCTGTCCTTAGGCTTGTCATTCTCCACACTAGCTGATGGACATTGCTGCATGCTGATTCATTTCACCAGTGCATTTATTTGGTTTAGAGATTGTGCCTCTTTTCTCATTGTTCCCCCAAAAATATTCAATTCCTAGCTAAAATTATATCCACTAGTAGTAGTTAGCTGTAAGCGTTTTCTGGTGAAAGAGAAGCGGACCAAAAAGCAGCATGGTGGTTATTCATGTTCTTTAATTTATAAAGAAACTACACATGAGATAACTAACAAAAACAACAAACGTGAGAAAACCTAAAACAGTCCTATCTGGTGCAAACACAGAGACAGGAACAATCCCCCACAAACACAGTGAAACCCAGGCTACCTAAGTATGATTCTCAATCAGAGACAACTAATGACACCTGCCTCTGATTGAGAACCATACTAGGCCGAAACATAGAAATTCCCAAAACCTAGAAAAACAAACATAGACTGCCCACCCAACTCACGCCCTGACCATACTAACTAAATACTTCTGTAGCTCAGTTGGTAGAGCATGGCGCTTGTAACGCCAGGGTAGTGGGTTCGATCCCCGGGACCACCCATACGTAGAATGTATGCACACATGACTGTAAGTCGCTTTGGATAAAAGCGTCTGCTAAATGGCATATATTATTATTATTATTATTATAAATACAAAACACAGGAAATAAAGGTCAGAACGTGACATTAGCTAACATTAAAAGGCTAGGTTAGGCTACTGCCTTAATCACTAATCGTCTTCGTCACACACAAACATAAAAAAATACAATAATTTAATTGTCAGATTCATTCATTAATGATTCACAATGGGATAATCCCATATTGTCACGCCCTGGCCATAGAGAGGCTTTTATTCTCTATTTTGGTTAGGCCAGCCTACCACGCTGCACCTTGGTCTCCTTCTTCAACCCACGAGAGTCGTGACAGAACTACCCACCACCAAAGGATCAAGCAGCATGGCCAGGAGGAGCAGGGATCCTGGGCCTGAGAAGAGGGAGTGGAGGACCTCATGAACATGGGAGGAGGTTATTGCAGGGGACAAGACCCTGCCATGGAAACAGGCGTAAACAGCAAGGGAGGATCGGCGACGATACCAGGAGTCATGGCAATGAGGCAAGCACGAGAGGCAGCCCCAAAAAATGTTTTGTGGGGGGGGGCACACGGGGAGTGTGACAGAGTCAGGGTTCAGACCTGAGCTAACTCTTCGTGCTTACCGTAGGGAGCGTTCCAGCTCCCCGCATTGGATGGGCTAGAGTGGGCATCCAGCCAGGACAGATGGTGCCGGCTCAGCGCACCTGGCCCCCAGTGCATCTCTTCGGCCCAGGATATCCTGCGCCGGCTCTGCACATTGTGTCTCCGGTGCGTCTGCACAGCTCAGTGCGTCCTGTGCTAACGCCCCGCATTTACCGGGTGAAAGTAACCATCCAGCCAGGACGGGTTGTGCCGGCGCTACGCTCGAGACCTCCACTGCGCCTCCATGGCCCAGTGTATCTGGTGCCTGCTCCAAGAACCAAGCCTTCAGTATGTCTCCCCAGCCTGGTGAGTCCTGTGCCTGCTCCCAGAACCAGGCCTCCTGTATGTCTCCCCAGCCTGGTGAGTCCTGTGCCTGCTCCAAGAACCTGGCCTCCAGTGTGTCTCCCCAGCCTGATAAGCCCTGTGGCAGCTCCACGCAACAGGCTGCCTATACGTCTCCTCACTCCAGGGATGATCCATGGCCCGAAGCCTCCAGTGATGATCCATGGCCCGAAGCTTCCAGTGATGATCCATGGCACGAAGCCTCCAGTGATGATCCATGGCACGAAGCCTCCAGTGATGATCCATGGCATGAAGCCTCCAGTGATGATCCATGGCACGAAGCCTCCAGTGATGATCCATGGCACGAAGCCTCCAGTGATGATCCATGGCACGAAGCCTCCAGTGATGATCCATGGCACGAAGCCTCCAGTGATGATCCATGGCACGAAGCCTCCAGGGATGAACCATGGCACAAAGCCTCCAGGGATAATCCATGGCATGAAGCCTCAAGGGATGATCCATGGCACAAAGCCTCCAGTGATGATCCATGGCACAGGGCCTCCAGCAACAGTCCCCGGTCCGGGGCCTGCAGCGACGGTCCCCAGTCCGGGGCCTGCAGCGAGGGTCCCCAGTCCAGGGCCTGCAACGAGGGTCCCCAGTCCGGGGCCTGCAACGAGTGTCCCCAGTCCAGAGGCGCAACCAAAGTGGGAGAAGCCAGAGGTGGAGCGGGGTCTGCGTCCCGCACCAGAGCCGCCACCGAAGTAGATGCCCACCCGGACCCTCCCCTATAGAGTCAGGTTTTGCGGCCAGAGTCTGCACCGTTGGGGGTGGGTTACTGTCACGCCCTGGCCATAGAGAGGCTTTTATTCTCTATTTTGGTTAGTCCAGGGTGTGACTAGGGTGGCCATTCTAGTTTCTTTATTTCTATGTTTTGGCCACATATGCTTCTCAATCAGGGACAGCTGTCTATCGTTGTCTCTGATTGGGAATCATACTTAGGCAGCCTTTTTCCCACCTGTGTTTTGTGGGTAGTTATTTTCTGTTTAGCTGTTAAGTTGCCTGACAGAACTGTGCGCTTTGATTTTCTACTTTGTTATTTTGTTGCTGTGTTCAGTTTAATAAATATCATGAACGCTTACCACGCTGCATCTTAGTCTCCTTCTTCAACCCATGAGAGTCGTAAACACACACGTCACCATAGCTACCAAGGATAGTGGGACTGAACTTCGGGAGAAGTGGGAATGGGTTGGGGGTGGAACTGCAGCATCGCTATAAGCTGGTGGCTGGGGTGCCGCGGGCGGTGTAGTAGCCGATCAGGGGCGCCCGGAGGGAGGCAGCCAATTGTGAAAATGCCACCCCAAATTCAAGTGCCACCATAGGCGGCAGCTGAATCTTGCCTAATGGGAGGGCCGGCCCTGACAACAACAAAACAAAACAGAAATGCTATGTCATGTCATGCTGTCTCATCCACTCATTGTCTTAAAGCTCCAAAGGCTGTTAGCATGTCACTCACAGAACCTTTTTAAAACATCTATTATGCTCTGTGTTGCCTAATGGTGGTATCTTATTTGCCTTTGTAGTCTATCTATTATGCCATTGATTGTCTCATGGCAACTTTTTAGCCTTTGGGCTCACCGGTCGCATGGTGCATTAACTGCATGCCAAGCAGGGCAGTATAAGGATTAAATTACACAGTCAAACATAATCCCACATTCACTATGTAGAGATAAGAATCTGTTGCTTTCGTTAGAGACCAAGGTTATATTCATAAAAGCAGTGTTTGTTCTGGACACCTAATACCCAATACTAACAAACCTGATTCAACTAATCAAGGGCTTGATCAATAGTTAATTTGTTGAACCAGGGGAGTTAGTACTGGTCTGGAACAAAAGCCTGCAAACCATGTGAGTTCCCAGCACCAGGACTGAGGTACAATGTGTTAAAGTCAACCTCTCAGAGAGTTAAATGTAGAAATGTGATAGAAGGAAAATAATGGGGAATGGTTGATACGCTCAGTCGGCTAAAGTTCATTTGGCATGCTGGATGAAAAGTAGAGAAACATATCTATTCCATGCAGCATATCTCTTTCTGACTTCCTCGTAATGCTACATTAGTCATGAATAGCCGTCTGTGCATTACAACAATTATCAACACAAAGAGCAGAGTTGGATGGATATCCAGTGTACCATATCATCAGTGTGCGTAACATTCCACTAAGCATTTACCGACGGTGACGTCCTGTGGACGTCTTCTTTTGGCCCTGTCATGACCTGAAATCTTTTTTTAGTCTTTTTTTTGGTGCAGTTCGGACCAGCCTTGATTTCAACATCCAAGGATGTCTATTTAAAAAAATCTGAACCAATCATTGATTGCCTATATTTGGCCCAAACATAGACATCTATAATTGATTAAAATTTGGTCCAGTCCAGACTGGCCTTGATTTGGCCCAAACATGTAAACCCGAGATGCTGCATTTCTATGACATGAATTATGAATGAATTACAATTCATATTATATATTACAATTGGCAAAACGTACAATATGTTAAAACTTGCAATAGCTTATGAATTTGTAGCCTAGCTCGCTAACGTTATCCAGGATAGGGTTTAGGAGTTAGTAAGGTTAGGATTAAGCTTAAGGGAAGGGTTAGCTAAAAGGTGAGCCAGTTTAAAGGGTTAAGCGAAAGGTTAGCTAAAATGGTTAAGGTTATGGTTAGTGGACGGTTTAGCTAACATGCTAAGTAGCTGCAAGTAGCTAAAAAGTAAAAAAAGTAAAGTAGTTCAAAATCTGGAAGTCAAAGAAATGCACACCTGGTGAGGTGAGGTGAGGTGCTGGCTATTGGAGTTTAACACTTGAAAAAGAAAAGGAACTCCGCACACTCTAGGAGCTCAGATGCAATAATCTAATACCAAAGTTTTGACAGCCATGCTGGCTCCATCAGTGTATAATGGACTACTTTGAACATCATTGCTGCCAGTTTTAAAGCTTTTGAAAGCTTAATGGGTGCAATAATAAATATTCTCTTGCAGTCTTAGCTCCTCTTTACTATACTGAGGATGGATATAGAATCAATGACCGAAAAATGCATCTATTCAACTTATATTCACCTTTCATTTAGCACCTAAAATGCACCTAATGTCAACGTCTGGAATAGACGTCTAAAAAACATATTTTCAACGTCATTATGCTTACTGGGATTGTTAATCTAAATGCAACTCCTAATTAGTGTGTCTATGTGTAACTAAAGATGATGGAAAAAGGAGGATCGTTCACTCAGGCCATTTACCATTGAAAAATAATTGTCGGCCTCCCGAGTGGTCTAAGGTGGTCTAAGGCACTGCAGGTGCTAGAGGCTTCAGTACAGACCTGGTTTCGACTACAGGCTGTGACTCCAGGCTCACAGCTGTGCAACAGGCTGTGTCGTCCGGGTTAGGGGATGGTTTGGCCGGCCGGGATGTCCTTGTCCCATCTCGCTCTATCAATTCCTTGTGGCTGACCGGGCGCATGCACTCAGACTGCGGTCAACAGTTGTATAGTGTTTACTCCGACACATTGGTGCGGCTGGATTCCGGGTTAAGCGAGCAGTGTGTCAAGAAGCAGTGCGGTTTGGCAGGGTCGTGTTTGGGTGGATGCATGGCTCTCGACCTTCGCCTCTCCCCAGTCCGTATGGGAGTTGCAGCGATGGCACAAGACTGTAACTACCAACTGGGGAGAAAAAGGGCAAAACATTTTTGGGGGGATTTGTCAGTTCCGGTGGGTTTGGTCACTGGGTCTGGTCTACTTAGTTAATTGACAAGAAAAAAAGAGCGAGTTGGGTGTCTCGCTTCATTTTCCGCCACTCACAATTGTCCTAAACATCAAAACAAAACAGAAACGCTGTATCATGTCATGCTCCTTCCGTCCTACACAGTAGGCACCAGCTGTTAATCATCATGTCATCGTTTTCCAGCTCCAGGGGCTGTTAAAAGCAGTCATTTGTTAGCACGTCACTCACAGAGCCTATTAAAAACATCTATTATCCTCAATGTTGCCTCATGGTGGAAACTTGTTTGCCTTTTGTAGTCTATTTGTTATTATGTCTTGGATTGACTCATGTTAACTAACTCGTTTGTCTTTGTCTATGTCTCTTTAAGTGTAGCAGGTCTTTGTGGTAATTATTTTCTATCTTTTCCAGAATTGAGCAACTCTATTGGGTGAGGCCGTGCTGTTCCTTGTGCCCATATAGTTTGTGTGTCAATGGCAATCCACTGGGCACAGACTGGTTGAATCAACCTTGTTTCCACGCAATTGCAATGAAATTACATTGAACCAACTTTTATCCAAAACGAGTTTCAGTTAGCACCTGTATAAAGTTTTTGTAGTATATTAGTATTACTATATTTAGTACCACACCAACAGTCTCTTTGCAATGACTCTTCACACCTTAGCACAACACACTCGCTCACACATTCACTCACAAACTCTCACACATTCACTCACACATTCCGTCACGCGCTCTCACAAGTTCAGTCACACGCTCTCACACATTGTCACTCGCGCTCACACATTCACACACATACACTCACACTCTCACACATTCACTCACACATTCACACACACATTCACACACACACACTTTCACACACTCACTCACTCACCCACTCTCGCACGCACACGCGCACTCGATTGCACACACAAACACACACCATGATTTACATTTATACTGTTATTAATTGTACAAAGTTATCGCTCAATTCAACACTTTTCTGTCCATATCTCCCCTCCCCGGCACAGGTGTAAATATCCTACTGTAAATGTGTAAAATAAACTTTACTTGACTTTAATTGATATGGGGAGCATCCACATTTCGGGTGTTGCAAGCACCATAGCTCCGACTGCTCAAATGGCTATTCAAAGAAATCACCCTTCTTCTGCAGAAACAAGTGTAGCATTGTCACAAAATGGTGAAAAGTGCCAACCATTGGAGGATCATGACTCCATCGTCATATTCTTATTCATTAGCTCTGTTTATGGTTTATTTAACTGAACAGTTTATATTAATAAACATCCAAGCCCCCAAAGCAGTGACGGGATGACAAACTGATTGAGCTTTTCCACAGAACTATTTTACAAGGCAGCAGAGATACAGAGGAGAAATTATCGTCATGTTCCAACTACGTAACTTCTCTGTAAGAGTGTCTGGACCTCCCTAACTCATCCTCCCCCTCTGCCCCTTACCCTCTAATAGATCCTGATAGCGGTGGATCATGTGTATTATCAAAGCTCCTTCTCTAACAAGCATTTATTGACATGAGTTTATGGCTTCTGCCAGTAATTGGATTATATTCCAGACTTCATGACTGTTGGGTGGCATTGAGCCATGACCTAATTAATGTATTGGTCCTGATGTTATTATCTGAATACCAATTTTACAGAAAATAAATTAGAGCTTGGGAAATGAACTCTAAGTGGCTCATATGGCTAAGTGCCATATGTGTTGGATTTAGGATTAGGGGTCAGGGTTCAATGAAGCTTCAGGAGAAACCTTGGTATATTTGAGTAGCCACGTTACTCCTGACAACCATCCAACAGCGTGTCCCCTCAGCTGATTATCAGCTGTTGTCAAACATGTGGGTCTTGAAAGATTCTCTTCCTCAATAGTGTGCAGCGAATTCTATTAGATGAAAATCCAAAATGAGTATGACATCCTGGCATTTAAAGCATACTCAATTTGAGTAAACATACGTACCTCCCACATACCTCCCTACCTACCACTCCACACTTCCCTTTCCCACTCTATGCCCATCAGACACACACACCCTCACTAACATACCTATTAATGACGCCACACACTTACACCCACACACCTACACTGCTGCTAAAATGATTGTTGATTCAATGTATTACTACCATTACGCTGCTATTCATTGATTATTGCCATTAATATCTATATATTTATCCTGCTACTGGTCATTATTACTCCTGTTTACATTATTACCTTTAGTATATCACCATATTATTTACATACAGTATTACTGCTACCAGTCACTTTTCAGCCCAGTTTACACTGCTTGTTTATTATTATTATTATTATTATTAATTATTTCTCATGCTACCGGTCACTTTCTCCTAATCCCTGCCTACATGTACATCTCTCTATCAAATACTCCAGTATCCCTGCACACTGTAAATTTGGTACTGGCACTGACCCTGTATATAGCTTACTCTCCTGTTTATTTTCCCTCATTTCTTATTTCTTGTGTTTAAAAAAAAAGTACAACTATTTTGATATTGAATACTGCATTGCTGGGAAGGGCTTGCAAGTAAAACATTTCACTGTACTTGTGCAAGTGACAAATCCAATTTGAAACTTGAAACTTACCATTTAAAACACAAGGACAGGTATTTTTCCACTTTCACGTGGAACAACCCATAAACAGATAACAATCATGTGCTCATGTGCTAATTACCACAAAGACCTGCTAGCTGCATGAAAAACACTCAAACTATACAGTTTTATCTCCATCTCTTCATTGAAAGACTCAATCATGGACACTCTTACTGACAGTCGTGTCTGCTTCACATGATTTATTGTTGTCTGTACCTTCTTGCCTTTGTGCTGTTGTCTGTGCCAAATAATGTTTGTACAATGTTTTGTGCTGCTACCATGTTTTGCAGCTGCCATGTTGTGTTTCTACCATGTTGTTGTCATGTTGTGTTGCTACCATAGTGTGTTGTCATTTGTTGTTGTCGTCTCTCTTTATGTTGTGTTGTGGTGTCTCTCTTTTCGTGATGTGTGTTTTGTCCTATAATTGTATTTTTGCTCACACTGAGGGAGAGGTTGTTGTCCTGGCACCACACTGCCAGGTCTCTGACCTCCTCCCTATAGGCTGTCTCATCGTTGTCAGTGATCTGGCCTACCACTGTTGTGTCGTCAGCAGACTTAATGATGGTGCTGGAGTTGTTATTGGCCATGCAGTCGTGGGTGAACAGGGAGTACAGGAGGGGACTAAGCACGCACCCCTGAGGGGCCCCCTAGGGCGGCCTGTCAGGAAGTCCAAGGTCCAGTTGCAGAGGGAGGTGTTTAGTCCCAGGGTCCTTAGCTTAGTGATGAGCTTTGTCGGCACTATGGTGTTGAACGCTGAGTTGTAGTCAATGAACAGCATTCTCCTGTAGGTGTTCCTTTTGTCCAGGTGGGAGAATGGGTAGTGTGGAGTGCAATTGAGATTACGTCATCTGTGGATCTGTTGGGGTATTATGTAAATTGGAGTGGGTCTAGGGTTTCCTGGATGATGGTTTTGATGTGAGCCATGACCAGCCTTTCAAAGCACTTCATGGCTACCGACATGAGTGCTATGGGGCATTAGTCATTTAGGCAGGTTACCTTAGTGTTCTTGGGCACAGGGACAATGGTGGTCTGCTTGAAACATATAGGTATTACAGACTCGGTCAGGGAGAGGTTGAAAATGTCGGTGAAGACACTTGCCAGTTGCACTGTGCATGCTCTGAGCACATGTCCTGGTAATCTGTCTGGCCCTGCGGCCTTGTGAATGTTGACCTGTTTAAAGGTCTTGCTCGCATCGGCTACGGAGAGCGTGATCACACAGTCGTCTGGAACAGCTGGTGGTCTCCTGCATGCTTCAGTATTGCTTGCTTCAATGCGAGCATAAAAGGCATTCATTAATCTGGTAGGCTAGTGTCACTGAGCAGCTCGTGGCTGGGTCTCCCTTTGTAGTCCGTAATAGTTTGTCAGCTCTGCCACATCCGACAAGCGTCAGATTCGGTGTAGTAGGATTCAATCTTAGTCCTGTAATGACACTTTGCCTGTTTGATGGTTCGTCTGAAGGCATAGCAGGATTTCTTATAAGCATCCAGATTAGTGTCCCACTCCTTGAAAGCGGCAGCTCTAGCCTTTATCTTGGTGCAGATGTTGCCAGTAATCCATGGGTTCTGGTTGGGGTATGTAGGTACGGTCACTGTGGGGACGACGTCGTCGATGCACTTATTGATGAAGCCGGTGACTGAGGTGGTATACTTAAGCAATAAGGCACGAGAGGGTGTTGTATATGACCAATATACCACAGCTAAGGGCTGTTCTTATGCACAACGTAACGCGGAGTGCCTGGATACAGATCTTACCCGTGGTATATTGGCAATATACCACAAACCCCCGAGGTGCCTTATTGCTATTATAAACTGGTTACCAACATAATTAGAGCAGTAAAAATTAATGTTTTGTCATGCCCATGGTATACAGTCTGATATACCACGGCTGTCAGCCAATCAGCATTCAGGGCTCGAACCACCCAGTTTATAATCCTCAGTGCCATTGGATAAATCCCGGAACATTTTCCAGTCTGTGCTAGCAAAACAGTCCTGTAGCGTAGCGTCCATATTGAGTGAGTCACTGGTCCTACATGGTTTAGTTTTCGCTTGTAAGCATGAATCAGGAAGATATAATTATGGTCAGAATTGCCAAATGGAGGGCGAGGGAGAGCTTTGTATGCGTCTCTGTGTGTGGAGTAAAGGTGGTCTACTAGTTGCGCTTGTGTAGGGTGCCATCTTTCGGATGGGACGTTAAACGGGTGTCCTGACTCTCTGTGGTCACTAAAGATGGAACTTATCATATGAGTAGGGGTGTTAACCCTGGTGTCCTGGCTAAATTCCCAATCTGGCCCTCATGTCATCATGGCCACCTAATCATCCCCAGCTTACAATTGGCTCATTCATTCCCCCTCCTCACCCCTGTAACTATTCCCCAGGTTGATGCTGTAAATGAGAATGTGTTTCAGTCAAATTACATGGTAAAATAAGGGTTAAATAAAATACAATTAATGTGACATGCTGGTAGAAATGAGGTAAAACGGATTTAAGTGTGCCTGCATTAATGTCCCCGGCCACTAGGACATCTGGATGAGCATTTTCTTGTTTGCTTATGACCTTATATAGCTTGTTGAGTGCGGTCTTAGTGCCAGCATCAGTTTGTGGTGGTAAATAGACAGCTACGAAAAATATAGATGAAAACTCTCTTGGTAGATAGTGTGGTCTACAGCTTATCATGAGGTACTCTACCTCAGGCAAGCAATACCTCGAGACCTCCTTAATATTATACATTGTGCACCGTCTGTTACTGACAAATAGACACACACCACCACCCCTCGTCTTTCCAGATGTAGCTGTTCTGTCCTGCCGATGCATGGAAATCTACATGAGCTGGATGAGCATAAGGCCCTTAGTGTGTTGCACCTCTGAGGGGAGAAGAGGGACTTCTGTGAGGGAGTTCTGTGAGGGACTACAGTCCGGGTGTTCCTGCAGCTCATTCATTATGACCGGAGGAGAACAAACAGACATCAGCTAAACACATAGTGGACATAATAAAAGATGAAAGGTGGGACAGAATGTGACCTTTTTATATACCGGCGCTGTTGAGTGGAACAAACTCCCACAGCAACTCAAAGCCATGCCGACCATAACTTCATTAAAAAGAATGCCAAAAGCTGGCTAATGATCAAGCAAAATAGAAAAAACGGTTAATGTCTGTATGGAATGCTCTAGGCTATGACAATGTCGTCCTGTCCTTCGTTTTGTGTTATATGTGTAACCCAAATATGCCTCATAGGCTAGGTCTACTTCGTAGTTTAGAACTACTATGTTTGTTTGTTAATTTTTTTGACCTTTTATTTAAGAGGACACACAATTCAAACTTTTTTGTGTCATCCCCGATCATTGTATTGTGTCTGTCTATCCCTGTGTTCTTTGAAGATGATATTACAAAAAAACACTAATTCTAATTGTGCAATGAAATCCCAAAAGGCTGATGAACATTCTGATTGTAAATGATGGCATCATAAAGGGCTGTTGAAAATTCTGATTCTACTCAATGACATCACAAAGGTCTGTTGAATGTTCTAACTGATTCAAATTGATGACATCACAAAAGGCTGATGAACAATATCATTTGTTGTATATATGACATCACAAAGGAATCTTTAATCCATATAGAACATTTCTAGAATAGGACGCCTATTCTAGATTTATCTTTGGAATGGAGATGCTTAATGTGAGTCCGAAAGGAGAGTTTGCAGTCTAGTCAGAGTCCCTCTGATGAACAAAAAAGAGTAATAATCAGTCGTGGGCTCAACTTACTGTTTCGAGGTAGAGTAGTAGAATACGCAAGGTGCAATCTCGAAAATGTGGTTCTGCATCAACAGTTTTTCTCTTATGTCAATCTCTGTGATAGTCACTCAATTAGCCCATGTCAGCTAACATGTTTTAGATTGGTAAGATAGTCTAGTGGCCAGCTATCTATATTTGTAGTAATCAAGGTACAATTAGAGGCAGAGGGGCCCCCAATGATTTTGTTTGTCAGTCTCACTCAGATATCATATTAAAAACTTCAAATTTTCCTCTCTGCCCCATGGCAAAATGTGTAGGGTTGAAGCAAAATGAACTCTAAAATGTATAAGCAAAATGAACTCCAAAATGAACTCCATATAAATGTTCTATAGATAGCCCGGTAACAGTTAAAAATGTTATGGAAGTATATATGGATGTAGTTGGATGTAAATCATTTCCTGATCTTTCTTTTAGTCTCTAGGGGTTTAATGAGTGACTATTGAAAGGCCATGGTCACTGTCTCTCTGTACACACGCATAGAGGGAGAGAGAGAGAGTGGCAATAAAAGCTACATCCCCGCCCCTCGCTATATTTTTCCTGGCAGCAGACAGAAGGCTTCCAGTAAGTTACGTGCTGGAGTCACATTCTGGCAGCCTGCCAAACACACCTGTTAGACAGGTATGTTGATCTAGCGGGGAGGTGCAGATACCCTTTGTCACCTCACTAAGGTGTGTGTGTGTGTGTGTGTGTGTGTGTGTGTGTGTGTGTGTGTGTGTGTGTGTGTGTGTGTGTGTGTGTGTGTGTGTGTGTGTGTGTGTGTGTGTGTGTGTGTGTGTGTGAGATAGAGTGTGAAGAGGGAATGAGGGAGAGCTTTGAAATCCCTATAGTGTTTGTTAAAGGTGAAAGGCCTTTTAGTCTTGTGTTCTCCAATTGGAAAACCACAGCGCTTTTGATTTATGCATGCTTTCAACAGTGTTTTCAACAGTGTTTTCAACAGTGTTTTCAACGGTGCTTTCAACGGTGCTTTCAACACGTCACATTACTACCTGCAGTGGGCACAGACATCAATTCAACGTCATTTCATTGAAATGACGTGGAAACAGCGTTGATTCAACCAGTGTGTGCCCAGTGGTCAATCACAAGATGATTTTGTTGCTCTCATTAATCCTGGATGTTTCAGTGCGAATTCTTCCAGGCCTAAATAAGGCAATATCTTGATTTGTACAGGAACCTATGACCCAGCTCACCCAATGAAGAGTCTGGCATGGAATGGAATGCCCAGAAACTCCCTGCCAGAGTGTGGAGGTGTGTCTTCCTGCCAGAGTGTGGAGGTGTGTGTATGTGTATGTGCACGTGCATGCATGCGTGCGTTTGTGTGTGTGTGTGGGAGTGAGCATCAGACTGAGATGTAAACCATGTCGCAGCAGTGAATCCCAACTCAACCTCAACACTCTCCTGGCAACAATGGAGCCCTTGTAAAAAGTAACATCTATAGTCTCGTCTCTGAAACGTCACACAACACATACACTCTCATCCACATGCATCACGTGTCCTTAAACATGCGTCAGTCAATGAAAAGTGTGCCTTTGAACTTTGATACTTTGAACTAATATTTTAAGTAGAAATTGTGCACCAATATTGCATTTTAAAAGCCGGCACCGGAATTAAAACAGGTATTACCTTTATGTAGTTAATAAATCCAATGTGAAAAGTGATAACTATAGTATCCTTAACTAGCATTAAAAATGTAATTAATTCTTATCTAATTTAAAATCTCTCCCTTGTTTCTGAATCAAACTTGTAATGTCAGCAGGCTACGGTAGCCTATGTTTCACAGGGGCAGGTAGCTTGCACACGCAGGTAGCCTACACATTTTCAGCTGGCAGGCAGACACTAGAATACGTTTCTGAGTGACAGAGTGAGGGCTTTGCATAGAGCTTTTTTTGTTGCGTTTTTTTGTGGAATTTGGAAGAAAATCCAGGAACGTAAAAGAACGTTATTAACCGGTTACCATGCATTTAAAATAACGATTATGTTCCAGAAAAGAATACATCACTTTCGTTCCCGGTTCTGATTATGTTCCTTGGAAAATGTTATTTTCCGGTTCTGTTCCCTGAACCGGTTCCAATCTCTGATGGATACTTCAATAAATCAGATTTTTTTGTACATGAAAAAGTGGCAAAATTATGTATTTTGACATGTCCCTCCGTGCACCCTGTATGACTTCTGGAAGATTTGAACAGACTTAACCCCAAAATGTTTTTAAAAAAGGCAGTTAAGAACAATGGCAGTCTAGGAACGGTGGGTTAAGTGCTTTGTTCAGGGCAGAACAACAGATTTGTTTTACCTTATCAGCTTGGGGATTTGATCTAGCTACCTTTCGGTTAATAGCCCAATGCTCTAACCACTAAGCTACATGCCACCCCACATCATCAACAAAAGCTTTAGTTATTTTGTTGATTTGACCAAGTCATTCATTATTTATTTACTGTGATTAGTGATTAATTTACATAAGTCCCTCATTTAAGGTCAACCTTAGGTGAACTGAGCTCTCATTTTAATGTGGTGAAACTATTCCTTTCTACGTCCTTTTTATTTTATTTTCAAAAGAAACATTGAACATCTAATAGTCAAATCATAGTGTAAAACAGATGAGCTGGTTCTACTATTTTTGCCATTTTCTGGTGTTTTGTGATGGAATACTGAGTGGGTCGAGGATATCACGTCAGGCTAGAAATGTTTCACTACTGAATGATTTTGTGAAGCTTGCATCTGATTACCACTCCCTGTTGCACACAACAAGCTTCCATTTCCCCTGTCATGGCTGATTTATGATGAAGTCATCAAACCTGTTACGGTCAACCCTGTTACTTTATTTGGCACTTTTTTTTATTTAACCTCTTGAGAGGGGGAACATGTATTTATGAAGTTGAACATGTGCTCTTTATGACAGAATGTGAAAATGAGTTGAAATCCAACGTTTTTTTTTAACCAAGTTATACTTCTGAAAGGCACCGAATTGGTGAAACTGCCCTGCTATAGACAGTCTGTCACGGTTGCATGGTGTTTTTACAACATGACAACAAGAGCTGCAAGTTCCATTCAGCTCCATTTAGTTCCATTTAACACAAAAGAGAATTAGGGCTCTATTCAATTTGTATTGCTGAAGTGTTACTTATAACGCGATAGAATTGTAAAGGACATTTCCAATTGAGCCTACATCTGCAGCGTTTACAGTGAAAGTTGTCTCTGCTAACACAGGAACATTGCCTTTGAATTTCAATCACGCTGTGATGCTGAATCTTAACCATACGGACTGAATAGAGCCCTTAAACCAACACACTCCAGTCGAGCCATCTCCAATCAATTCAGAATGCTGTGTGTTTGTGGGTGTAATGAGAGAGAGATTGTGTGTGTGTGTGTGTGTGTGTGTGTGTGTGTGTGTGTGTGTGTGTGTGTGTGTGTGTGTGTGTGTGTGTGTGTGTGTGTGTGTGTGTGTGTGTGTGTGTGTGTGTGTGTGTGTGTGTGTGTGTGTGTGTGTGTGTGTGTGTGTGTGTGTGTGTGTGTATATATATACATATATATATATACATGCATACTGTACACTATGTGTTTGTAAGCAGCAGCCATCAGTTATGGTCCGTAGGCTGGGAATTGTCCCATCTGCCACACTACTCTACAATATGTCCTCTCAGTAAATACATTTTGAATTGAGCCTGTCCATGTACTGATGGATCATGTTTGAACAGCAAGCTTACTGTTGCGCTGTAGCAAATCCGAAGGGTAGTTGATGTTAAAAAGCAAACACAGACAATCAGTCATTACTGTCGCCAGGGTGGTGGTAGCTCTAGGAGGAGTATAAGCTTACTCCTGCGCCAACCAGAGACAATTGCAACTGAGAGACAGGTGCAAAGCACTGCTTCATGTAAAGTAGAAACTTGACGTGGATCTGAAAACGGCAGTCGATTAAATTTTGATTACACACCTAGGATGACCTCTGTGCTAAATGTCTTGTTCTGTAAGTGAATAGGCCTTGACCGAGCCAGAACGGCCCAACTTCTGTTGTTTGTTGTCTTGTCTGACGATGGATGGCAGGAGTCAGACTGCCAACTGACTCGTCCTCCAGATGAGATGTTATACTGAGGTTAAACAGATGGTTGTGACGTGAAAAAGTCATGTCAAGGGAGAGAATATAACTTTCATATATAGTACACCGATTTAATTAGGAGTGCTTTTAATTTAAGTTTATGTTCAGTTGGGGGACTATGTGATTTTCTTTCAAACATAATAGTACATTTTGTACCAAATACACAAGGACACTTACATTATTTAAAACAGTTTATTTCCGTAAAAAGGCTCTTAACTGTACAAAACAAGACAATGTGCTGTACATACATGCGTGTGAAAATATCACAAACGATACAATCTGAGATTGAATTCTTATACTCATGATATTGAGTGATCTAGAAGGAAACAGACCAGCTGCATAACAGAACTAATAATCATGAAGAACAGGAGTTGAGCCGCTGATTTGTTTTAATCTGACGTGTAGGGCTCGTCTGGTGAGATACAAAAATATTAATATGGCTACAAAGGACACTTACCTCATAGACAACATTCACGCTGAAACAGCGAAGTACACAACATCGTATAAATGATTATCCCTTCATTTTGTTCCCTCTCCCTCTTCTCTATCTTTTGTTTGTCCTCCATTTTGTCTCCTCCCTCCTTCATATCAGGTTTACAATTTAACACAAGACCTTATATACCCATAACTCTCAGAAGAATAAAACACAACAATAGGGTCTTCTAACCATTGGCTCAATTTAGAAGTCAAAAGTTTGGCAACTAGCCGTCTTGCAAATAGACATAGAAAAATGATAGGCTGCACAGGGATAGACTGTCACTTGTTAAATATCAATAGAAACAAAAAACAATACAAACATATCCGATGCTTACATTGCCACAGTAAAAATCATAATGCCCAGGTGGTTGTCATAGTGACACACAATGTGAGTTACACCCACACAATGTAAATGTCTTTATTGTTATATTAATCAGACACTTTCATCCAAAGCGACTTACAGTCATGCATGCATACATTTCACATATGGGTGATCCCGGGAATTGAACCCACATTCCTGGCATTAGCAAGTACCATGCTCTACCAACTGAGACATCCAGTCATACAGGACCAATATTATCTAGAATATAACTGAAAACAAATTAACAGACACACCATCATACCTACCACTGGTAGGCACAGAGCGATGTCCACAACAATGCCTGATTCAAAATCGAAATACACATAATTACTGTACAATAACTATATCGGTTCATAAAACCTACTGGAGCCAAAAACACTGGCTTAAATTTTCTGCAACACCTCCCCTGGAAGAAGAGAAGTAAGTGTCTTTATATTCTTTCAGGCAGAGCTGTCATCCAGATCCTATCTACAATAGGACCCAGGGGAACTGGTCTGTCCAGTTTATACCTTCGCCACTCTTGGCCATTGGTCTCTACCTGTCCTGTCTCCTGCCTTGTATCTCACATGCCATGCAGCTCGGTCTCTTCCACCTTCCAGCCAGTGGAATTCTTCCCAAACTTATAGACCAGCCGTCTACCATCCACTCTATCCAGGATCTCTCTCTTATAGTAGTATCTATAGGAGGGAGGGAGGAAAGAGAGCCACAGATTATTCTTATGACCAGGCAATGGTTTATCATTGTCGACACAAAAACAAATCTAACTTCATCCTCAACCGGTTAGCTCTGTTTAGCTTGGTTGCTAGGATTTGGGTTTCTATGGCTAATTGCCATGATGGTGCTACTACATTACCATAGTTTCCTACCTCATGGCGCGGCTGAGTTTCTCATAGGTCATGCTGCTGTTCTTCTTCTTCTGCCCCCACAGCTGGGCCACAGCCTCAGACTTGAGGAACTTGAAGACACCCTCACGGCGGTCCTCCCACTTCATCAGAGCATGGTTTTGGTTCTGCTCTGGGTGGATCAGGATGTCCCTAATGAACTCCCACAGGTGGGTCCCACGAGGCGCTAGAGGGGGAGAAGGGAGAGCTACCGTTAGGTGGGTGTAAGACAGCGCAGGTGTGTGCGTGTGCTTAAGCAAGCAAGGAGGAGGTAGAGCAGGTGTGCTTGTGTGTGTGTGCGCATGCGTGGGTGTGTTTGTGTGTGTGTCTGTGCGAGTGTGCATGTGTGGTTATTGGTCTATGACCTAAAAGCACCTGTGATGTTTTGACTGTGGCTGTTTTCAGTACCAGATGCAAAAATGTATGCAAATCACGTGACTGATAAAACTGTGCTTCTACAGAGCACCATTGAAAACAGTTGTTGACATGTGTGTGTGTGTGTGTGTGCGTGCGTGCGTGCGTGCGTGTGTTAGAATGAGAAGAGCCACTCACCATGTTTGCTCTTTGTGGAGGTCTGGTAGAAGTGTTTGGGGTCTCGGCTGAGTTTGGGAGGTCTTCCTCTGCCTCTCTTCTTCATCTCTCCCCTCTCTGTCTTTATGTGCACTTCTGTCAAACACAACGGTTCCGGAGTTTAGAACACCAGACCGGCTTTCAAAGAGACATGCACTTTCAAGGCTCACCCATCTGAAGATCAAGAATGTGACGTGCACTTATGAAAAGTTGTACTCACTCGCAAACTGAGGGTAGGAGAACTCTGGGTCAGACTCACTGCTCCTGGATTCTGGAGAGCTGGGGTTCTGGAAGCTCAACATTCCACCTGGGCGCAGGGAGAGAGGAAGGAAAACACTTTCAACACGGCCGCTCCTTCGTCCTGCCTTGATCGATTAATAAGGCCATAGGCTCAGTGATACAGGCCAAACCAATCACACACTGATCGAGTGATGTGAGAAGATTTGGGGGAAGAGGAGATGAGAGGAGTGATGATAAAGGAGAAGAAGAGGAAAGAGGGACACCGCTCACCTGACGAGGAGCTGTGCATGCTGTCGGACTCGTATCCGTTATCGCTGAGTGGCTTCATGTTTTCGAAGTTCTTGAAGATGTGTGAGAAGTCAGTGTAGCTGGTGTCTCTCACAACTGTAACAGTAACATCACAGTGTCAGCAAATGTGTCCTACTAACACTTGAGGCTTTGGTGTGGTAGTAGGAAGTGGGAAGAAAAGAGGAGTCGAGGTGTTTACCTTCGTTCACTTCTACTGTGCTGAGCAGAGGGAAGTCTGGGAACTCCTCTAGGAAGTTGTCCAGAAGATTACAGGTCTCATTCAGATCTGGAACCAAAATGGCAGACACAAAAATACATTTAATGACTGAATCATTACTATATTGACAAATCAATTGTCTAAATTAAATGACTAAAATGTCTGTGTCTGTTCCTGGAGCCAAATCTAAGATTCCCCATTTTACAATCATCAATAAAGTTGATTAATTTCACTTCCATCAGATCCTTACCATATTTGGCCTTGAGTTCCACCAGGCTCTGGTAGAGCTGAGTCCCGAGGGACATTCCAAACATGTTTAACAGCTGATCTCTGGTCAGTTGGCATAGTGTAGGTCCATCCGTGGAGCAGTAGGACATGCTCAGTGTGCTGGCATCAAACTTACTGCGCTCCACGTGAAAACTGATCCACTCCAAAACGTTCTGCTTGCTCCAGTACTGAGGGTTCAGGTCATACCATTGAGCTAGAGGAGGACACAGAAGTGAAGGGGGGAGTTAGATGTGCGTGTGTGTGTGTGTGTGTGTGTGTGTGTGTGTGTGTGTGTGTGTGTGTGTGTGTGTGTGTGTGTGTGTGTGTGTGTGTGTGTGTGTGTGTGTGTGTGTGTGTGTGTGTGTGTGTGTGTGTGTGCCTGTGTATGTTTGTGTGCGTTCATATGTGTGTTTTTTTTTTACAGCTTTTTCTTTTGTTGTTACATGTAAAAATTTTTGTGGCACTTTATTATTTTTTTTAACTACAGTTACATAGCAAGAATAAAGTAATTTGATATAGATTCAATCTGGATAGATAGTAATTACACATGACATTTTCAGTGATAACTATTATAGAACATTTAAAATATAAAACCTTTGTCAATCTAACCACCCACAAGATGATAACTAACTCTCGTTTTCCAAATAAATGACAACCCACCAAGAACGCAGATCCTGATCTGGACCTGTGAAAATCGGATTTTGTGGTTTCGCCAAGTCAGAATGTCTGGCTCTAGTTTATCTCTGCTCTGCTGACGCTCTGTCTAGTCACCACTTATCACTCGCTATAGGCTACGGCAAATAAAATAAAGCTTGAGACGTCTGAAAGATGAAAAGACTCTATTAAATACAAGTTAAACATTGTCCCGGTTAATGATTTAACAGCCTTCTAAATGAGGTCATTGCAAAGTTCAGCCAATCCCCTGTCTGTCTGACAGGTTCGCTTAAGGATATGCAGTATGTTTAATGTGTGCTTCGACTGAGTGTCTGCCAACAAGTTCAGCCAATAGGTCTATCCAGGGTGAGACAATGGGAAATATCCACGGACTTCACCAGCAAACACATCAACTAAAACCAAACAACCGCCAAAACTCATGACTGAATAAAGATCCTCGAAGAAAACTTTACATACATCCATACTGTGGTTTCCCAGGTGATCAACACACAATGACATATTAGGGACTAAAGTATCCCACATGCTGATAACAAAGCAGAGAAAGTTACACATCCTCCTCTTCTGTCAATGATTCAGTTTGTGTCTATTGTTTCTTCCTTCAATAGACATCATGTTTATATCATCTTCTGGGTGTTCTCAGTTATTATGAAGAGGCATTGTTATAAGACACCTATAGGGTCCAGGTGACCGCAGATGGAAATGAGTTGTTAGCTAAATCTGGCGAAATGCAGAATTTCTCAGTATATTGGGAATTCTTCTTTTTTTGTTGTTGTACACTGTCCCTGTCAAATAAATACATTTAAAAAAAGTATGAGTTACTGTTCTCACCCAGTATATTGCCACTGCACGAGGAAAGGTCTGAGAGGTGCAGCAGGTCTCCTACGGCGGGCAGAGACACAGTGGTGAGGCTGGGCTGCAGCGGCTCTGAGCTCCCAGTCTGGTACATGGTCATGTTAGCGTCGGTCAGGATCATACACAGCTCACTGGCAGACGACATGGGCTATCTACAACCAGGAGACAGTCCAGTTAGTAAGACATTACAATGCTGTTTATGGACACAGATTCATAAACAAATCTGTACATGGTTTCTCTAGGAGACAATTGAGTGAGCCATTCGGTGCGTATACAAGGACGATCAACATTTGGATATTGATGTGTTAGTGAAAAATGCCTTATTATAATTCATTGATTTGAAGTGGGTCACTGTGGATGTACTTTGCATGTATGCGAAATATTTGTCTGAGTATGAATACACAGTTTTCATTTCCTTTCCTCCGGTGTGCATGAATATACGCAAAACATATGTTCTCAAGATGCTTGTGACCCCCGACCAAAACACCCACCCCATTATTCCCAAAGAGCAACTCCATCTCCACACGTACCTGATTCTGAGGCGACCGACAGGTAGCGATGAACAGGTAGCGATGATAATACTCCACAGTTTGATTTAGAGTCCGGTGTTCGGGATTCACTCAGAGAGCTTGTCAGTACACGGTTAATCTTAACTCGATTTCTTCTCTCTCTCTCCCTTTAGCTCTCTCTCTATAAAGTAAAAGATGTACCTGTTGCTAGATTTACCTGTGTAAGGCTTTATAGCCCAGTAAGACAGGTGGGAGGGGCCAGGTCAGGGTAAACTGGGGGGGAATTCCATGGTACCATTAAGCCATGGCATGGGTCACACCCCCCTCTCTCTTCTCTCCACCTCCCTCTTCCAGAGAACAGTGAAAAACAAAACAAACCTGCCCTCCCGCTATGCCACCCCCGACACACTCCACGTAGTGCCTCCCGCCTCCCTCGCTCCTTCTCTCCATGAAGAAGCTCAAGAGCGTTGGCGGGTGTGTAGAATGGAAAGACAAAGACTGAAGGAAGGGGTGGAATGGAGGGGGAGTTGATGGGTGAAGAGAGTGAGGCTGGAATGGAATTAATGGGACGGTGTCAAACACATGAAACATATTGAAACCACATGTTTGACTCTGTTCCAATCATGCCATTCCAGTTCCTATCATATTTTCCGTCACTTTATTTGGCAGTGACAATGCACAACAAAAACATACGTTTCAAGAGTATTGAGAAACGATGCGTCGCACCAGATTTAGCTACTTTCCCGACATTGATACCTACCACACACACACACACACACATCACCACTTCTGACATTTACGTTTATTTCTGAGGAATTAAGTCATTTGTTCCAACATTTGCTGTTGACCTTAGCTCAGTGGACTGGTTCAGCCACAGCTCCACACATGTTTACCCAACGCAAGGACCTGACACTGCAAGTCATTCACTTGATATGGTTACCATGACGCAGGTTCAGTGGCCATTTTAAATAAGATATCCCAGAGAAATTGTCTGGCTTGCCAAAACAAACACAACATTAACTTTTCTGATTGGCTTTGTTTGCAGGGTCATAGTGGGACTTGTTAGGTGGTGGCAGAGATGTTGCCTTAAGAAATTCATCCTGGATACTTTGTTTGAACTTCCCTAGTTAGCTGCAACAAAACACTGATGCCGGAGAAGAGGTAGAAGGAGTGGGGCCCTAGTCAGACTCAGGTGGTTTGCATACCATCCATCTATTCTGAGTATATTACTCTCTAATGTTCAGTCCCTGGACAAATAAAGTAGACAAGCTCAGGTCGAGGATCTCCTTCCAGAGAGACATCAGGGACTGTAACATACTCTGTTTTACAGAGTCATGGATCTCTCCGGATATATTGTCCCCGTCCATTCAGCCAGTGGGGTTCTCCGTCCATCTCATAGACAGGAAGAAAGAACTGTCTGGTAAAAAGAAAGGAGGGTGGGTTTGATTAATAATGATTAATAACTTATGGTGTGATTGTGGTAACATACAGGAAATCAAGTAATTTTGTTCTCCCGATCTGAAATACCTAACCATCAAATGCTGATCGCATTACCTCCCAAGATAATTGTCTTTGGTCATCGTCACTGCCATTGTACAGTTCCAGTCAAAAGTTTGGAAACACCTACTCATTCAAGAGGTTTTTCTTTATTTTTGCTATTATCTACTACTTTCAGCTTTGCTCACTCTTAGCTGTCATGCCTTCTCCTGCTTTCGAGGGGCGCGCCAGGCTGCCCAGCACTATGCACTCCTACCACAATCATTATGCACACCTGTTTCCCTCGTCACGCGCATCAGCGATTCATTGAACTCACCTGGACTCAGTCACCTGCTTTCATTACCTCCTCTATATCTGTTTGTTCACCAGCTCTGTTCCCCATTTCAGCATTATTGTCGTCATGTCGTTTTTGTTTCCCTTGTTCTGATGCTGTTCCTGTCCTGTTCCATGTCCTTTCATAATGAAATATTCACTCTCCGTACCTGCTTCTCTACTCCAGCATCAGTTCTTACACTTGGTGTTCTCTCAACCAGCTTTATGATGTATTCAACTGCAATGCATTTCAATTAACAGGTGTATCTTGTTAAAAGTACATTGATGGAATTTATTTCCTTCTTAATGTGTTTGAGCCGATCATTTGGGTTGTGACAAGGTAGGGGTGGTACACAGAAGATAGCCCTATTTGGTAAAAGACCAAATACATATTATGGCAAGAACAGCTCAAAGAGAAGCAAAGATAAACGACAGTCCATCATTACTTTAAAAAATGTTTTACAAATAAAGAAAAATTGTTGAATGAGTAGGTGTCCACATTTTTGACTATATATTCCCCCTCATTCCGACACCTCAATGGCCCTCAAGGAACTTCATTGGGCTATGTGCAACCTGGAAACTGCATATCTGGAGGCCTCATTTATTGTAACTGGGGACTTTATTAAAGGAAATCTGAGGAAAATGTTACTGAAATTCTTTCAACACATCTCCTGTACTGCACATGCAACACAGACCCTGGATCATTGCTACTCTCCCTTCCAGGATGGCGACAAGGCTCTCCCCAACTCTCCCTTCAGCAAATCAGATCCCACTCCCCCCCACCTGTAGGCAGAAACTTAATCAGGAAACTCCAGTGGTAAGGACTGTTCAAGGTTGGTATGACCAATCGGAATCTGTGCTTCAATATTGTTTTGATCACTAGGACTAGGACATGTTCTTGATTGCTTCTGAGAATAGTATCAATGTATACACTGACTCTGTGACTGGGTTCATCAGGAAGTGCATAGAGGATGTTGTTCCCACTGTGGCGATTAGAACTTATCCAAACCAAAAACTGTTCATAGATGGCAGCAAAACTGAAAGCACAAACCACCACATTTAACCATGGCAAGGTGACTGGGAACATGGATGTGTACAAACAGAACTGCTATGACCTCTGTAAGGCAATGAAAGAGGCAAAATGACAGTATAAGGACAAAGTGGAGTCTCAATTCAACGGCACAGGCACAAGACGTATGTAACAGGGACTCCTGACAGTCACAGATTAGAAAGAGCTAAACACCTTCACCCGCTTCGAGGGGCCCGCAGACATGGGCCCCCATCGCTTACAAGGACTGTATGCTTTCATTCTTCGTGGCAGATGTGAGCAAGTCATTTAAGTGTGTTAAGGACCATATCACCTCCACCTTGACCCACTACGATTCGCATATCGCCCCAACAGATCCAAGGACGATGCAATCGCCGTTGCACTGCACACTGCCCTATCCCACCTGGACAAGATAAATACCAATGTAAGACTGCGGTTCATCAGTCTTGTACACCACAGTGCCCTCCAAGCTCAGGGCCCTGGGTCTAAACCCCTCCCTGTGCAACTGGGTCCTGGACTTCCTGATTGGCCAACCCCAAGTGGTGAAGGTAGGAAACAACACCTCTGCGACGCTGATCCTCAACATGGGGGCCCCACTGGGGTGCTTGCTCAGCCCCACCTGTATTCTTCACCCATGACATCAGCAAACCACTCGCCAACATGACACCATACACATGGTCTGATGTTTGTGAGACCGGTTGACGTACCACCAAATTCTCTAAAATGATGTTGGAGGTGGCTTATGATAGAGAAATGAACATTAAATTCTCTGGCAACAGCTCTGGTGGACAATCTGTCACGCCTGCTCACGCTCTCCCTCTCTGGCGCTCGAGGTCACCAGGCTGCCCTTCATTACGCACTCCTGTCACCATAATTACGTGCAGCAGCACTCATTACCTGGACTCCTTCCTTTTGTTGATTGCTCTGTCTATAACTATCTGCTTCCCCGTGTTTTCCCTGTGTTTGTATTGATGTCGTTATGTGTTATTGTTCAGACGCTGTCATGTCCTGTACCGTTCCATGTCTGCCGATAATTAAATGTTCACTCTCTGTACCTTCTTCTCATCTCTACCAGTGTCAATCCTTACAGAATGCAGACACCCCTAAAATAAGCATTAGGGAGTTTTGGTTGGTGACGTCGGTTCCGGGTGCTATCGCCGAGGGAACCGGTGGTGTCTCAGCTAGCTTGTCGGGCTTCTACGCCTTAGCTGGCTCGAGAGGTCGTCTTGCCTCACTGGGCTCAGCAGGCGCCCACCCCACGTCATGCTTCAACCGGCCCATCAGGCTCCCACGCCTCAGCGTGATCGTTGGGCTTTCACGCCTCAGGCGGATCGTCTAGTTCCCACGCCTCAGCCGGCTCGCCAGACTCCCATGCCTCAGCCAGTTCGTCTAGCTCCCACGCCTCAGCCGGCTCGCCAGACTCCCATGCCACAGTCAGTTTGTCTAGCTCCCACGCCTCAGTGGGATCGTCGGGCTCCCACGTCTCTGCCGGTTCGTTGGTCTTCTCCCCAGCCGGCTTGTCCAGCACCCATGCCTCGGCCGGCCCATCAGGCTCGCCCAGGTGGGATGCCGTTTGGCACCCGGGGTACTGTCACTCTTGCTCCCACTCTCCCTCTCTGGCGCTCGAGGGTGCCAGGCTGCCCTTCATTACACACACCTGTCAACATCATTACGTGCAGCAACGTTCATTGGACTCACCTGGACTCCTTCCCTTTGTTGATTTTCCTGTCTATAACTGTCTGTTTCTCTGTGTTTTCCCTGTGTCTGCATTAATGTCGTTATGTGTTCTTGTTCAGATGCTGTCTTGTCCTGTTCTGTTCCATGTCTGTTGATAATTAAATGTCCACTTCCTGTACCTGCTTCTCGTCTCTACCAGCATCAATTCTTACACATTCCTGCAGTCAGCATGCCAATTTGCACGCTCCCTTAAAACTTGAGACATCTGTTGCATTCTATTGTGTGACAAAATTGCACATATTAGAGTGGCTTTTTATTGTCCCCAGCACAAGGTGCACCTGTGTAATGATCATGCTGTTTAATCAGTATCTTGATATGCCAAACTTGTCAGGTGGATGAATTATCTTGCTCTTGAAATGCTCACTAACAGGGATGTACAGAAATTTGTGCACAAAATTTGAGAGAAATTAGCTTTTTGTGCGTATGGAACATTTCTGGGATCTTTTATTTCAGCTCATGAAACATGGGACCAACACTTTACATGTTGCATTTATATTTTTGTTCAGTATATATTTATATTCCGCTCTATGACATTGCTCTCTGACATTGCATCTGATATTTCTTAATTTATTTATTTTTCTGGATTATGTGTATTGTTTAAAAATATATATATATATATATATTGCTTTTATTTTATTTATAATCCTATACACTTTTCTGTTTATACACATGTTGGGGTGCAGCATGTTGATAACAGTCTAACTGGAATATACTGAGACGTGAAACTAAGGGTGAGCACCAGCTGGCAACTAGTCAATGTGTCATTAGCTGAAACTGCGTCTGGCTCAAAGAGAGCTGCACCGAAACTTGGAAACAGAGCAGAGGCAGTCGTTTGATTGTAGACTGAATGGGCAATTAGACAATAAACCACCCCTCAAATATACCTAATCCTTCCATTGTGTGCTGCAGAGCCTGGAGCCGTGTGGCTTTGGTGTGTGGTTTTTATTGTCAAGCCGATGGGGTACAAGGGGTTGTTGTGGCTCACTGTCACCTCTTAGTGACTGATAAAGGCCAATACACGTATACTGTAAGATTCTTCGGCGCAAAGACAGAGGCCTGAGTATCTTAGCTCATATCATTCAAAGGGTGATAATGGTTTTAATTCTACTTCTATCTTACAGTGTAACAGGTTAATGCATGAAATCTCTTGTGCGTCATTTCTTTTGCATGGGAAAAGGGAAAGGGTTCTTAAAGTGCTCAAGTTTGTATTTGAGTGAGGTAAGGCGTTGACTGTAGAGGTCAAAGGTTATCCTTGCCTTCCTGAGAAAGCAGATAAGTAGCATTATAAATAGCATTTCCAGTCACAGTATTGGCATGTTGTCAGTATACAGTGGCTTTAGTAGAGGAGTTTGATCAGAGGTTATAGTGTCGATGTATGACAGGGGTGGGCAATAATATCGGCTCGCGGGCCACATCAAGATTTCAAAATTCAGCAGAGGGCCGCGCAGATGTTTTGGGGACAGATTTGTTTGTCAAAACCAATTTGTGGGCCAGAAAAAAAGCAGGTATTTGAAAATGTATAGGTCCATTATAATTACTGCATACTTTATATCTAGTTTTAAACATTCAAGAATGACCTGGTGTTTTTTTAGTAACCTGAAATAGTAATGCCTCCCCCGGGCACAAATTGAATGGGCCACTCTATATGGTTATTGCCTGATGTGTGTAAACAGTTATGCAGGTGAGGAGTTATGTCTTAGCAGCTTTGAAGTTGTGACCTCCAGAGTGATCTCTGCTGATTACCACTATCTGTAAAGAAGGTAGTCATTTCCCCCAAATTTCACAACGCCAATTGTCCCCTTCCTTTCCATGTTAAAAGAGAAAACAGCGGTTAGGCAGGAATTCTGCCTGACAAAGGCCATGCAGCCGAAACACGTCAGAGTTTTTAAACTGTATTTCCATTGAACATGCCATACAAATAAATTGATTTTAATTAATTATATGAAGAGTGCCTTGGTCCTCCTTTCTTTTTGATGACCAATTTACCCCTTTTACCAAAGAGCCCCTTCTGTCTACCAGAATCTACTACTGTGTACCTTAGCAGCGCTTCCCTTCCTCCTTTTTCTACATAGGCTGGAATGTTGTTGGACTGGTTGGTGTTGTAACACTGGCTTTTGTGTCCTTTGGGCATACTGGCGTGGCGTCAACAGGAACCATTCCATGACTTGTTTGTCAGTCTCTCCTTCTTTCTTGCCTCTGACATTACTCACACCTACTGTCATTGCTTGAAAGACTGGGTTGCCATGCTTTCCCTTAGAAGAGGGATGAAGAGTGAGAAAGGAAAGGAAGATCATTGGAAAGGAAGATGATTAAGAGTGTGCAGATAGACAGGTCTATGCATGTGTGTAGGGGTGCACTTCTGCTTTAGACATCCTGTGTGTGTCATATCTTTGAGTGTGTGTGTGTATTTGTAGTAGTTCTCATAGCAGTAGTAGTAGTAGCAGCATTAGTAGTAGACCAATGAAGAGAGACCATAATTCCTCCCTTATAATTACTGAAAGAGCATTTCCTTTCAACATGTAACTACAATTCAGGTTAAACAGTGATTGTGAGATCTGTGTTTAGTGAGCTTTGGTTTGTTGGTGGTTTGCCAACGACCGTTAGAAAACCACAGTTACACATTCACTAACCCTGGCACACACTAACCCTGTCACACACTAACCCTGTCACTGAGGAATGTCAGCATTGAGGGGGTCTGGAGGGCTGAGAGAGAGAGAGAGAGAGAGAGAGAGAGAGAGAGAGAGAGAGAGAGAGAGAGAGAGAGAGAGAGAGAGAGAGAGAGAGAGAGAGAGAGAGAGAGAGAGAGAGACCAAACCACCACGACCAACAACATTGGACACTCTATGGAACAAAAAGCCTTCACTATATTATCCTGGAATATCCAAGGCCTGAGGTCATCTGCCTTTGGCCTAAAGAGCAGAAACCCGGACTTCACCAAAGAAATCGGTAATACAGACATTGTCATCCTGCAAGAAACCTGGTATAGAGGAGACGGACCCACTGGTTGCCCTCTAGGTTACAGAGAGCTGGTAGTCCCATCCACCAAACTACCAGGTGTGAAACAGTGAAGGGACTCAGGGGGTATGCTAATTTGGTATAGAGCAGACCTAACTCGCTCCATTAAATTAATCAAAACAGGAACATTTTACATACATCATACTTTAATGGAGACAGCTTCTCCATCCTAGAGGGGGAGATCAATCATTTCCAGGACCATGGGCATGTACTTGTCTGTGGTGACCTAAATGCCAGAAGGGGACAAGAACCTGACACCCTCAGCACATATGGGGACAAGCACCTACCTGAAGGGGACAGCATTCCCTCCCCCATATTCCCCTCCAGACACAACTACGACAACATAACCAACAAAAACGGGTCACAACTCTAACAGCTCTTGCATATCGTGGGTATCTATATAGTCAATAGTAGGCTTCGTGGGGACTCCTACAGCAGCAACACCTATGTTAGGTACACCTTTAGCTCATCTCTTGGCAGTAGTACTGTAGACTACTTTATCAAATCAAATCAAATGTTATTTGTCACATGCGCCATATACAACAGCTGTAGACCTTAGAGTGAAATGCTTACTTACAAGCCCTTAACCAACAATGCAGTTTTAAGAAAAAATAAGAAATATAACAAATAATTAAGGAGCAACAATAATATAACAGTAGCGAGGGGGTTCCGGTACAGAGTCAATGTACGGGGGTACCGCTTAGTTGAGGTAATTGAGGTAATATGTACATGTAGGTAGAGGTAAAGTGACTATGTCTGGATAACAATGATAGTTTGTTGGTGATGTGGACATTATGGAACTTGAAGCTCTCAACCTGCTCCACTACAGCCCCATCATTGAGAACTGGGGGCGTGACCGGTCCTCCTTTTTCTGTAGTCCACAATCATCTCATTTGTCTTGATCACGTTGAGGGAGAGGTTGTTGTCCTGACACCACAAGAGGTCTCTGACCTCCTCCCTATAGGCTGTCTCATTGTTGTTGGTGATCAGGCCTACCACTGTTGTGTCGTCTGCAAACTTAATGATGGTGCTGAAGTTGTGCATTGGTGAACAGGGAGTACAGGAGGGGAATAAGTGTTGCTTGCCTCAAAGCGAGTATAGAAGTTATTTAGCTCATCTGTTAGGCTCGTGTCACTGGGCAGCTCTTGGCTGTGCTTCCATAATCTGTAATAGTTTGCAAGCCTTGCCACATCCGACGAACGTCTAAGCTGGTGTAGTATGATTTAATCTTAGTCCTGTATTGACGCTTTGCTGTTTTGATGGTTCGTTGGAAGGCATAGCAGGATTTATTTTTAGCATCCAGGTTAGAGTCCCGCTCCATGAAAGTGGCAGCTCTACACTTTATCTTAGTGCGGATGCTGCCTGTAATCCCAGGCTTTTGGTTGGGGTATGTACGTATGGTTGCTGTGGGGGTGACTTCATCGACTTATTGATGAAGCCAGTGACTGATGTGGTGTACTGTACTCCTCAATGCCATTGAAAGAATCCCGGAACATATCTGACCACTTCCTTGAGCGAGTCACTGGCACTTCCTGGTTTAGTTATTGTTTGTAAGCAGGAATCAGGAGGATAGAGTTATGGTCAGATTTGCCAAATGGAGGGCGATGGAGAGCTTTGTAAGTGTTTCTTTGTTTGGAGTAAAGGTGGTCGAGAGTTTTTTCCCCTCTGGTTACACATTTAACATGGTGGTAGAAATGAGGTAAAACGGATAAAAGTTTCCCTGCATTAAAGTCTCCGGCCAGTAGGAGTGTCGCCTCTGGATGAGCATTTTCTTGTTTGCTTATGGACCCATACAGATCGTTGAGTGCCTTCTTAGTGCCAGCATCGGTTTGTGCTGGTAAAGACACAGCTATGAAAAATATAGATGAAAACTCTCTTAGTAAAAAGTGTGGTCTACAGCTTATCATGAGATACTCTACCTCAGGCGAGCAAAACCTTGAGACTTCCTTAATATTAGATTTCGTGCACCAGCTGTTATTTACAAATAGACACAGACCGACACCCATTGTCTTACTGGAGGCAGCAGTTCTATCTTGCCGATGGACCGAAACCCCCGGCAGATGTATATTATCCATGCCGTCCTTCAGCCACGACTCGGTGAAACATAATATATTTCAGTTTTTAATGTCCCGTTAGTAGGACATCCTTGATCGGAGTGCATCCATTTTGTTATCCAATAATTGCATGTTGGCTAATAGGACTGATGTTCGAGGGGGTTTACATACTCGCCTACGAATTCTCAGAAGGCAACCCGACCTCCGCCCCCTTTTTCTCAGTCTTTTCTCAAATTATGGGGATTTGGGCCCATTCCCGAGAAAGAAGTATATCCTTCGCTTCGGACTCGTTAAATAAAAAATATTTGTCCAGTTCGATTTGAGTAAATCAAATCAAATCAAATCGATTTGTAATTGCTGTTCTGATGTACAGAAGTTATTTTTTGATCATAAGTGATGGTAGCAGCAACATTATGTAAAAAAATAAGTTTAAAAATAAGTTACAAACAACACGAAAAAACAAACGAAATAGCACAGTTGGTTAGGAGCAGTAAAACGGCAGCCATCCCCTCCGGCACCATTCACCAACCCAGAGTCTCTCAGAGCGTTCATAGTCAGCCCACTGACATCACTATCAGATTACAACCAATCACAATCTACCTGAACAGAGCAATAATCAACCATGAGGCATCAAAGCCAAACAAACTGCATACTATTAAGCAATGCTATAGATTGAAGTAAGGTAGTGTAAAAACCTACCAAAAAAACAATTGGCCAACAACAAGTCCAATCCCTCCCAGACAACTTCCTGGACAAAATGTTATTGTTTTTCCTGTAAACGTGTAAAATTAGCAGTAGGAAGCCTGGACAATATATTTGACCTATTAGCTAACATATCAAATTGAAATTCTGTCAGAAAACAAAATACACTGAGAAATGGTTTGATGAAGAATATAAATCCTGAGAAAGAAATTGAGGAGCCTGTTGTGGCATTCACTATGGTAAAACACTAAAATAATACAGAAATACACTAAGAAAAAGGAAGAAACAGCATGACAGAAAACAGGTCATTGTGATTGAAGAATCCATAGAATCAAATCACTTCTGGGAAAAGTGGAACACACTAAACAAACAACAACAAATCTTGGAGCTATCTATCCAAAATGGAGATGTATGGATAAACCACTTCTCCAACTTTGTGCATATAACAAGGAACGAATAACAAAAACATAGATTCAGCTATTAAAGACTACCAGAACCCACTGGTTTCTCGAATTACATTGGATAAGTTATAGGACAAAATACAAACCCTCCAACCCAAAAAGGCCTACGGTGTTGATGATATACTATACAAAATGATTAACTATACAGATCACAAATTCAAAGTGGCTATTCTTCAACTATTCAACATTATCCCTCAGCATTATCTTGGCATCTTCCCTAATATTTGGAAACAAGACCTGATTACCCCAATCCATAATAGTGGATCTGGCTACTTCAATCAGTTATCGAACCCATTGCCCTCTATGGTTGTGAGGTCTGGGGTCCACTCACCAACCAATAATTCACAAAATGTGACAAACACCCAATTGAGAATCTGCATGCAGAATTCTGCAAAAATATACTTTGTGTAGAATACAAAGCCCCAAACAATGTATGCAGAGCAGAATTAGGACTATACCCACTAGTTATCAAAATCCCAAAAAGAGCTGTTCAATTCTAGAACCATCTAAAAGGAAGCAATGGCCACACATTCCACCACAAAGCCCTCACCTACAGAGAGATGAACCTAGAGAAGAGTCTCCTCAGCCAGCTGGTTCTGGGCCTCTGTTCACAAACAGGCACCACAGAGCCCCAGGACAGAAACACATTTAGATCAAACCAAATTATGAGAAAGCAAAAATATCATTATTTGACACACTGGAATGAATCAACCAAAAAACTGAGCAAATTGGAATGCTATCTGGCCCTAAACAGAGAGTTACAGTGTCAGAATACTTAATCACTGTGACATACCCCAAATTAAGAAAATCCTTGACTATGTACAGACTCAGTGAGGATAGCCTTGCTATTGAGAGAGGCGGCCATAGGCAGAACTCGAGAGATGACAGGCTATGTGCTCACTGCCCCCAAAAATAAGGTGGAAACTGAGCCACACTTCCTAACCTCCTGCCAAATGTAAGATCACATTAGAGACACCTAATTCCCATAGATCACACAGACCCATAAAGAATTTGAAAACAAATAAAACATTGATAAACTCCCATATCTACTAGGTGAAATACTGCAGTCTGCCTTCACAGCAGCAAGATTTGTGGCCCGTTGCCATGACAAAAGGGAGCACAAACAACATTCTAAATACAACCTTGTATTTATCTGTTTATTTATTTTCTCCGTCATACTTCAACTACTTGCACATTGTGAGGATACTTTACAGAGACAATAATATAACATTTGCAATGCCTATGTTCTTTTAAAACTTTTTGTGAGTATAATGTTTACTAATGTGTTGTTTGTTCATTTCCCTTTTGTTTACTGTCTATTGCATTTGCTTTGACAATGGAAACATAAGTTTCCCCTGCCAATAAAGCCCTTTGAATTGAATTTCATTGAGAGAGAGAGAGAGAGAGAGAGAGAGAGAGAGGGGGGGGGGTGAGGGGGAATGAGAGAAAGAGAGAGAGAGGTAGAAAACAAGAGTGAGAAAGAGAGTAAGAATGAAAGACTGAAAAGGAGAGAAAGAAAGGGCTGTGAAAACAGAACCTAGCCTGAGAGAAGAGAGGGGGGCTACAGCTCTCTGACCATGCCTACCTGGTTAATGTTCACACAGTCATGTGGTGTGTAATGCCTGAGAATCTGAGTACAGATTAGCATGGTCAACACAACCACAAATGTTTGAAATGACCTCATCTGGTTTGTGTGTGTTTATCTGTGAATGTGTGTGTGTGTGTGTGTGTGTGTGAATGTGTGTGTGTGTGTGCGTGTGTCTGTGCGTGTGTCTGTCTGTCTGTGTGACCTACTTCCCTTTCCTTTGTGCTTCTCTATCAAATTGAGATGTATATTATTTGGGCAAAACCTTGCCTGAAGCCTCAAAAAGTCAGGCTCAACTGCTGCAAGGTCAAATCATATTGGTCTCTCAGACGGGCTCTTAGACAAAGTTTCTATTGAATTTTAATTGTATAGAAAATCAACGTCTGTGTTTCTCCGCATCTTCTAGTGAGCTCTTATCTCACCATGGTCTAGACCAGGGTTTCCCAAACTCTGTCCCCCAGCACTACACAGTTGATTCAAGTAACAAACTCATCATCAAGCTTGGATTATTTTAATCAGCTGTGTAGGGCTAGGGTAAAAAACTAAACGTGCATGGGGGGGGGGACTCTGACCTAGACTACTATCCATTTGCAATCTTGTTTGTTCATCCATGAGAGCTGTGGGTTATTAGCCTCGTACGAACCATCTTAATCTTGCCAATTTACATTGTTACCGTGTAGCGTTACAGAGTGAAAGCTGGCGAGACCAGGAGGGTTCATACGAGGCTAACAACCAGGGAGGGAGGGAGGGAGGGAAGTGGGGAGGGAGAAAGAGAGGTGAGAGAGAGGGAGGGAGGGAGGGAGGGAGGGAGGGAGGGAGGGGGAGGGAGGGAGGGAGGGAGGGAGGGAGGGAGGGAGGGAGGGAGGGAGGGAGGGAGGAATAGTGAAAGAAGGAGAGAATGGCTCCTTAAATCATAGGCAATGAACTGTCCTCTTCTTGTAACTACTGTACACAGACACATTCATACTCCCCTCTAGTGGCAGAGTCATGAAAGTGCATGACAGATTTAAACGACCCGCTAATACTGTAATGGCATCAATCTCCAAACTTCAAATCCCATCAAAGCAGAATTTAATATGAGGATAGCATCATTGGTGTAAAATAGACCTGATATCAGGACTATATTCAGTGGTTGACTATTTGACTGTATGTTTCAATGGTGACTGACTGGCTAATTCTGTTCGCCATTTGGCATTTTGCAGTGCCACATATAACCCTGAGAGCACCGTTTAGGGAGCTGGGAGCAGGGCAGGTGGTGTTGGAGATGGGAAAAACTCCTTCAGCATTAAGTTACACAGAGACAGATTTACTGTAGGCTAAATCCATTTTAATTCAATCACTTTTTGACAGCAGTCCTTTTGATTTGAACAAAACCTTCCATACATATTTGTCCATTGTAGAAGTGCTCAGAAAGTGACTTTTTGGACCTGAATGACAAAACATTCAAGAGATAAAGGTGCTCAAAGTACCTATTTTGCGTACTCCATCACACCGTGAGACACGATGTCTGCATCACAGGAAAAGATACACGGTTGCGATTGATATAATTTAAAAGCTTACAAACAGGGTCGACAAACTGTTTATTTATTTAAAACCTTAAACGTCAATTATCTAAAAGCACGGTGCTTAGACCCTTTTTGACATCGTCTGATGATTTTGTGTTGTGTCCGCCATGCTCAACAAGCTTTTGAATACGGGTGGGTTTCATGTTTTGCCTGAGAAATGTACAAACATTTTTGTCTTTTAAATGGTTGGAGGTCCACACATCAGAGACTGTTGACTTGAATGGGAATGTATTTTGTTTTAAATTATAATGTCAACCCTCCATAGGAAACCTATTGAAATCATAGAAACATAGATAATAGAATAGACATTACCATTTAACTTGACATCCGAAGGTGAGGGAACTGGCGGCCATCTTTGTGGCAGTAATTAGAAGTTAACATTACATTTCAATATCAATGGTGTACCAGCTTAATTGCAGTGGTCTGAAGGGATAGATCCATTCTATGAATTATATTTCCATGATTGAAATGACACCCATGCTGTATTCAAGAGCATGTTGTGTCTCAACCAAATGCGGGCATAACACAACTCTAGACGGGATACAGCTTTTGTAAAATTTGACTTCACAAGCATTTTTTTTTTAGCATTTCACCTAATTATCCTAACCTGCTACGCTAGTTCTCTTAACCTGCTGCGTAAGTTCTCCTAAACCTGCTACGAGAAGTACATTTTGACAAAAGCTGTATCCCTTCTAGACAAAACCCACAAAAACATCAGAGGATGTAAAGTAGGGCCTAAGCTATGACATATGCGAATATGAAATTGTAGTTTACGCGTTTTTAGATAATTGACGTTAAAGGTTAAAGCACTATTCAAGACTGTATAAAATAGTTTCATAACCCAGTTTGTAAGCTTTGAAATGATATCAAACTCAACCGTTTATCTTTTCCAGTGCTCGATGTCGCATGGCATGGTGAGGTATGAAACATAGGTCAATTCTGAGCAATTTTATCTCCTGAATGTTTTGGGATTCAGGTCCAAAAAGTCACATTCTGACCACTTCTTCCATGGGTATTTTTATTATTGAATTCATATGGATTTACCCTGTACACACTGATCTGCTTCTTTACACTGTTGTTTCTCTATACTGGGAATGGTTCACTGCTGTGGATGGTATGTTCAGTGGGCCAAGGCCAAGGCTGTGAAAGCAATTGAAAGTAAATGTAACGGATGTGAAATGGCTAGCTAGTTAGCGGTGTTCGCGCTAAATAGCGTTTCAATCGGTGACGTCACTTTCTCTGAGACCTTGAAGTAGTAGTTCCCCTTGCTCTGCAAGGGCCGCGGCTTTTGTGGAGCGATGGGTAACGATGCTTCATGGGTGACTGTTGTTGATGTGTGCAGAGGGTCCCTGGTTCGCGCCCGGGTATGGGCGAGGGGACGGTCTAAAGTTATACTGTTACATAAACAGGTTTAATGTTTCTTTTATTATATTCACTTGCAAATCCATATGGTACACATCATGCACTGAATGTACAAAACATTAAGAACTCCTTTTGCCCTCAGATACAGCATCAATTCGTCAGGACATGGACTACAAGGTGTCGAAAGCGTTCCACAGGGATGCTGGCCCATGTTGACGCCAATGCTTCCCAACGTTGGGTCAAGTTACCTGGATGTCCTTTGGGTGGTGGACCATTCATGATACACACGGGAAACTGTTGCATAGAAAAACCCAGCAGTGCCTGGCACCTACTAGCATACACAGTTCAAAGGAACTTAAATATTTATTCTTGCCCATTCCCCCTCTGAATGGCACACATACACAATCCATGTCTCAATTGTTTCAAGGTTTAAAAATCCTTCTTTAACCTGTATCCTCCCCTTCATGTACACTAACTGAAGTGGATTTAACAAGTGACATCAATAAGGGATCAGAAATTTCACCTGGATTCACCTAGTCAGTCTATGTAATGGAAAGGACAGGTGTAATAGAGCTGGCGGGATTTTCCATGTAGCGGCAGAACAGAGAAGCTACGTCTTTTTGTCAGTAACAGCTGGTGCGCGATGTCTAATATTAAAGAAGGCTCGAGGTATTGCTCACTTGAAGTAGAGTACCTTATAATAAGCTGTAGACCACACTATCTACCAAGAGAGTACTCATCTATATTATTTGTAGCTGTATATTTACCACCACAGACCGATGATGGCACCAAGACAGTACTCAACCAATTCTATAAGGCCGTCAGCAAACAAGAAGATGCTCATCCAGATGCGGCGATCTTAGTCGCCGAGGACTTTAACGCAGGCAAACTTAAATCAGTTTTACCAAATTTTTACCAGCATGTCACATGTGCAACCAGAGGAAAAAAAAACTCTAGACCACCTTTACTCCACACACAGAGATGCATACAAAGCTCTCCCCCACCGTCCATTTGGCACATCTGACCATAATTATATCCTCCTGATTCCTGCTTACAAGCGAAAACCAAAGCAGGAAGTACCAGTAACTCGCTCAATACGGAAGTGGTCAGATGACGTGGATGCTACGCTACAGGACTGTGTTGCTAGCACAGACTGGAATATGTTCCGGGATTCATCTAATGGCATTAAGGAGTATACCACCTCAGTCATCGGCTTCATCAATAAGTGCATCGGCGACGTCGTCCCCACAGTGACCGTACGTACATATCTCAACCCGAAGCCTGCTTATAAGAAATCCTGGTATGCCCTCAGATGAACCATCAAACAAGCAAAGCATCAATACAGGATTAAGATTGAATCCTACGACACCGGCTCTGAAGCTCGTCGGTTGTGGCAGGGCTTGAAAACTATTACGTACTACAAAGGGAAACCCAGACGCAAGCTGCCCAGTGACGGAAGCATACCAGACAAGCTATAGTGCCTTGCGAAAGTATTCGGCCCCCTTGAACTTTGCGACCTTTTGCCACATTTCAGACTTCAAACATAAAGATATAAAACTGTATTTCTTTGTGAAGAAACAACAACAAGTGGGACACAATCATGAAATGGAACGACATTTACTGGATATTTCAAACTTGTTTAACAACTCAAAAACTGAAAAATTGGGTTTGCAAAGTTATTCAGCCCCGTTACTTTCAGTGCAGCAAACTCTCTCCAGAAGTTCAGTGAGGATCTCTGAATTATCCAATGTTGACCTAAATGATTAATGATGATAAATACAATCCACCTGTGTGTAATCAAGTCTCCGTATAAATGCACCTGCACTGTGATAGTCTCAGAGGTCCGTTAAAAGCGCAGAGAGCATCATGAAGAACAAGGAACACACCAGGCAGGTCCGAGATACTGTTGTGAAGAAGGTTAAAGCCGGATTTGGATACAAAAAGATTTCCCAAGCTTTAAACATTCCAAGGAGCACTGTGCAAGCGATAATATTGAAATGGAATGAGTATCAGACCACTGCAAATCTACCAAGACCTGGCCGTCCCTCTAAACTTTCAGCTCATACAAGGAGAAGACTGATCAGAGATGCAGCCAAGAGGCCCATGATCACTCTGGATGAACTGCAGAGATCTACAGCTGAGGTGGGAGACTGTCCATAGGACAACAATCAGTCGTATATTGCACAAATCTGGCCTTTATGGAAGAGTGGGAAGAAGAAAGCCATTTCTTAAAGATATCCATAAAAAGGTTTGTTTAAAGTTTGCCACAAGCCACCTGGGAGACACACCAAACATGTGGAAGAAGGTGCTCTGGTCAGATGAAACCAAAATTGAACTTTTTGGCAACAATGCAAAACGTTATGTTTGGCGTAAAAGCAACACAGCTCATCACCCTGAACACACCACCCCCACTGTCAAACATGGTGGTGGCAGCATCATGGTTTGGGCCTTCTTTTCTTCAGCAGGGACAGGGAAGATGGTTAAAATTGATGGGAAGATGGATGGAGCCAAATACAGAACAATTCTGGAAGAAAACCTGATGGAGTCTGCAAAAGACCTGAGACTGGGACGGAGATTTGTCTTCCAACAAGACAATGATCCAAAACATAAAGCAAAATCTACAATGGAATGGTTAAAAAATAAACATATCCAGGTGTTAGAATGGCCAAGTCAAAGTCCAGACCTGAATCCAATCGAGAATCTGTGGAAAGAACTGAAAATTGCTGTTCACAAATGCTCTCCATCCAACCTCACTGAGCTCGAGCTGTTTTGCAAGGAGGAATGGGAAAGAATTTCAGTCTCTCGATGTGCAAAACTGATAGAGACATGCCCCAAGCGACTTACAGCTGCAATCGCAGCAAAAGGTGGCGCTACAAAGTATGAACTTAAGGGGGCTGAATAATTTTGCACGCCCAATTTTTCAGTTTTTGATTTGTTAAAAAAGTTTGAAATATCCAATAAATGTCGTTCCACTTCATGATTGTGTCCCACTTGTTGTTGATTCTTCACAAAATAATACAGTTTTATATCTTTATGTTTGAAGCCTGAAATGTGGCAAAAGGTCGCAACGTTCAAGGGGGCCGAATACTTTCGCAAGGCACTGTAAATGCCCTTTATGCTCGCTTTCAAGGCAAGCAACACTGAAGCATGCACGAGAGCACCAGCTGCTCTGGATGACTTTGTGATAACTCTCTCGGTAGCCGATGTGAGCAAGACCTTTAAACAGATCAACATTCACATGCTGACATTCACATGTGCTCAAAGCATGCGTGGACCAACTGGCAAGTGTCATCACTGACATTTTCAACCTCTCCCTGACTGAATCTACAAGACCAACATGTTTCAAGCAGTCCACCATGGTCCCTGTGCCTATGGAAGAGAAGGTAACCTGCCTAAATGATTTCCACCCCATAGCACTCATGTCGGTAGCCATGAAATGCCTTGAAAGACTGCTCATGGCTCACATCAACAGCATCCTCCCGGATACCCTAGACCCACTCCAATTCGCATGTCGCCCCAACAGATCCACAGATGAAGGAATCTCAATCACACTCCACACTGCCATTTCCCACCTGGACAAAGGGAACACCTGTATGAGAATGCTGTTCATTGACTACAGCTCAGCATTCAACACCATAGTGCCCACGAAGTACATCACTAAGCTAAGGACCCTGGGACGAAACACCTCCCTCTGCAACTGGATCCTGGACTTCCTGACAGGCCTCCCCCAGGTGGTATGGTTAGGCAACAACATGTCTGCCACGCTGATCCTCAACACTGGGGCCTCTCAGGGGTGTGTATTTAGTCCCATACTGTACTGTACTGACTCCAACACCATCATTAAGTTTGCTGACCAAATCAAATCAAATTCATTTATATAGCCCTTCGTACATCAGCTGATATCTCGAAGTGCTGTACAGAAACCCAGCCTAAAACCCCAAACAGCAAGCAATGCAGGTGTAGAAGCAGGGTGGCTACGAAAAACTCCCTAGAAAGGCCAAAACCTAGTAAGAAACCTAGAGAGGAACCTGCATTGTCGGAACTAGAAGCACAAGCATTTCGCTACACTCGCATTAACATCTGCTAACCATGTGTATGTGACAAATAAAATTTGATTTGATTTGATTTGATTTGGCTATGTGGGGTGGCCAGTCCTCTTCTGGCTGTGCCGGGTGGAGATTATAACAGAACATGGCCAAGATGTTAAAATGTTCATAGATGACCAGCATTGTCAAATAATAATCACAGGCAGAACAGTTGCAACTGGAGCAGCAGCACAGCCAGGTGGACTGGGGACACCTGGCTAGGGCTAGGGCTCAGGTCCTCTGAGAGAGACAAAGAAAGAGAGAAAGAGAGAATTAAAGAGAGCATACTTAAATTCACACAGGACACCGGATAGGACAGGAGAAGTACTCCAGATATAACAAACTGACCCTAGCCCCCTGACACATAAACTACTGCAGCATAACTACTGGAGGCTGAGACAGGAGGGGTCAGGAGACACTGTGGCCCCATCCGAGGATACCCCCCGGACAGGGCCAAACAGGAAGGATATAACCCCAACCACTTTGCCAAAGCACAGCCCCCACACCACTAGAGGGATATCTTCAACCACCAACTTAACATCCTGAGACAAGGCCGAGTACAGCCCACAAAGATCTCCACCACGGCACTACCCAAGGGGGGGGGGGGGGGGGCGGGGGGGGCGCCAACCCAGACAGGAAGATCACATCAGTGACAGACTACACTCAATCATATGACCCACTGAAGAGATGAGTCTTCAGTAAAGACTTAAAGGTTGAGACCGAGTTTGCGTCTCTCACATGGGTAGGCAGACCATTCCATAAAAATGGAGCTCTATAGGAGAAAGCCCTGCCTCCAGCTGTTTGCTTAGAAATTCTAGAGACAATTAGGAGGCCTGGGTCTTGTGACCATAGCGAACGTGTAGGTATGTACGGCAGGAACAAATCAGAGAGATACGTAGAAGCAAGCCCATGTAATGCTTTGTAGGTTAGCAATAAAACCTTGAAATCAGCCCTTGCCTTGACAGGAAGCCAGCGTTGGGAGGCTAGCACTGGAGTAATATGATCAATTTTTTTAGTTCTAGTCAGGATTAGAGCAGCCGTATTTAGCACTAACTGAAGTTTATTTAGTGCTTTATCCGGGTAGCCGGAAAGTAGAGCATTGCAGTAGTCTAACCTAGAAGTAACAAAAGCATGGATACATTTTTATGCGTCATTTTTGGACAGAAAGTTTCAGATTTTTTACAATGTTACGTAGATGGAAGAAAGCTGTCCTTGAAACAGTCTTGATATGTTTGTCAAAAGAGAGATCAGGGTCCAGAGTAACGCTGAGGTCCTTCACAGTTTTATTTGAGACAACTGTACAACCATTAAGATTAATTGTAAGATTCAACAGAAGATCTCTTTGTTTCTTGAGACCTAGAACAAGCATATATGTTTTGTCCGAGTTTAAAAGTATAAAGTTTGCAGCTATCCACTTCCTTATGTCTGAAACACAGGCTTCTAGCGAGGGCAATTTTGAGGCTTCACCATGTTTCGTTGAACTGCACAGCTGTGTGTCATCTGCATAGCAGTGAAAGTAACATTATGTTTTCGAATGACATCCCCAAGAGGTAAAATATATAGTGAAAACAATAGTGGTCCTAAAATGGAACCTTGAGGAACACCGAAATTTACAGTTGATTTGTCAGAGGACAAACCATTCACAGAGACAAACTGATGTCTTTCCGACAGATAAGATCTAAATCAGGCCAGAACTTGTCCGTGTAGATCAATTTGGGTTTCCAATCTCTCCAAAGGAATGTGGTGATCGATGGCATCAAAAGCAGCACTAAGGTCTAGGAGCACAAGGACAGATGCAGAGCCTCAGTCTGATGCTATTAAAAGGTAATTTACCACCTTCACAAGTGCAGTCTCAGTGCTATGATGGGGGTCTAAAACCAGACTGAAGCATTTCGTATACATTTTTTGTCTTCAGGTAGGCAGTGAATTGCTGCGCAACAGCCTTTTCAAATAAATTCGAGAGGAATGGAAGATCCAATATAGGCTGATATTTTTTTATATTTTCTGGGTCAAGGTTTGGCTTTTTCAAGAGCTTTATTACTTTTAGTCATTTTTAGTGAGTTTGGTACACGGACTACAGGAAAAGTCGGGCCAAACATGCCCCCATTAACATCAATGGGGCTGTAGTGGAGCAGGATGAGAATTTCATGTTCCTTGGTGTCCACATCAACAACAAACTATCATGGTCCAAACACACCAAGACAGTTGTGAAGAGAAGAGAGCAGTTGTGTAGACAGTTGTGAAGAGAGCATGACAAAACCTTTTCCCCCTTAGGAGATTGAAAAGATTTGGCATGGGTCCCCAGATCCTCAAAAGTTCTACAGCTGCACCACCGAGAGCATCCTGATCGTTTGCATCACCGCCTGGTATGGCAACTGCTCGGCATCTGACCGTAAGGCGCTACAGAGGGTAGTGCGTACGGCCCAGTACATCGCTGGGGTCAAGCTTCCTGCCATCCAGGACCTATATAATAGGTGGTGTCAGAGGAACACCCATAAAATTGTCAGAGACTCCAGTCACCCAAGTCATAAGACTGTTTTCACTGCTACCACATGGCAAGTGGTACCAGACCGCCAAGTCTAGGAGCAAAAGGCTCCTCAATGTCTTCTACCCCCAAGCCATAAGACTGCTGAACAATTAAAAATGGCCAACGGACTATTACATTGACGACCCCCCCCCCCCCTATTTGTTGTGTACACTGCTGCTACTCGCTGTTTATTATCTATGACTTCACCCCTACCTACATGTACAAATGACCTCAACTAACCTGCACCCCCGCACACTGACTCGGTACCGGTACCCCCTGTATATAGCCTCGTTATTGTTATGTTATTGTGTTACTTTTTATTATTTTTTACTTTAGTTTATTTGGTAAATATTTTCTTAACTCTTCCTGAACTGCACTGTTGGTTAAGGGCTTGTAAGTAAGCATTTCATGGTGAGGTCTACCCTTGTGACAAATAGAGTTTGATTTGATTTGTTCCAAATGTTTTGTACACTCAGTGTACAAACCCGGCTCCCCACTTCCATCTTTATAACCATTCCCCTGCAATAACAAACACATTAATCAAGGCTCTCATGTTACATCGTACACAATAAATCCCTATCAAGCCTTTGCCCCCCCTGGGGTCCCTCCCCACTTCCCTTCCCTCCTGCCACAACAGAGGGGAATCGGGGGGGGGGGGGCATCAGAGGAGAGTCAGGGCCGATCCCCTCCCCCTGGGTCTTTTAATAGACCTGGCTGGAGTTAGAGCAGCAGCTGCCGGAGTGTGTCTGCACCACCTCTCCCCTGTCCCTGTCCGTCCCCTTATCCTGATTTCTCTCTCTCTCTCTCTCTCTCTCTCTCTCTCTCTCTCTCTCTCTCTCTCTCTCTCTCTCTCTCTCTCTCTCTCTCTCTCTCTCTCTCTCTCTCTCTCTCTCTCTCTCTCTCTCTCTCTCTCTCTCTTTCTCTCTTTCTCTCAACCCCACTCCTCATCTCTCTCTCTTTCTCTCTGCTAGCCCCTTCCTCCATCTCTCCGGAACCTTCCTGTCCTCTTTCCCCTATCTCTGCTTCCACCCCCAAACCCTTACCACCTCCCCTTCTCACACACACTCAACTGCACACCTCACAATCACACACACCTCACACACAGGACTACCATTCCCAGACCAGTCACAATGGCCGACAAGAAGGGCGCTGCTGCCAGCAGCAAACTGTTGGTGAGGAAGAAAGAGAGGACGACAAAGACAGCGGTGACTGTGGAGGTCAAGAAAGAGGTCAAGAAAGAGGTGAAGACGGAGATGAAGATGGAGATGAAGAGGGAGGTGAAGAGGGAGGTGAAGTCGAGTTTAGTGAAGAAGGAGGAGAAGGTCCTGGCAGTGGGGGAGAAAGTGGAGGGGAACGGAGATGTCCCAATGGAAGAGGGAGCCACAGCTAACGAAGACGTGGCTAACGGGGAAGCGGCGGCGGCTAAAGCTAACGGAGCAAATGGGGAGTACGAACCCATTGAGCTGCCCCCCTGGGAGATCATCGAAGGGTGGGTGACAACAGATACCATGTGTGTGTGTGCTGTATGTCTGCTGTTGGCAGCTGGTTGGCTGTCATTCTCATTTCATTATACATACAGTGCCAGGGATTTGCCTTTCATATCATTACTATTCAAGTCGTGTTTCCTACAATACAGCTGAGTAGTTACATAGTAGTTACCAAAGAACAGAGTAACTTACTACTCTATATAGCAGTTACTATGTTCAGCTGAGTAATAACATAGTTGTTACCAAAGTAGGCATAAAGAACTGAATGTAAAAGTGTTGCCAAATGACCTTTAGAGGGATGGCGAGGGTTACTTTTCCTACTCTGGAGAGAAAGATCCACTGTCATTCCAACATGACAGGAAGAAATGGCTTTAGAACGTTGTGAAACACTGAAAGACATTGTAGAACATTGTGGAATGTTCTACAACTCTGTTGAGCACTGGAATGTTCACAGTGGTTTTGTTGTGTCTGTCCATACGACTCAACATTGTGACAGCAGTGAAACTCTTAACTAAGTGGTCAAATGTTAGGTAGGCACATGGCCACTGAGTTTTACCATAAAGTCAAATTAAATCCAAAATGAAGGCATACTGTTTTGGATAGTTTCCAACCCATTGAGGCCAGACAGAAAATGTAGGGAAGTTCCATTATCATTACCTTCACAGTGATGTCAGAGGGCTTAAATATGCCTCAACAGATTCCAACCGGCCCAGTCATTGGTTATCCACCAGATGCCTGGATAGTAAAGTTGCACAGTCATTGGTTGATCATCTGTGAGTTTGTGTGTTAGCGTGGTGGGTCATGTTTCAGCAGTGAGGGGCTTGGTTCAGATATAGCTCAGGGGTATTTTTCCATTCTGAGATGATCTGTGTTTGGGTTCCTGTTTAGGGTGAGATTTAAGGGTCTTGGTTTCGGAGGTCATCTTGGGACTGAAGGGCCCAGAGCCCGGAAATACCCTCTGATTTTGTTTTTATCACCCCTCCATCTGGTGGATCTGTTGTCATCCTTTGGGTATGGCTGTGATGGGGGTAACATTTGTTAACACTGCAACAAATGGAATATAGACGGCGCATATGTTGCGAAACCAAAGGGATAAAGTGTAATACTTCCCAGTCACCCACTTTGTATGGGTTTCAGCTATGTTTTTTTTATGACTTCAGATGTGTTGTCTTCTTGAAAGTGTCCTGACTTGGTTCAAACCAGCATGACAATATAAAAGGAACGCAATCAAAACCAGCACGACAACATCTAAGGAAGGAACAAGTGATAAGAAAAGAGTCATTCTCCATATTTTTGGGACAGGGCTTCTGTGTCTGTGAGTGTCACGTCTGGTAGAGCCCAGCCTGACTAATAGGAGATCTGCTAGTCAAAGGGGATTAAGACTCCGTTATGAGTTTGAAACACACAGCCCTCTTAAAACAGGACAGGCCCAAACAACAAACCCTCAGCAATTTCTGTGGACAGAGCCTACGCATTATTCAGTGATTACTGGTGTATTCACTTCAAAGTTGACTCAAGAAATCCATTAAAAGCCTCCTTTAGACACACAAAATAGCTGACTAATAATTCAAAACATTTGAACTGGGTCAGGTTTCCGGAATGCCTGTCATGATATGGACCTGCCTTCCAGAGGACTCCTGAAGAGCTGTGACAGCTTGGGAAATAAATGATCGTAAAAGTAGTGTGCACTTTGTCTAGTTTACGGCACTAAAACTATTGTAGTCAACAAGCGACTGTTCCCCTTCACCATCTGACTACATCACAATATACAGTAGCATAGATTATTACTAGACAGGGTAAAAGTGGAAAAACAATTTAAATAGATGAGCTCAAATATGAGCTTTTTGCTCTTGATTTTGGGTTAGGGCAATGATAAAGGTTAAAAACAGAGTTTGTGAATAGAGTTGTGTCCATAGCTAGATAGTGTAGTCCTGTCCAGTTAGTACCAACCACGTACTGTACCAGTGGGGTGATCTTGAGCACCTCAAGCCACACAAAGCCCTGGACCGCCATGGTTAATGTTGATGTGGGTCATTGAGTCAGAAGGCTAAAAATACAGAGCTGGCATTCCACGCTAAGCCACACCAATACCCTAAAATTAGTCCTGCGTACCCCCGTCTGTCTGATATAAGACATAATTTGTTATTATATAGATTTTTTTACCCCTTTTTCTCCCCAATTGGTAGTTACAGTCTTGTCTCATCACTGCAACTCCCGTACGGACTCAGGAGAGGCAAAGGTCGAGAGCCATGCGTTCTCCGAAACACAACCCAACAAAGCCACAGTGCTTCTTGACACAATGCCCACTTAACCACATAACCATTTAGCCTTCTGACTCAATGACCCACATCAACATTAACCATGGCAGTCCAATGTGTCAGAGGAAACACCTTACACCTGGCAACCATGTCATTGTGCACTGTCCCTAGCCCGCCACGGGAGTCTCTGGTGCGCAATGGGATAACAATATCCCAGCCGGCCAAACCCTCCCCTTACCCGGACGACATTGGGCCAATTCTACACCGCCCCATGGGTCCCCTGGTCATGGCTGGCTGTGATTGAGCCTGGACTCGAACCCAGAATCTCTAGTGGCACAGCTAGCACCTGCGATGCAGTGCCTTAGACCACTGCGCCACTCGGGAGGCCCTTATAGGAGTGATTCTGTAATGATAACTGTATAACATTTGTACTCTTAGAATAAACACTTATATATAAATACGTTTGGGTTGACAATGTTATGCAGGTGAATGAGGACCCAAAAGCGACTTAACATAAACAGAGTTTATTCCAGTCTTTAACAAAACGATAAGCCTGGATACTATCACAGGTGAAGTCCAAACAGGAAAACTGAAACCCTCTAGTCAGTAGAGGGGAACAACAGGGGATGCGACCACAGACTGCAGGTCGCTTCGGGAAGGCGCAGGCCGTAGCTGATATAGACACCTGCTCACACGCAGCATCTGAAGAAGGCAAAAACACGACGGAACAAGAACACAGCACTGCAAACATCAAACAAGGATCCGACAAGGACAGAAGCGGAAACAGAGGGAGAAATAGGGACTCTAATCAGAGGGCAAAATAGGGGACAGGTGTGAAAGAGTAAATGAGGTAGTTAAGAGAATGAGGAACAGCTGGGAGCAGGAACGGAACGATAGAGAGAGAGAGAGAGGGAGAGAGGGAGGGGGAGAGAGAGGGATAGAAAGAGGGAAAGAACCTAATAAGACCAGCAGGGGGAAACGAATAGAAGGGGAAGCACAGGGACAAGACATGACAATCAATGACAAAACATAACAGACAAAATGTTCCAAAGTTAAATAACCTTGAATAGAGACCTGAAGGTAGAGAACCCTTCTCCCATTTGTTAAATTAAACCCATCCCCATATTCCCTCTCCATCCAGGGACCGCATCGACCCGTTCCAATTCAAGTTCCAGTTCAAGAACGTGGAGTACTCGTCAGGTCGTAACAAGACGTTCCTGTGTTACCTGGTGGACAAAGGGAAGGCTGATGCCGGTCTGCTGAGAGGTTACCTGGAGGATGAACACTCAGGAGCCCACGCTGAGCAGGCCTTCTTCCTCCAGACTCTCCCAGACTATGACCCTGCTGTCAAATACACTATCACCTGGTACGTACACTACAGGTCAAAAGTTTTAGAACACCTACTCATTCAAGGGTTTTTCTTTATTTTTACAATTTTCTCCATTGTAGAATAATAGTGAAGACGTCAAAATTCTGAAATAACATATGGAATCATGTAGTAACCAAAAAAGTGTTAAGAAAACTTCTGATGCCAGCTAAATAATTATAAAAATGATGGATATTACCTAACATTTAGGTACATATAAGTGTCTTATATCGGTTGAAAGCTTATATTCTTGTTAATCTAACTGTACTATCCGATTTACAGTAGCTATTACAGCGAAAACATGCCATGCTATTGTTTGAGGATGGCGCCCCACATCAAAATATTTTTCCACTGGCACAGGTTTCATAAATTTACAAACAGCGATAAAATATTCACTTACTTTTTAAAAATCTTCCTCTGATTTGTCATCCAAAGGGTCCAGTTATAACATGTAGTGTTGTTTTGTTAGATAAAATCCTTCTTTATATCCCAAAAAGTCAGTTTAGTTGGCGCCATCAATTTGAGTAATCCACTTGTTCAACATGCAGAGAAAGGAATTTGAAAATCTACCACTAAACTTTGTTTCAAAAAGTCAAAATATGTTTCTATATACTCCCTAGATACCCTAAAATTTTATCAAACTATATTATTTCTTACAGAAAGACATATCGCTCAAATACATGGTCTCCTGGTACATATCTCTCAGACACATATCTGTGAAATACACCTGGTAACGATTGGCCAAACACACAGTCACCTGGTCCATATCTCTCAAATACACCGTGACCTGTGAAATCTCTCTCAAATACACTGTCACGTCCGTACAGTATCTCCGCAGATAGTTGTGACTCGTTTCACAGAAATTTAGCAGCACTTAATAAAACAATTAGAACCCTAACTATGACCTCATCATCTGTGCCTAATTCAACTTTACCTTCTCCCCTGTCCCAGGTACATGTCATCCAGTCCCTGTGCTGTCTGTGCAGCTAAGATCGCAGAGGCCCTTCAGGCCAGGAAGAGCATCAAGATGACTCTCTTCTCAGCCCGGCTGTTTGAGTGGGAGGATCAAGACATCCAGGCGGGGCTGAATGCTCTGTCTCAAGCAGGGTGCAAGCTGAGGATGATGAAACCCATGGACTTCACCTATGTCTGGGACACTTTTGTGGAGAATGACGACCTAACGTTCACCCCCTGGGAGGACTGCCAGGACAACTACGAGTACTACCACGAGAAACTGGCAGACATCATGCAGTGACTACAGTGAGTTAATGTAGTGTTACTGTAGTATGACTAGAAAATCGGGCCGATATCATGCCGTTATCGCTGTGAGTTACTGTGGTATTACTGTGGTACAGTGGTCACCAACCGGTCGAACACGATCAACTGGTCGACCTTCAAGGCATTCCTAGTAGATCACCAAACATTTCTGTAGAAAAGCCAACGATTAAAGGCTTGTTCTCCTTTTGTTCTTTGTGCTGCACTGTTGGCGGTAGGTGCACTTGATTCAGAAGCCCTGCACACTGGGTAGGCAAAGTGTTCCCATTTTGAACCATTGCATTTGTCTGAATAGAGAAACTCTGCCAACACGGCAGACCGGGAGATCTGTGGCTAACTCCAGTGCATCTACTTTGCTAGCCAATTGGATATCTGTAGCTCAGTTGGTAGAGCATGGCGCTTGTAACGCCAGGGTAGTGGGTTCGATACCCGGGACCACCCATACGTAGAATGTATGCACACATGACTGTAAGTCGCTTTGGATAAAAGCGTCTGCTAAATGGCATATATTATTATTATTATTATTATTATATCTCAAATCACTGTGCATACCTACAGCTTCCATGACCCCGTCCACAGCAAAGTGTGATGCTAGCCCACGTGAGATTTCGTAACTGTCAAAGAGCACAGCAAAGAGAGCCTGCCAAATATAGCAAAGAGATGCAGTTTTCATGAGTGAGTTCATGCCTAAGTTTTGTTCAACACTGTCAACACTGTTTCTATTCAACACTATTACAAAACTTAAAACAAGCTTCTCTCTACTTCCACTCCCGCTGCAATGTATGTGAAGCCAAGTGTATAGATAGCCCTGCGCTTGTATTATTATTAGCAGCTCGTCGTGTCTATTTTAATATGGAGGAGTATTTCACTTTCTCTGGTCATAGGAACAACATGAATTTGTGCCTGAGGCAGTGTGACTTGAGGTTCGCCTCCAGGTGGAAGACTGTGTCTTCTCTCTAGTCAGTCTCACTGGAGGAAAGAGCAGGGACCGTGAGAGGCAGACCCTCTGCTGCTCTCTCCCTCCCTCGAGACTAATGCCATTGTCATGTCTTTACTATCATTTACTGAAGACTGATAGTTTTTATCAAAGATTCTCTGTAATTAGTTACTATGCGATCAACTGATTAATCACGTAACTAATTAACTGTGAAATCGGGGCACCCAAGAAAAATATCCAGATTACAAAGTTATCATTTCCTAAAATAACTTTTCAGATATTTTATCTGATCAATTAGTCTTCAAATTAATTAATTATTTACTTTACCTCACATTAGTCTCATTCCAAACGTCATAATTTGTTCGTTATCTGCACGAACCCAGTCTTCACTGTGAGTCATCCATACATCAATTGTCTTAAATCATTTATTTATTACTAACTAAGTAATTCACATAAATGCATAAACAAACAAACAAAGGTAAATGTAATGATAGGAGGATGTGCCCTAGTGGGCTAAACCGGCATGGCGGCTTGTTAGACAAAGGAGAAGTGGGGGTCAACTAAGAAGTCACCACAGTTCATAATTATAACAATTGAAATGCTAATCCTTTACACATGAACGCTCACTCATTCGGGAACAATTGCAATCAATATATATATTTACGCTCAGTGTGTCGTCTTGATGGCTGGTGAAAAGTCTTTCTTTTGTAGAATTGTCCGTCTCTCTCCCCCTCTCTCTCTGTCTTGGTTAGAAGGGATAGTTCAAAGTGACATTTGTTATAGAATGGATGTTTCGGCGGTTGTCGTTCTTCGCGTTCAGCCGTAGACTGCTGTCCCACTCGGGAGCCCGATTGGCAACTTGGATATCTCAGACTTCCGACTTCAGTGCATTCAAGACATCTGGGAACTCAGACCTGAAATTCACTGTTGTCATGAGTTTGTTTTTTTCCCCAGCTGTCTTGAAATTAATATCAAAGACTTGTTCTCATTCTGTCGGTATCGATAGTCTAAGAGTTTAACCACGTGGTATGGTTAAAATATTCAGCAATGGTCTGCAACCTTTAGCCATCTCGTAATTGAGGTAAGCTCGGTCTGGTGATAATTTCTCAAAGTTGGGTTTTATTCGGAATGGCAGGAAAGGGCTATCCCAGGTTGTCTGACCCTAACTGGGCTCAGCGGCGATCCTCTGATTTAGTTCAAATCCAATTCCCTTTTTGAGTTTCCCTTCATTAAACAGTCCAAAATCACATTGTAAAATTGTGTAAACAGTATCATACTCACTCATTCATCTTATACAACAATTAGATATAAACCTTATATCTGGGGCTATTATATAAACAGCGTTATGGTAATGTAGCCACACCGTCTCCCTTGAGCTTCCCAAGTTGTGACAAATGGACCAGTTCGTAGCTGGATTCTTCACCGATCTTTTACACTTTCTCCAGAACATGAGATGTGTTCGTACCTCAAGTTCTGTGAGGTGGAAGGATTTCCTTTGTCTCCATGAAAAACGACTCTCTATAATTGTGTGTCGATGAGGTCTTCTCAGGAATTTACGACCTCTGACCACAGCAGCCTAGTTGAAGGAGGCAAGGAGAGGGGATGGGCTTGCTATGGGCCAACGTCATGACACCATGTTCAAATGATTATATATATCTTTTTATTTGACTAGTCAAGTCAGTTAAGAACAAATTCCTATTCACAATGACGGCCTACCCCGGCCAAACCCAGACAACGCTGTGCCAATTTGCACCGCCCTATGGGACTCCCAATCACAGCCAGATGTGATGCAGCCTGGATTCGAACCAGAGAGTGTAGTGACACCTTTTGCACTGAGACACAGTGCCTTAGACTGCTGTCCCACTCGGGAGCCCGATTGGCAACTTGGATATCTCAGACTTCCGACTTCAGTGCATTCAAGACATCTGGGAACTCAGACCGACCTGAAATTCACTGTTGTCATGATTTTGTTTTTTTCCCCCCAGCTGTCTTGAAAGCACAATGACCATCAGACCAGGTACCATCAGACCAGGTACCATCAGACCAGCAAAATAAAAAAGCAAATGATCTGCAAATTATTTATATTTATGCTCAGCTGTGCCTCGCAACTTCTACACCAACTGATCTATTTTGTTATCACATTTAATATGGTCTGAGAATAACAATATTGGCAGGCCAGGCATAAAGCTAATATGCTGTGATAATATATGAGACCACATTCCTACAGAACTGTTTTCTGAGCGGTAGATCTCACCTTGCTTTTTGACTGCGAAAGTGATCTTGACTCAGAAAAGGTCGGTGAACACTGCTATAGTACAACTAGAGACACTGACTGACATCATGCAGTGATCACAGTGAGTTACTGTAATATTACTGTAGTATGACTAAAGATAAACTGGCTGACATCATGCAGTGATCACAGTGAGTTACTGTAATATTACTGTATAACTAAAGAGAAACTGGCTGACATCATGCAGTGATCACAGTGAGTTACTGTAATATTACTGTATAACTAAAGAGAAACTGGCTGACATCATGGAGTGATCACAGTGAGTTACTGTAATATTACTGTAGAACTAAAGAGAAACTGGCTGACATCATGGAGTGATCACAGTGAGTTACTGTAATATTACTGTATAACTAAAGAGAAACTGGCTGACATCATGCAGTGATCACATTGGGTGGAGGGAGAGGAACACACATATAGGCCATAGGCCAACATATGCACACTTATGCAGGCACAAATACACATGCAGGTATTCAGGGATGCAGTCATTGATCTCAGAAATGTGTATTTTCCTCATGCAAAACCAGTGAGGGGTCAGAACAATGAAGCCAACGAGGATGACGCCAGAGAGAAAGACAAACAGATACAGTTACTGTTTTCCCCTGGTTGATCCACTGCTGCCTAATGGGGACAGCTGCTAACATTTCTGGGGAGACTGGAAGAGGCAGAGGAGAAAGGAAGAGACAGGGGAGGTATGGAGAGACAGGGGAGGTGGGGAAAAGCAGGAAGGTAAGGAAAGGCTGGAAAAGACAGATCAGGTAGGGGCAGGGAGAGGCAGAGGGAGGCAGGGGGGAAGCAGAGACGTGCCTTGGGAGGGAGGCTGGAGATACAGGGGAAGGCAGGGGTATACATGGAGGCAGGTTGTCGATAAGCATTGAATGTTAGGGCCACGAGAAGGGGTAGAAGAGTCATCAATCAGCTTCATAACCAGTCAGTGTGGGATTAAGGCCTGGAGACTTGAAGTTTAGCTTCAACCCTGGGGTTCTGATCCTCATAGAAAGCCTAAAGATTAGTTAGAGTCAATAGAGCGTGATGTGTAGTATTCCTCTCTTTCTGATGAAGCGATATCAATAACTTTTGAGTTGCTATGGATTTCAATGCTCGCTCATTCCCTCCTCTCTCTCTTTTTTTCTCTCTCTATCTCTGTTGCTCTCTCTGTCAGGAATGTTGTCAGCCCAGAATTATCCCATCACCTGCCACCTCCACTATCTAAGGACCTCAGTGATGTGCACAGGACTCAACCAAGCAGAGGGCAGTTTGTGTGCTTGTGCGTCAAGCCGTCCTGCTGTGTTTGTTTGCCTTTATGAAGCCAGTTCCAGACCACCTCCTCCACATGGAACTCTCTGTCCCAGCTTCCACTCTCTATTCTGGGGTTGTCCTCACAAGACACATGGATCTGTGGATCAATCCTCAACCTCAAGATAACAGCTTTGCAATTATGTACTATTGGTTATAATTCAAGTATAAAAAGTTATTTTATTACAATTTAAGTTATAATTCATCCTTCTTCTGTCCTGAAAGGACGTTTCATAACTACACCGATGTTGCCTCTGTCATCCAGAGGACTAGAATGATATTCTATGCATGAATATTCATATAGATATTGTTAATGACAATACCCCAAACTGTTAAGTTCTAGAGAATTAACAGATATGTTTGTTATTGTTATTAGGAGTAATTCAACATTTGTGAGTTATGAGATACGTTCAATATCTTTTACACATTTTAATGTAGCAACAAAAAAAAACATGAATGTTACTTGGTGTTCGTTTTAAATAGTGATTGAATGATCCAACATTTCTTACAGAAAGAATGAATAGAGATTGTAGCGTCGCATGAGCACACGATTTCAACTTCAAGATTATATCGATCTGCCTGTAGAAATTTAAGCAAAGTACATTATTTATACACAGTGAAAATAAAGAAGTGTGGAGTTTTAAAAGTGTTCTCTTTTACTCATTTTTAAGTCATTGTTAGCACAAAGAGAACTGACAATTTGGATTTGAAATAAATGTGGTTGACCCCTTTTTTCTTGTTGTTACAACTAAAGCCATCTACTTCCCTTTAAATGATACTTCCCCCGGGCAACAAGTTTCCCTATAATCATCTCCACTAATAGGTTGAAAACCTGTTCCCACATGCTTCAAGAGGGCCACCATTGTTCCTGTTCCCAAGAAAGCTAAGGTAACTGAACTAAACGACTACCGCCCCGTAGCACTCACTTCCGTCATCATGAAGTGCTTTGAGAGACTAGTCAAGGAGAATATCACCTCCACCCTACCTGACACCCTAGACCCACTCCAATTTGCTTAACGCCCAAATAGGTCCACAGACGATGCAATCTCAACCACACTGCACACTGCCCTAACCCACCTGGACAAGAGGAATACCTATGTGAGAATGCTGTTCATCGACTACAGCTCGGCATTCAACACCATAGTACCCTCCAAGCTCGTCATCAAGCTCAAGACCCTGGGTCTCGACCCCGCCCTGTGCAACTGGGTACTGGACTTCCTGACGGGCAGCCCCCAGGTGGTGAGGGTAGGCAACAACATCTCCTCCCCGCTGATCCTCAACACGGGGGCCCCAACAAGGGTGCGTTCTGAGCCCTCTCCTGTACTCCCTGTTCACCCACGACTGCGTGGCCACGCACGCCTCCAACTCAATCATCAAGTTTGCGGACGACACAACAGTGGTAGGCTTGATTACCAACAACGACGAGACGGCCTACAGGGAGGAGGTGAGGGCCCTCGGAGTGTGGTGTCAGGAAAATAACCTCACACTCAACGTCAACAAAACTAAGCAGATGATTGCGGACTTCAGGAAACAGCAGAGGGAGAGGGTAGCAAGTTTTAAGTTCCTCGGCATACACATCACAGACAAACTGAATTGGTCCACTCACACTGACAGCGTCGTGAAGAAGGCGCAGCAGCGCCTCTTCAACCTCAGGAGGCTGAAGAAATTCGGCTTGTCACCAAAAGCACTCACAAACTTCTACAGATGCACAACCGAGAGCATCCTGGCGGGCTGTATCACCGCCTTGTACGGCAACTGCTCCGCCCTCAACCGTAAGGCTCTCCAGAGGGTAGTGAGGTCTGCACAACGCATCACCGGGGGCAAACTACCTGCCCTCCAGGACACCTACACCACCCGATGTTACAGGAAGGCCATAAAGATAATCAAGGACATCAACCACCCGAACCACTGCCTGTTCACCCCGCTATCATCCAGAAGGCGAGGTCAGTACAGGTGCATCAAAGCTGGGACCGAGAGACTGAAAAACAGCTTCTATCTCAAGGCCATCAGACTGTTAAACAGCCACCACTAACATTGAGTGGCTGCTGCCAACACACTGTCATTGACACTGACCCAACTCCAGCCACTTTAATAATGGGAATTGATGGGAAATGATGTAAATATATCACTAGCTACTTTAAACAATGCTACCTTATATAATGTTACTTACCCTACATTATTCATCTCATATGCATACGTATATACTGTACTCTACATCATCGACTGCATCCTTATGTAATACATGTATCACTAGCCACTTTAACTATGCCACTTTGTTTACTTTGTCTACATACTCATCTCATATGTATATACTGTACTCGATACAATCTACTGTATGCTGCTCTGTACCATCACTCATTCATATATCCTTATGTACATATTCTTTATCCCCTTACACTGTGTATAAGACAGTAGTTTTGGAATTGTTAGTTAGATTACTTGTTGGTTATCACTGCATTGTCGGAACTAGAAGCACAAGCATTTCGCTACACTCGCATTAACATCTGCTAAACATGTGTATGTGACAAATACAATTTGATTTGATTTGATTTGAACCCAGTTAGAATCCATGGAACTCTGAGAGCAGAAACCCTTGGCTGTTGAGTTATCTCCAGCCTACTCTTAAGAGGACTGCCTCTAGTCTCCCAATGGGACAACCGAGCGCCAATCAGCCACTATTCACAGATTAGAGTGGTTCTACAATAGAGGGGTTCTATTAAAAGACTGTGGAATGTTCGTCGCACAATATTTACAGCACTGATACACTTGGAATATGTGAACGACCAGCAGAGGCAGGGGAGTCAAAGCAATCTGCAGATATTTCTGGGTCTCGGTTAATAAAGAAATTCAACAGAACTTTAGAGTAAATTAAGAATCAATTAAGAATGATTGCGATCATCATCAGCAGATAAAGAAAACTTATTTTAATGAGACGACCATGCATTGTTGCATACAGCACTAGTTGACATTTACAGTACATCTTCACAGAGATCCAACCTGGTCTCAGAGCATTTAGTGTTATTCTGCATGTAAATCCGAGTCACTCCATTTAGTATGATATGCTACCTTTCATATCATATGTATTCATTTGTGGATGTCCATCACCCATTTCACATGATTTGTTACAAATTCAAATTCATATGTGTTACGAATTTACAAAATGTACAATATGTTATGAATTTGAAAAACATACAATATGTAATATTTTTCAAAATGTATGATATGTTAGGAATTCTAACCAGGTATCTAATGTTAGTTAGCTGGCTAAAGTTAGCTAGAATAGGGGTTGAGGTTAGGGGTTAGAGTTTAGTTGAGGAGTTAGATCAAAGGGTTAAGGGTATAGTTAGGGTTAGGGTTAGCTAAAAGGGTTACGGTTAGGGGAACGATCAGCTAAAAGGGTTAGGGGAAGTAGCTAAAAAATAGTAAGTAGTTGAAAGTTGCTAATTAGCACAAATACTCGTTGTCCTTGATGACATTCAAACTCGCACTTAGTTTATTTAGTGTCCCGGATTTACATGTACTATGTTACGTCTAGTCTATGAGACCAGGCTGAGAGATCTGATGGGTGAAAAACATGCCAAAAATAGCAGGCTCAAAGCAGATACCCATGAATAAAAGTCATGATCTGTTTTACTTTCATCTGCAGACTTTTAGTAGGCTAACACACTCATTGACAATCAAAGCAGCGACACAGAATGCGAAATAGAGATGGTTCGGGAGTTGTGGGGTCTATGGTTCCCCCTCAGAGAGGTCCATGAGGTTGGAGCTGAAGAAGTTTTTCATAAGTCTCTCCAGTGACCCCTTGTGGTTGTTGCTGGCCTCCCCAGATTGTGAGCCAGCAGAGTGTGGTTTGAGGGCAGGGGAGAGGCCCGGGGTGTAGCGCGGGATGGGGTTGAGTGCGGTGGGGGGCAGCAGGGAGGAGGAGCGGGTCTGGGCGGTGTGGAGCCCCTCCATGGCACTGGACAACCAGATGAGTCTCTTCAGGCTCTGGATGGTCCTGCCACGGTCATGCATCAGCTGGTGCTCCGTTACCGCTCGCCTGCTGGAGCGGAGGGGAGGGGAGGAGTGGAGGAAAGAGGAGGGGTGAGGTGGGCAGAGATATTATGTATTATTGAGCAGGGAGGGAGAGGAGTACAGTAATATCTTCTGGAAAATAATGTGATAGAAAGATGATTAAGGAGGAGAGACAAGGAGGAGAGAGCTGTAGTGTGTAGTTTGTTCGCAACAAACACAAGGTGTGAAAAATAGACTTCAGGAACTTTCAGCATGTTTAAAAGTATATATAAAAAACAATAAAGAAATTAACCTTAAGAGGAACCAGAGACTTACCTTTCATTCTCCTGACAGTGACCGACTGTGAAGACGACAAGAACCATGACAGCAACGGCCTGCACATGCTTTTGGGATACCAGCATCGTCTGCAGAGATCAAACGTTCACAAAAACTTAATGTAATTCCTCAACTCATTGGGGCCATACTTGCGAACATTAGAAAAACGTTTTCTGCGTCTCAAGATGCGCGTCAGCCAATTAAAATCGTTGATGTAGTTGCACGTGATCAAACGCTACATGTTAGCTGTTCCCATTACATAACCTGGCACATGTATCCCCATGCTAACCTGAGCAGTGACAGTGATTATTTCCTGTAACAAATTCTGCATCCTTGACTAGTGTAACAGGTCGAAGTTTGTTCTTCTTGAATACAGCCTTCTGCCTCTGTCAGTCAAATGTGTACCTCGTTCTATTTAAGGGTGTGATTCTAAAATCTGTGCTTAACTTTTGTTTCAGAGTATACCCTAACAACGGTAAAGGCTGGCATGTCATAGGAGGATGGGAGAGGTGCCCATGATGTGGCGAAAATGGATTTTAAATCATTAGTGATGTTCTATGGTGCCCATCTCCGTTGGTGCCACTCTTCTTCTCCCCTGGCGTGCCCTCCTGGGTTATTGGTATGTTTTGTATGTTGGCCGGAGTTAAACAACTTAAATGTGATAGCTTGATTATTTAATAATGGGTGGTGATGATGATGATTTAACTGATCAGAAGATTCTTTACAGAGTGGAAGGCGCTGAAGATGTTCCAGTCTAAACTTTCTATTGTGAATCACATAATTCCCATGCTCCACATTTAAAGAACCTGTGTTTTAGTTTCGGTAAATCCCCCACTTTATGTTTGATGACAGTCGGCAGAGAACGGAGCATTGGAATATTTTAAGCGTTAAATTAAATCATTTGAAGGTCATATATTTTAGTATAGACATGGGATAATTATAGTTTGAAGTATGCTTTGTGGAATGTAATGATTGATTCGGTGGAACAAATAGCTTAGTTTTGAGGTGACTACATATTTGTGGAATGCTTTTTTCCCCCTCTTCAATCTACTCACAATACCCCATAATGACAAAGCGAAAACAGGTTTTCAGAAAAGACAGAAATACCTCATTTACATATGTATTCAGGCCCTTTGTTATGAGACTTGAAATTGAGCTCAGGTGCAGCCATTTTCCATTGATCGTCCTTGAGATGTTTCTGCAACTTGGAGTCCACCTGTGGTAAATTCAATTGATTGGGCATGATCTGGAAAGGCACACACCTGTCTATATAAGGTCTCACAGTTTACAGTGCGTGTCAGAGGAAAAACCAAGCCATGAAGTCGAAGGCATTGTCTGTAGAGCCCCCGAGACAGGATTGTGTCAAGGCACAGATCTGGGGAAGGGTACCAACACATTTCTGCAACATTGAAGGTCTCCAAGAACACAGTGGCCTCCATCATTCTTCAATGGAAGAAGGTTGGAACCACCAAGTCTCTTCCTAGAGCTGGCCGCCCAGCCAAACTGAACAATCGGGCCTGTACAGTAGAGTGGCCAGATGGAAGCCAGTCCTCAGTAAAAGGCATATGACAGCCAGCTTGAAGTTTGTCAAAAGCCACCTCTGGTCTGATGAAACCAAGATAGAACTCTTTGGCCTGAATGCCAAGTGTCACGTTTGGAGGAAACATGGTATCATCCCTAAAGCATGGTGGTGGCAGCATCATGCAGTGGCGATATTATTCAGTGGCATTGACTGGGAGACTAGTCAGGATCAAGGGAAAGATGAACGGAGCAAAGTACAGAGAGCTCTGTGATGAAAACCAGCTCCAGAGTGCTCAGGACCTCAGACTGGGGCAAAGGTTCACCTTCCAACAGGACAATGACCCTAAGCACACATCCAAGACAACGCAGGAGTGGCTTCGGGACAAGTCTCTGAATGTCCTCGAGTGGCCCAGCCAAGCCTGGACTTGAACCTGATCTAACATCTCTGGGGAGACCTGAAAATACAGTGCCTTGCGAAAGTATTCGGCCCCCTTGAACTTTGCGACCTTTTGCCACATTTCAGGCTTCAAACATAAAGATATAAAACTGTATTTTTTTGTGAAGAATCAACAACAAGTGGGACACAATCATGAAGTGGAACGACATTTATTGGATATTTCTAACTTTTTTAACAAATCAAAAACGGAAAAATTGGGCGTGCAAAATTATTCAGCCCCCTTAAGTTAATACTTTGTAGCGCCACCTTTTGCTGCGATTACAGCTGTAAGTCGCTTGGGGTATGTCTCTATCAGTTTTGCACATCGAGAGACTGACATTTTTCCCATTCCTCCTTGCAAAACAGCTCGAGCTCAGTGAGGTTGGATGGAGAGCATTTGTGAACAGCAGTTTTCAGTTCTTATATATATGTATTTATACCTTATGTTAAATTTAGTGCTAAATGGATATTGATTGCTTCATTGTTAGGTTTGGAGCAATTAAAGCATTTCACTGTACTTCACTGTACTTGTGAACATGACATTTTAAAACATATCTGGAAAGCTGCTATTAATTTTATGATACCTGAACATACTGAACAGTATAATTTAAAGCCATTTGCAAAATTTGCAAACAGTAATTTGGATGATTAACAAGAACCACTTTGAACGTCTTTGTTCATCTGAGGGCAAGTGTTCTTGTTTCAAACACACTATGCCATCTTTAGAGACAGGTTACTCAGAATACAAAGTAACATGATTTTCAACCTACCTTGGCTGTAGTCAGGGCTGCATTACCAAACGGGGGCCCCACCTCAAGGGGGCCCTCCACCACCCCCACCCCAAAAAATGGTTCAGGGTGCCCCCAGATGGCATATGCTAGCAAAATGTGTAAAATTACAGGATTACAACTTTCTCAACCCCATGGAAAAATGTGTAGAAGAACCAAAACGTAGCTTTAAAATGGCAAAATTCTCTCTCAGCTTCCGTCAAAATGTGAACAAAAGCACGAGATGAGCTATAAAACAATACCGTTTTCTCATTCAAATAACTTAAATATATTCAAAATATTACTTTTTTTTCAGAGACCTGTATTTGAATATATTTTTTTGGGTTGCCTATTAGTTAACTTTATATAAACTATTGTATTGGTCAGTGGCGATTTTAGCATGTAAAACTTTGTGGGGCATTTTTTTTTCTTTTTTGATGCACACCAGCAAAGCCACTACACGACACATCATAACACTAAACAATACATGAATTGCACTATAATGGTGACAAACCGTGCCAACAAACTGTTAGGGTTTACATAAAACTCTCCCAACAGCAGACCCAACACCTTACCACTGCTACACCTGGCTTTCAGCAGAGCCTTGTCTGGCACCGAAACAGTTAAATTCAGCCTCATTCACTTCCTGGTATATTACATGATTTATGCAGCAGCATACACTACACTTTTGGACTCCCATTGTTTTGCTATGCTCACTTGAACAGGAAGGTGTGGTGGCGGTCCTTCGTGGGCAAATTTTGTCATCAAACTTTGTCATCAAAGTCTGTCATTCTCTGGATTTATGGTGCTTTCAAGACAACTGGGAACCCTGAAAAAAAAACAGGGTTGAATCATGATGACGTCAGTGAACTTCAGGTCGGAGCTCTAGAAAGAGGTCCGAGTTCCCGACTTGCAATTCAGAGTTGGATGACCATTCAAAAAGTATTTTCCCAGTGGAAGGTTGTTTTTTCCCCAGTTTCCAGTTGTCTTGAACTCACTGAAGTCTGAGATTTGCAGTTGTTTTGAGCACGGCAGAAGTCATTCTGGATTGACAGCATGGCCAATGTTGAATGTTGATCCTTTTAAGCTTGGAGAAGAGACCCTTAACACCAGACTTGGACCACACACCCACTCCATTGAATAGCAGGCTAGTGATTGCTTTACAATGCTTGTAGTTAGCCAATGATTCCTTCCAAACCACTCTTTGTGAATTTATGATTTCCAACTTGTTGTGTATTGTTTGTGTCCAATGGCCGATGAGCACCGATACATTTGATCTATTATTTCTCTTCATATGACTAGAAATTAAAAGGGTTTGCCAGTAGATTGCCTTGATTCATGATGATGAATGCTAGCTTTCTAGCTAAGATTTGATTTTGAAAGTATGATGTCCAATCAAAGCTACTGTAGATATGTGATTCTACATCATTTTATCTGTGGCCAATGACTTTGAGCCTTCTTGGATGGGCATTTTCGAGCTCTATCCGTAGATTTTGTGGTGACATAGTATCCCCATGAGTGACGGAACTCTGAGCCAATCACAGCGCAACTATAGAACTCCCCACCACCACAGAAAGCACTGAGCTAGGCTGGAACACCTGCATTTTGGAGATTCCTCATATAAGAAAGCAAAAAATAGACCATGTTTGTATGCAGCTTTATTAACTCAATTATTTTTTTAAATATTTTTTTTAAACATTATTTGCAAATGGATTAATTCCAAAATAACGTGCAAAACAGGCACTAAAAAGATATATATTTTTTAGCTAAACAGGTTTGGCTCAAAACAGGTGCTCTGATCCACCTGCCCTTGATGACGGGTCGCTACTGGTATTGGTGCATTATGATTTTGTGTGTGGCCTTGGTTTTAGGGAGCCTCTGAAGCCTGGTGTGCGCTATGGTATTTGGGTGAGTGGGATTGAGATGCGCTAAGGAGCGGTACTTGGCACGGTTGTGTCCATAATTCCATCACAGTGTGTGTGGCTTGTGGCCTGGCGGCTGGGTAAGTAGGTTGGAGGTGTCAGGTTGGAGGTGTCACTGCCATGAGGGAAGTTGGAGGGGATGTTGCTGAGAAGAGTGCTTCTCTGTTACGGAGATTATGGCTGCCTCAGTGACAAAACACGGTTTGAGCATAGAGGGACTGGGCTCTTTGTTCGGTTCGGCTGTGGGGTGCAGGCCGAGAAATGGCCCATGTCATCAGTGTAACCAATGATCGTGTAAGAGCCGCTACATGGTCAATCTGACATCATCTGCAGTGGCCGTGTAGCATTTACTGAGATGCGGTATCCGTCAGAGCATTCTTACTTCTTGTGTTTCGCATATCTGTTGCGAAGGGAGTTGCCAAGGAAGTGAGTTTGTGTTTATACTGAACCTCCCGCCCTCATCTACCATCAACCAGTCATGTCGATACTGAGCTATACGGACCGCACCGCATTGTTACAAAATGTGGGAGGCACATGGCGATTAAGTACGAAGCACGAACCCCAAGTACGGAGCCTCCAGATCACATTTCCAGAGCAAGCATAACTTGGCTTCAAGCGGCTGACGAGGAGCTCCAGTAGGTAGGCCTACTATTGTTAACATTTGGCAACTGATCCTATGCACCAAGTATTTTTTGAAATATAATTATGAAGATGAAACAAATTATATATGAAGATAACTGTGCCAGTGTGTGCAAGAGAGTAGGGTATGACGCATTATAGAATCTGGCGAGCGACAGTACCAGTCAAAAGTTTGGACACACCTACTCATGCAAAGGTTTTTCTTTATTTTTACTATTTTCTACATTGTAGAATATTAGTGAAGATTTCAAAGCTATGAAATAACATATGGAATCATGTAGTAACCAAAAAAGTGTTAGGTTTTATATTTGATGTTCTTCAAAGTAGCCACCCTTTGCCTTCACGACAGCTTTGCGCACTCTTGACCTTCTCTCAACCAGCTTCATGAGATAGTCACCTGGAATAAATTTCAATTAACAGATGTGCCTTGTTAAAATTTAATTTGTGGAATTTATATCCCTCATAATGCATTTGAGCCCATCAGTTATGTGACCAGGTAGGGTTGGGATACAGAAGAAATCCCTATTTGGTAAAAGACCAAGTCCATATTATTGACAAGAACAGCTCAAATAAGCAAAGAGAAATGACAGCCCATCATTACTTTAAGACATGAAGGTCGGTCAATCTGGAACATTTCAAGACCTTTAAGTTTCTTCAAGTGCAGTCACAAAAACCATCAAGTGCTATGATGAAACTGGCTCTTATGGGGACCGCCACAGAAAAGGATAGGTTCATTAGTTACCAGCTTCAGAAATTGCAGCCATAATAAATGCTACACAGAGTTCAAGTAACAGACACATCTCAACATCAACTGTTCAGAGGAGACTGCATGAATCAGGCATTCATGGTCAATTTGCTGCAAAGAAACCACTACTAAAGGACACCAGTAAGAAGAGGCTTGCCTGGGCCAAGAAACACGAGCAGTGGACATTAGACCGGTGGAAATCTGTCCTTTGGTCTGATGAGCCAAAATATGAGATTTTTGGTTCCAACCACCGTGTCTTTGTGAGATGAGGAGCAGGTTAACGGATTATCTCTGCATGTGTGGTTCCCCACCGTAAAGTATGGAGGAGGAGATGTGATGGTGCTTTTCTGGTGACACTGTCTGTGATTTATTTGGAAGTCAAGGCACACTTAACCAACATGGCTACCACAGCATTCTGCAGCGATATGCCATCCCATCTGGTTTGCACTTAGTGGAACTATCATTTGTTTTTCAACAGGACAATGACCCAAAACACTTCCAGGCCATGTAAGGGCTATACGACCAAGAAGGAGAGTGATGGAGTGCTGCATCAGATGGCCTGGCCTCCACAATGACCTGACCTCAACCCAATTGAGATGAGGATGAGTTGGACCGCTGAGTGAAGGAAAAGCAGCCGACAAGTGCTCAGCATACAGTATGTGGGAACTCCTTCAAGACTGTTGGAAAAGCATTCCAGGTGAAGCTGGTTGAGAGAATGCCAAGATTGTGCAAAGCTGTCATCAAGGCAAAGGGTGGCAACTTTGAAGAATCTCAAATATACAATATATTTTGATTTGTTTTTTTTGGTTACTACATGATTCTATGTGTTATTTCATAGTTTTGAAGTCTTCACTATTATTCTACAACGTAGAAAAGTCAAACTAATGAAAACACTTGAATGAGTAGGTGTGTCTGTTACGTTCGTTGGATGAATTAGACCAAGGTGCAGCGCTGTAGGCGAACATCTTACTTACCGCGAGTGAGGTAGCACAGGACGTACTGGACTGAGGAGGCGCGATGCGTGGGACCAGTACAGGTGGCACCGGGCTGGTGACACGCACCTCAGGGTGAGTTCAGGGAGGCAGCACAGGACGTACTCGGCTGTGGAGGTGTACATCAGGGCGAGTGCGGGGAGCAGGGTCAGGATGTACCGGACTGGTGACACGTACTTCAGGTCGAGGACGTACCGGACTGGGGAGGCGCACTCGAGGCCTGATGCGTGGGACTGGCCCAGATAGCACCGGACTGGTGACACGCTCCTCCAAATGCCTACGTTGCCGCATACTCCTCGCCAACTCCATTCTCCGGTATCGCTCCTCGCACTGTTCTACTAAATCACAGACGGGCTCTGGCACTCTCTCTGGGTCGACCGACCACCTCTCTACCCCCCCCCCAGGTTGTCTCTGTTTCACACCTCGGTCAACCGACCGACCCCCCCCCTCACACACACATTTTTTTGGGGGACTGTCCTTTGGGCTGTCTTTGTGGACGCGAACCCCGGTGTTGTCGTTGTTCTTCCCTCGCCACCTCCGTCTGCTCCCATGGAAGGCGATCCCTTCTGGCCATGACCTCCTCCCACGTCCAGGATCCTTTACCATTCAAGATATATCCCATGTCCAGGATGTCTGCTCCTCCTGGCCACGCTGCTTGGTCTGTTTGTGGTGGGATCTTCTGTTACGTTCGTTGGATGAATTAGACCAAGGTGCAGCGTGGTAGGGGAACATCTTACTTTATTTAAAAAGAACACCGAAAAACCAACAAAATACAAAAGACCGTAAAGTTCTGCAGGCTACACAGCACATATACAAAATCAAGATCCCACAAACTAACGGGGAAAAAAAGGCTGCCTAAGTATGATCCCCAATCAGAGACAACGATAGACAGCTGCCTCTGATTGGGAACCATACCAGGCCACACAAAGAAATAGGAAAACTAGAATGCCCACCCAAATCACACCCCGACCTAACCAAATAGAGAAATAAAAAGGCTCTCTAAGGTGACAGTGATGAAACTTTTGACTGGTACTGCATATGGTTATGGTTCCCAAGTCAACTGACTGGTGATGAGAAGCTGGAGAAAATATGAAGAAACAAGAAGTTGACGAGATTGCATACCTTTTCGCTCGGTCTTTTTGCATGGTGGTTTGATATTTACTATCCCTTAAGTATCTCTTGAGTGTGCCTTTTGCGTGTTATTTTTTGACCAAACCTTTATTTACATGGTGTGTTTTTGTATTATTACCCTTATTTTATAAGATTTTGAGTAGAGTGCTTATTTGACTTTGTGTCGAATATGAGGACACATTCCAAGATTAAGGTGGAAGGGATTGAAGTTTGTTGTGGTTCTTGAACACAGCCTCTTGCCTCTGTCAGTCACGGGTGCACCTCAATCTAATAATAAAAAAAGTAAGACGATAGATGCGCCTGTGGCCCGTGAGTCAAACAGTAACATCATTTTGGATATTGAATAGCTCTCCATATGTCTTTATGCTAGAGCCTTACCGTTTGATGGAATGGCTGCAGCTCAATTTTTGCCAATATAAAGATTGCTTTCACAATCCCCATGTCAGGCGCAATGTTATCTGCACATGAAAGGATTCGGACAATAAAATTGTCACAATCGTCTATAAAATCTGAATCGTTTGAGCTACAAACTAATAAGTCACCAATATTAAAAGGTATTCAGGGGAGTCAACTGAAGGTAACCCATTAAATGGCACAAAGTGCATAGGGGGTCAAAAGTGGCACAAATAAAGTTACCCAACATGGGTCTAAAACAATTTTTCATATCTCTCAGATATAGGACAGACACTTTAAAATCTTATTCCTAAGGATTTATTTTCTGACTGTTTTGCCATGTACAAATGTGTTATTCAATGTGTTTCTATGGGCTACAGCAGTAAAGGCCAAATTCAACATTTCATCATTTTTGTCCTAATTAAAAACAAATGGCAAAATGATCCATTTTATGACCATCTTCAAACAATTACATATGTCAGCTTCTTGGATAAAAGGCTTAGACCTACAGGGGCTGTTGGTATAAAAACTGTGATTTTCTTTTGTTTCAGGGGCTCACCTAACATTGTAAAGACTGGCATGTCACGGGAGCAGTGACCACGGTGTAGCTCAAATGGAGGAGTTTAATGTTCAATGGCAAGAATGCCCTTCTCCATTGGTGCCGCTCTCTTTCTCCCTTGATGTGCCCTCCTGGGTTGTTGGTATGCAGGTTTTGTATGTTGGCCAGAGTTCAGCAGAACTTAAATGTGATACCTTGATTATTGAATGACGATGATGATATTGATGACGGTATAACTCTGATTCCTTGGCCAGATGATTCTGTGCAGAGCGCTAAGCGCTGAAGATGATTGTTCCAGTCTAAGTATTCTATTAGTCCTATTATGAATCAAATCTATATTTGTGTATTATACCTGGCCTGTTTATTCCCAGGCTCTACTCCTGATTTGAAGAACTTGTGTTGAAGTTAAGTCCTGAGGACTTCCTGCTCGTGTATAACAAAGGCGGTGTAGTATTGGCTACGGGAATAGATATTTAGGTGTAAATCCCCCGCGCTACTCTAGGCTACTACTAACATGAGACAAAATTCTAAAAGGCATGTTTTCACATATGACAAAATCACATGTTTTAGCGAATCTGTTTCGCCCACAATCCATGTGGTTTAATGAAAAAAAAACCCATAAAGGTCTATACAACATTTACATTTATTGTACATCATCGACCATGGGTTCGAGCCCCCCCCTCACATCAGCCATTTTTTTTTTTTTTAAGGAAAACACTGTTCACTTCTGGTCCTCGACGCTCGATTAAAATAACGTATATGTGGCTAAGTGGGTGATTATAATAATGGATATAACATGTTGTATACGTCATTGTAGGACTAAACATCTATGTAATATAGCCTATACTAGAGATGGTCATTTAGGTAGCGTTGCCAGTAGCCTGTGTTGGTCTGAAAAATAGGGACTCCAGCAAGAAGCTCCTCATTAAATGTATTTGTAATCTTCATTTACAAGGTTTTGGCGGCATTTCTCTTCTCAATACACTAACACAATAAATGTCATTATACATTTCAAAGAAAAAAAAAAATACATATGAGTTTTGAGCCCATGCCACAATCTGCAACAATTTCAAAGAGCTAGGCACTCTATACCAGAGCGCTGTTGGAGAAGTCAGTCAAGCACGCATAATCTCATTGTTCGGATTATCACAACGTGCCGTTGGACTTCTGTTAAGGGCGCTTTGGTGAACAAATGTTGGATCAGGTCCAACTATGCCAACCATTTTATTTGTCTGATATGAGATTTGAACCGGATATAATCCCAGCCAGCTGTGCAAGTTAGCACAGAGCTCTGTTGGGAATAGCTAACGAATATATTTGATCACTTGCAGCTACGTCAACAATTGTAATAGCTGTAGCACATTTTGAGACGGAGAAAATGGTGTAAACTTAAACTTTTTCTAAAGTTCGCAAGCAATGGCCCAAATTTATTTTGTATCTGCATCCTACTGTATCTCCGCCTCTATTTGCATATTCCTTTGAGAACGAGCAACATTTTCGGTGTTCTAATGTTATATCCATCGTTTAGGTGTTAATCTGTTCATCATCAATCAAACTCTCAGAAACACAAAAAAAAAGACGTTGACTTTTAGTAATTACCAACAGGAGTAATACAGAGTTTGTTTGCATAGCCCTTGGAGTACACACCGTTTGGAAAACCTCTTTTTGAATAAAATGATGTCATGTAGACATACATGGTAATAGCAGATACTGTGAAATAATGCTGAAATGTAATAACAGACTTGACACATTTAAAATGATTTACCAAAGTGATTACTACGTAGTTACTCAATTCACACTTCACAACATAATGTATGATCAATTCCTGAAAAAAAGTTAGTACACACGCCCGGAAATCAAGAATCTCTAGTCCAGTAATGGTCAATTCTAATTGGATCTCTAGCCAGTTTACCTGTGGGGAAATGAGAAGGTATCAAGGTGTACTTACATATTCCCTGATACAGCTATAGTCTTCCCTGATTCCTCAGACTCTTACTGTATTAGCCCCCAGAGAGGGTGACATGAACCTTTTATACCTCTCCCTGACACACGCCTGCACACACACCATAGCTGACCTCACACATACACCCACACCCCTCGTTAATTAGGCTACACAGTCGCACGTCACACTGCTAAAGATAAAATGTCACTCCGTTTTTTTCCCTTCCTCAAATAGAGACACAAATCATTCCCTGCCATTGATATTCTAATATACAGTATGTTCAAATTGCCAAGTCAATGTAGGAATAAACTCCAATCCCAAAATGGATTTTCAAAGCTTTTTGTCTAGTGTCTATACTCTTTTGACTGGTGTTTTTCCCCAGAGGAGGTAGGGATGTGAGGGGAAAACGTGCAATTCATCAGATTATTTGTATCAGCATAATTGAATTCCTCTGATGTTCAGGATTTGGGGTTTGGATAGCTTTCATCAGTTGAGGTATTGTCTACATTGTCTGGTTTAATGACAGGTAGGAGGAGGAGAGGATTTATAAGCATTGTCCAACAATTTCTCTCAAAGACAATTTTGAAAGAGCATTAAATGAAAAGAGAGCGCTTTGAATAGGGGTGCATGTCATTCCAATGCATACCAAATCAAATCTTATTTACAGTGTTTGTGAAGTACAAGACAAAGGCTATTCAGCAACATCTTGATGCTTTGGGTCCTTGGGTATTGTGAGGAGCATTCAGATTCAACTTGAGTGTCAGTCAACAAACTGTAGCACAAGCATGAAGAAACAGAGAAGAGACTGAGTGGGCAGTAGGTTGAACTTCTCTGTTAGCATACCCACCTCACCTCACCACTAGTTAAGATGCCTGGGCCTTAGAGCTGTTCTGTTCTTCAGCTCTCTGACATAACACAACCCTCCCCCTAATGAACCTGCCACAGTGGAGTCTCCCGTTACCACGGCACTAAGAGAGTTGCCATTGGAAATGCAGTCGTCTTGACACCTTCCGGGCCAGGTTTCCCTAGGTGAGAAATGCAGCCCGCTGTTAAAGGTCTGTGGGCGAGAGAGAGAAAAGAAAGGGAAAAAGAAAAGAGCTTGGACAGTTACGGTATGCGTTTATAATGCTGGATTCTCTCACTGTTGAAGACCTCTGACCAGCAACCAACTACACTGAACACTAGTGTAAAGTGTTGGTCTCGTGTTTCATGAGCTGAAATAAAAGATCCTAGAAATGTTCAATACGCAAAAAAAGCTTATTTCTCTCAAAGTTTGTGCACACATTTGTTTACATCCCTGTTAGTGAGCATTTCTCCTTTGCCAAGATAATCTATCCACCTGACAAGTGTGGCATTTCAAGAAGCTGATTAAACAGCATGATCATTACACAGGTGTACCTTGTGCTGGGGACAATAAAAGGCCACTAAAATGTGCAGACAGAATTCAGCTGGGTTAATGCTTTAAATTTCTCAACGGTCACCATGTTGGCATTAAAAGTTCCAACACGATTCCATTGTTGTGAGACGCCAACCCTGTGTTTTCAAATCAGGTTGAGGTAACAAAGCTACTTTTAATTGATTTAAATGAAAGATTCACCCATTTGAAATATATCTTATTTATGCAATGTTCTGTCTTTCCTTCAATTGTCCAACTGAGTTTAGCTGAACAACAATATTGGGTCTCAACGTTTCTTCAACCAATCCATTTTTTCAGAACATTGATTACTTCTAGGAGGGAAGGAAGTATGCAGTATTCATGCTCAGCCCTGACCTGACCTACTGTGGTTCCATTGATAAGGGAGTATGCAGTATTCTTGCACAGCCCTGACCTACTGCAGCCCCATTGATTCAGAATGTATAGTCCCTCTAGTGGTGTGATGTCTTACTACATCCAGGCTCTACTGCGTCAAATCAAATCCGGTGCCATGCTATCAGTACTACCCACCTGGGTGCAGTTTTTCAAAACATTTAATCCAGATCAAATTATTGTGTGTTGCCTCAATCCAGGTCTCATATTGTGTTCCTCCTTCAGTTTCGAAAGACATCGGCACGTCGTGGGATTATATAAAATGTTATTGGTTGTATCATTTGTTGTGATATGTTAGAGATTTTGTTCAGTGAAATTGCATCCAAAGTAAGGATGGACCACATCTGAAGGGGAACAGAATTGAACCCAACACAGGATAATTTTGATCTGGATTAATTTTAATTTTGAAAAACTAGGCCCTAGTGACCCTGTAAACACACAAGCTGCCCGCTTGAGCACAGAATAAGACCTTGTGCTGTTGTTCTCATTTGGTAAATCATTTGGCCATGTACATAATTTCTTAGGCCATAGACTAGGAAAACCTCAATGTTTTAATGCTAGAATCTGAACAGTCCTCTTTCAGCTACAAAATCTGGTACAGAGAATTTGATTGATGGCTTGATTGAATACCAATGTTGGAATACCAATGTTACCCACACGGTGGTGCTGTTTGATCATTTATTTGATGTCATTAAAACCCTTTCTGACCTTGACTTCATGAAAGACAAACAAATACTGTATATTTGCGAAAATGAGAAGGATCCAGAAAAAAAAGAAGTTGATGAACATGAAAAGAATGGACTAAGAGGATAAATAAATTACTCTTTCTTACAACTCTTCGAGCAACATCTCTATTCTTGGAAAATCAGCAAGGACTTTTTCCATAACTAGAAGGCCTGAATGTTTAGAGAGGAAGGATCAAATGTGATACTGTATCAGAGAATAAAAAATAAAAACACCTTCAATAGTGATTGAACACAAGATTGCCTGACTTGAATCACAAGACAATGAACCATGACAAAAAAGGATCACGCTGAAACCAATGTATTTCAAATTCCAATGGCTTTATTTTATGTATATAGATTTGTTTATATATATATATATTTATAATAACTTTCACCTCAATTGCTTGATTATCATTTTTTTTGTTCTGTTAAATTCAAAACAACAGGACATAAAGACCAAGGCATTCCACATGATCATATATTACAAAAGAGTAAAGAAAAATTCAGGGTGCGTGCACATCGTGCACACACATACATAATACACCGGCTTTTCTTTTAGTATAAAGAATTGAAATATGGGAAACAACTGCATCCATTGAGACATAAACAAGCACACAGACAAAAAGAAAGGAGCGAGAGGGAGAAAGGAGGAGAGCGTTAGAAGGTCCAATGCAGGTGTTTTTATCTCAATAGCAAATCATTTCAGAGTAACAGTTAAGTACCTTACGGGGATTGTTTTCAATTGAAATGGTCAAAAAAAAAAGTACAAATACCTTCTTAGCAAAGAGCAATTTTGCTAGGAATGTCTGGGAGTGGTTTGAGTGAGGAGGGGAAAACTGAAAACTAGCTGTCATTTGTCTATTAACTCATTTACTGGTGATATCACCAGGCAGGCCTAAACTCCATCCCACCAAAACAGCCTAAGATTTCAGGTGGTCTTTTCAACAGCTCTTACCCTAAACAGTCATTATCATCATTTTCACAATTTCACAGTAGGGGAGTCGGGTAAATTGAGCCATTTTTTATATTCAGTATCACTCTGTCAAGGAAATAGTATTCTTTCTAACAAAGATATCTACATGTATTTCAGGATGTTGTGTATTCCTGGAAATAGTCAGAATTAATGTACTGTAAACATTAGTTTTTAAAACATAGTTTGTCCCAAAAAAGTGGTCTCTTAGCACAATTTATCCAGGGTATGGGATAAGTTAAAACTCATACAATTATCTGTACTAAATTAAATATTATCCATACCTTTCTAAAACCATGCCTATCTTTTGTTTCCCAAATACAACTCAACACAATCACAAATCGCATTTTTGTCTTTTAGTCATTTTGAAGCATCTTTAAACAAAGGCTTTAATAACTCAGAAAAACATTGTGCCTTTTTAAACACTTCAATTTGCTCATCTTGCCCCAAGGCAAACACATTTGGACTATATTAGCCCACACAGCTACAAGGATGCACTTTCATGCTTGATTTAGGACCTCATATTGTAGCTTTTAGATACTGATGTATAAAACATCTTAAAATGATCTACTTTGGTTTAGATACAAGCATCATGAAACCTCTACACAAAAGGGTTTCCAAACTGTTTTGTCCCGCGACCCCATTTTAAATATTTTAAATGAATCGCGACCCCACCATATAAAGACAATAATGTAATTAATTGACAATGTAAACTTTGTAATTTGGCTATGACAGTCTATTACAAATCAGTCTGAAAGTATTTTTGAAAGTATTTAATTCTGCTGGAAATATGGGTTGAAGTGACTAAAATGCATCAGAAAGGTATTGGGAAGTTCAGATCCTCAGGCAATAATTTTGTATGATCTTCTGTGTAGAAAATAATGTATTGTTGATGATTTTCTTTTTCTAACAGCCTGACTTATTGCCTGGTCTTGTCCACTCTGTTCTATTGAGTCATTGTGGGCATTGTAGAGGGAAACAAAATAGTCTTTCTAAACCGTTAGAAAGAGACACACATTAGGAAGAAAACAGAAATGGCTCTTTTTTTTACAACCACTTGTAGCGGCTACCGGAGGCTACGGACCTAATGTTTTGATTATTGTCAGAGTTTCTCTCGCGACCCCATTTTTAAAAGACTCCTAGTTTGGGAAACGCTGCTCTGACACAATTAATTAATTTGATTTGGCTAAAATCTGTTGTTTAAAAAAAAAATCGAACTGGCTTACCACTTTTTCCATATGGTTTCTACCTTCAGACTCCACGAAATGACTTTCTTAAATATTTAGTCAAATTATACAATTTATTTTATTTGTATGATTTCCTTAACACAAGGGTTGCTCAAATTACCACATAGGCTCAACTTACCCCACTCCCCCCTATTATTTCAACCTCATAGTGTGGAAATATATATAAAACACAAGAAAATCACGTTTGACTGCACTGGGCCTTTAAGAGAAGAACTGGGAAAATAACTAAACAACAGTATTATAATTGTAGAATATTGTTGCATAGTTTGAAGCAAACATGGGTGACATTTTAGAATGATAATGAATCTTATTTACAAAAGGGGGATATGGAGAGTACAGCGAATGTGTGTTGTTGTGTCTGTATGTTTGTCAGGTGAGACACACACTGAGGAAAAGTGCTGCTTAAAAGGGCCTCCAAGAACATTTACAGACCGTTACTGTACCCACAGAAAATGAGTTTCAATACAAACCCTCACACACTCATTATTATGCGCACACACACACACACACACACACACACACACACACACACACACACACACACACACACACACACACACACACACACACACACACACACACACACACACACACACACACACACACACACACACACACACACAGCAACGTATGTAATGAACAATTTCAGCCAATTGAATTCCTCCCTTATCTTTGATGCTGCGGTTGTTTCTCCTGCGTCAATCAAAAACAACATGCCTGACTGTTTCAGTATCTCAGCGCTGTGGGAACATGACCATGAAGCCAAAACGCATTTCACTTTAACGCCAATCCATGCCGAGTGCCTGTCAGAATTAGTCATGATTGCATTAACGTCAGCACAGGCCAGGGTGATGAAACAACGGCTCATCCAAAGTGCGAGAGAAATTAGCAAAACACATTTCAAAAGCTGTCAGTGTTAACACAGTTCAAGATAACAAAACAAGACAGTGCTCTTTGAAATGGTTGAACAATTATGTTCACACCAAGCCAACCAGAATGAGTGATGGAACGCGGTCACTCCAACATGCTCAGATCAACCAATCAGCCGCCTTCTCGGACAGGTCTCCTTGGGAACAGAAATATTCAGAATATCTCTCGGTCTATGGAACTGTCTGGTTTCAACAGCATAGCTATGAAGAGAGACACCAGTTGAAAGCGGTGTTCAAGACGAGGCACAGCTGTGATGGTCACAGTAGCTGGTGATGTAAACGACACCGACTCAGAGGAAGAACAGAGGAGAAGCTCTCCTTCTCTCTCTTATGTCTTACTCCTCTGGACCAGCAGCTCAAGCGGAATACCATTCATTTGTTACCGAGATCGAATTCTTCTCTGGTGCAAGTTGGCCATGTTTTTTTAACTAGACAAGAGACGTATTGCCTCAAACATCTCTGCTCTGCCCCATAGCCCTTGGTGACTGCACGCACACACACACAGACACACAGACACACAGACACACACCTGAGCCCTGGCAATCTAAGCGAGTCTGGGCAGATGGTGCAGGACTATCAACATGGAAAGCTGGGGCCCCAAGACACACAGAGACAAACACACAGGTCTCACCGACAGAGCAACAGCCTTTCTAGGAAAACACAACTAGCGAAATATTGAAAAGGAGAAAGACAAACTGTGGTGGTCGATTTGTGTACGAGCCACAAATCGTCAACTAAAAAGAAACTACCATAATGGATAGAACTGTTGAATAAACCAGTGAAGAATCTCAGGCATCTAGATGCTGCAGCTAGAAGAGAGGTTGACTGCTGTTTGGCACTGACAGATGAGCGCTGTCCTTGGATGGAGGGAGACGGAATGCGAGAGGAGAGTTGGAGAGTTGAGGGAGGGCAATGAGAAAATCGATTCATGTGATAGGTGTGAAATGAGTTGATGAGCAAATGCCTACCTTGGTAGTGAGTGATTCTCCGTGGCTGTGGCTGGATGATGGAATAAACAATGAACAGCGTGGTATCATAATGACTTCTCATTTGGTGGTGAAATAGATTCAGCATGGGGATACTGATTTAGGAATGTTCTAAAATGCCAATAAAACCTCAAAGTAATGACTCCTCTCATGGATAAATAAAACGAATATCAACTGCAAAACTATTATTGCGTTATGCATGATAAACAGCAGTGTTGTGTGTATGGCGTTTTTGTTGGTTATCACGTCAGGCCTCTGTGGTGAGATGGGGTAAAGTAGGATGGTCGACTACATGGCTGCTGTGAGACACACTGGGAATGAACAGACACAGGATACAGTCAAGAAGTACCTTAGCTAATAACCAAGTAGGAATCATTCAACACTAGTGATGAAGCACCCAACAGGGACTTGCTACCTGCAGATAAAACCCTCCATTGAACAGATCTTTGTGCAACTGAATTTAAGTCCCATTCACTCACACATCCACCCATTCCATATCTTCAAGGCAGCATCCTCTCAGTGTATGTTTCACGGGGGACAGAAACGGAGTCAAAATGTGTACGAGTTTGTACGTGCAAGTTTTGTTTTGAAAGCAAGTCAACGTTTGGGGTGTCTCATTCCATACTTAACCATGCAGAACATTGAACACATATTAAACACCCTCTTTTAGTACAGTGTGGTTTAAGCTACACAGAACACGAAAGTACCAATCAACCAGGTCGGACATATTGCTTTAAACCACAAAATTGTTTATACGTCATGCATGCCACATAGATGGTATTATGTTTATACAAAAATAACACCAGTGTCTATTACTGTGCATCATATCAATGACAGAAAGTTATTTTTCGGTCTTTTCTCAATTAGATACAATTGAAAATGTATTAAAACACAAGAACTGGTTCGGGTAAATATCGTCCTACGTAAAATAAGGGGTTATGACTTTAAACTGTGATATTCCAGTTTTCAAACCTTTTTTTGTTTGTTTTATTATTTACAACTGCGGAGAAGCTTCCCCAAAGAAATCCCCCAAATCGAAAGAAATAAAAAGCTGTCTAAGAAAGAGAAGCTTTAGAGAAGCAATGCAGTCCATTACAGTTGACAGGTATTGCACAATGCCTTAGCAATTTCATTTTGTCATACATGAGTCATTATTGAAACCTGTGCAATGAGAAGGAACAGATCTTACAGATTGGTCAGAAGCCACGGTGGGCTTATCCATCAGAGAAACCAAACATCGGCTTTATCAGGTCAGTCTAGCCGTTCTTTAGTTCTCCCTCCACCTCAGACATGCAGACCTGTTGGTCTGCTTCTGTTGTACAGTTGTGCCAAGGTACAAATAAACAAGAACAAAACAACATACAAAAACATTGGGGTGTTTCTAGAGGATGGAGTACATGTTCACCTGTGGGATGGAATGGGAGGGAAACCAGTAAGAGATCACAACAGCACAACCAAGGCCATGGCAATAGAAGAGGGACAATCTTAGTGACGCTTCAAGCTCTTTGTATTCTCTGTCCACGTTTACATGCAAAAACATTTGCTATTTTGGGAAGATGGAAAACAAGGAAAACACATTCACCTGACAATAATCGTTTAAAACAATCTGTGCAAAAATAAAGGACAAAAAAGCAACGATTGTACAAAGCAAGACTTTGGCAGAACATTCTTAAAGCTATGCTCGGTGATCCCCGACTGGTTGCCCCCTGTTCATTACCAAGAGTTATAAGTTAAGTTCAACATCATCCTATGACAATATTTACACATACCAAATAGAGTAAGTCAGAAGAAAAGAAAGGATTCCAATTGAAAATGTGTCCCCAAAATGAGACTGTCTAATGGTCGAACGGACACCAAATCAAAGGCATCTAGTTTTCTGTTTATGGACAAAAACAGGAAGAGGAAGTGATGTCACTACCAGTTTAACAGCTCTACTCTCTTCCCATAAACAGTGTTCTAAGCCATTAGAATTAAAAGGGTAATGCTGAATTTGGATGAAATCCATGCCCTCTTTGACAAGTCGACTAACGTCACTACACAGGCATCCGAGAGCACCGATCCTCTCACAAAATAAGTTAAACTCGCAGTCATATTAGTCTGAAAGAACATAAAAAAATTAACAAATACATTTATATAGAGATTAAAAAAAAAAAAAATATATATATACCCCCCCAATTAATTTAGCAAATCTTCAATGTTCTGTATACTACCATGTTCGATTTCACTCACTTTCATTGGACCACATTTGATTTAAAGGGATAAGTTCGGGATTTTGACAATGAGGCCCTTTATTTACTTCCCCAGAGTCAGATGAACTCGTGGATACCATTTTTATGTATCGGTGTGCAGTTTGAAGGAAGTTGCTAACTAGTGTTAGCACAATTTATTTAGCATTATCCCCCGAAACTACCTCTAATTTCTTTCATACTGGACGCAGATACATAAAAAACAGTGTCCACAAGTTCATCGGACTCTGGGCAAGTACTGTAGATAAAAGGGTCTCATTGCCAAAATCCCGGACTATCCCTTTAAGCTATTGAAAGAAATAGCAGAATTTAAGATACTCTCTTTAAGACTGTATATAGTGAAAGGGAAAGGGGCGGTAAGACTAGATTGCTGAAAGAGTATGTCCAATCACATGACCTACAGTGAGTAAACAATTTATTTTAATTTAGTTAGCCCCAGCATCAGACGACCAAGCATGGTTTACAAATGTGGCATAAATATACTGTATATAGAACGGCAAAAACATGTTACACTGTCGATTGATCTTATTCATGGTCTGTACTGTCATCAAAACTCTTCAGCCTATACATATTTATATATTTCCAAAAAAGTACTTAATATAAAAATACAGAAGAAGAATTGTAAAAAAATGAACAAAAAACATTGAGTTTCTATGAAAATCATGCAAGAAAGCTTCCCCATAACTATGTACTAAGACTCACGAAAGCAAGGGAATGAAGGAGACTAGCCGGTCTGGAGTGAAGTGCAGCGCGAGCAGGCTTACTGCATCAGGCTGACCATGTTCTGTAAACATCGTAGTGGTCCATGACTTATATACTGTATCGGCAGTGACACATTATTTTGTCCTGGTTTTTTTGTTTGTTGGTCAGGGGGAATAGAAAGGAAACTTCAACAACGATGGGATACAAAACAACAACGACAACCTAGAAAATATGGCTCTGAGTAAGTAGAAAAGGCGCATCACCAGAGGGTTCTATCGAAGTAAGCAACCTAGATATGAAAATAAAGGTTGAAAATATGGCAGTAGTACATTACTGGTAATCGATAGCACACGTCCTGTCGAGGGCGTCACAATCTCTGTCACAGAGTTGGTGGCCGGAGGCGGAAAAGGGGGTCAGCCCAAGTTAACACTCTCTCTACCATATACAACAATGACCAGGGGAATCATGCACCCCAAAAAAATCTTAGGGGGCACAAAGTACGTGAGGATGGCTAGGGGGGTGGTCCGGAGGGGTGGTAAGCCCACCGACCATAAATTGGAGAATTTAGCATTTTTCAAACATCTGAAGCAGCTTTTTGTCCTGTAATCTAGAGCCATAATCATTACACTTAATTCTATGTAAAAAAATGTATATTTTTCTGAATATTTAATCATACCAATTGAGCTGTCTGTATCCTTCTGACTGGTGGTTCTTAAAAAAACAAACAAACAAACAATACTTCTCTGCATCTCTGGTACAATATTGAAAGGAATGTGAGTCTTATTCAGTACATTTAGTTATTGCTTGCTTTTCTGAAGTCTACCAACCTTGCCAGCGGGCATGCCAGCTAAGAGGACGACAAGCTAGCTACTCTAACTGTATTGATAGCCTGAAATGGTTTCTTGGTAGCTAGTTATATAAAATTGCTAAGTGTCTAGTAGTATTACAGAGAGAGAAAAAAAGGCCCGCAAAAAAGACATTTTAAACATGACAAATCTGAGGGAGCACGTGCCCCTGTGCCCCCTACGGGCATGACACCTCTGACGACAACATACACTACTGAATACAGGAGCTCTCATACACATCTCTGGTTGAGTCTATTTTTCTTCTTCTTCTTCTTGTTAAGAGTATTCCTCTTATTGTTACACCATTATCTGTGGTTGGTTGACATGTGGGGATGTGCTGTGTCCCTATCCTAGCAGCCCGGAGGAGGGAGGGTGGGAGGGAGCGGTGCCCGGGTGAGGAGGGAGGGGGAGATATTGGATTTATATCTGGGCCGCTCACGGTTGGCTCTCCCAGAGGCATGATGGGAGAGATCGATAGTCCCCTGTGTCACTCTGCAGCCAACACAGTGATGCTCGATAACAACACACAACACACTCACACCGGAGCTAACAGGAACAAGCCCAACGCCCCTTCGTCGACAGTGTAAAACGAGGACTAGATTTGTCTTGCTAAGGTACAGAGAATGAACTTGTGTGGACTTTTTCATTTTTTTGGTGGATTTTTTGTTGTTGTGACAGACTAAAGCAAAAACAATGACCCATTTCTGTCCACAGGAATACGTACGTCCAAACCCCACCCCAAATAATGTTTCCCATAACCCATCTCTAAACTCCCATTCCACTCAACACAGATGAAACACGGATAATATACGTCATGCATACGAGCGATGGGGGTGAACTATCATTCACTTCACTCTGACGTTCTTAATCGTACTCCATTATTGGCAGTTTCATGAGCTGTCAACTTACTCTCAAGGGGCTGGGGAAAACCAGAACCCTGATTGGATGAGATAAGGATGAGGTCATCGGATGAGGGAGATACCTCCACATCGTCTTGCCATGACCCTGCTCCACGGAGAGGGGGTGCCCTCTGGCTCTAGCCTGCTGCAAGCTTTACTTTGAATATGTTGTTTTAAGAGAATTCACTTTTCTGTTAAAATATCTTTACGCATTCTTTACACTGTCCTTCAACAAAAACAGGATAAATCATAATGGAGTCATGTCAAATGGACATGAGAGATGTGAGAGATGTTTAGATGATTGAACCTATATCGTTGAAACGCTGTAGTGTGTCAGAATCAATGAAGACATGGTTTCCTGCATTGAACTGAGTAACCCATTAGTACATCCTGCTTCAAAACAGATCAAATGCATACATGCTGTACAATTAAAACACAGATTGACAAATAGAGAAGAGAAACTTAGTAGCTGAAAGCTGTTAATCACATGGGCCATGTACATCTGATCATCCAATCAGCTTGGAGCTTTGAGCCTATAAAGCATATATACAGTTAACTGCCAAAATAAAGGAAACACCAAAAGTGTCTTAAATAGGGCGTTGGGCCACCACGAGCTGCCACAACAGCTTACATTGCGACTTGGCATAGATTCTACAAGTGTCTTGAACTCTATTGGAGGGATGTGACAGCATTCCTCCACGAGAAATTCCAGAATTTGGTGTTTCGTTGATGGTGGTGGAAAATGCTGTCTCAGGCGCAGCTCAAGAATCTCCCATAAGCGTTCAGTTGGGTTGAGATCGAGGGACTGAGACACGTACACACACTTTAAACCCCCTTATGCTCCTTTGAGGCCTCTTCTTCTAACCATGGAAGCCAAAATAATGGGCAACTGGGTATTTGTATACATGACAGGATGTTAATGGCTTAATTAGCTCAGGAACCACATCTGTGTGGAAGCACCCGCTTTCAATATACTTTGTATCCCTCACTTAAGTGTCTTCTTTATTTTGGCAGTTACATGTATGTACATACAATATTAATGTACACATGGGTATATTCTTAAAGTTCTGTGCCAGTTAGTGTATGCAGAATATAAGCTAGTACAGAAGGATAAACATGTTGCGTTTCAGTTCTAGGCTACTCTGTTAAAAAAAAAAAAATGATATAAAACCCCAAAGATGGACAGAAGGACAGGCTACGGCCTTCGACGGAGCAGATTGGTGGACCCCAAATGGTCCTTCCCACCCATGAGTTAGGGGCACAATGTGATTGGATGCTCTGCATGTCACTCTTCTGCACAGACTTAAAGGGCACACGCGACACAGTCAGTGCAAGCCGATGAGAATGGCAAGGTGGGGGTGGTCAGGTGAGAGGTGGGTGTAGGGTTCAGGAAGTGGAGGGAAGAGGTGAAGAGAGGGGAGGCGCTGGGACCGGGACCCCTTGCCCACTCTGGGTGCACCCTCTGTGGGATGAGTCTAAGGATCTGAGGGGCGCACCGCTGGTCCTTCTCATGGTGGAGGAGAGGAACTGCAGGGGGGGGAGCCAGCTGGCCGACGGGTGGATGGATAGATCAGAGCGGAGGAGAAGAGAGGAGGTGATCAGCAGGTGGTCTCGTGGCTGACGTCTGGAGCTTTCCCCCCCCCAGTCGAGGAGCTGGGGATGGGCTCGATCTCCATATCCACCTCATCACTGCTGGACTCCTCTCTCTCAGGGATCTGCGCCTCCTCCTCAGACAGGGGGACAAACTCAGGGTGGGCCATGAAGTTATGGATGGAGTTTCTGGATTCTGGGTTCTCTAGCCCCGGGTAAAGGGAGCTACGGAACGCATTGACCACCTTAATCTTTTAGAGAGACCGAAGAGAGAGAGAGAGGGGGGGAGACAGAGAGACAGGGGAGATAAAGAGGGGAAAGATGGAGAGAAAGAGAGATAAATAAAAAGGACAGTTAGTATGAGGGTCCTGGCTCGGTCTTCCTGTGTTGATGGCGATGAGAGGAGTCAGGCAGACAGGCAGGGGTTTATGGGTAATCTGCTGGGGGAAGGGGGGGCAAAAGGTGGTCAGTGAGAGGTGGGATGTGAAGGATTCTGGGATGTCATGGTTGCTCTTTGCAGTCTCGATCATTCACCGATCATTAAATCAAACAGCAAGCATAAAGGAAGACAAACAACCCCCAAATCATACACACAAAAAACCTCCAGTCCACTACAATACAGTACATAAGAGCGAAGTGGAAAATAGAGAAGGAGCACCGCAAAACAAATAGAGCACAAAAACACAGAGTAATACTAAAATACCAACTTACGAGGTGGGAACAGTTGATGATGACGGTGGACGGATATTTAGCAAGCATCAGGAGCACAACCACACAGCTACTTAATTCTCCAACCCCCCCCAAAACACCCTGACACATACAGTGCTATCTGAGGCTACAAGCTGCAGTCTCTTACCACTGTGACGCTAGGATGCATACCAACACACCAGCCTTCACACAGCTACAGAACAGCACAGCTAGCTGGCAGCATCTCAATGTTCTTCAATGAATAAAGGGATGGAGGGAGTTGTCTGTTGGGCTCCCTGGTTGACGACCAACGACGAGTGGGATATTTGGTGTGATAGGTGGGAGTGTGGTGAGGGAAAGTGCAGGAAGAGCTAGATGATGAGAAGACGTTGGTAGAGAGCATGAAAGGTTGACGCTGCAATGGGGGAAAAAACATGCACTTCATACACACGCACAGTACACACTCAGCCTTTCACACACAAACACACACGCACAGTACACACTCAGCCTTTCACACACAAACACACACGCACAGTACACACTCAGCCTTTCATACACAAACACACACGCACAGTACACACTCAGCCTTTCACACACAAACACACACGCACAGTACACACTCAGCCTTTCACACACAAACACACACGCACAGTACACACTCAGCCTTTCATACACAAACACACACGCACAGTACACACTCAGCCTTTCACACACAAACACACACGCACAGTACACACTCAGCCTTTCACACACAAACACACACGCACAGTACACACTCAGCCTTTCACACACAAACACACACACACAGTACACACTCAGCCTTTCACACACAAACACACACGCACAGTACACACTCAGCCTTTCATACAAACACACGCACAGTACACACTCTGCCTTTCACACACAAACACACACGCACAGTACACACTCAGCTTTTCACACAGAAACACGTATAGTACACACTCAGCCTTTCATACACAAACACACATGCACAGTACACACTCAGCTTTTCACACAGAAACACGTATAGTACACACTCAGCCTTTCATACACAAACACACATGCACAGTACACACTCAGCCTTTCACACAGAAACACGTATAGTACACACTTAACCTGTGGTGTGGTACAGATTATAGTCTAATGAGCTCTACTTTGGTGGACTGTATGTGGACCTCATCTCTACAATCAGCATCCAACCTCTGTGATGATTCTTGATATTTAAATTCTTATTTCAGGCGGACTTCTCTGGCTATGTGTGTATGTGTTTGTTTAAGAGAGCATTGTGATGTCGAACAAAATATATTTCCATTTTCATGGCTCCATTTCCGAACCAGGAAGAAAATAGTCACACACACACACACACACACACATGTACGGACATGGTAAAACAAAGATGAAAACTACTGGTCTGTTATTGTTACCCTGTAGTCAGAAAGGAGAGCGTCTTGGGAGAAGAGAGGGAGACAGAGGAGTAGAAAGAGACATACGAGTGGGAGAGGATGGAAACATACGCAGAGCGAGAGAAGCAAGAGATGAAGGAGGGCAACATGGGGAATTGTATCAGAGAAAACAGAGTGAAAGACAAATAAGAAAAAGAGCAAAAGGTTTGGGAATCAAGGCCTACAGCAATTGGATCAGAAAGCGAAAGGAGAAAAGGCCATGGGTGAAAAAAAGAAGTGATCATGTTAAACGACCACCATCCAGCAGCTCTAAATGTGTGCATAGATTGGGGATGGGGTCAGGGGTGAAAGGTAGAAAGTGACCGCTTGCCTCAATACCGCATGAGCCTTTAAAGCTGATACAAATTCCTATGAGTTACGGGAAGAAAGAAAAAAACAGCTACTTCAATTCCACTTTGTATTCTCAGTCTTACATGACCTATTTAATATATTTAGATATTTTCCACACTGTACTCTTCAGTCCTAACCATCCTTTCTTCCTTTAATCATATTCACACGTTTTCCAGAGAGAGACTTTAGTTCAATTTGCAAATCCGTTACCTGCACCACACCTTACCTCTTAAACCCAAGTCCTCTAATATGGGTTTGTGTGTGTGCGCGTCTACATTTGTGTGTAGTTCTCTAGGTTTTCTAAGTCCTCTCATATCCGTCTGATCTCTGTGTGACTCGTGTGAGAGTGTTGGAGGTTGCGAAGATACACCAGTGTACCACAGGCATCCATCACCCTTTTTACATAACAAAATGTGGTAGAAATATATGGCTATCTTTCTTCCCCATAAATCCCTTTTAGTGAGAAAAAAGCAGAGTGAGATGCAGAGGCTGTCATGGAGGAAGAAGTCAGCTCTGAGGTTGCCAGCCAAGTCTTTAATTTGTCTTTTTTATAAAACACACACTGAGTCATAAGTCCTCCCTGAATAGCGGACTGACAGGGAGAGGGAGGAGAGAGAGAGAGAGGGAAGAGAAGAAGACGAAGACAGAAAGACGACAAGGCGAGAGAGAAGGAGAAAGAGAGATTGAGGGCAAGGTAGAAAGAAAGATGCATGTGAAGTAGAAAAACGAGAGGGCCTCATCCATACATATGAGTTAGGGGGCAACTGGAGAAGAGAGACAGGGCGCGAGAGAGAACGAGAGAAAGGGGGAAGGCGAGAGAAGGGAGTAGCTGCAGCATCTGTCAGCCATCTCCCTGCAGCCCTCTGAGGGTGTGAGGGTGTGTGTGCGCGCGAGTGTGTGTGTTCGTGCGAGAGTGTGTGTGTGTGCGTGTGTCTCTCTCAGTACTCTGTTGCTGGGCAGACGACATGTGTGTGTCTTGGAGGGGGGGGGGTGTTGTGTCGTGGTGTGAGGAATGACGTCCCCCTTTTCTTCCCTCTCACCTCTCCATCCCTCCCTCTAGCAAAGGGCAAGGTCATCTCCCATCCCTCTGTCCCTCTCATCCGTACAGAGGAAGCTGCCCATCATATCTCACATGACTTAGCTCATCTCTCTTACTAAAAAAGTACAACACCATCTCCGGAACGAATGGACTCTCTATACACTAACCACGCAGATGACTGCATGACTTCTGACACAGAATCAATCACTCACACACTCATTCAGTCATACACAGACTTTCTCCTTCTCCACACAAGTATCCTCAGGGCTGGACATGGAGATGGCTGAGCTATCAGTGACCGACTGACCGTGACCAACTGTGACCATAGCCCTTTAAGGTGCCCCGTGTGTCTTTAGTAACAGTTGGAGAGAAGGTAGAAGATATATGCTTTCTGATACGTTGCCACTGGAAGTAGAAACAGGAATCTGAAAAATACTAAACACTGCTCACGCACCCACACACACACAGACAGACAGACAGACAGACAGACAGACAGACAGACAGACAGACAGACAGACAGACAGACAGACAGACAGACAGAGAGTGACAGAGAGAGAAGTGCTGAGGCAGCTCAGTAAATGGAGTGATGCACAGTTATTAGACAATGCAATTAACCCTTCGCTATTAACCCCCGTGAGACCTCCTGGGCCCTGCCTCAGATAACGGCCTCTCAGATTAGGGCCTGCCTGCGGGATTTAACCTTTTCAGATTATACCCTGTGTGAGATTAGCCAGTCCAATTATCTCTCTACCGAGGCCGCTGTATTGCCGGACAGCCAGGGAAATAAAATGGACGTCAGGATTCCAGATGATAGGATTTTCAGAGTTAGGACTGAGACAGATTTGGCTCTTTGTAATTCCTGACAATTATTTTAGGTTGATCTCGTCTCACGGCGAGGTCTCACCTGGGTTAATACATGCAGATCATATTAGGAGTTTGGAGAACTCCAACCCCCAGGATGCACTGGGAAAGCCATAGGAAAGCCAGAGTGAACCGAGGAGAGAGTGAAACCGAGGAGAGAGTAAATAAAACAACGAGAGAGAAAGGGAACAAAGCAGACATAGAACAAGAGAAAGATAGAGAGACAATCATAGAGAGGAAGTAGTCAGCAGGCATCGGCAGGCTGTGGATGGGGTAATGACGGCATGTCAGCAATTAAATCAAGAAATCAAACAGTCAGTCATGCAGCATTCTGACTGGAGGAGAGGGAGGAGGAGGCGGCAGAGAAAAGATCGCTTGTTGTTAAGGGGTCGCCATCGCAACCGCTCACTCACTGCCTGCAGTGGAGGGGGAAGCAGCGGCGGCGGCTGCAGGAAGGGGCGTGGCCCCGGCAGAGTTGGCAGACAGGGAGGAAGAGGAAAGCCCTACGTGGGTGGGGCTAGAGACAGTTTTGGCGTCGTTGTGCTGGCTGACCACAGAGGGCTGGCGTCTCAATGCCCCCGGGACCGGAGCCTGACCCGTCTGGAACGTATAGACCACGTCCATCTGCAAACAACAGCCCACAGCGTAGTCACAAGAAACAGAGAGACGTAGGGAGAGAAAGAAAGAGAGAAGGGGGCAAGGAGAGAGGGAGAGATAGAAAGAAGGGAGAGAGGAAAAGAGGAAGTGAAAAGAGGAAGGGAAAGATGGCAGAAAGAAACATTGTATGGGCAGAGCAGACAGTGGTTATTGCACAAATTTAGAAAATCCCTAAATCGTTAGTTGGAAGGGACAGAACAGGGGATTGGAGAGATTGAGGAAGAGGGGAATGAATGGAGAGGGAGAGGACTGGAAGGCCTGCCACTGAATGAAAGGGATAATATTTTGTGACAGAGGAAAAAGGCTGAGGGCCCTGGTAGGAGCAAGGGAGGGAAACAAACGAAGACGTCAGAGAGTGTTCCTACAGACCACTGATAAAGTTTGGTGCAAAGTCGTCCTCCTCTTGCCAATTATGTCCTGGTTGTATTTGACTAACCAGCCGTGCTGACACACATACATCCTAACCACACAGCCCACCAGGATTAGACAGAGGGAAGGGAGGGGAGTCAGAGGGGCAGATAAGGACCTAATTACCTCACTGCCTCTCTATCACCCCCCCCCCCACACACACACACCTTTCTCCCTTCTATCCTCCCTCCTCAGGAGAAAGAGTGAGGAATGCTCGACTGCATCTCTTCCTTTATCAGTGTGATGGAGGGAGAAAGGGAGGATGGAGAGAGGACGGGAAGAGGGTGATAAATAGGGAAATTAAATTGAGGAAGTGGAACGTCGGAATGGGAATTAGAATCCGTCTCGAAGGACACAGAAACCAACTTGAAAGAAACTAATAAGAACGGTCAATTATGGCGTTGTATCCCAGTAAATGAGGAACATTTGTCAACAGTAAAATATGTTATTCAGTTCTAAATCTACACACATATGAATAAATACCTTAAAACACAATATAAAAGACAAAACATCTATTTCTTTATTATTCTGGTCAACCGTATTGAGACTCTTTCCATCGTAAAAAAAAGACAGTTAATGGACAATAGCAGAGGGAGAGAGGGCTAAAGGACGAGAAGAGAGAAAGATTCAGAAACAAATGTGAGACGAAGAGTTGCATACTTCAGATGAAGAAGAGGGTAGAAGGTTAGTCAGTGCACAAACAGCGTGCACAAACAGTATAGGCTTCTGGAGTGTGTGTGTGTGTGTGAGAGAGAGAGACAGAAAGAAAAAAAGAGAGAAAGTGAGTGAGAGAGAAACAGACACTAGAGAGACAGGACTGGAGTCTTCCACAGCCCTGTAGATAATGAAATAGTTCAACGTTAAAGCAACCCACATCCCTCCATCCGCACCCCCAACGGCAGACCGAGAAAGACTGAACTCTTTTTGACCCACTGTACGAGAGGGACGTATACGTTTACATCCAAACAACACAACAAGCTAATCATCCTTCGCCCACTCTACAGGGGTTTTTGCTGCAGGTATGTTGTTTCAGCGTTGTTTCAGCGCTAGCGAAGGCTAATGAGGCCCATAGGGACACGGAAATAGCCTCCGGACATGCTAGCGCTACGACTGCCTATAGGTCACTCCTGTAAGAGGGGAGAGCAGCACTGCCGAACCAAAGCTCGGCTTCTGGAAACGTCTCCATTAGGCCCACTTTATTGTAGCGTTCACGGCCTAGGAATCCCACTCACGGGGCCGAAGAAAGGACCCAACTTGGCCGATGCATTGTCGGGGACAACGGGACAATTGGCCCAGAACAGCGCAGCATGGCTGGCCCTTAAACACGTAAAGCTTACATTACTAATATGCATGTAAATCTCTCCTGGCTCAAAGTAGAGGAGAGATAGACTTCATCACTCTTTGCGTTGACTTGTCGAATGCACCGAGCTGTCCTCTTAAACTACTAGCACAGTTTGGACACCCATGCTGAACTCTTTTTGACCCACTGAAGACATGCCACCAGAGGTCTCTTCACATTCCCCAAATCCATAAGAGTATATGGGGGGGGGGGGGTGCACAATACTACATAGAGCCATGACTACATGGAACTCTATTCCAAATGAATTAACTCATGCTAGCAGTAAAATGAGAAAGGGAAGAGATAAAAATACACCTTATGGAACAGCGGGGGACTGTGAAGAGACACACATGTTGCATTTTGTGTTGTAGATATGTGACAGTAGAGACAGTAGAGTGGTGGCCTGAGGGCACACACTTAATCTGTTGTGAAATGTATTGTAACATTTGTAATTATATAGAACTGCCTTAATTTGGCTGGACCCCAGGAAGAGTAGCTGTGAAATCTGGTGGGCATGGGAGTGGTGCCATCTCTTGCACTGTGTGTGTGTGTGTGTGTGTGTGTGTGTGTGTGTGTGTGTGTGTGTGTGTGTGTGTGTGTGTGTGTGTGTGTGTGTGTGTGTGACAATGGACCTCGGCTGCCTCTCCACCTCCATTAGTCTTGCCACTCGGATTTCTTTGAGCAGTGGTGGCGCATGCAACAAATTTCCCGCAATTCGACATATTCTGCCATGGAACCAAGAGACAATTCTGCAGTTTGAAAGCTAGTTTCTTGCAATTCTGCACATTTTACCATTGCCTTTTTTGCTATCCATGTGCCTCAAATATGAAAGGGCCCCATTCCATGACATTTTGGGGAATTTCAGATTCACCCTGACTGTAGGTTTTATTCTGGAGGTTGTTAGTTCTCAAAGATGATCTAATAAATATATAGGTCCATTATCTTTTCTACATACTTTATATCTGGTTGTAGTCATTTACATTTACACCGAAACTGTTTTACCATCACAAAATGTATTAAATGCAACACACACACACACGTCAAAAGTTTGGACTTTTCTATGTATGTGACCACCTCGGGGGTGTGTATGAGTCTCCTTTCGATACACCCACAGAGGAAACCCAGTGGAGTCCCCTGGCAGTTAAAGGGTGCGTGTGTGTGTCCCACTACATAAGGCAATTGGAGACCTGGTGAAAAGCTCTATTTGAATACAGTCTCTAAATATAAGCTAGCCAATGGAGTGTGGGTGTGTGCGCAACAGGCAGTAAGTGTGTTTCTGCTCCTCATCTCCCATCACAGTAAGTCTCTTCAAGGCTGTGTACACTGAGACAGTTGGAGAAAGAAAGAAAGTGAGAGAGGGAGGGAGGGAGCGAGAGAGGGAGCGAGAGAGCGCGAGCGAGAGACGATCCTTTGTAGCAGCAACAGCAGTATTAGTATGATCCTGAGAGTCATCCATTATAACTCTCCATCAGGTTATATAGAGATATGTCTAGTAGTGTTGGTGGGTAGTGACTATCGCTAAAGGCAGGCCTCCAGTGTGTCTGAGTCGGGTTTCCACTCCCCCACCTGGACCCATATTTACAAAGCATCTCAGAGGAGTGCTGACGTAGGATCAGCTCCCCTCTATCCATAAAATCGTATTCATTGTGATCGAAAAGGCATAACTGATCTGAGATCAGCTACTACCCTGCAACACTTGATACATACTGGTATCTGATCTCCTCTTGATATTACCCATCTGGATCCTGACTCCCAACCCACCATTTTAGGGATCACCTAGTTAGACAGCTATCCAGCTAAGGGGTGACAAGTTAGACAGTAGAGACAGAGGTGGCATAGTGACAGGAAATCAAAGCCCAGACATCAGACTCTGTCACAGTCCCATTGTCTCCCTCAGACGACAACACACACCTGCCTTTCTTCACAGGAAGCAGCAGCAAAATACATCCCAGAGAAAACCCCTTACTTAAATGCTTAACTTTCAGAGAGACTCAGAACTAGCCTGGGTACCAGTCTGTTTAGCTAGCATTCCACTCCTTGTACTCTATGTCATTGCAAAATCTTTGGCACATGACACAGATTACAAGGAGGGGATTGCTAGCTCAACAGACTGGTTGGTGCCCAGGCTAATTTAGAATGACTGAATTTAAAAAAAGTCGGCTGAAACAACCACATAATATCAGCACAACAGTTATCAAAATGGTCACGGTGAAGAAATATGTTGTCTTATTCTTCCCCTTGGAGAACAGACAGCAGGTTAAAGCTCCTCACAACAGGGAGGACAAGGGGGAAGTATATCCCTCCTCTCATCACAATGCAGTGCTTCTGTAGCTCTTCTCATCTCTTCTCGGTCTTTACCTGTGAACACTGGCGAGGGGAGAGATGGAAGAAAGGGGAGGGAGAGGAATATCTAACCCTGTCAACCCCTTATAGATGGTCTTCTCCTCTCTTCTCCTCCTATACCTGCGGAACCCCTGGAGGGGACTGGAAGGAAAAGAGGGAGATCGAGAGGGGGGCTGCTAAAGCGAGAGCAGGTGATGGTAGTTGAGGACCCCCTGGTGCGTACCTGAGTCTGGATGCGGTTGAGTCCCCTGAACCAGAGGACCTGTCCCCTACGGAGCTCCATCTCAGCGTGGTCAATCTCGTCATCCCCCTCGTTCATTTCGTTTTCGGGAACATCCTCCTTATGGGTGCCGTGGCCAGCCTCCTTCAGGAACTTCAGGCGGTGGGTGGGGATGGCTGTGATCAGCTGGAGGAGAGAGGACGCGAGAATGTTTGAATAAACAGTTTCTCTCACTCAGCACAGTAGGAGTAGTTAAACACCCTGTAATGACGCTGTGTGATTGTACTGGGGAACAGTCGAGATCATCTGGGAAGAAAGAGTGCAGTGCACATAAGAACAGTCAATTTGGTGCATTAACATTCAGAGCCACATACAGTGCCTTCAGAAAGCATTCACACTCCGACTTTTTCGGGAGAATAAAAGTGTGCTTAACAAGTACCATAATACGCTGCATGGACTCACTCTGTGTGCAATAACAGCGTTTAACATTATTTTGAAATAACTTCACCATTTCTGTACCCTGCACATACAATTATCTGTAAGGTCCCTTAGTCGCGCAGTGAATTTCAAGCACAAATTCAACCACGAAACCCTGGGAGGTTTTCCTATGGTTCGCAAAGAAGGGCATCTAGTAATTTTACACTTTGGATGGTGTATCAATACACCCAGTCACAACAAAGACACAGGTACCCTTCCTAATTCAGTTGCCAGTGAGGATGGAAACCACTCAAGGATTTCACCAGGAGACAAATGGTTATTTTAAAACAGTTACAGAGTTTAATGGCTGAGATAACAGAGGATGGCTCAACAACCTTGTAGTTACTCCACAATACTACCATAAATGACAGAGTGAAAAGAAGGAAGCCTGTACAGAATACAAAATATTCCAAAAACATGCATCCTGTTTGCAATAAGGCAGTAAATTAAAACTGAAAAAAATGTGGCAAAGAATTGTACTTTATGTCCTGAATGCAAAGTGTAATATTTGGGCCAAATCCAACAATATACCACAGAGTAACACGCGTCATTTTTTCATGAATGGTGACGGCTGCATCATGTTATGGGTAAAGCTTGTAATTGGCAAGGACTAGGGAGTTTTTGAGGATAAAAAGAAACGGAATGGCGCTAAGCACAGGCAAAATCCCAGAGGAAAACGTGGTCCAGTTTGCTTTACAACAGACACTGGGAAACAAATTCACCTTTCAGCAGGACAATAACCTAAAACACAAGGTCAAATATACACTGGAGTTGCTTACCAAGATGACATTGAATGTTCCCGAGTGGCCTAGTTACAGTTCTGTCTAAAATCGGCTTGAAGATCTATGGCAAGACTTGAAAATGGCTGTCTAGCAATGATCAACAACCAATAAATAATAATAATAAAGAATAAATGGGCAAATCTTGTACAATCCAGGTGTGCAAAGCTGTTCGACTTACCCAGAAAAACTCACAGCTGAAATCGCTGCCAAAGGTGATTCTAACAATCAGGAGATTGAATACTTATCTAATCAAGATTAGTTTTATATTCCATTTATTTTACCAAATATTTATAATTTTTCTTCCACTTTGACAGAGTATTTTGGGTAGATCGTTGAACAAAAATGACAAATCAATTTTATTCCCACTTTGTAACACAAACAAATGTGGAAAAGGTCAAGGGGTGTGAATACTTTCTGAAGGCACTGTATATACACTCTCCTATGTATTCATTTGGACAGTGAGGCTAAAACCCGTAATGTCTCTATAGTCAACGATTTTAGAATTGAGATCAAAGGTACGGTGTTACGTTCCCCATTTCACCTTTTATTTGAGAGCATGCTGAATCGTTTAAAAACAAATGCACTTTAATCGAGTCCACCCCTTTTGAAAGTACATTTAGTCAAAAGTGTGCATTGGGGTCAACATGGTCCATGCCCCAACGATTTGAGGAGGGGAGTCACCTTTATTGTAGATAATAATATAATATGTTTCTGAACACTTCTACATGAATGAATAATGATGTGTGAGAACGTTTCAGATGCACACAGATCATGCCCCCAAAACCTGTCACATAGGGCTGTCACACTGGCAGTCAAGAGTCAAGACCGCAGTAAAAATTCCATTTGCCGTTGAGTCACGGTAATCTCCTCTTATGCACATTGTAGTAGTACACACCAACTCGCTAACAATCGTCAGGTCACTATTGACACTACTCTATTGTCCCTCAAACCATATTGACATCAATGCAAAAGCAATCGAAAATCACATCAAAAACACGTATGAAAACTGTGTGCATTATAATAATAAAAAAACTCGCCACACTGTGATTGATCAATTTGAAGAAAGACATTTCTACAACAGGTTGAAACTGAGTAGAAAACATGGTCATTGTGAACGTTGTTTCAAAGCCTAACACAACGACCTGGACAGCGCTTTCTAAGGCGATAATGAATTAAAAACACCATATGCATGTTAGAGTTTAAGCATAGGCCTATATACGAGCCCAGGTCGAAAGAAAATCAGAATTAAAAGAATGATTGTGATATTATACATTACATAGCCTACACATATTAACCAAGGCAAAAAAAACTGTTTTAACATCTTTGGTTTATAACTGGTAGCCTAAATTAAACAAATTCAGCGTGAGCTGCAGCGTAGGCCTTTGACCTATCAGCAAAGACCAGATTCAATCGAGAATAGACTGATGAGTGAAAATATGATCACTTGGAGAACAGCATGTACAGCCTGAGGCAAGGAACAGAGTGCAAGCTTTTTTTTTCAACTTTCTCATATCAAATCAAACTTTGTCACCTGCACCAAATACAACATGTGTAGCCCTTACTGTGGAATGCTTACTTACAAGCTCTTAGCCAACAGTGCAGTTCAAAAAAGAGTTAAGAAAATATTTTCCCATTAAACTAAAGTAAATAAAGAATAAAAAGTAACAAAATAATGAGGCTATATACAGGGGGTATCAGTACCGAGTCAATGTGAGGGGGTACAGGTTAGTCGAGGTAATTTGCAGCTGTTAAGGAGTCTTTTGATCCTAGAATTGTCTCTCTGGTTCCGCTTGCCGTGTTGTAGAAAAAAACAGTCTGACTTGGGTGATTGGAGTCTTTGACAATTGTTTGGCCTTTCCTCTGACACCGCCTAGTGTATAGGTCCTGGATGGCAGGAAGCTTGGCCTCAGTGATGTACTGGGCTGTACACACTACCCTCTGCAGAGCAATTACCATACCAGGCGGTGATGCAACCCGTCAGGATGTCCTCAAAGGTGCAGCTGTAGAACTTTGAGGATCTGGGGACCCATGCCAAATCTTTTCAGTCTCCTGAGAAGGAAAGGTGTTGTGCCGTCTTCACGACTGTCTTAGTGTGTTTGAACCATGAAAGTTAATTGGTGACTCTCGACCAACTCCACTACAACCCCGTCAATGTTAATGGGGGCCTATTCGGTCCACCTTTTCCTGTAGTCCACGATCAGATCCTTTGTCTTGCTCACATTGAAGGAGAGGTTGTTGTCCTGGCACCACACTGTCAGGTCTCAGACCTCCTCCCTATAGGCTGTCTCATCGTTGTCGGTGATCAGGCATGCCACTGTTGTGTTGTCAGCAAACTTAATGATGGCGTTGGAGTTGTGTTTGGCCACGCATTCGTGGGTGAACAGGGAGTACAGGAGGGGACTAAGCACACACCCCTGAGGGTCCCCAGTGCTGAGGAGCAGCATAGCAGACGTGTTGCTGCCTACCCTTACCACCTGGGGGTGGACCGTCAGGAAGTCCAGGATCCAGTTTCCACATTCACTTTTAACAAGGCACACCTGTTCATTGAAGATCATTCCAGGTGAAGCTGGTTGAGAGATTGCCAAGAGTGTGCAAAGCTGTCATCAAGGCAAAGGCTGGCTACTTTGAAAAATCTCAACTATAAAATATATTTTGATCACTAACACTTTTTTGGTTACTTCATGATTCCATATGTGTTATTTCATAGTTTTCATGTCTTCACTATTATTCTACAATGTAGAAAATAAAAAAATTAAGAAACCCTTGAATGAGTAGGTGTGTCCAAACTTCTGACTGGTACTCTATATGCAGGAACAAATTCAATTGGAGAACCATCTAATGAGTGAACATGCAAAACATTCTTACGCGAGTTTTAAAACAACATACATTCTATTTCCCCCCCCCCCAATAAGTACAAGTTTTAAAATCAGTAAAGGATTCCTGCATAGCTATAAAATCTGAATGCAGTTGACACAGCCAGATCAACAGTCAAGGAAATAGCATACATAATAGTATCACCTGCATATAGATTAAGTTGACCATTTTTACCAGATTGACCAACAGTGTTTATATAAATAGAAACAGGTCCTACAATTGACCCCTGTGGTACACCTTTATGTAGCAAGAAATTCAGACTCAACCCCAATCAATCACGATGGCCTGAGTTCTGTCACAAAGATAATCATGAAACCATGAACAGGCATCAGAACTCAGGCCTATCAAGGACAACTTAGTCAATAAAATAGCATGATCAACAGTATCAAAAGCTTTTGACAGGTCCACAAACAAAGCAGCACTTTTAATTTTATTGTCTAAAGCATTGACAAGTTCCTTAACAACTAGAGATGTTGCTATAATAGTGCTATGTCCAGGCCTAAACCCAGATTGGTTTACATTAAAAATACATTTCTCAGATAAAAAAAGTTGTATATTTACCAAGATTAGAGAATCTTAGCTGGACAAGAAAGTCTTGAAATGGGGCGATAATTATTAAGATCACTACTAATCGCCTCACTTATGGAGTGGCAGCTCAAAAGCTGATTTCCATACTTGGAAAATTTCCTGATAACAATATAAAATAAAAAATGAGGGTTATTGAGCCAACATTGATGGGCGCTGCACACTCGACCAGGATCCAATTGGTCACCCCTGTGGATTTATTGTTGTCTGTTGCTAGCAAAGCATCCAGGACTTATTTTTTAAATAGCTTAAAAGAAAAGCTTTCACTATCATTTCTCTGATAATTCAGCAAATTTCTCCTATCAGCATCCAACCCAATATCATTTTGAATAGACTGGTAAAATTCTACATCAACCCAGGTCCTTTATGATTTTTTAAGTCACATGGAAACTCCAGCTCAAACAAGCTATGCTCAATAGGCGGTTGCAGGCCCTGTCTGATGGTTGACATTGAAATAGTTGGTATGGCTATACGTTTGCATAGAAATGCACCATTTGGTCTATCCCCATTAGGAAAAGAGGAAGGAGAAGAAATTTGAGATACTTTTCCAAGGTTAGCGCCATAGGGTCGGAGGCCCCAGCCAATGTCAATATGAGGAACTCAGAGTAACCAATGATGGAATGTTATAAACTGACTTCCATGGGCTTTGGTTGCTATTGCGCAACAGCCCAAGCCCTCTACGTGATTTGAAAACCGAGGGGGTATTAAAGTTTATGGAATTCTCATTTGAACTAAAAGCACTGGGTGAGCAGACCACATACTCCTCTCTTGAGCTAACAATAGCAGAACTAAGAGGAATTCAAACTAATGGGTACAAGATTACAACTGACAACACCCCCAACAGTAACGCTTAGAGAGGATGGGAGATATGAGTGGGGCTTGGTACGTACTCGGAGTCAATATCTTAACGTGGCCTTGAAAGATCGGGTCTAGGCTCTGAGATGGTTTGGGTGGAGTACATCATCCCCGTAGAGTATCTTTTGTTACCAAAAAGTGTCAAAATTGTCAATAAAAGTTAGGCCATGTGAGTAAGACTTTTAAACAGGTTAACATTCACAATGCCGCAGGGCCAGATGGATTAACGGGATGCATACTCACGAGCATACACTGACCAGCTGACAAGTGTCTTCACTGTCATTTTCAATCTCTCCCTGATGCAGTCTGTAATACCTACATGTTTCAAGCAGACCACCATAGTCCTTGTGCCCAAGAACGCCAAGGTAACCTGTCTAAATGAATATCGCCCCATAGCCCTCACATCTGTAGCCATTAAATATTTTGAAGGGCTGGTCACGGCTCACATCAACACCATCTTCCCAGACACCCTGGACCCACTCCAATTTGCATACCGCCCCAACAGATTCACAGATGGGGCAATCTCCATTTCCCTCCACTCTGCCCAACGCCTATGTGAGAATGCTGTTCATTGACTACAGCTCAACCTTCAACACCATAGTGCCCTCCAAGCTCATCACTAAGCTAAGGACATTGGGACTGAACATCTCCCTCTGCAACTGGATCCTGGACTTCCTGATGTGCCGGCCCCAGGTGGTGAGGGTAGGCAACAACACATGCGCCACTGTGACCCTCAACACGGCTCCCCTCAGGGGTGCTTTCACAGTCTCCTTCTGTACTCCCTGTTCACCCATAAATGTGTGGCTGTGTACAAATCCAATACCATCATTAAGTTTGCTGAAGACAACGGTGGCAGGCCTGATCACCGACGACCATGAAACAGTCCATAGGGAAGAGGTCAGAGACCTGTTAGCGTGGTGTGAGGACAACAATCTTGCACCACACAAAGGAGCTGATCATGCCCCCATTTACATTGACGGGGCTATAGTGGAGCTGGTCGAGAGCTTCAAGTTTCTCAGTGTACTCATCCCTAAGGATCTATCATGGTTCACACACAACACAGTCATGAAGGCACGACAACGCCGCTTCCCCCGTAAGAGGACTGAAAAGATTTGTCATGGACCCTCCGATCCTTAAAGGGTTCTACAGCTGCACCATTGAGAGCATCTTGACTAGCTGCATCACAGCTTGGTATGGAAACTGCTTGGCATCTGTCCACAAGGCGCTATAGAGGGTACTGTGTATGGCTGGGGCCGAGCTCCCTGCCATCCAGGACCTCTATACCAGGCGGTGTCAGAAGAATGCCCCAACAATTGTCAAAGACTCCAGCCTCCCAAGTCATAGACTGTTCACTCTGCTACCACGCGTCACCAAGTCTGAAACCAACAGGACCTTATAGTATAAGTATAAGACAGCTAAATAGTTAGTTAAATAGTTAGTCCGGGTAGTTATTACGTTATCTGCATTTACCCTTTTTGCACTAATTATATGTTCATATGTACCTCAACTACTTTGTAGACCTGCACATCGACTCCGTACCCCATGTACAGTATATAGCTAAGTTACCGTTGCTCATTGTGTACTTATTATTAACCTTGTAGACCTGCACATCAACTCCGTACCCCGTGTACAGTACATAGCTAAGTTATCGTTACTCACTGTGCATTTATTATTACTTTTGAAATTATTTCTCAATTTTCGTTCTCTCTGCATTCCTGGGAAGGGTTTTCTACACCGGTTGTTTACAAAGCATCTAATGAATAGAATTTGATTTGAGTATACCATTAAAGAGCTCGGACTTGAAAATAACACCTTGTCTGATCTAAATGTAATAGGTTCACTGGTTTCTCCTCCCATCATATTTCTTGTCAGGCTCATGCATGAATAATGTTTCATATGAACTTACACGGAGTGTACAAAAAGATTCCTAATATTAAGTTGCACCCACTTTTGCCCTCAGAACAGCCTCAATTCATCAAGGCATAGACTCCACAAGGTGTCGAAAGTGTTCCACAGGGATGCCGGCCCATGTCGACTCCAATGCGCCCCACAGTTGTGTCAAGTTGGCTGGATGTCCTTTGGGTGGTGGAGCATTCTTGATACGGTTGAGTGTGAAAAACCCAGCAGAGATGCAGTTCTTGACACACTCAAACCGTTGTGCCTGGCACCTACTACCATACCCTGTTCAAAGGGATTCAAATATTTAGTCTTGCCCACTCACCCTCTGAATGGCACATTCAATCCATGTCTCAGTTGTCTCAAGGCTTAAAAATAATTATTTAACCTGTCTGCTCCCATTCATCTACACTGATTGAAGTGTATTTAACAAGTGACATCAATAAGGGATAATAGCTTTCACCTGGTCAGTCAATGTTTTGTATACTCAGTAACTCAATTAAATGAATGGTCTGAAATTCATTAATTTAAAGCATTCCCTCCATTTTTCCCAGCAATAATGCCACTTAAGTGCAAGCAATGTCATATCCCAGGCCCAAACTGAAGAAAGGGTTGTCCACAGAGAACTTACTAAATTACTGTAATTCTATGGTGTTGTCAGCATAGAGATACATGGGCCTCCCGAGTGGCGCAGGGGTCTAAGGCACTGCATTACAGTGCAAGCTGTGCCACTAGAGATTCTGGGTCGACAAATTGTGGAGGACAATTGGCCCAGCAACGTCCGGGTAAGGGGAGGGTTTGGTCGGCAGGGTTGTCCTTGTGCCATCGCGCACGAGCCACACCTGTGGCGGGTCGGGCGCAGTGCACACTGACACGGTTGCCAGGTGTATGGTGTTTCCTCTGCCACATTGGTGTGGCTGGCTTCTGGGTTAAGTGGGCATTGTGTCAAGAAGCAGTGTGGCTTGGTTGGGTTGTGTTTTGGAGGACGCACTGCGTTCGACCTTCGCCTCTCCCGAGTCCGTACGGGAGTTGCAGCGATGAGACGAGACAAGACAAACTACCAATTGGATACCACGAAATTGGGGTAAAACAAGAAATAAAGAAAAATACATTTCAATGACTATTTATATTGAATGGTTCTTGTTAATTAAGTGGTTGCCAGCCAGTTTGTCTTCATGTGACTGTTTTTAAGACATGGGTTGGTTAAGCAGAGAGATATGGTAGGATTCCCCAACTGGTAGCCCGCGGGTGGTTTTATTTGGCCACCAAAGTTCTGAGCAAAAATAAATAAATAAAATACAATTTGGTATTTTTTTTTTTAATGGTTTATTGTTGGACATAAAAGACTGTAAAAACACCAGGAAACCAGCTCCAGGTGATTTTAATTTAAGACATCTGTTCCCAATTATTCCCATGCATAATAGAGAGACACATGCCATTTGGGTTGCAGCCTAAACCAAACTGCATTGTCAGTAGAAGGGTGTCAAACTTTCTTGCTGTATCATTCCTTAGGGTGGAGATATAGATACTAAGGTAATGTGGTGCTGCGTTATGTTCTCTTGTCTGCATTTCAAACAAGGTACGCTTATGTAACAAGTCATGATGACTCAAATTCATTTAGTCACCTCTGAACGATTATGCTTTCAAAGACTCCCACACACAGACAAACACAGAAATGTATATGCATGCACGTACACATGCTGGAGGGCATCATCATGTAATATTTTAAAATGGGCGATTCAAGCCCTGAATGCTGATTGGCTGACAGCCGATTAATGATAGGCGGATACAGGGAGACTTACACTCGCTTATTCTACCTGGTTTTACAGAGAGATCTCTCTCTCTCCGCCTCCTAGCTGAATTCAGTGTGGGGAAGCTCGTCTTTGAGGGTACAGGCTCCTGTTTATAGACAGTATGAGATCTCTTTCTCTGTATATATGAGTCTGTGGGTGTGAGTGTGTAGGTGTAAAGTGAGAAGAGCGTGTGTCTTTGAACGTGTGTGTGTGTGAATTCATGCAGATGGAGAAGTGTGTGTGCATGTCTTTGAACATGTGTGTGTGTGTGTATATACATATACATATATATACATATACATATACATATATATATATATATAGTCACAGAGGGAGTATTGTGCTGGGTTCTCGTCCTCTGGGGTGTGGGCAAATGTGGGCCATGCTGCTTTCATGTGCGCCAGCGCTTATTACCACAGTGACGTATGTGATGGTAACCATGGAACGCAACTGCTTTGTGTTCCTGAACCCGTCTCAACATGGCAACAGTTCACTGGCACCTATAGTACCAGCTGCCTCACGCACACACAGACGCACGCACACACAGAGATTGTTTGTGTGTCTTACCTGTCCCCAGAGCAGCTCTCCCACTCCAATGAAGACACACCAGAGCCACTGGTCAATGCTCAGAGCTGTGCAGGAAAAGGGCTTTCCTCCAAACTGGACAATGACAATCTGAGACAGAGACACAGAGTGAGTGTGTGTACCTGTAGATCTAATAGACACTAATACAGATGGAGAAAGTGTGTGTGAGAGAGAGTGCATGTGGTGTGTGTGAGTGTATGCCTGGTTGTGTTAGAGTTCGTTTTAGTCCTCATTTGGACTAATATTCCAGAGTGCTTACACATAAAATTGCAATTTATAATACAATCACATGTTCATATATAACACACTGTTACAAACAGACATACACTGACGTATTGACCAGATAAATACTCTTGACAGTCTGAAAAGATAGATTGATAGATCTACCCTAGTCTGCACAACCTTCCGATTTAGTATATTTAAATTGTTCTAAAGTATTGTTGGAATTTATAAAGTATATTGAAAGGTTTCTGGTTTGCTCAGATTAATTTATCTATTTCTTCATTGCTCTGAATCAAAATGTTATTTTGCCCATTTCTCTTTTCTGCCAGAATGACTCAGATGGTGGACAATCTATTCCTAGTATTGACTGAACGTTTGTCTCTTAACAACTGAATACGTAATAATAAGTGGACCAATGCAGCTGCCCTGCGGTACTTCCCAGTCTAAAGCATGAGGGAAAGAAAACGACCAATTGATCAAGGCGGACTCTTTTCTGACAGTTAGATATGACTGTACCCAATTCAACACTGCCTCCTATTTTTATTCCAAATTATTTCATGATCTGAAATATACAAATATTACAACCTGCCATTATCCATAGCGTTGAGCCAATGGTTAGTCATGTCAACCAATGCAGTGGTGGATTGGTTTTTGCGATAAGCATGCTGATCGGCTGTGATCATTCTTTTCCATGTACTCCCATATTTGCCTACTCACAATACCCTCCAATATCTTACTGAGTGAAGGGAGTTGACTGATTGGTTGACTATTGGCAGGAATAATGTGTTTTTTTTATTTGTTATGTAACCTTTATTTGGCAAGTCAGTTAAGAACAAATTCTTATTTACAATCACAGCCTACACCGGCCAAACTTGGACACTGGGAATCCCAATCACGGCCGGTTGTGATAAGAGTCTGGATTTTAACCAGGTTGTCTGTCGTGACGCCTCTAGCACTGAGCTGCAGTGTCTTAGACCACTGCGCCACTTGGTAGCCCCAAATGGATGGACACAGCTTAGCATGCTTCCATACATTTGGAAATTTCCCAAGGTTCCAAAGAAATCCCCAAAGATTGTGACCAATCAAATATGTATTTCAGTGGAGCTGCAATCTGGGGAGCAGCATAGCAAAGTAAAAAAATGTCCATAAGATCATAAACTGTAGAATTGCCATTTGGTATGGAAGTTTTTTATTTATTTGAGAAAACACCTCACCCAGGTCATCATCAATCCATGGAGATGGATAAGCCCCAACTGCACTCTTTCTTACTGGGGCATGATGGTCCATTACCCCAGTGAGCAAATCAATAAAACATTCTGTAGCGTGACTTAATCCTCATCCTCTAGATAAATCCGCTCCCAGGGTACAGCAGCCAAATCATTTTGAAATTGCTCATGATTTAAACTTTTTTTTTCTCTTGACCACAATCTTTGGGGGTTTCTTTGGAACCTTGGTGTTCATGGTTATGGTCACAATATTATAGTTTATCCAGCCGACAGGCATGGATCTGGCCTCTAAGCATTGCAATGGTATATTATAGAATATCAGATCAATGCATGTGTGAGAATAGTGACACATCTTGGTTGACGATCTAGTAGTGTCATTAAGCATTTGCTTCAAACCACAGCTCTCAGCATCTCAATAGTTTAGTTATATTTGAATTGTTCTGATACAATTTATATAAAATCCCTAAGATAAATACAGTGCCTTGCGAAAGTATTCGGCCCCCTTGAACTTTGCGACCTTTTGCCACATTTCAGGCTTCAAACAAAGATATAAAACTGTATTTTTTTGTGAAGAATCAACAACAAGTGGGACACAATCATGAAGTGGAATGACATTTATTGGATATTTCAAACTTTTTTAACAAATCAAAAACTGAAAAATTGGGTGTGCAAAATTATTCAGCCCCCTTAAGTTAATACTTTGTAGCGCCACCTTTTGCTGCGATTACAGCTGTAAGTCGCTTGGCGTATGTCTATCAGTTTTGCACATCGAGAGACTGACATTTTTTCCCATTCCTCCTTGCAAAACAGCTCGAGCTCAGTGAGGTTGGATGGAGAGCATTTGTGAACAGCAGTTTTCAGTTCTTTCCACAGATTCTCGATTGGATTCAGGTCTGGACTTTGACTTGGCCATTCTAACACCTGGATATGTTTATTTTTGAACCATTGAACCATGCTTTATGTTTTGGATCATTGTCTTGTTGGCAGACAAATCTCCGTCCCAGTCTCAGGTCTTTTGCAGACTCCATCAGGTTTTCTTCCAGAATGGTCCTGTATTTGGCTCCATCCATCTTCCCATCAATTTTAACCATCTTCCCTGTCCCTGCTGAAGAAAAGCAGGCCCAAACCATGATTCTGCCACCACGTTTGACAGTGGGAATGGTGTGTTCAGAGTGATGAGCTGTGTTGCTTTTACGCCAAACATAACATTTTGCATTGTTGCCAAAAAGTTCAATTTTGGTTTCATCTGACCAGAGCACCTTCTTCCACATGCTTGGTGTGTCTCCCAGGTGGCTTGTGGCAAACTTTAAACGACACTTTTTATGGATATCTTTAAGAAATGGCTTTCTTCTTGCCTCTCTTCCATAAAGGCCAGATTTGTGCAATATACGACTGATTATTGTCCTATGGACAGAGTCTCCCACCTCAGCTGTAGATCTCTGCAGTTCATCCAGAGTGATCATGGGCCTCTTGGCTGCATCTCTGATCAGTATTCTCCTTGTATGAGCTGAAAGTTTAGAGAGACGGCCAGGTCTTGGTAGATTTGCAGTGGTCTGATACTCCTTCCATTTCAATATTATCGCTTGCACAGTGCTCCTTGGGATGTTTAAAGCTTGGGAAATCTTTCTGTATCCAAATCTGGCTTTAAATTTCTTCACAACAGTATCTCGGACCTGCCTGGTGTGTTCCTTGTTCTTCATGATGCTCTCTGCGCTTTTAACGGACCTCTGAGACTATCACAGTGCAGGTGCATTTATACAGAGACTTGATTACACACAGGTGGATTGTATTTATCATCATTAGTCATTTAGGTCAACATTGGATCATTCAGAGATCCTCACTGAACTTCTGGAGAGAGTTTGCTGCACTGAAAGTAAAGGGGCTGAATAATTTTGCACGCCCAATTTTTCAGTTTTTGATTTGTTAAAAAAGTTTTAAATATCCAATAAATGTCGTTCCACTTCATGATTGTGTCCCACTGGTTGTTGATTCTTCACAAAACAATACAGTTTTATATCTTTATGTTTGAAGCCTGAAATGTGGCAAAAGGTCGCAAAGTTCAAGGGAGCCGAATACTTTCGCAAGGCACTGTATATCTCTGTTACTATGTGTGGCCTGGTCAAACCCAGTACCTATGTCATCCAGAGAAGACACCTTTGAGCTAAGAGGTCTGTACACACATCCTATCAATATGGGTGCCTGGTGAGGCAGATGTACGAGGCTATAGTGTATCTACTTGACATACATTAAAGGTCATCCCTAGGTCTGTGGAGGTCACAAAATCTTGTCTACTGGTGATTGCCAAGCAAATACGTGGTCCTTCTGTAGCTCAGTTGGTAGAGCATGGCGCTTGTAACGCCAGGGTAGTGGGTTCGATTCCCGGGACCACCCATACGTAGAATGTATGCACACATGACTGTAAGTCGCTTTGGATAAAAGCGTCCGCTAAATGGCATATATTATTATTATTATTATTATTAAATAATTGTCAGTCTCACGGTAATTGACCGTTAATTAGCATAAACAAACTTAGCATCTCCTGGCTTCCAGCCTACAAGCCACTGATGCAGACCTTCGTAACATACATTTTCCTGATCTGGCTATGTCATATGGCTGTGGGCTACACTAGTTCATTTAGTAGACTAGATTTGGTTAGAATTCCATGGCATTATTTTATAGTATGAAGAATACAAGTGAACAAAGCTGAATAAAATAGGAATTTGAGGGAGTGCGCACATCCGGCTATACTGTGTTGAGCGATTAACAAAGAAATAGGTCCCCCTATAGGCTTAATTTAGAGTTCTTCATGTTACTTGTTCTACAAACGTTGGGCTGTATGTTTTGATTCTTAATACATTGTAAAGCTGCATCATGCGACTAATGATGATTTGAAAAAAGCAAACAGGTGCCGAGTTTGAAGGTAGGTCTTGAAATGCATCCACAGGTACACTTCCAATTGGCTTAAATGATGTCAATTAGCCCTATCAAAAGCTTCTGAAGCCATGACAATTTCCTGGAATTTTCCAAGCTGTTTGAAGGCACAGTCAACTTAGTTTATGTACATTTCTGACCCACTGGAATTGTGATACAGTGAAATAATCTGTCTTTAAACAAAGTAGATGTTCTAACTGACTTGTCAAAACTATAGTTTGTTAACAAGAAATTTGTGGAGTTGTTCAAAAACTAGTTTTAATGACTCTAACTTAAGTGTATGTAAACTTCTGAGTTCAACTGTAAATATAGTAGGCCTGGCCTATAGAAATCTGATGGTATCCTCCTCTTTTTAAGAGGTCATCACTCTGTTTTCTCTAGCAATTGCATAGCCTTTAGAAATATTGCGCAACATGAACTCATTGGGTCTCATGTAGTGTTTGATTTGATTTTCGATTTCATTTGCATTGATGTCAGAGTGATTAGAGGGACAATAGAGAGCTGAGTACCAGGCAGTTAGCAAGTTTGGTAGGCTACTATTGTCCGTCAGCAGCATCAGAGTTTGTAGAAGCCTAATTACTGTGACTAAACGGTCACGTGGAATTTGACTGCCTTCGTCACTCGTGACTGCCGGTGTGGCGGTAATAGGTTCGCTGCAACAGCCCTAGTCATCCCTCCTCTTGAAAGGTATAGAATTCTGAATGTACAATGCTACACCTCCATCTCTATTCCTGTCCCATTACGTTCATTTGCCCATCGTTAACAGATGCATCCAAATGCGTTTTGGTTAAAGCTAGAATGTGAATGTTATTTATGTTGACCAAGTTCAAAACCTCATTTATTTTATTAGGAAGGCTACATACATGAACAAGTTCAAAAACCAGTAGAGCATGTATTTGTTGTAGTTGAAGTCGTGATGATACACGACAACACACAAGCTCAGGTTTGAACGACGCTTTAAAATTGCCAGGGAGTGATTCTAGAGTCCCAATGCAATTGCGTTGCCCGTTGACGTAAAGTCTATCCATCACCAAGGAGACTCGTTAGTTCAGGCAATGCTTTTTGTTTTCATGGCGGGATTTTTTTCTTCTTTCATTGATCTCCGTGGGGAAGTGATCATTCATTCCAAAAGCAGTGCATCTTGAGTTCTCCGCCCCTGCTCTTCACCGTGTGTGTGTGTGTGTGTGTGTGTGTGTGTGTGTGTGTGTGTGTGTGTGTGTGTGTGTGTGTGTGTGTGTGTGTGTGTGTGTGTGTGTGTGTGTGTGTGTGTGTGTGTGTGTACCTGCAGGATGAAGGTTCCCATAACCACGCTACAGAAGATGGGGTTACGGTAGATGGCCTCGAAGACGTTCCTCTCTCCGTGGATCTTCCTGGCGTTGATCTCGTTGAACAGCTGCATCATGACGAACACGTTGAACACGATGGTGTAGTGCTCCGACGGTGGTGAGTGAAGAGGCGCGTTACGCCCGCTGTCAATATTAAAGAAGTTCTCTCCTGGGAAAGGGGAAGAGCAAACAGGATAATATATTTCAATTTTTGTTTAAGCATACGGTCTCGAGATTTCAGCGTGGTCTGACTGTGTGTTCCAGCGGGGTCTGACTGTGTGTTCCAGCGGGGTCTGACTCTCTGTGTGTTCCAGTGTGTGATGGTCTCACCAGCGAACAGCAGGGTGAAGATGATGGTGAGCTGGTAGACAGCATGACCCAGGATATTCTTCATCATGGTGCGGGAGATCAGGGGCTTGTTGCGGCCATACGGCTTCCTCAGCAACAGGGACTCGGTGGGGGGCTCAGTGGCCAGAGCCAGGGATGCCAGGGTGTCCATGATCAGGTTAACCCACAACATCTGCACTGCTTTCAGAGGAGAGTCCTGGAGAGAGGGAGGAAAAGAGGGAGGTGGAGTGGAAGCGTGAGAGACAGAAAGAGAGAAAGCGAACGAGGGTGGGAGAGAGAGAGAGAGGTGGTGTGTGCGGGTCTAAAAAAAAAAAAAAAATTAAAGAAGAATCAAAGGGTAAGTTTGTGACCTGTGTGATGCAGGCGCCAGTGAAGGCCACGATGACGGCCACCACGTTGACAGTGAGCTGGAACTGGAGGAACTTGGAGATGCTGTCGTAGACGTTGCGGCCCCACATCACAGCCTTGACGATGCTGGTGAAGTTATCGTCAGTCAGAATGATGTCAGATGCTTCCTTAGCCACATCTGTACCGGCAATACCCTATCAGGAGACAGAGATGGAGGTGTTCGGTTTATAGGGATGATGATGAGGCTGATGATGATAGAAATGGCCGTGATCGCTCCCATTGTTTTTATATATGCTATTACATATTCCCTTTAGGCCTATTAACAATGAATTACATTTATATAGTGCTATCGATTACATCTCAATTGCTTTACATTGTATGGGGAACTAACCTAATCCACCACCAACGTATAACACCAATCTGCTGTGCCTGGCTGATAACGGCAGCCATTTTTTTTGCCAGATGTGACCTCAGTTCGGCCCGGCCGTAATAATAAAGGTTCAATAAAAGATGCAGTCAGTCAGGGACATGAACCAGCTACATCATTGCCAGCTGACGAGTGGTGAGCGGTTCAGCACAAAATGGCTGCCGTGCATCGGCCAGGTGGATGAGAGTGAGTAACTGTGGGTCAGTGTTAAGTGTCAAAATTTGAGTCCCGGCGAAAAGAACTAGCAAGCAAACCGCCTGCATTTCATGACATATTGGTACTGCATTCCACCCTTTTAACATCTGCCCCTTTCTCCTCTAAATCATGCGAGTCAATCAACTTTGGAGAAAAAAAAGGGAAGGAGACAAAGTCTAGCTATTAAAATGCATTTCATCTCTCCGCGACCCTTCGTCTACACAGAACATTTGGGGGCACTAATACCCGAGGCTATATCATTATCCTTTCTATTTTCAATTACTGTGCTTTTAATTTTCTTCTCTTTCCCTCAAAGCTTTGTTGAACTCACTTAGGCCATTTTCCTCATTACATACAATGACAGTGAGTGTTTCATGAAGATCTATGTGGGACTATAGACTCTCTGTACCTAGTTGGTGTTTTCCTCACTTTTCTATCAGACACAGTGGTCAGATAGTCTGCCACCATGTACTGTCTCTTTAGAGCGAAATAGCATTGACGTTTACTTTGATTTTTTTGTGGTGTCTTTCCAAATCGGTGATATATATTTCTTTTTGTTTTGTGATGATTTCGTTGGGCCAGATTTTCTGAGTGCTGTCATGAGGCTCTATGGGTTTGGTTTGGGTTTGTGAACTGAACCTCAGAACCAGCTGGCTGAGGGGACTCTTCTCTGGTTTCATCTCTTGACATTGTAGAGCTGGGTGGTGGAATGTTTTGGGGTCACTTGTTTTTAGATGGTTGTAAAATTTGATGACTATTTTTTTCTATTCAAATGAGGGGGTATTGGCCCAATTCTGCTCTATATGAGTTATTTGGAGTATTTCTTTGCACTTGCAATACAGTCTTGCAAAACTCTGCATGCAGTATTTCAATTGGATGTTAGAGAGTGGACCCTGTACTTCACTGCCATATAGAGCAATTGGTTCTATAACCGATTGGAACATTTTGAGCCAGATTCTAATTGGAATTTTGATTTTAATGTTCCTTTTAATAATGGCATAGAATGCTCTTCTTGCTTTGTCTCAGCTAATTCACAGCCATGTGAAAGCTACCTGTGTTGCTGATATTTAGTTCTAGATATGTTTCGTTTTTTTGGTGTGTTCTAATAGAACTGTCTCCAAATAGAATTTAGATTTCTCATTCTGATTTCCAGACCTTTTTTGGAATATCATTATATATGTTTTTTTTAGGTTAACGGTCAGAGCCCAGGTCTGACAGAACCTGTGAAGACGATCTAGGTGCTTTAGTGGGAGACAGCAGCAACAGGTCATCTGCGTACAGCAGACACTTGATTTCAGTGTTGTGTACGGTGATACCAGGTGCTTCTGATTCTTCTAAATGTTCTTGCCAATTCTTTAATGTAGATGTTAAATAGTGTTGGACTTATTGGGCAGCCCTGTTTAACTCCCCGTCACTGAGAGAAGAAGTCTGTTTGCTTGTTGTCAATTTTAACCGCACATTTTGTTTTTAGTGTACATTGATTTAATAACCTCATATGTTTTCCTCCAATACCACTTTCTATTAGTTTGTAAAAAAGACCTTTGTGCCAAATTGAATCAAATGCTTTCTTGAAATCAACAAAACACAAGTAGATTTAGCCTTTGTTTTGGTTTACTTGTTTGTCAATTAGAGTGGGTGTAAATGTGGTCTGTTTAAGATCATTTTTTAGAAATCCAATCTGACTTCTGCTCAGGACGTTGTGTTGGTCAAGGAAATGGTGTAGTCTGCTATTTATAATACTGCAGAGAATTTCCCCCAAGCTTCTGTTAATACAAATTCCTCTGTAATTATTTGGGTCAAATTTGTCTCCATTTTTAGATTGGTGTGTTCAATCCCTGAAACCAAATATCGGGGAAAAGACCTGTAGTGAGGATAATGTTGAAGAGTTTGAGTATAGCCAATTTGAATTTGTGGATGTATATTTGACCATTTCATTTCAAATACCATCAGCACCACAGGCCTTTTTGGGTTGGAAAGCACATAGTTTTCTCCCCGATTTTGTGGTATCCAATTGTTAGTAATTACTATCTTGTCTCAATTGCTACAACTCCTGTACCGGCTCGGGAGAGACGAAGGTTGAAAGTCATGCGACCTCCGATACACAACCCAACCAAGCCGCACTGCTTCTTAACACAGCGCGCATCCAACCCGTCGGAGGAAACACCGCGCACCTGGCAACCTTGGTTAGCGTGCACTGCGCCCGGCCCGCCACAGGAGACGCTGGTGCGCGATGAGACAAGGATATCCCTATCGGCCAAACCCTCCCTACCCAGACGACGCTATGCCAATTGTGCGTCGCCCCACGGACCTCCCCGGTCACGATAGAGCCTGGGCGCGGACCCAGAATCTGTGGTGGCACAGCAGTACAGCGCCCTTAACCACCCGGGAATGTCTCGCTCTCAGGCAGCTCTCTCTCGCTCTCAGGCAGCTCTCTCTCGCTCTCAGGCAGCTCTCTCTCGCTCTCAGGCAGCTCTCTCTCGCTCTCAGGCAACTCTGTCTCTCTCTCAAGCAACTCTGTCCCTCTCTCAAGCAACTGTCCCTCTCTCAAGCAACTGTCCCTCTCTCAAGCAACTGTCCCTCTCTCAAGCAACTCTCCCTCTCTCAAGCAACTCTCCCTCTCTCAAGCAACTCTCCCTCTCTCAAGCAACTCTCCCTCTCTCAAGCAACTCTCCCTCTCTCAAGCAACTCTCCCTCTCTCAAGCAACTCTCCCTCTCTCAAGCAACTCTCCCTCTCTCAAGCAACTCTCCCTCTCTCAAGCAACTCTCCCTCTCTCAAGCAACTCTCCCTCTCTCAAGCAACTCTCCCTCTCTCAAGCAACTCTCCCTCTCTCAAGCAACTCTCCCTCTCTCAAGCAACTCTCCCTCTCTCAATTCTTTCCACGTTTCGGAGGACCTGAGCCCTGGGACCATGCCTCAGGACTACCTGGCCTGATAACTTTTTGCTGTCCCCAGTCCACCTGGCCGTGCTGCTGCTCCAAATGCTACCTGTCCCAGACCTGCTATTTTCAACTCTAGAGACAGGAGGAGCGGTAGAGATACACTGAATGATCGGCTATGAAAAGCCAACTGACATTTACACCTGAGGTGCTGACCTGTTGCACCCTCGACAGCCACTGTGATTATTATTATTTGACCCTGCTGGTCATCTATGAACATTTCAACATCTTGGCCATGTTCTGTTATAATCCCCACTCATCACAGCAAGAAGAGGACTGGCCACCCATCATAGCCTGGTTCCTCTCTAGGTTTCTTCCTAGCCACCGTGCTTCTACACCTGCATTGCTTGCGGTTTGGGGTTTTAGGCAGGGTTTCTGTACAGCACTTTGTGACATCAGCTGATGTAGGAAGGGCTTCATAAATAAATGTGAGTGATTCTATGAACTGGTCTTCCTGGCTGTGGGGTCTCCTCGTTAGTGTGACACAGGCTCGCAGAGGGAGTGTAGTCTGAATGAATGTAAAGGGGACTATATTGGGATGGTATTTAACTGAACCACAAGGACGACTGCTAATCTGAAACAAGGCTCCTCACAACGGCATACTGACACGGGCTGCCAAGCACACAGATCGACAACACAGTCTAGACAACACAGTATAATTACACATGTACGCTCACACACACACACTCACTCTTATTCTGTAACTCCCAAACCCAGAGTTCTTTCTACGAGGGGTGCAGTGTGTGTGTGTGTGTGTGTGAATGTAGTGGGGCTTGTCTGGTGATAAGCAGATTTATCCAGTCGTTACTCCCTCTAATGATTTATTATCCAATTACACAGCCATCTTAAATGGGGGCACTTGGGGTAAATTGGAGAGTTGCAGAGATGAGGTTTGGACAAAATTAGCTTGTCATGGCTGTTGTGCATTCGTAAATACTTACTAAGTTCTCGCTAACAATTATTGTCTGAGAAAATAGAGGGAGTAAAACCGGAAGGAAATTTGTTACAAGGGAACCATGAAAACAGACCGATATGAATAGAGAGTGTTACCATAGCGAATCCGACATCGGCCTTCTTTAGGGCGGGGCCATCGTTAGTTCCGTCGCCTGTCACAGCCACCACCTGTCGTGTCTCGAGGACGGTGCTGTCCATGATACCTGAGGGAGAGGAACAAGACCACACCCCTCAGATATCAGTACACTGGACAGCAGTATACACATTCTCTGAGGAATGGAATTTTGTTCGATGAACATAACTAACAAATGTCGGTCCCCCAATATTTCGAAATGGCCTTTTACCCATTTCATTTGCTTTTTCAGTGACTGAAATTCTGTGTTTTTTTTCCCAGTTAGTCTTCTAGTCAAGAGTCTCCACATTCATGACCAACACCTGCGTTATGCCTCACCTGGCCCGTAACTCTTTCTCCACCCCTCCACCACCCCCAACTGAGATGAAACAGGCTAGTCTTTGAAGAAAACTGGGTTGGGCTGAAGGGGATGGCAGTGCTAGAGACCCCTGGGTCCGCTGTGTGTGTCGATCACACATGAAAGAGAACACATTTTAGGAAGGAGGAGGGGAGTAAAAACAAGAAAAGGAGAGATGTGTGACAGCTTTAACCCACCTTTGACCAGAGTGTGTTTGTCAGTGGGAGAGGAGCGAGCCAGCACACGCAGCTTGGGCCACACCTTATCCAGACGCTCTTGCTCCACCTAGAGCACAGGAGGACACGGAGTCAGAGGGACTGAATCTCGAGCAATGAAGAACTTAAAAAATGCATCACTCCCAATGTTAGTACTACTACTAGGACATAATTTAAGTCCCCAAGCCTGTCTCATCTTTAATATATATATATATATATATATATATATATATATATATATATATATATATATATATATATTTTACCTTTAACTAGGCAAGTCAGTTAAGAACAAGTTCTTATATTCAATGACGGCCTAGGAACAGTCTGTTAACTGCCTGTTCAGGGGCAGAACGACAGATTTGTACCTTGTCAGCTCTGGGGTTTGAACTTGCAAACTTCAGGGTTACTAGTCCAACGGTCTAACCACTAGGCTACCCCTTTCAAAATAAAAAAAGTCCTGTGGTGTGTCTCACCTCTCCCTGGTCGTTACGGATCAGCTGGTTGAACTCTTTGCCCTCCAGACACAGGAAGTCTTCACCCGGCAACAGGATGCCACACTTGGTTGCTATGGCGCGGGCAGTGTTGATGTTGTCCCCGGTAACCATGCGCACGGTGATGCCGGCCTTCTGGCACTTGAGGATGGCATTAGGTACCTTAAGGGGAGGGAGGAGAGAGTCATGACTTGAACATCACTACAAGGACATTGATCAGCCAGTATTCTGTAGTTATATATCCACTTCACAACAACATTCCTTGGTATAGTATCAGTGCTGATCTCAGGCCAGTAAGGTACATGTTTGTATCTGAGTGATTCTGTATGTATATCCCCCTCCATATGTTCCCCACTCCAGGGTTAGTCTCAGTAACAGTAAGTGTCGGATGTTATTTTAGTTTCTCTCTCAGCATGACAATGTGAAGCCCTGACAGCTTTTGCTCATTCGGGCCTGACCTCTCAACCCGCTGTGTATGCGAGACGCTCTCTCTGTGTGTTTGAGTGAGTGTGTATATGTGTCTGTGCTTGTATGTGAGCTTGCATTTGAAGTCCTGTGTAATTATCCACCCTCAGGCATGTGATGAGTCACTTCTCATTAGACCAATCAGATTACTTATTTATAGATCATTAGAAACCCCCCACAGTTGTCTGTCTGTCAATCACACCGCTGAACCCCAAACTGGCACCCCCACCTCCTCTGCCCTCACATAGACCAATAAACATGTAGCTACACTCTTTGCGTAACCCTCTCACACCCCCAAAGTAACAGAGAACCGCAAAGAAACAATAGAACCTTGACCCACTATGGTGGAATGATCCCATAATAACACTGGCAGACCACCTCATGCAAACATCCACTCACGCCCTAACGCAGAACAACTCAGGGGCATGATGGACTGATACGACGTTAGTTGTAATTAACTAGGCTATTCTTTGTCACCGGAGGTGGGCAAGGTGTCGCCTCTACCGGAGAGTTTTGACAACTGGAAGAGGGACCCACGCATTAAGGACCAGGGTATGTGAACAGTTGGCTAAACTCGTGGGTTAGGAGTTTGAGCTTGTTGCCATAGGCTTATGAACCAAAATACTGAAATGATAAACCATAATTTCTTTGGAGTTTACTTTATTGGCCATTATGCCAAATGGCTGCCACTGGGCTATATAGCACACATTTGTGGTGGCAATTCCAAACATACTATTCCATCTGATGATGTATCCGTTATAGCCTATATAATAAACAGATACCAGCCTACACAGACAACGCATTGTTTATCTATATGTTTAGTCATGTTATAATCATGAATAGGTATAATGCTGGTAATCAGACTTTTGAAATCAGTGGAATGCCCAGTGGAAGAATAGAGATCATTGCCAAATGTGGAGAGTCAAAAAGAAAACACAGAAGGCTGTTGTATAAAACACCCGTCTCCGGATTACATCTTCAAACTAAAGGGCAACCATGGCATCCATGACAGAGAGGGAGAAGTGTTCATCCATGTATACGGGTAAGAGTATAGCTAAATGGGTCTGTATGATCTATGTAGTAATATTATTTGTATCTCAGAGATACATTTGCATTGCTAGTAATAGCCTAATTAATTGAACTTAGTTGGTTAGCTTTAGACACCTGCAGATTCATGCATGGTGCATGGTAGTATGAGTTAGGATTAAGTTATGGTTGATTGTTTAGCTAGCTAGCCACATGTCTAAACAAAATATTATACTATGCAAGTAACCATTTCACTGTACCGTTTACACCTTCTGTATCCTGTGCATTTGACAAATAAACTTAGATTATATTTGATATAGTGTGTGTTTACCAAAGACGGTAATGTGAAGAACAATATGACCTGCTTCAAAGTCAGATTAGGATATAGGCCAAGGACTAGATAAAGTGTATTTTTACTACTACTTCTTACTACAACTCACTACTTTTAGTCTTGAAATCTTTGCTTGTTTACTACACTACCCTATTCACCATGTTTAGCACAAGGCCTCACATGTGAATCCTTAAAGAGATGGGTGGGGCTAAGGCTTAAGAGGATGTGAAGGATGGGTGTAGACAAAGAAGCGCTCTCCAGTAGAGGGCCTCCTGAGTGGCGCAGTAGTCGAAGGCCGATCCCTGGCTGCGTCGTGACCGGGAGACCCATGAGGCATACACTACATGAAAAAGTATGAGGACACCTGCTCGCCGAAACATCTCATTCCAAAATCATGGGCATTAATATGGAGTTGGTCCACCCTTTGCTGATATATTTAAAAAAAAGAATAATACTATTTCACCTTTATTTAACTAAAATGAATAAATATGAAGACATTCAACCTTTCTCTTAAAGCTTATATTATACTGAAACTATATCTAAATCCAAACTGGTTTTCCAGGAGGAGACTAAGTGGGACATCCAACGTTTAAAAGGGGGCTATTTGCTGTTATATAGATTAAAACTATCAATTTCCAGTGGATTGTAACCCTGTTTAAAATATTCTTATTTTTAAATGAAGGTATACAGAGTTTTCTAAAATTACAATTTATCCTCCAGAAGAGGCAGAATCTACATGACCCTTCAAAAGTTTGGGGTCACTTAGAAATGTTCTTATTTTTAAAAGAAAATCACATTTTCTGTCCATGAAAATAACAAAATTGATCAGAAATACGGTGTAGACATTGTTAATGTTGTAAATTATTACTATTACAGCTGGAAACTGCAGATTTTTTAAATGGAATATCTACATACAGAGGCCCATTATAAGCAACCATCACGCATGTGTTCCAATGACACGTTGTGTTAACTAATCCAAGTTTATAATTTTAAAAGGCCAATTGATCATTAGAAAATCCTATTGCAATTATGTTAGCACAGCTGAAACTGTTGTGCTAATTGAAGAAGCAATACAATTGGCCTTCTTTAGATGAGTATCTGAAGCATTGTGGATTCGATTACAGGATCAAAATGTCCAGAAACAAAGAACTTTCTTCTGAACCTTGTCAGTCTATCCTTGGTCTGAGAAATGAAGGGTATTCCATGCAAGAAATTGCCAAGAATCTGAAGATCTCGTACAACGCTGTGTACTACTCCCTTTACAGAACAGAGAAAACTGTCTCTAACCAGAATAGAAAGGAGTGGGAGTCCCTGGCGCACAACTGAGCAAGAGGACAAGGACAAATACATTAGTGTCTAGTTTGAGAAACAGATGCCTCAAGTTCTCAACTGTCAGCTTCAATAAATAGTACCCGCAAAACACCCGTCTCAATGTCAACCGTGAAGAGGCAACTCTGGGATGCTGGCCTTCAAGGCAGAGTTCCTCTGTCCAGTGTCTGTTCTTTTTTACCATATTAATCTTTTCTTTTTATTAGAGAGTCTGAGATATGACTTTCTTTGCAACAGCCTAGAAGGCCAGCATCCCGGAGTCGCCTCTTCAATATGGCTAAACACCAATGTACTGAGAGAGATGTATAAGAAAGGTATGTTTATGAATGACATTGTGAACAACGACGGTGTTTACAACCAATTCATCCAGGTGTATGGAAAATATAACCAACTCATCGTACCTCCGACAAAAAAAAATGGAAAATGCAATGAAGTAGTTTCTCTGCCACCAATTAAAAATGTCAAATCCTTGAAATCACTCATGTAAATTGTAAAATGTATCAGTTTCACTTATGGTCAAGAGTGTTGACAAATATGCCGCATAAAATTCAGGATAGTTGTCTCAATACCATGGCATTGGGTTTATGAACTGATATACCCAACAATTGATGCATCAATTTAAGCTATCATATTAAATTATCGCCCCACAGAATCAAGAGAGAATCAAGAGAGAATCAATAGAGCATCTCTATGGTACTGTCCATCAGAAGCTTGTTTTTGGAGTCAGGTACAGGAATGACTATTATGACATAATATCAGGGTAAGGTTGACCTGCAAACTGTATTGCTGAGGGATTTGAAGGACCACACAGTCAATAGGAAATATAATTGTGCTCTTGGCTAAATTGTTTATTTTTGGGGCAATTTTGTCAGAAATGCTGCAAACTGGGAGGTTCAAGTCCCTAGTGAGACACCATGGGAGAATGGTGGGATGAATTGCGATAGGAAATGGTAGAATTACTTATTGGGAAAGAGCGGTTGATCTGTGGCTGTCTGAATGGTGGAATTGATGGGTGTTGGAATAATTATATACACACATGTACAGTGTAAATGTTTGAGGTCCTCCAATCAGGGGAAAGACTGGGAATGGGATTTTTGTACGCTTTGCATTTCGCTATTTATGATTTGTGGTTTGGTTTCATGCTGTGAGCTGTGTGTGTGTGCTGTGTGTGTGCTGTGTGTGTGCTGGTCCTGGTAGTTATTTGTGCGCTCCACCCGGGCGCCTGGCTGTGCTTGGTTTTTCCTGCCTTTGGAAAATCCATTTGGGCCAGGGCCTTGCTGGTGTCTCGGGGCGGGTGGGGGCGAGCGCACCATCTGACCAGAGCACCCACTGACTGGAGCAGCCATTTGTATTGTCTGTATTGTATTATTGCTTGAAAAAAAAAGAATTATATATATAAAATTCAAAACAACTCACAAACCTACGATCACTCAATCTCCGATGTTCCACATTTCTGGACTTTAGTCGAAACCATGATAATATCCCCGATACTTTGCATTTTCCCCTCAGTTATGCATTTGAATAATAAAATGACACAGGTGTCCTTTCCTCATTTATCATGGAAATGAAGTGTTCCTCATCTCCATTAATTAATAGATGATACGAGTAAATCTTCGACATACCAGCAGCTCATTTCAGAGACGCCGCTGTCATGAAAGATCAGCACTAAAAGTGCACAGCCATTACACTGGCGGCTACAGTACAGTATCTGTCATCTAGCAGCTAGCCGCCCTTTCCTTCCAACTCTATTGGGAAATGGTCGAGTCAGTCACCCACTGGCTACGAAGCTATTTCCATCCACTCTTATCTGCTGCTGCTTGACATTCAAAACTCTAATGACTATCAGTCTGTCACGTGAAGAACACAGCAGGTGGCGGTTGGGTGGAGCAAGGAAATAGCTAATATGTCACAGTCACACTCTCAAAAATGGCTACATTAGATTTACATAATACTGTTTTCACCAAAGTTCAGTGCTCTGTGAGATTACATTTGAATTCTAATTATCAGGTTTACGGGCAATATGGCTCTGGCTGGAGCTATAGAGAACTTTTTTTAGGAGGCAACAGGGACATTTCAGTCCTCTAGGACCACAGTGGAGTGAGGTGGTGTGTTCAGCTGGGGGGCATCCTAATAAAATACTTGGGCTTCACTGAACGGGCGTCACGTGATGTGTGTGTGTGTGTGTGTGTGTGTGTGCATGTATGTGAGTGAGAGAGTGTGTGTGTAAGACTGTACACGTGTGTGTGTGTGTGTGTGTGTGTGTGTGCAGATGAGCTTTTCAATCATACTCACAGTTATCACAGCACAGCAGAACTTGGATCACAGCACAGCAGAACTGCATCACTGGCTTTATAACATTGATTTGAACATGTTGACTTGATACACTGTTAACATCCGTATCATATGACCCAGTAAGCAATTCTAGTGCCTGTAACTGTATTTAGACATAGCTTATTTAAAACAAGTTGGGGTTTCATTTTGATTAGAATTTTATGCCTCATCAATAGTCAATTTAACCGTGCTTATTGACAATGTTTGGCATGTCCATGGCATGTACACGGCACCTGGAGTAAAAATGATCCATACTGTTCCCGGAAACAGAATCGTTCTTTTAAAAGCTTGGCAACCGGTTAATAATGTTATTTTACACTCCAGTTATTTTTTTTCATAGTCCCACAACAAAATGCAACAAAGCGCCTATGCAAAGCGTATTTAGGCTTCCTGCACCTCCCCCTCCGAATCATAGGCTACTTTACTGAAATTACAAGCTTGATTCAGAAGACAGGGAGAGAGATTTCCTATTAGACGAATGGATAAACACTTTCTGATGACACTATAGGGCTAGTTATCAGGTTTAATTTGGTTTGGATTTATTAACTACAAATAAATATATAAGACACATTTTTAATTCTGGTGCCACTCTGCACACACAAGCGTGTTAACTAGCTAGTTCAAAGGACATTCACATATTAAAGCAACAGACTATGGAGGGTTTTACGCACATCTAAACTTTTCACAGAAGCTGGACAAAGATCTAATATAAAGAGAAAGGGAGAATGTCCACTCACTGCTCCCAAATATGTTCTAGAAAACATTATGGAACCATCTTACAGAATGCATTAACACTTTCTCATCATAAAGATAGGACTGAATTATTCTAAGAAATGTGCAACATGTTGAATTAAACAGTCTCCCTCTCACTCTAATATTGAATATCTTACTCCTTCCACAGTCAAGAGATTCAAACTAATCTTTGGGATTCTTATATCTTATTTCCTCTCCTCTCCCCTCTTTCACCGTCTTATCCCTCTCCTCTCCTCTAATTAAACAAGAAACAAGCAATATGGATTTTTTCCCCATATATTTTTTAAACAAAAACAATATTTCTTATTAGGTTGGGGTCAGAAGCATGATATCATAAAATCTGCAGGATTACAAAAAAGACGACGCATTGCAGTTGAATCAGCTTTCGTTATTGTAGCCTAGGCCTTAGAGTAAAGGAGGGAGGGCTTGGTTTTTAGTCATGTGAAATGGAAAACGAGAAATTGTTTGTAAAAGGGTCACCATCATCATCTCATCTCTTGTTCCATGATGGGCATATGTACACAGGCAGCCAACATGGAGTTTTTATTTTTACACACGTCCAAAAACGGGAGCTTGCAAAATAGCAGTAAAATTCAGTTCGGCAAATAATAGTTTGCCAAATTTCAGTTTAAGCAAGTATAATATAGAGAATCTTTGTACTATCTAAACCGCTGTGAAATATATTTTCCATAACCAAACTATTGTGTTTTCAGCTGTTTGATGCTGGTGTCCAAAACCGAAAGTAAAAGACAAACAAAACTTAAGAACGGGAAGCATAGAAACAGCGCACATAGAACAGATCTACCAGTTCTTAGACTTGCTTTCAATGCGAATGACATAAAATCTATGTGAATTTGGTCAGGTCAGCCAAAAAGTTACATATTGCAGCTTTAAACAAACTTTTTTGTGAACACATGTTTTGTTTACGTCATCTGTTGCAGCTCAATTTGATTACAAAACCTACAATGCAATGCTCTCTCTCTCTGGGCTGGCTGGTTAACTAGCTAGCAAACGTAGCTACACTAGGGTGACCAAACGGGGACAGTCCCCGTTTTTGGTGGCCTGTCCCTGACTGGAGATGTACCCGGAAATGTGACCCTTTTTAATTGTGTGAAAAAGTGAAATAATATTTTAGGTGTCAAGAAAGACCAGGCAACAGAGCCTACCGGTTGATGTCTCAATCACATTGTGCTTGTTTTGGCCAACAGAGGGGGCTGCTCGCTATAGCAGCTTCATCCACTCTTCTTCTTCTACTACCAACTACTTATTCAATCTAGTTTTAGAGAAAACTGCTGTGGAAAACTCTGCCAGAAGCTATTAAGTGTCAAGTGAAGCCACAACGTCACCAGAAAGGTCTTTTCAAGCCAGGTAAGTAAGTTACAATCGTTTGTGTAGATAGATGATCTGCTCTATAAGGTTTTAAATAAGTTATACTAGATAACGTTAGTCTACATAGACAAGTTAGCTAGCTACTGTCATGGTAGCTAGGTTATGATTATATTAAATTAATGGATAATATTAGCATAATGTGTTCTGTTAGAGAGTGGAGAGGAAGGAGACGAGGAACACTGGATAGGAAGAAGAGTGAGCGAGAGGAGAAAAGGTTAAAAAAATGCAGATATATGGACTGCACAGCACAACTGACACGGAAGCTTTAGATCAGGTTGAATTTGTGTCCCTGTCCATTGGTGCGTCCAATCATAGACATGTAAAGCTGCTGACAATAGTAGTCAGATATTGTAAGATACATGATGGCAGCACATCTGTGGAAACAAAACTGCTTGATTTTGTTGAATTGAAAGGAGAAACAGCAGAGGGAATTGCAGAGGAGGTCCTGGTGTTCATCCAAAAATGGAACCTGGAAAACAAAAGTTGTGACATTCTCTGCCGACAACACAAATACCAACTTTGGAGGACTGAATAGACTGGGGAGGGTGAATGTCTATACCAAAGGTTAAAATAATCTGCAGCGGGAGGTGATTGACTTAGGTTGTCCTGCCCACATAATTCATTACACAGACAGAACAGATTTGCATATGATTCCCCTTGATGTTGAGTACCTGCTCAAAGATATTTTCATATTTTTACCATCAGAGTAGAAAGACTGAAGAGGTTTTGTGAGTTTGTTTGCCAGGAGTACCATAACATTTTATTACACAACAATGTTCGCTGGCTGTCCATGCTCCCTGCTCTAGAAAGAATGCTGAAAATGTATGTGCCACTGAAATCCCCATTTCCTTTCTGAAGACAAATGCCCTGTTGTCCTGCAAACTGACTGAACTTTGCCAGGACCGCTGTGCTGTGGAGTCAGCTGCAATTCTGAGAAACGTTGAGGCAAAATTGACTGCAAGACGTGATGAAAACATCACTCCAGTTTTGGTCAGAGGATTTCTGAGAGAGCTAGAGCAATGTCTAAAGAGAGGTTTCTCCAAACATCCCACTCATTCTTCAATATGGCTGTGAACTACATGCAAGCAAAGATTTATATGGTCTCCGTTTAAAAAGGCAACCTCAGCGTGAAGAGATGCCCAGTTTTTCCGTTTTTGATTTGTTAAAAAAGTTTGAAATATCCAATAAATGTCGTTCCTTCATGATTATGTCCCACTTGTTGTTGATTCTTCACAAAAAAATACAGTTTTATATCTTTATGTTTGAAGCCTGAAATGTGGCAAAAGGTCGCAAAGTTCAAGGCGGCCGAATACTTTCGCAAGGCACTGTATATGGACAGCACCAAGAAATAAGTTCCTACCATCAAGGACATGCTTATTGTGAAGAAAAAATTCATCCTCCCCTGCCAGGAGTTCATGGAGAAGCTGGCCAAAGACAGAGCAATCCTGATGAAAATACATTCTTCTGAGAAATGAACAATTAGGTCGGTATAAGTCTATTATGTCGTTACCAATCTCCTCATCATCTTATTTCTTTATTATGTTATACTATTGTCTCTTTTTTTTCAATTTTTCTCATGTTCTCTTCTGCTCTTATTCTACCAGGACCACTGAATGGCTGTTCAGATCGGACAGTTCTGTCTTGTCTGTAGTGTTACTGTAGTATAGTTGTTTTCTCTATCACAGTGTGCATGTTAGACTAAATACCTGAAACCCGGAATTGTCCCCCTTTTTTATTTCATAGATAATAACATTGGGTATTTTAATGACATATTGACCGCCGAACTGGAAATGTCCCCGAAATTTGGTCACCTTAGGCAACACACAATAACATCAAAGTCAATACCAGCATGTGAAGTAGCTAGCTAGCTGTAAAATCGCCTAAACAAACTGCGCTATATATTTAGGAGTCCATCTCACAGAGTTCAACTCACAGTTGCTATGGCAACACCAGCCCTTTCCTACGTTTCTCACAGACACACTGGCAGCTTCATTAAATAAAAAACACCAGTCTCAACGTCAACAGTGAAGAGGCGACTCCGGGATGCTGGCCTTCTAGGAAGAGTTGCAAAGAAAAAGCCATATCGCAGACTCGCCAATAAAAAGAAAAGATTAAGATGGGCAAAAGAACACTGGACAGAGGAACTCTGCCTAGAAGGCCAGCATCCCAGAGTTGTCTCTTCACTGTTGACGTTGAGACTGGTGTTTTGCGGGTACTATTTAATGATGCTGACTGTTGAGGACTTGTGAGGCGTCAGTTTCTCAAACTAGACACTAATGTACTTGTCTTCTTGCTCAGTTGTGCACCGGGGCCTCCCACTCCTCTTTCTATTCTGGTTAGAGCCAGTTTGCGCTGTTCTGTGAAGGGAGTAGTACACAGCATTGTACGAGATCTTCAGTTTCTTGGAAATTTCTTGCATGGAATAGCCTTCATTTCTTAGAACAAGAATAGACTGACGAGTTTCAGAAGAAAGTTCTTAGTTTCTGGACATTTTGATCCTGTAATCGAACCCACAAATGCTGATGCTCCAGATACTCAACTAGTCTAAAAGGTCAGTTTTATTGCTTCTTTAATAAGAACAACAGTTTTCAGCTGTGCTAACATAATTGCAAAAGGGTTTTCTAATGATCAATTAGCCTTTTAAAATGATAAACTTGGATTAGCTAACACAACGTGCCATTGGAACACGGGAGTGATGGTTGCTGATAATGGGCCTCTGTACGCCCATGTAGATATTCCATTAAAAAATGGGTTTTTCTTTCAAAAACAAGGACATTTCTAAGTGACCCCAAACTTTTGAACAGTAGTATGTGGACAGCGCTTCAAATTAGAGGATTCGGCTATTTCAGCCACACCCATTGCTGACAGGTGTATAAAATCGAGCACACTCCATAAACAAACATTGGCAGTAGAATGGCCAGTGGTCTGTTCATAAAATCTCTGCCCTGCTAGAGGTGCCCCAGTGAACTTCAAGTGCTGTTATTGTGAAGTGGAAACATGTAGGAGCAACAACGCCTCAGCTGAGAAGTGGTAGGCCACAAAAGCTCATAGAATGGGACGTGTTGAAGTGTGTAGCATAAAAATCGCCTGTCCTCGGTTGCAACACTAACTACCGAGTTCCAAACTGCCTCTGGAAGCAATGTCAGCAGAAGACCTGTTCGTCGGGAGCTTCATGAAATGGGTTTCCATAGCAGAGCAGCCACACACAAGCCTAAGATCACTATGCGCAATGCTAAACGTCGGCTGGAGTGGTGTAAAGCTCGCCGCCATTGGAACAGTGGAAACGCGTTCTCTGGAGTGATGAATCACGCTTTAATATCTGGCAGTCCAAAGGATGAATCTGGGTTTGGTGGATGCCAGGAGAACGCTACCTGCTACAGTATACAATTAATCTAGACGATTCTGTGCCTCCAACTTTGGCAACATCTCTTTCCTGTTTCAGCATGACAATGCCCACATGCACAAAGCGAGGTACATACAGAAAAGGTTTGTCGACATTGGCGTGGAAGGACTTGACTGGCCTTCGCAGAGCCCTGACCTCAACCAAATCGAACACCTTTGGGATTGATTTGAACGCCAACTGAGAGCCAGGCCTAACATCAGTGCCCGACATCAATGCCTGACCTCACTAATGCTCTTGTGGCTGAATGGAAGCAAATCCACGCAGCAATGTTCCAACATCTAGTGGAAGCCTGCCCAGAAAATTGAGGCTGTTATAGCAGCAAGGGGGGGGACCAACTCCATATTAATACCCATGATTTTGCAATGAGATGTTCGACGAGCAGGTCCCAACATACTTTTGGTCATGTGCGGTGCGGCAGGTAGCCTAGTGGCTAGAGCGTTGGACTAGTACCTGAAAGGTTGCAAGATTGAATCTTGAGCTGACAAGCTAAAAATCTGTCATTCTGCCCCTGAACAAGGCAGTTAACCCACTGTTCCAAGGCCATCATTGAAAATAAGAATTTGTTCTTAATGGACTTGCCTAGTTAACTAAAAGGTTAAATATATATATATATATATATATTTTTTTTGTAAGGCAGCAAAGGGGGGACCAACTCCATATTAATGCCCATGATTGTGGAATGAGATGTTCGGCGAGCAGGTATCCTCATATCTTTTCATGTAGTGTATGCCTCATGGGTCTCCCGGTCACGGCCGGCTGTGACGCAGCCTGGGATCGAACCCGGGGCTGTAGGGATGCCTCATGCACTGCGACGCATAAAATGCCAGAGCGACAGTTTACACATGGCGAAATTGACAATATATTTTTTTTAAAGCTACAAATCCAAATAATTCTGATTAAATGAATCAATAAGGTAGTACATAACAATTAATTACAAGACTTGCACCGCCTTAGCGCCAGCTGAAAATATAGCCCCCGTACATTGGGTTTCATGTCTAAACCTCTGATACAGTGGACAACCTCCACACAACCTCCAGTCAACCTCCAGACAACACACTACACAGCTAATCTAAGCAGTGTCCAGCCATATCCAACCTCAGCTCTGAAGGGATCAACTACAAAAATCCCACAATTATTTATGCTCTTTCTGATCAGGCTGAGGGTGTCCATCCGTGTGTTTTGTTCATGCAAAATATGTCTTTCTGTGTCCCACCTCGTGTCTGACGGGATCCTCGATGCCGACCACACAGATGCAGGTGAGCTCATCAAGGATGTCGCCCTCGTTGTCCCAGTCTGGTTCTCCTGCATCGGCAGGGAAGTCCCTGTAGGCCACACAGATTGTCCTCAGACCGTCACAGGCCATGGGCTCAATCACGTTCTTCACCATCTCATCACGGTCCTTAGGCTTGAAGATACGTGGCTCCCCGTTCGTGTTCAGGATATGAGAACATCTAGAGAGGGAAGGGGGAAGAGATGTTTACCACATCGCAGATGATCAACTCCAGCTTTCTGTTTATCTATCTCTGTGTATCCGTTCATCAGGGAAAGACAAGACCAATCTCCCTCCCTCCCGTACTTGCGTAGGACGATCTCGGAGGCTCCCTTGCTGTACATGCGGAAGCCACTACCGTCTGTGTTCTTCAGCACCGTGCTCATGCTCTTACGGGACGAGTTGAAGGTGTACACCTTGAAACACACCAATCAGTTATAACTATCATATTACTCTATATTATTATAGTACATTAGCTTGTGTATAAGTTAGCGCTCTGTAAGAATGATGGATAGTAGGTTATTTGAACTTTCTCTCTTGGGGCCACCGGGAACAAAACACACATATACATACATTAGATAGACAAGTTACAGATTGCACCATTAACGTTATGGATACATTTTGAAGCAGCTACACACCTTGTACAGACTCTCTTCGGGAATCTCGTCCCTGATTGGCTGGTAGTCTCTCTTCAGCTCCAGCACGAAGCCCAATAGGGAGCACTCTGTCTTGTTGCCGACGTGGCGGGGCAGGCCTCCCTCCTTCTCTGGGGACTGGAGCAACAAAAACGTTACATATAACCTACATACCGTATCCTACCAACATACCGTATCCTCCCAACATACCGTATCCTACCAACATGTATATTTCATGAAGACATACAGCAAAAGGGACGTTGAGACATGCATCATATAGTGTAAAAGCAACCATGTAGATATGCACTAGAGAAGAAGACACTATGAAGAAGACACACTTTCGTGTGTGTGTGTGTGTGTGTGTGTGTGTGTGTGTGTGTGTGTGTGTGTGTGTGTGTGTGTGTGTGTGTGTGTGTGTGTGTGTGTGTGTGTGTGTGTGTGTCTCTCCCTTACCAGAATCTTAGTAGTATAGGCTGAGTTGATGGCGATGCTGTTGACCATGACTTCCAGAGTGAATGGTTTGATGACGTCAGGTTCCGGTACTTTCTTGTAGTGTGTGTCTCCCAAGTAGGCCTGCACCACGGTCATACGGTTCATGGTGAGGGTGCCTGTCTTGTCAGAGCAGATGGTGGTAGCGTTCCCCATGGTCTCGCATGCATCCAGGTGACGAACCAGGTTATTGTCCTTCATCATTTTCTACACAGGGGACAAGACAGACAGTAGAGGTTAGAGCTGTGTGTGTGTGTGTGTGTGTGTGTGTGTGTGTGTGTGTGTGTGTGTGTGTGTGTGTGTACCTGACAGAGTAAGTCTGGGAGATGGTGACAGCTAGCGGCAGCCCCTCTGGCACTGCCACTACCAGCATTGAGTGTGTGTGTGTGTGTGTGTGTGTGTGCGCTCACACTGTGTGTCTCTCTGTGTGTACCTTGACAGAGTAGGCCAAAGAGATGGTGACAGCTAGAGGCAGCCCCTCAGGCACAGCCACCACCAGAACAGTGACTCCGATGATGAAGAACTTGACAAAGTACTGGATATAGATGGGGGTGCACTCCTTCAGCCATGGGCGACCCTGCACCCCGAACGTGTCAATCACGAAGTACAGGATGAGAATGATCACAGTCACAGCTGACATGATCAGACCTGGGCATAGGAAACGAAGTAGAGAGTTGCAATCCTGCTGTCAAATCCAGGAAAAGGAATACAAGATCGATGATGTGTGTGCTAACGTTTTTAAGACCTTCTCTGCCTTCCCAATCTGCATGGTCCGTCTATGTGTGTGTCTCTCTATGTTTTTTTCTGTCTGTGTGTGCTCGTTAGTGTTGTCACCAATACCAGATTAAAAAAAATATTTTGAGTTTAATATCAGGATAGGGAAATGACTGACAACACAGCTCTTAGCTCGCTCAGTAGATGCCTACTGGATAACTTATTTGTATTGCTTTTAATCTTTTTAAATGAATTTATCTTATTAACACTTTGTTCTAGCTAGCTATTTGTGTAGGTAGCTATCAAGTAAACGCAATGATACAGTCACAATATCAGATACCAAAACGATATCAGATACCAAAGTCACAGAATGGCACTTCCAGACAGATCTTTTGAGTTCAATATCATGACATGCATACAATCAATCTGATTACATAACAAAACGGTCAGCATTTATTTCAATGATAAATCTCAGTTGATAAACTGGGTAAGTCAAGATGTAGCACTACAGGTGAATGCATATTCAATAGGAGTGTGCACATGCATTGAGTTATTGAGCTTCGTTTGTGTGATTACATGGGGCTATAGATTAATAATATATGCCATTTAGCAGACGCTTTTATCCAAAGAAACTTACAGTCATGTGTGCATACATTCTACGTATGGGTGGTCCCGGGGATCGAACCCACTACCCTGGCGTTACAAGCGCCATGCTCTACCAACTGAGCTACAGAAGGACCTCAACTGTTTCCATTTGGGACTAATTGTGTTGTACTGATCAACAACATTTTCACGCAAGCAATCTCTTCTTTTATAATAGTGTGCATGGTCTATTTAAGACCCATGATGTCATTCACACACAGTTCGAGGAACAAGCAAAGATCACCTTGACTGGGAGAGACATGAAGTTTGTGACAATCAGCTTTTAAAATCAGCAATATTTTTGCATTATGGTTAGCATATTATCACAAATAAGGTACAATGGTAGTACATTGATGTTAGCTTTATCTGTACAGTGCCTTCAGAAAGTATTGATAATCCTTCATTTATTCCACTTTTTTGTGTTACAGCCTGAATTTTTATTTAACCAGACAAATTCTTATTTACAATGACGGCCTACCGGGGGACAGTATAGGTATTGTTTCTCACCAATCTACACGCAATACATAATACATAATGACAACGTGAAAACATAGTTTTAGAAATGTTTTCAAATGTATTGAAAATGAAATACAGAAATCTCATTTACATAAGTATTCACACCCCTGAGTCAATACATGTTAAATCACCTTTGCCAGTGATTACAGATTTGAGTCTTTCTGGGTAATATCTAAGTGCTTTGCACACCTGCATTGTACAATATTTGCACATTATTCTTTTCAAAATGATTCAAGCTCTGTAAAATTGGCTGTTGATCATTGCTAGACAACCATTTTTACAAGTCTTGCCATAGATTTTCAAGCAGATTAAAGTCAAAATTGTAACTCAGCCACTCAGGAACAGTCACGGTCTTCTTGGTACGCAACTCCAGTGTGGATTTGGTCATGTGTTTTAGGTTATTGTCCTGCTGAAAGGAGAAATAATCTCCCAATGTCTAGTGGAAAGCAGACTGAACCAGGCTTTCCTCTAGGATGTTACCTGTGCTCAGCTCCATTCCATTTATTTGTTATCCTGAAAAACACCCCAGTTCTTAATGATTACAAGCATACCCATAACATGATGCAGCCACCACTATGCTTGAAAATATTGAGAGTGGTACTCAGTAATGTGTTGTATTATTTCCAAACATAACTTTGTATTCAGGACAAAAAGTTATTTGCTTTGACACTTAAGCAATACTGCAAAAAAAATGTAAGTGCAAACAGGATGCATGTTTTGGAATATTTTCTATTCTGTACAGCCTTTTCACTCTGTTAATTAGGTTAGTATTGTGGAGTAACTACAATGTTGTTGATTCATCCTCCATTTTATCCTACCATAGCCATTAAACTAACTTAAAAAATAATAATAATTGGCCTCATGGTGAAATCCCTGAGCGGTTTCTTTCCTCTCCGCAAACTGAGTTAGGAAGGACGCCTGTATTTTTGTAGTGACTGGGTGTATTGATACACCATCCAAAGTGTAATTAATAACTTCACGATGCTCAAAGAGATATTCAATGTTGAATGTTTATTTTTACCCATGTACCAATAGGTGCCCTTCTTTACGACGCATTGGAAAACCTCCCTGGTCTTTGTGGTTGTATCTGTGTTTAAAATTCACTGCACGACTGAGGGACCTTACAGAAAATTCTACATGTGTGGGGTACAAAGATGAGGTCGTTATTAAAAATAATAATTTGAACCATTATTATTGCACACAGAGTGTGTCCATGCAACTCATTGTGTGACTTGTTAAGCACATTTTTTACTTCTGAATTTATTTAGGCTTGCAGTCATTGAAAATAAGAATATGTTCTTAACTGACTTGCCTGGTTAAATAAAGGTAAATGAATTAATAACAAAAGGGTGTTCAGCTTTGTTTTTTAAATTAATTTGAATTAAATGAATTTTAAAATGTCTAAAAATTATTCCACTTGGATATTATGGGATATTGTGTGTAGGCCAGTGACCAAAATTCAGGTTGTAAAACAAAATGTGAAAAAAAGTCAAGGGGTGTGAATACTTTACTTTCTCTATGCTGTTCTATGCTCTTAGTAGATGGAGTAAGACACATTTGACAGAAGTACAGTAAGTAACAAAAATACTAAAACCGAACCGTTTTCTATGTTCTAGTATCGAAACAGTACAGACGTTTGGTATACCGTGCACCACTAGTGTCATCAATCTACACACAATACCCCATAATGACAAAGCAAAAAGAGGTATTAGATAAATACCTTTACAGAATTATTCAGACCCTTTGCTATGAGACTTATTGAGCTCAAGTGCATCATTGAGACTTATTGAGCTCATCCTTGAGATGTTTCTACATCTTGATTGGAGTCCACTCGTGGTAAATTCAATTGATTGGAAATCATTTGGAAAGGCACACACCTGTCTATATAAAGGTCCCACAATTCACAGTGCATATCAGAGCATAAACCAAACCATGAGGTCGAAGGAATTGTCCGTAGAGCTCCAAGACACGATTGTGTCTAGGCACAGATCTAGGGAAGGGTACAAAAACATGTCTGCAGCATTGAAGGTGTCCAAAAACACAGTGGACTCCATCATTTTTAAATGAAAGAAGTTTGGAACCACCAAGACTCTTCCTGGTGCTGGCCGCCCGGCCAAACTGAGCCATTGGGGGGAGAAAGGCCTTGGGCAGGGAGGTAAATCAAGAACCCGATGGTCACTCTGATAGAGCTCCAGAGTTCCTCTGGGGAGATGGGAGAACCTTCCAGAAGGACAACCATCTATGCAAGCCTTGATGGTAGAGTGGCTAGATGGAAGCCACTCTTCAGTAAAAGCACATAACAGCCTGCTTGGATTTTGCCAAAAGGCACCTAAAGGACCCTCAGACCATGAGAAACAAGATTCTCTGCTCTGATGAAACCAAGATTGAACTCCTTTTGCCTGAATGCCAAGCGTCACCTGGCACCATCCCTACGGTGAAATATGGTGGTGGCAGCATCATGCTGTGGGGATGTTTTTCCGCAGCAGGGACTAGGAGACTAGTCGGGATTGAGGGAAAGATGAACAGAGCAAAGTAGAGAGAGATCCTTGATGAAAGCCATCTGCTCCAGAGTGCTCAGGAACTGAGACTGGGGCGAAAGCATAGAGGCAAGACAATGCAGGAGTGGCATCAGGACAAGTCTCTGAATGTTCATGAGTGGCCCAGCCAGAGCCCGTATTGAACATCTCTGGAGAGACCTGAAAATAGCTGTGCAGCGACGCTCCTCATCCAACCTGACAGATCTTGAGAGGATCTGCAGAGAAGAATAGGAGAAACTCCCCAAATACAGGTGTGCCAAGCTTGCTACGTCGTACCCAAGAAGTCAAAAGGCTTTCTAAAAAACAGTTTTTGCTTTGTCATTATGGGGTATTGTGTGTAGATTGAAAGATTGGAAAAAAAAAACATTTTAGAATACGGCTATAACGTATATCGTTTTATGTCCATCTGTGTGTGTGTCCATGTAAGTGTGTATCTCCGCCTCGGTCCTCACCTGCCTTCCCGATCTGCACGGCCAGTTTGGTGAGTTTGCCCTGCAGCACAGACTTCTCCTTCTTGTTGACCTGAACCTTCTTCACCCGTTTCACCTCCACCTCAGGCTCCTTCTCCTCAGACTCAACCGCCTCGTCACTCTTCAGGGGCTGGATCTCCAGGGCAATGCCGTCCTGGGTCTTAGCTATTGGATAGGGTAATGGGATGGGGAAGAGGGGTGGGTGGGATAGAGGGAGGGGGTAAAGGGAAGTGGGATAGAGGGAGGTGGAGTGGGAGGTTGAGCGGAGGGAAGCATTTAGTAGTGGTGTGGGGAAGGTTTTGGGGGGGGGGGGGGGTTAAGATAGTGATATGAGGGTGAAGATGATCGGTGGGGAGGTGTTGTTGGGTCGGGGAGAGGAGCAGCAACAGTAAGGGGATCAAGGAGGGGTTGGGGTTAAGGGGAGAGAGACAGAGAGGTTGTGGTTCAGTTACGGTTGAAAGAGAGACAGACACAGTCAGTCACCAAACCACCAGACTCCGGTCCTGAACAGTGATCCACTGAAACAACTCCGCTGCAGATCACTTAGATCTCTTTAACCAGAACAAATCCCCTAAGGTGATCAACACTGATGTTATTATGTGTTGTTACCTGTCAGGTTGATGGAAAGTTCAGCAATGTGATGTATTCTTCATTAAAGGAAAATCGGTATTCAATTTTTTATTTTTTATTTTTTTAATCGACTGATTGTTTAAGTACTCTTATGCATAAATGAAACATTATGAAAGAAGGTATTGGAAAGAGAAAACACGTAGCACAGAATTCAGCAGGAAATGCTTGAGATAAAAGGATTTAATGATACAAAACGGATTTAAAGCAGCAATTTAACGACATACAACTTGTCCCAGAGTCTATGGAGAATTTTTTTTACAGCATTCATATAAAACAGAGAATAGATTCAGAACAAGAGATACAGGTTGTACATTTTACAATGGTTCATTGTCGGGGGATTGTCAACTGAACATTTTCCATCTCTGCTACAGAGCTCAGTCATGTTTTACATACGCAAATATGAGATTTGCGTTTCACCACTTCAACAGCTTAGATTTGCTCTGTTTGTTCTCTGGGAGCATTGTGATCTCGGTGTTTCATCTTCATTCTGCCAACAACCTGGCACTGCAACAATTCACTATCTATTTTACAGTAGAAATAATCCACAATATCTAAGGGTGAGTATAATAAAGGTGATAAAGTAATGGATGAATAAAGATATCAGAATTCTATGGTAATCAGTGCCTTATGCATTCCATTTGTGGCACATGCAACACTCATCACTAGTCAGTTCACACAAAAGCAGTACATTCACAATCTAGCAGGATCATTTTGTACGGTCTACTCATGTTGTTTTTGCCTAGGTAATATGACTTTACATGAGTCCCCCTGTGCTGAGCAGAACAGGCCACCAGTCTCAACACAAAACCCATTAGGAACAGACCAGAATAAACACAGCCACACACTGACTGGACTGGCAGACGGACGGACGGACTGACTCACGCACAGCACTTACAAACGCAGCACGGACCACGCACCACGACGAAGAAGGGGGGCGAGTGTGTGTCACGGAAAGAAAAGAAAAACATGTCAACAAACAAAGGAACCGACAAACTGCAAAAAGATACCCAAAAAAAACAAGCAGAGCGATACAACCACCACAAAAAAAGAAGAGAAGGAGGAAGAGGAGGCTGAAAATCTCCAGAGGTAGTTTTTTTTTGCGAAAGAGAGGGGGAGAGAGAGAGAGAGAGAGAGAGAGACAGAAAGAGAGGTAAACAGTGATAAGAGAGTACGAGACAGCATGAGGTCCTGAGCAACATCCTGGAAAGAGGCAACAGTGAGAGAAATTAAAGAAAAGAGAAACAATAGAGAAACAGACCAGACAACAATCCACAGCCAATTGATACTGTCAGGGTGCAATTCCCACACTGAGCCACTTCCCAGAGCTAATGCTGTCTCCTTAACACCTAGAGACTAGTGTTAGATATTCTAGTATTCTATTATAATTCTATTAAGATCCCTTCTCTTTTACACTAAGCCCAATCACTATTGCCAAATTCCCAGATTCATGAAATGTATGTGGAGCATGGTATCACGGGTCCTACAACTCCCATTCCATTACCTCTCAAGAGCCAGAGATGACTTGGCGTCCATAAAGCTACACTGGGTTCACTGCAATTAAAATAAGTATGTAGACATTTTCAGAATATGATATGTTGTGAAGTGAATGCAGGTCAGGTCGACATGTCCCAATTAATTTAACCTTCTCCTGCTCCAGCAATATTTCTCCATGCTTGAAAGGAGAGAATCTGTTCACTAGTGATAAAGTCCAAGGTCGAGGGGAAAGAGAGGCCAGGAGGGCTGGGGAGGTGTAAGTAGCAGATGCTCAGGCCCTAGGTGGCTGGGGGACGGTATGGTGTGTGAGGGGGGAGGCAGGGGGGGGGGACAAAGCTTGGATGAGTTCTGAATAACACGCCACAGAGGGTGGGAGGGAAGACCCGTCCAGGCTAGGAAAGCTGGGAAGAGCTACAACACCCGGGTCCTTTGTTTAATGTATCTGACCTCTCCACATCTGACACACACACACACTCATTTTTTAAAAGTTCTTTAGTTAAACCTTTATTTGTTGAGATGAAAATATATGTGGAATGTATCTTTTCAATCTCAACATAGCATGTGAGGATGGTGAAACTTCTAGAACTAATCCCTTTGCAGCTCTGTGAGCGAGATAACGCTAAACCCATATAGCTCTGTAAGGGTTAAAAATCTACTGGAGTTAAATAGCTCTGAATGATATAACTGTCAATAACAGTAATGCTGAATGCTAACCCTAGCTAGCTTAGTGATTGATTGGGTCTGCATTGACAGCCTACCCCACTTTTCTCTGTGTGCCAGTGGCAGGTGAGAGTTGCATCCTTTCACAGGTAAAGCGAGACGAGAAGAACCTCCCCTTTTCAGCAGGTGGAGGGAAGCGAGAGTGAGAGAGACAGAGTGAGACGGACACGAGACTCCCAGACTGCTGCTGAATGGAGGGGGGAGGGAGGGATGGAGGGGTTACCTTTGTTGCGATTTTCGGGGGGTCCTTGTTTTTTACCTGTTCAGACAGAGAGAGAGAGTGCGGAATGCTGACAACATGGCTTAAAAGGAAATAAAAAAATCATAAAGCCAAACAGAACAGAAGATCAAAACAATAGAAATTCACGTGTGTTGGGGGCTGGAACGGGCCATCAGAGGAGAGAGAGCACTAGTTTGTTTAAGGCTGTAGAGTATAAAGTAGAGCATCCACCCATAGACAGCAGGTCGGTTACTGATGACTGGTTTCACTGGGTTCTTGTCTGTTTCAGTCAATACATGTGTAACTAACGGTAGTAAGTTTATAAAAACACACGCACACACTCACACATGCCTCGGTCTTGACATTCAGGGAAGCAGTCATTTCAGATTGATGTCAGACAGACGAGGAGGCTGCACTGCCGCAGGTTTTTCTCCTTCTGCCTGAGAGTGGTGGTGAAGAATTGGGGGGGGGGGGTGTATGTCAGTTCAAGATGTGTGTAGCCCTGAAGGGGGGGTGTATGTGGAGATTAGATGTGAGCGTGAGTGTGTGTGTAACAGTTGTCAGCAAAATGCCCTGAAGTCTCTGCCCCCTCATCTACTCTATGAGTAACTGTATCAGTATGTGTCTCTGGCAGAGGTGTGTGTGTGTGTGTGTGTGTGTGTGTGTGTGTGTGTGTGTGTGTGTGTGTGTGTGTGTGTGTGTGTGTGTGTGTGTGTGTGTGTGTGTGTGTGTGTGTGTGTGTGTGTGTGTGTGTGTGTGTGTGTGTGTGTGTGTGGAGTGGAGGTGACACAGCACTCTTTTTGTTTCCATCCTCGCTGTACACACCTGTCTCAGAGGAAGACAGCCATTTCAACATCTAGTGTGTGTGCCTGTGTTGCAGCCAGTGTGTGTGTGCGCCTGTGTTGCAGCCAGTGTGTGTGTGTGTCTGTGTGTGTATATAGCCAGTACTTGCTCTGATCTACTTTCTTATAAACCCATAACATTAAGATCATGATGGTGGCGCTCTGCAGTTTCATGAACAATTGAAATCACAGTCTAATTCTGTGATGCCATGAGATGCCAATTGGAATGAGTTGTTGCCTTGCAGCTCCCTCCTCTGAGCAGGCACATTCAGCCCCTTTAGAATGAATGCCTGAAGAACTGAAATCTTAGCAAAAAACTCTTACCAAACAGAAAAGAAGACGTGGCAAAGTGTTAGTACGGAACACACGCTTATTAGAGGCCATATTGATAGATACACAGATCGAATGTATTGGCAGGCCTCTGTTGTTTAACGTGATCATATCTATCCACGAGCTTCCCCATGTCAAGTCCCTTGAGAGGTAGATGCATGACAGATGTTGAACACATAGAGTGATGTCCCCGCTTTAGCTCTTCTCACTTCAGCGCCTGTGACGTCATAGATTTAAGTAGGTTAAGTACAGGGTTCTGACAATGGCGTTCCAGTGTAGTTAGAACAGATACGAAAGGGGGAGGGGGGGGGGGGGATGAAGGAGTGGAGAATAAAATTACCACCCATGAACAGAACCCCTTCTGGGAAGGAGTGGTCTAGAAAGGGCCTTGGCTTGGATGTGAAATCTACCACCAAGGATTCGATTAAAGAAGGGTAGGACAGCGTAGTCAGTGACACTGAGCATTCAGAATGGAACCGCTGGCCTCCATAGTACAGTGTCTATCATGGCCGTCCCATTCTTCGCAACAACATTCTAGAGTTCAGCAGACTCAACCTCGCACCAGAATCTTACCTCAGGGAACCAGCAAACCGAGAACTCACGTAGAAAGACAGAGAGAGCTCGGCAGGAAAGAAACGCAAAGGAAGGAGACCACTTGTAAAAAGCAAGTCACTGACTCTCTGTGAACTGTGACCATGGCGACATGCGTTTTGTCAATTGTTCCCCGTTCATCTCTCACCTTTCTTGATCTTCTTTTCCTCATCGCTGTCTCCCGCCCCCAGCAGAGTGAAGATGATTCCAGTCTGGGAGTTGAGACCCACCGCAGACACCACCATTCGGCCTGATCCCTCCATCACATGGGTGCCTGGAGGAGGGAGGGAAGGAAAGAGAGAATACTAGCACATAAACAGAAAGGTCATGACTGTGCTACAGTATACTGTATGAATGGCTGTACTGTATGTTACTCCATTGTGTCCTCCACTTTCAGTCTCCATATACTACATCACACGCTTCATGTTATCGTGTTTACTGCTCTTAAACGCGAGTAAAACCAAATGCATGCTTTTCAACCGATCGCTGCCTGCACCCGCATGCCCGACTAGCATCACCACCCTGGATGGTTCCGACCTTGAATATGTGGACATCTATAAGTACCTAGGTGTCTGGCTAGACTGCAAACTCTCCTTCCAGACTCACATCAAACATCTCCAATCGAAAATCAAATCAAGACTCGGCTTTCTATTCCGCAACAAAGTCTCCTTCACTCACGCCGCCAAGCTTACCCTAGTAAAACTGACTATCCTACCGATCCTCGACTTCGGCGATGTCATCTACAAAATGGCTTCCAACACTCTACTCAGCAAAATGCAGTCTATCACAGTGCCATCCGTTTTGTCACTAAAGCACCTTATACCACCCACCACTGCGACTTGTATGCTCTAGTCGGCTGGCCCTCACTACATATTCGTCGCCAGACCCACTGGCTCCAGGTCATCTACAAGTCCATGCTAGGTAAAGCTCCGCCTTATCTCAGTTCACTGGTCACGATGGCAACACCCATCCGTAGCACGCGCTCCAGCAAGTGTATCTCACTGATCATCCCTAAAGCCAACACCTCATTTGGCCGCCTTTCGTTCCAGTACTCTGCTGCCTGTGACTGGAACGAACTGCAAAAATCGCTGAAGTTGGAGACTTTTATCTCCCTCACCAACTTCAAACATCAGCTATCCGAGCAGCTAACCGATCGCTGCAGCTGTACATAGTCTATTGGTAAATAGCCCACCCATTTTCACCTACCTCATTCCCATACTTTTTGTATACTGTTTTTTTATTTATTTACTTTTCTGCTCTTTTGCACACCAATATCTCTACCTGTACATGACCATCTGATCATTTATCACTCCAGTGTTAATCTGCAAAATTGTATTATTCGCCTACCTCCTCATGCCTTTTGCACACATTGTATATAGACTGCCCATTTTTTTCTACTGTGTTATTGACTTGTTAATTGTTTACTCCATGTGTAACTCTGTGTTGTCTGTTCACACTGCTATGCTTTATTTTGGCCAGGTCGCAGTTGCAAATGAGAACTTGTTCTCAACTAGCCTACCTGGTTAAATAAAGGTGAAATAAATAAATAAAAAAAGGGGCGGCAGGGTAGCCTCGTGGTTAGAGCGTTGGACTAGTAACCGAAAGGTTGCAAGTTCAAATCCCCGAGCTGACAAGGTACAAATCTGTCGTTCTGCCCCTGAACAGGCAGTTAATCCACTGTTCCTAGGCCGTCATTGAAAATAAGAATTTGTTCTTAACCGACTTGCCTAGTTAAATAAAGATACAAAAAAAGCTAGAATCCTTAGTTGCTACACCAATTGTTGGACTTATAAATGAGTGATATATACCCATTGATTCCTGAAGACTATAACTTATGCGTAAACGCCTCATGAGCTTATTTCAATTGTCATACCCCATCAGAACACAAAGTACAAGATTGTTTTAGACCAATGTGTGTAAACAACATAAATGTAAACACAATGTGCATAGCATAGAAATATGCTTAAAACTCTAATTGGTATATCATGGATGGTCAGTCCTATGAATTTGAGAGTGGTAACATTTTTTTAGGCCCATCCCACAGCTTTTTACAAAAACAGAAGCGGGATGAAAGCTTGGATAGTTTGAATTGCGGATTCTATCTTTAAAGGGGCAAAATGGATGTAGCAACTGCATATTACCCGTTTTAAAGACAAAGTTCCTGACTGGAATATGTTCCGGGATTCTTCCGATGGCATTAAGGAGTACACCACATCAGTCACAGACTTTACAGTGACTGTACGTTAATACCACGACCAGAAGCCATGGATTACCGGCAACATTCGCACTGATCTAAAGGGTAGAGCTGCCACTTTCAAGGAGTGGGACTCTAACCCGGAAGCTTATAAGAAATCCCACTATGCCCTCAGAAGAATGATCAAACAAACAAAGTGTCAATACAGGACTAAGATCGAATCATACTACACCAGCTCCGACGCTCGTCGGATGTGGCAGGGCTTGCAAACTATTACAGACTACAAAGGGAAGCACAGCCAAGAGCTGCCCAGTGACACGAGCCTACCAGACTAGCTAAATAGAGGCAAGTAACACTGAAACATGCATGACAGCATCAGTTGTTCCGACAACAGTGTGATCACGCTCTCCGCAGCCAATGTGAGTAAGACCTTTAAACAGGTCAACATTCACAAGGCCGCAGACGGATTACCAGGACGTGTACCCCAAGCACGCGCGACAAATTGGCAAGTGTCTTCACTGCCATTTTCAACCCATCCCTGTCTGAGTCTGTAATACCTGTAATATCAAGCTGACCACCATAGTCCTTGTGCCCAAGAACACCAAGGTAATCTGCCTAAATGACTACAGACCCATAGCACTCACGTCTGTAGCCATTAAATGCTTTGAAAGGCTGGTCATGGATCACATCAACACCATTATCCCAAAAACCCTAGACCCACTCCAATTTGCATACCGCACCAACAGATCCACAAATGATGCAATCTCTATTGCACTCCACACTGCCCTTTCACACCTGAACAAAAGGAACACCTACGTGAGAATGCTATTCATTGACTACAGCTCAGCATTCAACACCATAGTGCCCTCAAAACTCATCACTAAGCTAAGGACCCTGGGACTAAACACCTCCATCTGCAACTGGATCCTGGACTTCCTGACGTGATGCCCTAGGTGTTAAGGGTAGGTAATAACACATCTGCCACACTGATCCTCAACACGGGGGCCCCTCAGGGCTGCGTGCTCAGTCCCCTCCTGTACTCCCTGTTCACTCATGACTGCACGGCCAGGCACGACTCCAACACTATCATTTAGTTTGCTGATGATACAACATTGGTAGGCCTGATCACCGACAACGATGAGACAGCCTATAGGGAGGTCAGAGACCTGACCGTGTGGCACAAGGACAACAACCTCTCCCTCAATGTGATCAAAGGTAATAATTGTGAACTACTGTTATTATCTATGCATATTCACTGTGACAACTCTACCTACATATACATATTACGTCAACTACGTCGACACCGGTGACTCCGCACATCGACTCTGTACCAGAACCCCCTGTGTATAGCAACACTATTTTTATTTACAGCTGCTATTTAACTATTTGTTACTTATTTGGGGGGGGGGTATTTTCGAAGCATTTCACTGGTCTACACCGGTTGTATTCGGCGCATGTGACAAATACAATTTGACTTGATTTGACTGGGATATTGAATGTCTGATAATAGTGATGTTATTAACAGGCACTCTCACCGGACAGCAGCATGGGGTCCTTCTCCAGGGACTTCCTGACTTGGTCTGATTCGCCAGTCAGAGAGCTCTCATCGATCTTCAGGTCGTTGCCCTGGATCAGGATACCATCAGCTGGCAGCAGGTCACCTAGGAAACAGTTACACAGTTATATGACTGCGATATACAACGTCTCATCATATACCCTACCTTGGTGCATTCGGTCAGTGTGTTACCTCATTATATTGGTTCACTGTATCCTGTCTGGGGTATATTACAGAATGTTGAATTCAAGCTATATCTTTCACCGTGTTTTAACGGAACCCTGTCTCACCGCGTTTTAGCGGAACCCTGTCTCACCATATTTGATCTGGGTGATGCCTTACCTTGTTTTATCTTAACCATGTTTTACCGCGTTTTAATTAAACCATGTTTTAATGCGTTTTAAATTAACCATGTCTTACCATATTTGATCTGGGCGATGTCTCCTGTCACCAGTTCGGACACGGGGATCTGGATGACCTGGCCCTTGCGAATGACGGTGAACTTTTGCTCCTGCTCGATGCGGTTCTGCAACCCACGGAACTGCTTCTCCTTGCTCCAGTCGTTAAACGCTGTCACCAAGACAACAATTGCCACAGAGAACAAGATGGCGGCGCCCTCGATCCAGCCCGCCTGCGCCTCCCCCTCATCCTCCACTCCTGACGCTGTCTCACCACACACTGGGGAAACCAGAACACAACCATTTTTAATAACAGACCAAAACACAACCATGTCAGTGGAACAGAGCTGAAACACCTCCAGGTCAATAGAACAGGAACAAAACATGGCCAAGTGAATAATACAGGACCAACACTTTTACAAACACTTCATTCTCCCACCTGTCCAAAACTGCCCCGGGTTAGGGTGTACTACTCACGCTCGCTATCTCCCCCAGGGGGGTGGTAGAAGGACAGGCCCAGGGAGATTACGGCAGCAATCTCCAGGATGATGAGAGTAACATCCTGTAGGGCCTCCCATACCAGCGCCAGGAAGGACTTAGGCTTTTTAGGAGGGATGAAGTTCTTCCCAAATGCCGCGTGGCGCTTCTCCAGATCCACTGGGTTACCAGACAGACCTGAGAGAAATGGAGGAGGAGGAGGGAAGAAAAGGAGGAGGAAGGAGAAGAGACCGTTAATAGAGTAACCAGTTATCATAGAAATGCATATAACGAGATCAAAACAATAGATGTTGAATATATACACTTACTATAAAAAGGTATGAAAACATATGACAACCCGTCAGGGTTAGAAGTCTTTAGGGTATTCTATAGGAAGTGGTGTAAAGTACTTAAGTGAAACTACTTTAAACTTTTACTACATTCCTAAAGAAAGTAGATGTACTTTATACTCCATCCATTTTCCTAAACACCTAAAAGTACTCGTTACATTTTGAATGCTAAGCAGGACAGGAAAATGGCCCAATTCACACTCTTCTCAAGAGAACATCCCTGGTCATCTCTACTGCCTCTTATCTGGCGGACTCACGAAACACAAATGCATCGTTTGTAAATGATGTCTGAGCGTAGGAGTGTGCCCCTGGTTAATTGTAAATAAAATAGTACCATCTGGCTTACTTGATGTAAGGAATTTGAAATAATTTATACTTTCACTTTTGATACTTAAAAGTATATTTAAAACAAAATACTTTTAGAATTTTACTCAAGTAATATTTTACTTTTACTTGAGTAAAAGTCTAGATGTCTTAATAGAAAATTACTCAAGTATGACAATTGGGTACTTTTTCCAACCACTGTCTATAGGTTGCTGTATAAGTCTGGGTACAAACGTCTAAAATTACTTTTGTAGTGAAACATCTACATCACCCTTTCTTTATCTGAGGATAAACATGACAACAATGGCTGTTGCCATACCAAACAGAACCAAGTCGAGCTGACAGTTCAAACACACCCATCCACACCCCATGTCAGCCTCCCACTGCTGTCACAAGCTGCTAGACAACCACTGCCAAAGACTTTGAATTTCAGTTGGACAAAACCACACATCGGTCCAACAAAACATAATATCCCTTTGGTACATTTTTCATCAATCAAACCGCTAGATCATCTGATATTGTCCTATTAAGTTGAAAAATATTTTTTTAATACATTCTGAGTAAGATATCATCACCTCATGGAAATCTTATGATTCATAAATGTTGCAAATAAATCTAGAAAACTGCAATTAAAAAAAAATACAAAAAGGAGGTCAGTCAATGAGATCCCATGAGGCGTTTGAAATTATCACAAGGGTGTTGAACACATTGGGCGCATCCCAAAATGGCAAGCTACTCCCTATGAAGTGCACTACTTTTGACCAGGGCCCATAGGGAATCGGGTGTCATTGGGGATGGAGCTGTCATGACTGTTTCCTGTCCTCTGGGATTGAATGTTGGAAGGATCAGACAGTGAATCAATTATGCTTTAGTCACTCCCACATTGGTCCAGGATTTAACCACTCTCCCTGCTTCGTTCAATCTTTCACTCAGCAGCTTTACACTATGGCCTCGTTGTATCAATCTCCCTCGTAGTTCAAGGTCTATTCAAATAGATCAGCTACTGAGATATGTGGCTAGCTATGGAGAACTGGTGAGGTGTATAGGATACATGGATAGTACAGCACACTAACAGTTATACAATATCAATAAGTTCAGAATACATTTAGTATTGACATGGCTAGTTATGGTAGTGCATGACTGGTGAGTAGCTCCACAACTAAAGGCAGCTAGTCATGCTAACATGCTGATGTATTACACTGCTGATATGCAGAACTGTAGTTAGCTATGCTAACCGGATAAATGTGAGAACGAGCTGGATGAGCAAAACACAGTATACAGAGTCCCAGCCCTCTACGACAGATGCCCCTTAAAACCACCATCATATTGCTTTCCCGCTACTGTGAGCCAGCTGGACAACCGGAGGGAGGGAGGGAGGGATGGAGGGTTAGAGGGGGGCATGGGGTGGGTGAGGCAGTGGGGAAGAAAGGCAGAAGGTGAGGGAAGTGTGAGGGGGGGGGGGGACTGTCTTATGTTGCTAAAAACAGCTGGACGTAATGACGTCAAACCCCCCCAAAATATTGTTATGCAAAAACCTTGAGTGTCAAATAAAAATAGAGTGGTTGAAGTATTTCCATTATTCAGGCAAGTTGCATATTAATACATTGTCGACGGTCTGTATACCCTCCCACCTATCTGTTCCACGTCTCAGGAAGACCGCAAAAACAGCATGGATAGAAGGCACTAATTTAATCATATTTGCCATATTCTAATCATTTTCATGTGCCAATGTATCCCACCGGTTCGTGCCATGGTGAAACTTGCACTCCTGTAGATCTGAAATAATTTGATGACGAAACTTGCACTCCTGTAGATCTGAAATAATTTGATGACGAAACTTGCATCCAGCCAGCCAGAAAATCAAGATGAAGCAATTCAGGCATTCTTGAAAGTAAAGACAACGCTTGTCCTGCAAAGAAGCATTATTTTTATAGTTTAAAAATAGATTTAGCAAGCAGTAGGAATTTTGAATTCAAATAGAGTTCAAAAAAACAAATCGTTCCCATTATGATTTTTTACAATAAAGAAAGTTCAGCAAGATAAAAATTCACCCATCGAACAGTTCTTGACAACATTTCTCCGATAGTTGCCGTGACCATTAAACATGTCACAATGTTTTTTGTTGTTGTGACATTGCTTTTGTCAAATAAAATTGGGTCAACGGAAATCTGCCTATAGTTTTGATACAGCAACCTCCAATAGCTAACAGAGAATTTACAGTACCAGTCAAAAGTTGACAGACCTACTCAGTCAAGGGATTTTCTTTATTTGTACTATTTTTTACATTGTAGAATAATAGTGAAGACATCAAAACTATGAAATAACACATATGGAATCATGTAGCAACCCAAAAAAGTATTAAGCAAATCAAAAAACATTTTTTTTAGATTCTTCCTAGTAGCCACCCTTTCCCTTGACAGCTTTGCACACTCTTGGCATTCTCTCAACCAGCATCATGTGGTAGTCACCTGGAATGCATTTAAATTAGCAGGTGTGCATTGTAAAAAGTTATTTTGTGGAATTTCTTCCCTTCTTAGTGCGTTGTGTTATGACAAGGTAGAGGTGGTATACAGAAGATAGCCCTATTTGGTTAAAGACCAAGTCCATATTATAGCAATCAATAACAGCTCAAATAAGCAGAGACGACAGTCCATCATTACTTTAAGACATGAAGGTCAGTCAATTCGGGAAATTTCATGGTCAAATTGCAGCAAAGACACCACTTCTAAAGGACACCAATAAGATACTTGCTTGGGCCAAGAAACTTGAGCAATGGACAATAGACCAGTGGAAATCTGTCCTTTGTTCTGATGAGTCCAAATTTGAGATTTTTGGTTCCAACCACTGTGTCTTTGTGAGACGCAGAGCAGGTGAACGGATGACCTCTGCCTGTGTGGTTCCCCCCGTGAAGCATGCAGGATGTGTGATGATGCTTTGCTGGTGACACTGTCTGTTATTTGTTGATAATTCAAAAGGCACACTTAACCAGCATGGCAACAACAGCATTCTGCAGCGATACAACATCCCATCTGGTTACACTTAGTGGGACATTCATTTGTTTTTCAAACAGGACAATGACCCAAAACACCCCTCCAGGCTGTGTAGGGGGTATTTGACCAAGACCGAGAATGACGGAGTGCTGCATCAGATGACCTGGCCTTCACAATCACCCGACCTCAACCCAGTTGAGATGGTTTGGGACGAGTTGGACCGCAGAGTGAAGGAAAAGCAGTCAACAAGTGCTCAACATATGTAGGAACTCCTTCAAGACTGTTTGAAAAGCATTCCAGGTGAAGCTGGTTGAGAGAATGCCAAGAGTGTGCAAAGCTGCCATCAAGGAAAAGGGTGGCTACTTTGAAGAAACTCAAATATAATATATATTTAGATTTGTTTAACACTTTTTTTGGTTACTAAATGATTCCATGTGTTATTTCATAGTGTTATTTTGATGTCTTCACTATTATTCTACAATGTAGAATATAGTACAAATACATAATAAAAACCCTCGAATGAGTAGGTGTGTCCAAACTTTGGACTGGGACACATAAATGATTTCACATAGAATGGAACAGGTATGGTAGGGAGCATAGAGGCAACGAGATGGGATTTTCATTGTAAAATGCATCTGAAGATTTTTTTTAGCAGAGTTCAAACTGTCATGTAAAGCATTGCTATCCTGTTGTCTACTATAATAAAGTAAACATCTAACATTACTTAATTATTTTGGGGTTCATTTAGTATTTAGTAGCCTATGCATAATTGATTGAGAAATAACACAGCCCTAAAGTGAACAGTTGAAATTAATCAAGACAGCTGATCGGATTCGATAAAAAGTTAAAGATTCTGTTGCATTTAAAAAAATGTAACACAGTATGTAACACACTTAAATGTCAAACAACTATGGAATAACATTGTTTGATTTAGTGACCGGTGTGTTAGAACTGTTTATGTTTTATTAAACAAAGAGAAATTACAAACCAGGTTTTCATAGGTTTTGCTTATTGACATGCAATTTTGATTGGTAAGGCTTCACGTCAGCATGGTGTTGACAAAATGTGTCACGTCTGCTAAGTAGAAGTCTCCTTTGGAGACTGTCACTACAGACCTAAATGACTTACATCTAGTAGCATAATACAAAGGTTATAAATGGAATATACACAATTTACGGTTATTGTAGAAGATATTAAAACTGTACAAGAAGCAAACATTGGGTGACTTGATGACAGCGATTGTTTTCCAGGCCCTCCTCCGTCGATGCTACTTGTTGAGCCTAGAAAGTGGACAGCTGAGAAGATGGGCTAGAATAAGATGTAATGACTTTGCCCGTTTGGGTGAGGGTCATAAAACCCCTTTTCTCTCTCTTCCCCTCAGCAGTTTATGACCCCCTCCATGAATACCAAAACTCTCCCTCTCCACTCTATAGAATGGACTTTGCAATAAATCATCTGTTACCACAGAGAGAGACTTTGCAAACTTAAAAAGGTTGGGAAATGGAACAATATTTCTGTAATCCAACCAGTTGAAAGTGTCCATTGGTACAGATCAGTTGTTTTCTGGGACATTATATCTGATGATAGGATGACATAAATTGTATCGTGGAAAGTCTACACATTCTAGTTATCAGATTCACATTGAATTGTTGTGCAATTTAAATGTTTCAATATAAGATAAAATGTCATTTTAGCCTACTAAATGAGAGAATTGTTTTCACAAGTAATGTATGCCCATCCAGGGGCCACGCCCAAGTGAACAGACATTGGTTGGAGAGGGATGAAACATGCCCTTCTCTTCCCCAGTATAAAGCCCCCATGACCCAATTCACGTCAGACTAAGCAAACCTAAGCGTGAGCTGTGGTTTCAAATGGTTAGGACCCCTACAAAACGATAAGACTAGAAAACCATCCCATGTGGAGCATTGGCTACATGGCTGGAAATGGTTCAACTCTGAGAGTATTGATTCACTACAGAATGAGTGAGAAATTCTAGACGACACTAATTACTAGACTGCGGCTAGAAATGACAAACCTGGGACGAGAACACCGACAACCGCCGAAGCAACTATTCCATGAGAACATTTCTGAACGGTACTCGGAAGTATCCATTCTAAACATCTACAACCACGAAAGACTTTGTGACTTCTGGGAAAGTTAATCAGAGACTGATGAACCCTACAGGATGATCGAGGATTCCAACAGAAGACAACAACGACATACTGGGGTAAATATAAATTGCAATTTATTTCCGAATGAGTGGCCATTCATAGACAAAGGATTAGCATTTCAATGAATAAAATTATAGACTGTAATGAATCCATTTGTCTTTCCCGCTCTCTCAGTCCCACCCCTTTCTCTTTGTCTACCAAGCTGTCATATCGGCTTAGCCCACTGGGGATTTCTCAATCATTGTTGGTAACCAATATCTATCGTTTCTTTTTATGTATTTCTGTGATTATTTAGTTAGTAAATAAATAAGCCAATTTGTATATTGCTGATTAATAATTAATGCTAGGGTTCATGCAGATAACCAAGAATTTTACAACCTTCAGATGAGACTGATAGAAGGTAACAATTAATAATCATGAATGGAAGACTAATTGATAAGATATGAAAATATCTGAATAGTCGATACGGGAAATACCACGTGATTATAATAGACCATTTGCATACTGTTGGATGGTTAGGCCTACTATATGCACACAGCCTTCCAGATGCACGCCCACAGATAAGGCTAAGAACTGCAACTCCTTCATGGTTAAATGATCTATCTTGAATGGAAAACAACAACTACTCACACAAAGGTTCTCTCTTCCTATCTGATCAACTCTCACCATCTACACCAGAGACGACACAGACATTGTCAGCTAATCGTGAACTCTGTTGAAATGGCACTCACTACTTCCTGTTGGAGGGAGTGATACTGAACAGAGTCCACCGCAGGGAGCTAGTGTGCACGGATGTCTCGCTAGCGGATTGGGGGGCAGTGTTCAGAGGAATGACAGCGAGCGGACGCTGGAGACCCCATGGAGTGGCAAGCACATCAATGTGCTGGAGATCAGGGCGGTTCGCCTGGCACTCCAATAGCTCCAGAAGCATGGAAGGGAAGCATGTTCTGGTCAGATCAGACAACGCGGTAGCGGCGTATATCAATCACCATGGCGGACTGAGATCATGGCACCTCCACAAAATGGCTTCCGAGCTCTTGCTGTGGGCTTAGACCCCGGTTAACGCACGTCCACGAGGTCTTGAACCATGTAGCGAACCTGCTTTTGAGAAATGGCCTGCTGAAGGAGGACTAGAGTCTACACCCTCAGTTGGTGTTAGAGCTGTGGGAAAGGTTTGGGAGAGGGCAGGTGGACCTGTTTGCATTCATTGTCCCAGCTGGTTGTAGATGTCAGACAACAAGATCTTAACTGGCTGAATCAGAAATTATGAATCAGGGTTGGACTGAAAACCTAGAGGACAGTAGATCTCCAGGAAGAGTATTGGGCAGCCCTGCTCTAGACCCTCTGGGTTTGGACGCCCTCGCTCACGATTGACCAGCAACAACACTTTGTGTTTCCACAATTTCCCCTGATCACAGCTACGCTAGACAGGGTCAACTTGAAGGGCCACCGGCGGCTCTTGATAGCCATATACTGCTCTCCAGGTTTATGGAGAGAGTTAGTCTGTGTCTAGTGAAGGCCCCTTCGGTGCGAAACTGAGACCTTGACGTGGTGCTGTCTGCACCTTGCTAGGCCACCTTCTGAGCCCCTGGGTTAGCGTCTTTGAAGCACTGATCCATAAAGGTGGCATTTCTGTTGGCTATTACCTCAACTAAGAGGCTTAGTGAACTTCATGCTCTTTCAGTGAGCACTGAATGTTTCCGAATGGGTGCAAACAAGTGCAGTGTTATCCTCCGGCCTTGCCCCTCTCATGTCAAAGGTCCTGTCTTACAGACATGTGAACCGGCCCTCACATTTACCGTCCATGGCTGCAAGTGGGCTGGATTTTTACCCAAGTTTGCTGTGCCCGGTGAAGGCACATGACACTTACGTTACACAGACTAAGACAAAATGACAGTCGGATCAGCTGTTCGTATGTTATGGTGAGAGTTCTGGGGAAGAGCCTATCGAAACAGAGATTCTCACATTGGATTGTGGACACTATTACTACAGCATATCCGCTGGCTGGCCGGCCTTTGCCATCTGCTGTAGTGGCACATTCTACTAGAGGAGTAGGTACATCATGGGCCCTGCCCCGAGGAGTTTCCCTTGATGAAATTTGTGCCTCGGCAAGTTGGGCGTCGTCTAGCACTTTTGCTAGGTACTATCGAGTCAATGGGGCTGCCGCGGACCAGGTCAGGATAGCCGTGTTGGGTGTTGCCTCCACTTCCTTAGAGGGGGATGGAGGGGCACAGCAACCATGACTGCCCTGAGTTCAGTCCGACAAGATTATGCTCGTCTGGCCATGCCTAGTTCACGATTAATCTGGTATTGTGATGCCATATTGGAGTGATCAAATACAGACGACGCAATCGCAATCACACTGCCCTAACCCATCTGGACAAGAGGAATACCTTTGTAAGAATGCTGTTCATCAACTACAGCTCAGCATTTAACACCATAGTACCCTCCAAACTCGACATTAAGCTCGAGACCCTGGGTCTCGACTCCGCCCTGTGCAACTGGGTCCTGGACTTCCTGACGGGCAGCCCCGAGGTGGTGAGGGTAGGAAACAACCACTCCACAAGGGTGCGTTCTCATCCCTCTCCTGTTCTCCCTGTTCAACCATGACTGTGATTATGCATGCCTCCAACTCAATCATCAAGTTTGCAGACCACACTACAGTGGTAGGCTTGATTACCAACAACGATGAGACGGCCTACAGGGAGGAGGTGAGGGCCCTCGTAGTGTGGTGTCAGGAAAATAACCTCACACTCAATGTCAACAAAACAAAAGGAGATGATTGTGGACTTCAGGAAACAGCAGAAGGAGCAGCCCCCTTTCCACATCGATGGGACAGTAGTGGAGAAGGTGGAACGTTTTAAGTTACCCGGCATACACATCACAGACAAACTGAAAAGGGCCACCCACACAGACAGCGTGGCGAAGGCGGCGCAGCAGCGCCTCTTCAACCTCCCGAGGCTGAAGAAATTTGGCTCGTCATCAAAAACACTCAAACTTCTACAGATGCACAATTGAGAGCATCCTGTCGGGCTCTATCACCGCCTGGTACGGCAACTGCTCCGCCCACAACCGTAAGGCTCTCCAGAGGATAGTGAAGTCAGTACAGGTGCATCAAAGCGGGGACCGAGAGACTGAAAAACAGCTTCTATCTCAAGGCCATCAGACTATTAAACAGCCATCACTAACATTAAGTGGCTGCTGCCAACATACTGACTCATCTCTAGCCACATTAATAATTGGATGTAATAAATGTATCACTAGCCACTTTAAACAATGCCACTTTATATAATGTTTACATACCCTACATTATATACATTTGAGATGAGTACTCTATACCATCTACTGCATCTTGCCTATGCCATTCGGCCATCACTCATCCATATATTTTTGTGTACATTTTCGTATTCATTCCTTTACACTTGTGTGTATAAGGTAGTTGCTGTGAAATTGTTAGATTACTTTTTATATATTACTGCATGGTCGGAACTAGAAGCACAATACTTTCACTACACTCACGTTAACATCTGCTAACCATGTGTATGTTTAAATTGAATTTCACTATTAGTTTTACACAAATAATTGTAAATATTCAGCAATAAAATTGCCAATTGTTAATGTTTTCTTTAAAGTACTGATGATGGGTGTACTGTTGCTTGTAAGTGTTGTGTCTGTGTGCTTACTGTGACTGTCACCCTGATATTAGCCACTAGGTAGCTACTTCCGACGCGTTGCAGGACAAGTAGTGATTGGCAAGAGGGAGTGAAGGACACTGTATCCCAGTGTTGTTGCCATTCACGCCCGCCACATTGAATAGACTGCATGTATGTATCAAAGTGACATCTAGATGGTTATCAATTAGTAATTTCTTGTTTCGGTTACTATCCTTCCTAAAGTCATGGCTACAGCTACCACCGGCCACACATTGATAAAGCTGCCCAGTGGGAAGGTTGGCAAGGACCTCGATACAAACACCGGTGCACTGGTCGCCATGTTAGCTACCGCCAGCAATACAGATTCCCAGGCACCTCAATACAACCTAGACATTCGCACCGATTTATTGACTCGTCATGCAGCCCAATCAGCCACGCAAAATGGTCTTGAGTGGCAACAAATCTGCCCAATCAGCTGATTCCATACACCCACTCCTTTTGACACACCCACGCGCCCATACACCGGTCGCCACATTGGCTTGCAGCTACCCATACTTGCTTTACAGCCCTACCAGACTGTTAACCGTGTTGCAAACATCCATGTAAGCTCACGAGAATCAGGTGGCTTGTGAGGCTAGAGGAGGAATGTGCTGTGGCCAAATAAAATAAGGAAAAAGAGGGGGAGAAAAAAAGCCCCAAAACAAAGCACCGCTGCCAAGCGCTCTCTGGTTGGCTATCTGTCAGGATCTGAGTCTAGTCTGGAGATTGGGTGCTATCAGAAGTGACAGAGTATTGTCTGTGGACACTGGCTGTCTGCCTAGAGTCCTGTTCTGTTCGTCTGGCCTCCCAGTTACCATGATAAATGTGAAGCGTTGCTGTCACTTTTTCATCCCTCTATTTCCATGGGCAGTGATACGGGAGCAGGTGCAGAGGGAGGATAGAGGGAGGGAGAGGAAGAGGAAAATAGGTATAGAGGAGGCCGTATGGAAAGAAAGAAAGAATGAGAGAGCGAGAGAAAGCGAGAGAGGAAAACTGGAAATCCATCTTGCCGCAGCCTGACAGAAAACACATACAAGACAACCGTCGTTCAGCGAAGTCGAGGGGTTATGGGATGGATACTGTGAACCATCAGATCCTCCTCTCCACCCTCTCCGAGTTGGGTATCTCCGGCGCGGCCCAAGCTTGGATTGCGTCCTACCTGACAGGTCGCTCCTACCAGGTGGCGTGGCGAGAATCTGTCTCCTCACCACGCGCTCTCACCACTGGTGTCCCCCAGGGCTCTGTTCTAGGCCCTCTCCTATTCTCGCTATACACCAAGTCACTTGGCTCTGTCATAACCTCACATGGTCTCTCCTATCATTGCTATGCAGACGACACACAATTAATCTTCTCCTTTCCCCCTTCTGATGACCAGGTGGCGAATCGCATCTCTGCATGTCTGGCAGACATATCAGTGTGGATGACGGATCACCACCTCAAGCTGAACTTCGGCAAGACGGAGCTGCTCTTCCTCCCGGGGAAGGACTGCCCGTTCCATGATCTCGCCATCACGGTTGACAACTCCATTGTGTCCTCCTCCCAGAGCGCTAAGAACCTTGGCGTGATCCTGGACAACACCCTGTCGTTCTCAACTAACATCAAGGCGGTGGCCCGTTCCTGTAGGTTCATGCTCTACAACATCCGCAGAGTACGACCCTGCCTCACACAGGAAGCGGCGCAGGTCCTAATCCAGGCACTTGTCATCTCCCGTCTGGATTACTGCAACTCGCTGTTGGCTGGGCTCCCTGCCTGTGCCATTAAACCCCTACAACTCATCCAGAACGCCGCAGCCTGTCTAGTGTTCAACCTTCCCAAGTTCTCTCACGTCACCCCGCTCCTCCGCTCTCTCCACTGGCTTCCAGTTGAAGCTCGCATCCGCTACAAGACCATGGTGCTTGCCTACGGAGCTGTGAGGGGAACGGCACCTCAGTACCTCCAGGCTCTGATCAGGCCCTACACCCAAATAAAGGCACTGCGTTCATCCACCTCTGGCCTGCTCGCCTCCCTACCACTGAGGAAGTACAGTTCCCGCTCAGCCCAGTCAAAACTGTTCGCTGCTCTGGCTCCCCAATGGTGGAACAAACTCCCTCACGACGCCAGGACAGCGGAGTCAATCACCACCTTCCGGAGACACCTGAAACCCCACCTCTTTAAGGAATACCTAGGATAGGATAAAGTAATCCTTCTCACCCCCCCCTCCCCCCCTTAAAATATTTAGATGCACTATTGTAAACTGGCTTTTCCACTGGATGTCATAAGGTGAATGCACCAATTTGTAAGTCGCTCTGGATAAGAGCGTCTGCTAAATGACTTAAATGTAAATGTAAATGGATGGCAGCCACAGAGGGGGCCAATGAATAATTTGGGAGAAGTTGCCGTGGAAAACAGAAGAAGCGAATGATGAGGTGTCTGGGATTTCAGGGGCATTGTCTGCACACAGACAAACATGACACAGCAATGGGTTTGTCAGGCTAGGCAACAAAAAAAAGTTGCCAGGTTGAGTCATCGTCACCATTTATAGGCTTTTACAAAATATATATTTTTACATTTAACCTTTATTTAACTAGGCAAGTCAGTTAAGAACAAATTGTTATTTACAATGACGGCCTACCCGGACTACACTGGGCCAATTGTGAGCCGCCCTATGGGTCTCCCAATCACTGCCCGGTGTGATGCAGCCTGGATTCAAACCAAGGACTGTATTGACGCACCTTGCATTGAGATGCAGTGCCTTAGACCGCTGAGCCACTCGGGAGCCCAAATAGTCTGAGGCAAAAATCAACAGATAGGTGTTTTATTTGTCACATGCACCGGACATGTGCAGTCAAACGCCTTTATAGTCTTGGGTTGCCAGTTTGGGAGACATCTCTTAGTGATCTTTTAACAGGGTATTACGTGGAATAATGTATTTCTGTGGATGAAACTTAATTTCTGAGTAGAAGAACACATATTTCTGTGAGTAGCCTAAAACATAAATCAAAGCACAAACTACTTATCAAGCAGCATGGCCACATGCTGATTACATGGGTTTCTGTTCAAATGTGTATTATTATTTGCTCACTTTGCGTTTTATGGGAACACATGCCTTCTCCTGACACTTGCTAGTGGCAGCAGATTTGCAGAGGAACACGCTGTGAATGTAAAGATGACGACGTCCGGCTTTCCCTTCAGAAAGGGGAAAATGGATCGAGTTGATGAGATTATTCTCTGTTGTCTATAGCCCCAAAACTCAACTCTGGACCTCGAAGCCAGTTCCACTGCTTTTTATTTTATTTTTCTACTCCAATCAGGGACTGATTTAGACCTGGGACACCAGGTGTGTGCAATTAATTATCAGTAAGGTAAGAGTTGAATACCCAGGGGCCCAGTTTCCCGATAGCGATGGAATTTAGGCTTAGGAGTGTTTTAACGATGCATTTTGCCTACAACGGACAAATATTTAACATGCGTTTCCCAAAACACCGCGGAGAGAGAACGGTCGCTACGTGCAATGTTGGAGCATGTGTCGATATACAGTTGAAGTCAGAAGTTTACATAAACTTAGGATGGAGTCATTAAAACTAGTTTTTCAACCACTCCACAAATGTATTGTCAACAAACTAGTTTTGGCAAGTCGGTTAGGACATTACATTGTACATGACAAGTAATTTTTCCAACATTTATTTACAGACAGATTATATATTATTATATTATTATTATTATATATTTCACAGTATCACAATTCCAGTGGGTCAGAAGTTTACATACACTAAGTTGCCTGTGCCATTAAACAGCTTGGAAAATTCCAGAAAGTGATATGGCTTTAGAAGCTTGTTCCCTGTGGTAATAGGCTAATTGACATCATTTGAGTCAATTGGAGGTGTACCTGTGGATGTATTTTCAAGGCCGACCTTCAACCTCAGCACCTCTTTGCTTGACATCATGGGAAAATCAATAGAAATCAGCCAAGACTACTACAATTCTTTTTCTGATCTCCACAAGTCTGGTTCATCATTGGGAGCAATTTCCAAATGCCTGATGCCACGTTGATTTGTACAAACAATAGTGCACAAGTATAAAAAACATGGGACCACGCAGCCATCATAACGCTCAAGAAGGAGATGTGTTCTGTCTCCTAGAGATAAATGTACTTTGGTGCGAAGAAGTGCAAATCAATCCAATTGTGAAGATGCTGGAGGAAACGGGTACAAAAGTATCTATATCCACAGTAAAACGAATCCTATATCGACATATACCGCTCAGCAAGCAAGAAGCTACTGCTCCAAAACCACCATAAAAAAGCAAGACTACGGTTTGCAACTGCATATGGGGACAAAGATTGTACTTTTTGGAGACATGTCCTCTGGTCTGATGAAACAAAAATAGAACTGTTTGGCCACAATGACCATCATTATGTTTGGAGGAAAAAGGGAGGCTTGCAAGCCGAAGAACACCATCCCAACCGTGAAGCACGAGGGAGGCAGCATCATCTTGTGGGGGTGCTTTGCTACAGGAGGGACTGGTGCACTTCACAAAATAGATGGCATCATGAAGCAGGAAAATTATGTGAATATATTTAAGCAACATCTCAAGACATCAGTCAGGAAGTTAAAGCTTGGTCGCAAATGGGTCTTCCAAATGGACAATGACCCCAAGCATACTTCCAAAGTTGTGGCAAAATGGCTTAAGGACAACAAAGTTAAAGTATTGGAGTGTCCTTCACAAAGCCCTGACCTAATTCCTATAGAAAATCTGTGGGCAGAACTGAAACTGTGAGCAAGGAGGCCTACAAAACTGACTCAGTTACACCAGCACTGTCAGGAGGAATGGGCAAACATTCACCAAACTTATTGAGGGAAGCTTGTGGAAGGCTACCCAAAACGTTTGAACCAAGTTAAACAATTTAGAGGCAATGCTACCAAATACTAATTGAGTGTATGTCAACATCTGACCTACTGGGAATGTGATTAAAGAAATAAAAGCTGAAATAAATCACTCCACTATTATTCTAAAATTTCACATTCTTAAAATAAAAGTGGTGATCCTAACCTAAAAAAAACAGGCAATTTTTACGAGGATTAAATGTCAGGAATTGTGAAAAACTTACTTTAAATCTATTAGGCTAAGGTGTATGTAAACTTCAGACTTCAACTGTTAATGAGATCAAAAGAAAGGGAGCGTTGCTCTAGGATCAGCATTCTTTATTCAAATCTTACCTTAGTATTATTTCACAATACTGACGACAGATGAGCTTATAGACAAATATTTCCACCTACGGCTGCACATTTTGACGCAAGGTTATTCTAACGCTTACCTGATAAAAATGCATTAAACCTCTGATTTGGCACATCATGCCATATACCGAGACAAATTACAGACAGTAGCCTAGCCTAGCTTACAAATAGTAAAAAAAAATAACTCGATTGAACACGAAATGTATTTCAATATGATTAAAATAGGCCCACAGCCTACTCTTTATTTTTTTAACGCAGTTCTCAGTTTCCATTTGACTCATATTTGCATAAGTCACGTGGTTGTATCAATTGCAGACATTGGCAACTCTGTACTGAAGTTCTCGGTCAGTAGAGATGGATACACCATGTGATTCTGTTTAGCTGAGATCTTCTGTGTTAAAAAATGACACGGAAGGGCATCCTTTCCGTCCTTTCCATCCTTTCCTCTCCTCCTTCAGTCTGACCCATGCCCTTCCATCTTATCTCCTCCGTTTCTCTTTCAATCCCCCTCTCCATGTGTGGATCACCGACTTCAATGTGCTGCTACATATGGCCGCTCATCAGGGTAAACAGCTAGCCAATTGAGAGTCAAACCCACCCACCTCCTCTTCGCCCCCCCCCCTTCTCCTGTCTCTCCCTTCCTGCTGAAGCAATACTTGGGTTCTTCCATCCATAAAAGTCAGCCATTACACACACACACACACACACACACACACACACACACACACACACACACACACACACACACACACACACACACACACACACACACACACACACACACACACACACACACACACACACACACACACACACACACACACACACACACACACACACACACACACACACACACACACCCGCTCTCCCTTCCTGGGTTCTGATAAAGTGCCCTCCGTGCCAACTGGCCTGTGAAGCCTGCTACTGCATATCTCTCCTTCCTTCTGTCAATCTTCCCTTGCTCCATCTCCCTTTATATCCCTCGTTCATTCTCCCTGCCTCCACTTCTCTATCATTCCCTCTCCATCATTCGGTCACCTTTATTCTCCTCACAACATCTCCCCGCTCCTTCTCCCTCACTTCCCTCCCTCTTAGTGTTGAGCGATTAGCTGAGATTTCTTTTCAGTTTTGAATTATTAGCCAATCTGGAACTTAGCCGGTAGTTTGTAGTTTTAAAAATGAAAATAGTCAACATGATTTACCGTAGAAAACGTGGTAATAAACTACAATGACCATAATACAATTTGTCCCTCTTGACACACAGATCTCGTGAGAGGAGGGAACGGCAGAGCACGACGTTAGGGAGACAGTGGAAGGATAGGGAAAGAGACGGAAACAGTTGCCTCTCTCTAGTCGACAATACATCTGATTGTTTTAAATGTAATCCGTCTTGAAAGTATGCCTTATCTACTTTGAAGAACTACTAAAGTAGTGCTTTCGTCAGACAGCATAGCCAGCTAGCAAGCCCAATTAGGATGGCTCATTGGGGAGCACAGAGATACACAGGTGACTGCTCAAATAAAGGAAATGCCAACATAAAGTGTCTTAATAGGGCCACCATGCCAGAACAGCTTCAATGCACCTTGACATAGATTCTACAAGTGTCTGGAACACTATGGGAGGGATGTGACACCATTCTTCCTCAAGAAATAGCATAATTTGGAAAATGCTGTCTCAGGCGGCGCTCGAGAATCTCTCGTGTTCAATTGGGTTGAGATCTGGTGACTGAGACGGCAATGGCATAAGGTTTACATAATTTATGCTCATTAAACCATTAAGTGACAACTCTTGCCCAGGGGGCCATAAAATCATGGAAGCTCTGCAGATTTTGTTGTGAGGATACAGAATCAATAGACCAGGTTCAGGAATGGCTGAAAATGCATAGCATTGATCTAAAATTGACCCTAGAAATAGTACTGTGAGGAGATCTGGAGAGACCGGGTCAGTCAATTACTAATATGCTAATACACTTAGTAAAAGTATTTATCTATCTTCAACACACAAATCTATAGATTCTATTCGATTAGATAGAAATTGTGTGTTTAAACATCATATGCATAGTTGAAAGATATGTGTTGCGTAGAAACCCGAAGTGGGTGGCCAGCAGAGATAGATGGGATGGGCTGAGGGAAGCTGAGGGTTAGTATGTGGAATTGGAGACAAGTGGGAGTGGAGTTGCTGTGTGTGAGAGAGAGAGAGAGAGAGTGATGGTCAAAAGATCAAATTTAAAAAAAAGTCTAAATAAAACATATTAAAAGTACATTTGAATGACACAGGTGTTTGTACACGTCTATACACAAACTACCGTTCAAATAAAACACATACAAGAACACACACATACATGTAATAGTGCCAGACATGCACACAAACATATACAGTTGGCATTGCTGTTATGATTTCAGTTGTCCTTGATGTCCTTTGCTTTAAATGTATTATTTTTTATATATTTTTTTGCATTGTTGTTTTCTCTGTCTTTTCCTTTTTTCTCTTTAGTTCATGCTCTTAGTTGTTGGTGCATTGGGGGGTTCTTGGGGGTGGGGAATGGAGTTAATTGCATTGGGGGGGGGGGAGGGTCTTGGAAGGTTTGGGTTTCGCAAGATTGTGATCATGAAAAAAGACACTGACGTATATTTTATATCACTATCATGCACAAACACCCTCACACAATAAGGATGGCTCTGTTGCGGCAAGACTGATACATGTTTGATAGTGTCTTGATGCTGTATTGTTTGTCCTTCATGTTCTAATAATTTAAATGTTACCCCTTCCTTGTGTTTTCCGTTATAAATAATAATAAATAAATTAAAAAAAAAATATTTAAAAAACTCTTGCCCTGTGGATGGTGGCCCACCCAGCAATTTTTTATACAAGACCCTACGCATGATGCAATGTTATTTGCTTAATTAGCTCAGGAACCCCACCTGTGTGGAAGCACCTGCTTTCAAAATACTTTGTATCCCTTTTTTAATTGTTTCCATTATTTTGGCAGTTACCTGTAAATGGTGGCTGCTACTGCCCAAGCAGAGATGAGGTGACTTGAAATAAAATAATAAAGTCATCAAATAAAAAGAAATGTAATAAACACAACTTATTTTATTAAAGTAAAGGATTGCTATTTTTTATGAAATAGCTATAATAAAGTCATCATACTAAAACAAATATGCATTTATTGTACTAAATAATGTAAAAAAAATCTCAAAACGAAATTTAAAACTGTCAACATTGTCCAAAAACTGAACAAACCTCAAATCACTAATCACTCAGCAATACACCCTCCCTCATTTCCCTCTCTCAATCTCTCCTGTAAGCAGTGTTAAAGTTGACAAAACCGGAACAGTCCAATAAGGGTTGATGCCCACCCTCCGTGTGTCAATGTTTTACTGTTAACGGCCTGTGCCGCCTTTTTACTGCAAAGGCAGCCAAGTGTTTTTATGTGCGCTCCGACACTTTTACTGGGTTGGGAATTAGTCCCAGAGCATCTGAGGCTTCCCAGAGGTAGAGCTTCTCCAGCACAAAAGAGAACACTATCTGTATAGACATGTACAACAATTTATTTTTTGGCGTTTCTCCCTCTAAAAACTTCTTCCCGAGCCATGTTTGAAACCATGGTGACCACATTGTTGTACTTGTGCACCATGTATCGTCAGAAATTTAAACGGACTCTCAGCAAACATTTTAGGGGTGTAAGATTAAAGAAGTCACTTTGACATGCCCCCATAGTTCACTGCTAGACCTGATGATAAATACCATCCACTGAGACCGCCCACACCGGGGGAAACACCATAGGGAGCCAATCAAAATAACCCCTCGGGCTCCTTTCCTTCCTCAGTGGCTTCTGGAGGACACAGGCTTCTCTGAATCACTCATCCAGACTGGCGGAATCCCAAAGTTACACCCAAGGGCCCATTACCGGGGGCGATGGGTGTCAAGGTGACTGAGAGATATAAGTATATATAAATATATATATATATATATAAATAAATAAATACATATATATATAAATATATATATATATATATAAATAAATAAATACATATATATATATATATATAAATAAATAAATATATATATATATATATATATATATATATGAGTGAGTGAGTGAGTGAGTTAGTGAAAATGCAAAAATGACTCGATATGAGAGTAATTAAAATAAATAAATAAATAATAATCACACTATTGTGAGGTAGGCCTTTACACTCATACCCGGGTTGAAAATGGCACTGAAAAACTCCTAAATTGGAACTTCACTTGAGCACCTCGTGCGACAAGAAGTTGCCCCCATCCCTTACGCTAATTGGGCAACTTTGCACATCTGAGTGAGGGAAATGCTGTAAATGAAGAGCACTATGTAATTTGAAAGATTAAACATGGAGGATTATAATAAATACCACTGATGTCATACAAGCAAGCCAAACACCCGTGTGTGCACGTCACATTTCCATATCATAAAACACATGTAATATACAGTGTAAACCTTTATGGCCACTAATGTTTAATGTACAGCCACAAGATGACATGGCGTCATACCCTGGGTTTTTCTGAAGAGAATGAGGTTGTTTGTCTTTTGTGATGAAAATTCACTGCGGCACAAGTACCCGAAAGCACTCATGACTCTTTCTATGGGCACCATAATGATGATCAGTTTCCCTGAATTGCATTGTGAATGACTGTAATGTCAAATTTGATAACTTAGCTAGTCATGTTGGCAATAGAACAAGCTTTAAGATGCTCACCTGACCCTGATTGCTATTTAAAAAATGGTATGTTTTGGATTGCATAAACAACAACCGTAATTGTGTGATGGCGGCGATGCAGGGCTGTGTTCCAAACAAAACAACTATAAGTGTGCTTTGCTCTACTTCCTCACAACGGAGAGCTAAAAAAAAACACACCTTATAGTTGAAGACTCTTCTTTGAATCATAAAAAGTGCATTGAAATTACTTAGGAACTGTGCACGCCACGTAGAGACACCAGTTAGCCCTCTCACTAAAACCCGTGTCATCGTTTTGTCTTATGTTGCACCTACCCCACATTTTCCAGGAATATTCTTATCATGTTACTGAATGTAGTATTTTCAGAGATCGTTCTCAACAGATACGACGAAAAATACAGCAAATGTAAAAATGCACCTCAAATCAACAGTGAAATGTTTGGATTCAATCTTGTCAGGTGAACGGTTGGGTCTCCACTTTGAGAGTAATCATTTTACCATGAATTCCAAACTGTTCCCTTTCAATTGCTACCATGGTTATGCATATGATTTTCATATTTCTTGTGTAAGAAATATTTTAATTTAGCCCTATCCATATAAGCCAATTCTCATGGGTATAAAGGGTTAACGGGTGAAATAGCAGGAATGGAAACCATCGGTGAAGCCATTTTGATAATTACACACGTAATAAAATATAATAAAAGGCACTACTGTTTATACAGAGCGAAAAAGAGTGTGCGTCTGTGAGCGACAGAGAGAGAGAGAGAGCGAGAGAGAGAGAGAGAGAGAGAGACTGAAAATCTGAATAAAAATACATCAGAATCAGATACAGTCCACCTCAAACAGGACACACCCATTATCTGGAGGAGGCCCCTTCCCATTATGCACGTTTTGTTCTCTCTTAGGCAGGGGTTCTCAAATCTTTTGAGTCTGGGGACAAATTCATAAATCAGAACACACAAGATAATGCATTACAGTGCATTTATAAAAAATAAAAAAAACATTTTTTGGGGGGGTAGAATAAATATTAAGTTGGCACATTTATAAATTGGTGAACTGTGGATACCAATATCCCTGTGTGTCTCCCAGGCCCAGGGTTAAGAAAATAAATGATAGATTAATGGTATTGTATTAGACCCCCCACATTTATTCCAGGGATCCCTTCACCAACATTTGTTTAGTCTATTGTTTTCAGTAATAAACTATTTAAAAATCTGCTCTGACAACACATAAGTCTTGTGGTTCCTGAACACATGGGCAGCAGCAGGGCACAAGCTCTCATGGAGGGAGGCCAAGTTGCCCTCTCCCTCTCCCCTTCTCTCAAACCCTGTGTCCCACTCTCTCCCTCTTCTCAATCCGCCATCCTACCTCTCAATTTCTCCCTTTGTTGCACTGTCATTTTATCTCTGTCTCCCACACTTTCTCTCCTACTCCCCTTATATATTGCATTCTCTCTCCCCATAATATTCCTCTTTTACTCAATCTTGTATCCTAATTACCACACTGTGAATGTGCTTCATTCATCTCCAGACAGCTTGATAACTACATTTCTGTTCCCCTTCCCCTGAGAATCCCCGCCTGCTCTGAAAGATGCATGAACATATGCATCACACAATCACACATCACACGCTCCACGCCTTCACACACCATCTCCACCGTCATCTTGATCACTTGTCAACAACCATTGAAAAAAGCTTGTTAACATGAAAGCACAGTAACGAGGGAAGCCTGGGCTTACAGTAAATCACAGTGGCTCCAGATCAGCAGTCTATATATGCACTGTCCGAGTAGAGAGCATACCTGGCTATACTCTAGATTTGATTTGATTGATCAGGATCCCCATTAGCCGACGCCAATGGTGACAGCTAGTCTTACTGGGGTCCGACATAACTAAAAAGACATTACAGACAAAAGACTTTAAACATACATGTCAGTACATAAACACAGCAAGAGGGTCACATGGGGGATAGGAGTTGTGCCATGAAGTGTTGCTTTATTTGTTTTTTGAAACCACATTTGCTGTTCACTTGCGCTATATAAGATGGGAGTTCCATGCACTGATGCCTCTGTGTATAATGTGTACATTTCCTTGAATTTGATCTGGACCTGGGGACTTTGAAAAGACCCATGGTGGCATGTTCTTCTTATAAAAACAAGTGATGCAGTCAGGCTTTCCTCAACTCGTAGCAAATTGAGACTGGCATGCATAGTATTAATATTAGCCCTCTGATTGCAATTAAGAGCAAGACGTGCTGCTCTGTTCTGGGCCATCTGCAGCTTAACTAGGTATTTCTTTGGAGCACTTCATCAAATGACTGGACAATAATCAAGATACAATAAAACTAGAGCCTGCAGGACTTGGAGTATGGTGTCAAAAAAAAATCAGAGCATCACTTTATAACAGACAGACCTCTCCCCATCTTCACAACTATTGAATCTATATGTTTTGACCATGACAGTTTACAATCTAAGGTAAGACCAAGTAATTGTCTCATCAACTTGTTCAACAGTTACACCATTCATTTCCAGATTCAACTGAGGTCTACAACTTAGGGAATGATTTGTACCAATGCTCTGGCCATCCATTCCAAAACAGACTGTCACTCTGTGTTTCAGTGACTTAATTAGCTGCTATTGCAGATGCATATATGGTTGAATCATCAGCATACATGGACACACATGCTTTGTTTAATGCCAGTGGCAGGTCATTGATAAAAATAGAAAAGAGGGCCTAGAGAGCTGCCCTGTTGTACACCACACTTTACGTTTGACATCAGAGAAGCTTCCATTAAAGAAACCCCTCAGATATATTAGATAGATCGCTCTGAATTCAAAATATGGAATGAGTTGAAAAGCCATAACACATAAGTTCTCAACAACAGGTTTTGGTCAAGAATATCAAAGGCTGACTGAAATCTAACAGTATTGCTCCCACAATCTTATAATTATCAATTTCTTTCAACCAATCACCAGTCATTTGTATCAGTCCAGTACATGTTGGGTGCCCTTCTCTAAAACAATACTGAAAGTCTGTTGTTAATTTGTTTACAAAGAAATAGCATTGTATTTGGTCAAACACAATTATTTCCAACAGTTTGCTAAGACCTGGCAGAAAGCTGATAAGTCTGCTGTTAAATCCAGTAAAGGCCACTTTACCATTCTTGGGTAGCGGAATAACTTTAGAATGAATATGTATGCAATACATGTGGTCCTACGGGGCTCAGTTGTTAGAGCATTGAAACTTCAGGATCAAGAGTTTGATTCCCGCGGTGGACACCCATGTGAAATCGTATGCACGCCTGAATGTATGTCACTTTAGATAAAAGCATTTGCTAAATGGCATATACAGTACATTCAGAAAGTATATTTTGTTATATTACAGCCTTATTCTAAAGAGAATACATTTTAAAATCTTAATCAATCTACACACAATACCCCATAATGACAAAGTGAAAAACGCTTTACATTTGTTTTTGCAAATGTATAAAAAAATAAAAACAGAAATACCTTATTCACACAAGTATTCAGACCCTTTTATATGAGACTCGAAATTGAGCTCAGGTGTATCCTGTTTCCATTGATCATCCTTTAAATGTGTCTACAACTTGGAGTCCACTTGTGGTAAATTCAATTGATTGGAAAGGCATACACACCTTTCATTATAAGGTCGATACAGTTGACAGTGCATGTCAGAGCAAAAACAATGCAAAAAGCCATGAGGTCAAAGGAATTGTCCATAACAGTCCAAGACATAATTGTGCTGAGGCACAGATCTGGGGAAGGGTACCAACAATTTCTGCAGCATTGAAGGTCCCAAAGAACAGAGTGGCCTCAATCATTCTTAAATGGAAAAAGGTTTTAGAGAAGGACAACCATCTCTACAGCACTCCAACAATCAGGCCTTTATGATAGTGGCCAGACGGAAGACGCATGACAGCCCACTTGGCACCTGAAGGACTCAGACCATGAGAAACCTAGATTGAACTCTTTGGCTGAATGCCAAGCGTCACATGGTGGTGGCAGCATCTTGCTGTGGGAATGTTTTTCAGCTGCAGGGACTGGGAGACTATCTAGGATGAAGTGAAAGATGAACGCAGCAAAGTACAGAGAAATCCTGCTCCAGAGAGCTCAGGACCTCAGACTAGGGTGAAAATTCACATTCCAACTGGACAACGACCCTAAGCACACAGCCAAGACAATGCCGGAGTGGCTTGAGTGATCCAGCCAGAGCCTGGACTTGAACCCGATCAAACATCTCTGGAGAGACCAGAAAATAGCTGTACAGCGACGCTCTCCATATAACCTGAGGGAGCTTGATAGGATCTGCAGAGAAGAATGGGAGAAAAACCACAAACACAGGTGTGCCAAGCTTGTAGCGTCATACCCAAGAAGACTTGAGGCTGTAATCGCTGCCAAAAGGTTCTTCAACAAAATACAGAGTAAAGGGTCTGATACTTATGTAAATGTTGTACATTTGCAAACATGTCTGAAAACCTTTGTCATTATGGGGTACTGTGTGTAGATAGTTTTTTTTCTCTCATCAATTTCATCCATTTTAGAACAAAGCAGTAATGTAACAAAAAGTGTAGTCTGTCAGTTTTTTTTCTCTCATCAATTTCATCCATTTTAGAACAAAGCAGTAATGTAGCAAAAAGTGTAGTCTGTCTGTTTTTTTTTCTCTCATCAATTTCATCCATTTTAGAACAAAGCAGTAATGTAACAAAAAGTGTAGTCTGTCTGTTTTTTTTCTCTCATCAATTTCATCCATTTTAGAACAAAGCAGTAATGTAACAAAAAGTGTTGTCTGTCTGTCTGTCTGTCTGTCTGTCTGTCTGTCTGTCTGTCTGTCTGTCTGTCTGTCTGTCTGTCTGTCTGTCTGTCTGTCTGTCTGTCTGTCTGTCTGTCTGTCTGTCTGTCTGTCTGTCTGTCTGTCTGTCTGTCTGTCTGTCTGTCTGTCTGTCTGTCTGTCTGTCTGGTTTCAGGAAACTAGGCATATGTAGCACGTCACTACTTCACAGGAGCAGCATTTGAACGTAAACAAATGTTTTATCAAAATGCGTTTTTTGGAACATGTAAACTTTCATGTGCCTTAATAATGTAACTCATATTCCACCCATGAACACAAATAAAATGGTTAAATTACGAGCCTAGTTTGTTTAGCCACGGAAACTTCCCGCTAGCCATGATTGGTCGAGATAGTGGATGGGCTGGACATGCCAAGAGATGAGTTTGGATTCGTCTGGCATGTAGCATGCTCCATAACGTGAGCTGTTCAGTATGTGTTGACAGTCCGTTCTACTGCGCAGTTTTTGAAAAATAAAACATTAGCCACTACAAACGTTTTGCTACTTTACTCAACATTGATGCACTGAAATTAGCAGTTAGAAAAAGAGATGGGTTACTTTCTGCACACACCACAGTCAGTGTGAACCAGAGTGACTGGACACAAACAAGATGTAGCTGCAAACAAAGCAGAGTTAACTTCTTCAATATAGGGGGCGCTCTTATAATTTTTGGATAAAAAAACGTTCCGTTTTAAACAAGATATTTTGTCATGAAAAGATGCTCGACTATGCATATAATTGACAGCTTTGGAAAGAAAACTGACGTTTCCAAAACTGCAAAGATATTATCTGTGAGTGCCACAGAACTGATGCTACAGGCGAAACCAAGATGAAACAGGAAATGCCCCAGATTTTGAAGGCGCTGTGTTCCAATGTCTCCCTATATGGCTGTGAATGCGCAAGGAATGAGCCTACACTTTGTCGTTTCCCCAAGGTGTCTGCAGCATTGTGACGTATTTGTAGGCATATCATTGGAAGATTGACCATAAGAGACTACATTTACTAGGTGCTCACTTGGTGTCCTCCGTTGCAATTATTGCGTAATCTCCAGCTGCATTCATTTCTCCATTTGCGTTAAGAGGAGAAACCAAACTGCCACGAATGACTTATAATCGAATAGATGTGAAAAACACCTTGAGGATTGATTCTAAACAACGTTTGCCATGTTTGTCAATATTATGGAGTTAATTTGGAAAAAAGTTTGGCGTTGTATTGACTGAATTTTCAGTTTTTTTTCTTAGCCAAACGTGATGAACAAAACGGAGCGATTTCTCCTACACAAATAATATTTTTGGAAAAAATGAACATTTGCTATCTAACTGAGAGTCTCATTGAAAACATCCGAAGTTCTTCAAAAGGTAAATTATTTTATTTGAATGCTTTCTTGTTTTTGTGAAAATGTTGCCTGCTGAATGCTAGGCTTAATGCTATGCTAGCTATCAATACTCTTACACAAATGCTTGTGTATGGTTGAAAAGCATATTTTGAAAATCTGAGATGAGTGTTAACAAAAGGCTAAGCTTGTGAGCCAATATATTAATTTCATTTGCGATTTTCATGAATAGTTAACGTTGCGTTATGCTAATGAGCTATGATTACACTCCCGGATACGGGATTGCTCGACGCAAGAAGTTAAATGGTTCCAGTCTGCCGTGATGCGTTCATCCATGTACATGGGTAAGAGTCTAGCTCCATTTTCAGAAATATATACACGTTTCAAATTTAGCCAGAAAGTCATTTTTATTACAAGTTAAAGCGTCCTGTTAGTTAGCTAGCAAATGTTACGTTTATGATCTGTGTGGTAATATTATTTAAAATCAGAAAACCATTTGCATACTAGTTAGAGAGACTAATGTTAGCGAGCTCCATGACTGCACTTCGACCGGATTATTACATGACCCATGAAATTAGCCAGGTGTGTCTAGGGGAGATTATGGCAATCTATTGTATTTCATGAACATGTGTCTAGACAATAGTGACCCATCCACCTATCTAGATGTGGCTGGGGGGTGTTTATAGCATTTCTTTCACATGACCCATTAATTTAGTGTCAGTGTGTCAGTTAAGCATCATCTAATAAGGATGAAATACTTATATTATATGCGAGTAACCACTTCAACGTACCATTTACACCTTCTCTACATTGTGCATGTGACAAATACATTTAGATATTTTATTTGATATAGCGTGTGTTTACCACGTGAATCCTTAAAGAGATGGGTTGGGCTTAAGAGGATGTGAACAACGCTGAACGGTGTAGACAAAGAGCTCTCAAGTAGGTGTACCAAAACATTCAAGGGCCATTTTCTCAAAAGTGGGAATACAAGTTTATCAACTTTCAAAGCAGAATTACCCTCATTGTTCCTCAACTGCAGTGCATGATAGACCATTTTCTAGCTGAGTCTCTACTTTTCTACAATGTAAATAAACACTATTACATTTTTTTCTACATAAGACTGAATCGAGACAAAATCAGGGGCATTAACATGCTGCTATAACAGTGGTGCAGTGGTCTAAGGCACTGCATCTCAGTGCAAGAGATGTCAGTCACTACAGACCCTTGTTCTATCCCGGGCTGTATCACAACTGGCCGTGATCGGGAGTCCCATAGGGCGGCACATAATTGGCCAAGCGTTGTCCGGGTTAGGAGAGGGTTTGGCCGTCATTGGAAAGTAAAAATTTGTTCTTAGCTGACTTGCCTAGTTAAATAAATAACAACCTCCACTCTTCTGGGAAGGCTTTCCACCAGATGTTGGAACATTGCTGTGGGGACTTGCTTCTATTCAGCCACAAGAGCATTATTGAGGTCGGGTAATGTTTGGAGATTAGGCCTGGCGTGCAGTCGCCCTTCCAAATCATCCAAAAAGGTGTTCGATGGGGTTGAAGTCAGGGCTCTGTGCAGGCCAGTCAAAGTTCTTAATCACCGATATTGACAAACCATTTATGTATAGACCTTGCTTTATGCACAGTAGCACTGTCATGCTGAAATAGGAAAGGTCCTTCCAACTTTGAGGCAACAGTTTGGGGAAGAGCAGAATCGTCTAGAATGTCATTGTATGCTGTACTGACAAGATCTCTTCACTGGAACTAAGGGGCTTAGCCCAAACCATGAAAAACACCCCCACACCATTATTCATCCTCCATCAAACTTTACAGTTGGCACTATGCAATGGGGAAGGCAGCGTTCTCCTGGCATCCGCCAAACCGAGATTCGTCCTTCGGACTGCCAGATGGTGAAGCGTGATTAATCACTACAGAAAACGCATTTCCACTGCTCCAGAGTCCAATGGCGGCAGACTTTGCAGCACTCCAGCCAACATTTAGCATTGTGATCTTAGGTTTGTGTGCTGCTGCTTGGCCATGGAAACCCATTTCATGAAGCTCCCAACAAACTGTTATTGTGATGACGATGCTTCCAGAAACCGTTTGGAACTCAGTAGTGAGTGTTGCAACCGAGGACAGATTACCTTTACGGGCTGTGTGCTTCAGCACTCGGTGGTCCTGTTCTGTGAGATTTAGTGGCCTACAACTTTGACGAACTGACTTGTAGGGAAGGTGGCATCCTATGACGAGCTCTTCAGTAAGGCCATTCTACTGCCAATGGCTGTCTATGGAGAATACATGGCTGTGTGCTCTATTTTAATACACCTGTCAGCAACGGGTGTGGCTGAAATAGCTGAATTCACCAATTTGAAGAGATATTCACATACATTTGTTTGTTTGTTACATACGGTACCAGTCAAAAGTTGACACCTACTCATTAAAGGGTTTTTCTTTATTTTACTATTTTTCTACATTGTAGAATAATAGTTAAGACATCAAAACTATGAATGAACACATATGGAATCAAGTAGTAACAAAAAGTGTTAAACTATCAAGACATCAAAACTATGAATGAACACATATGGAATCAAGTAGTAACAAAAAGTGTTAAACTATCAATCAATCAATCTATCTCTATCTCTATCTCTATCTCTATCTCTATCTCTATCTCTATCTCTATCTCTATCTCTATCTCTATCTCTATCTCTATCTCTATCTCTATCTCTATCTCTATCTCTATCTCTATCTCTATCTCTATCTCTATCTCTATATATATATAAGTAGCCACCCTTTGCCTTGATGACAGGTTTGCACACTCTTGGCATTCTCTAAACCAGCTTCACCTGGAACGCTTTTCCAACAGTCTTGAAGCAGTTCCCACATATGCTGAGCACTGGTCGGCTGCTTTTCCTTCACTCTGCGGTCCAACTCATCCCAAACCATCTCAATTGGGTTGAGTTTGGGTGATTGTGGAGGTCAGGTCATCTAATTGAGCACTCCATCCCTCTCCTTGTTCAATTAGCCCTTACACATCCTGGAGGTGTGTTGGGTCATTGTCCTGTTGAAAAACAAATTATAGTCCCACTAAGCGTTTCTTTTTGCTTTTTTGAGCTGTTCATGCCATAATATGGACTTGATGTTTTACTAATTAGGTCCATCTTCTGTATACCACCAGTACTTTGGCTCAAATACAATCAGAAGGAAAGAAATTCCACAAATGAACTTTTAACCAGGCATACCTGTTAATTGAAATGCAGTCCAGGTGACTACCTCATGAAGCTGTTTGTGAGAAGCTGTCATCAAGGCAAAAGGGTGGCTACTTTGAAGAAGTTTGTTTAACACTTTTTTGATTACATGTGTGGTATTTCATAGTTGTGATGTCTTCTATTATTCTACAATGTAGAACATTGTAAAATAAAGAGAAATTAGTAGGTGTGTTCAAACTTGACTAGTACTGTATACACACACACACACACACAAAAGTAATGTCCCTGTGTAGAGCATAGTAACCTGTACTTTTACTTCAGACTGAGTGTGTACAATGTCCCAATAGAGAACATAGTAACTGGTCTGATCTTATTGGTTGAGAATGATGCAAATGTGTGGCTTATTAAAAAGCTCACATCAAGGGGGACGGCGTGGAGTAACAATTAAAAGCTGGCACCTTATGGCGAGGGTGTACGTTGAGGGGTGTAGTCACGACTCACTGAACTTTACATATCCTTTGGGGGCAAAGGATTAAACCATTTATATTTTTAACAAACAACATTTTTCAAGCTTACCACTACCTCAAACTGTTGAATGGCAGGGACAAGAACGCAGCCCACAGGCAGAGGTAAGGGAGGAGAGTGGGAGATGGGGGATGAAGAGAGAGAGGGGAGATATAGGGTGAAAAGAGGTAGATATGGAGAGAGAGGTTTAGGGATGATGAGGAGTCAGAGGGTGAATGAGAAGATATAGGGGAAGAGGGAGAAAGAGGGAGAGACAAGAGGTACAGTATACTAGTTGGTTGGCAGGGAAGAGGCCTGCATGTCTTTTAACTTCTGGTGCACCTTCAACAGACATCCATCCCTAGGTTGTGTGTGTACTGTATGTGTTTTCATGTATGTGAGAACAAGCGAAATTGCTGTGACTATCCTGGTCACGCACCCATAGTTCCCAGTAAGAGTGGAGATGCACAATTTCTCACATCACTCATTTCTAAAAGCATCTATGACATAATGACATCTGCATTGTCCACTACAATGCATATCTGCTGGTTGACCCAGCAACAAAGCTGGTAGTCATAGAGCCCAGTCCAACCAATCAAATCAAAGCTATCACAGGGCACACACTGGTTTGTACTATACTACACTGTATTTCCCCAGACTATGACCTTGAAAGAGATAACAATGCTTTAATTCACTAACGACGTTGGAACATTAGCCTACTTCTGAATTGGTCTTTTTTGAAGAAGAAGAATACGTTTTTTTGTTTTTCCAACCAAACCAAGATGGCTGGATGTCTGCCTCAGAGCGATAATGCCCAGATTGTCCATCATGTGGTCAGTCCATTCCACATGAATTTAGAGTAGCCTAGAGACCAGATATATTTACACGGAAACAAGAATAAAACACCCATCTCTCTCTCCCCCTCATTCCCTCCTAACTTCTCAATTCAAGAAGCATTATTAGCATTACAAGAAAGGGGATGCCAAACCAAATTATGACAAAAGCATCTACCTGCTCTCTCTCTTTCCCTCTAAATTTGTTTTTATTCTTTAAATAACTTATGAAAGAGACTGGTGTGTTTTTTATTATCTAATCATGGAATGGGGTTGTTCAATGACAGATTTTAAACAAATACATGTCTATCACTTGGTTTAATTTCAGAGACAAAATAATCATGTTTTTTTTAACCAAATGCTATACATCAGCCTCATTCTCAGATAAATAAGTAATACTGCTAGGTCTAAAATCCAACTGGGATTGAGATAATACTGAGTTATTATACCGGAAGGTCTTTCAACTTGGAGTTCACCGGGTTTTACAAAACCTTTTCCAGTGCAGACAGTTTAGATATGGGACGATAGCTATCCAACCGTGACGGATCTCCACCCTTATGTAAGGGATGATGTAGGCTGCTTTCCAGACTTTTGGAATCATATTACTGGCCAATGAAATATTGAATTTATGTGTGAGAGGGTCAGTAATGATCTCTGCACCAGTTTCTTTTTTAAATTTATTTTTAAGTTCAATTAGTCCGGGCTGACCGCTATCTTAATATCAAAAGATTTGAGTGCCTTTACAACTTCTGAAAGCGCAATCTCGGTCAAATGAAATAGATGAACCGTAGGTCGGCTTGCGACAGTTTCATGCACAGCCTCATTCGAGATGTTAGGATGGAGTTCATTAAATTAAATAAATGCTCAGCCTTAGAAAATTGCTCATTAAACATGTCAATCAGTTTATTCAGTCATGTCCATTGAATCTGAGGTCAACTTCAGCGGAAGACCAGAGGAGTTAGTGTTTGCATTTATGGACTTAATGGTTTTCAATAATTTCGTCAGGTTACTGAAGGTTGCCTTGATAGATTCGTAATAGAAGCTACATTTGCATTTCCCTATTAACAAAGTGCACTTATTTCTCAGTGCCCTGAATAATTGCCATTCAGCCTGGGAGTTGTCCTTTCTGGCTTTGGCTCATTGTGTATTTCATTTATCAAATCAAATCAGATAATCAGATAATTCCCCGTACTTTTTAAGAGGGGCGTTTGAGGTTGATCACAGATTGTAGAAAACATGGAATGAAAATAGGAGAACCATTCTTCGATGTCAGTAATGTACGCAATCCTATCCCAGTTGCAGGCGGAAAATTTGTACAGGAAAGCCTGCTCACAGAATTGCTTAAAATGATGTTTGACTATGAACCGAGGGGGCACTTTAGGGATTTTAGTGTCTAATGCAAGCAACTTTACAATGATCACTTAAATCATTAGCTATGGAAAATATTAACAGCCTGGTACTTATGCAGATTGTTAGTTAGAATAACAACAGTAAGTGTGGACTTGGAGATGTATTTTGGGTTGGGTCTTGTGACTGCATTTATCAGTTGAGTAAAATTGAGTGATTCAGTGATTCAGTCCTCTTATAACCTCAAGAGTTTGGAGAGTCCCAGTCTTAGTTTAAAATCGCCCATGAGCACCATTTTAATGTTTTCCCCAACCCCGCAGTAGTTCAGCCAGATAATCCAGGGATTATACCTTTTCAGATGGAGGAATATAACATCCTATTAAGTCTAACTTCACAGCATTTGATAACGGCAGTTCCGATGCTAAAAACGTTGGTTAGATAAAGACCTTTAGTTCAATAACCACATGTATGTCTTTAATATACTCCGTCGCTTAACCATTATAACCAGCCAAGCCTGTAATAAAACACCTTGATTTGCTGCTTCCTCAAATCCCTCTACACTTAGAACACTTAAAAGATGCATGATGCAGAAATCACTCCGCCATTTCCTGGTTGCTAAAATACTAATAGTTCGACTAATTTCAGTTTATGTGGCAAATCAAGCAAGTATAGTGTAGAAAATTATTGTTCCAGCTAAACCACTGTGAAAGAAATTCTCCATAACCCAAAATATTGTATTTTCAGCTGTTTGAAGCTGGTGTACAAAACTGAAAGTACAAAGACAAAAACTAAACGGGAAGCATAGAAATAACACATAAAACATATACCACTTCCTACACTTGCTTTCAATGAGAATGACAGATCTATAACTCCCATTTCTATGTGAATGAGTCACCCAAAAGTTTACATATTGCAGCTTTAAAATAATAGAAACTAAAGTAATCTGATACATCAAACCGTTTTAAACCAGACCAAATCTTGTCGATAAGAAAGTTTAAAAAGCATGTCGCAGTAGGAATCAAATGGTAACACAGTCAGACCTCTCTGAAAGATAAAACCTGCTGTACTGTCAGTCAAAGTAGGGTTTGGCAGCTTTTCTGGGGTAAGGAGATAGTTATCAAAAGCAGAGACAGGCAGCTATAACCCAGATATGCAGCTATTAAAACCTTAAGTGCCCTAAAAATTTTCAGCTGTAGCCTACAAGTCAGAAACCAAGTGTGTGCCCTAGCGTTGGTGACTTAGCTGCAGCCCCAGCACGTTCAACAGCTGCTGGAGGAGTGCGCTGACACGGAATTCACCCGGTGTGTGAATCTGGTCAATTCACCCAGTCGCTTCAGTGTCCCGCACAGTGAGGCAGCAGCGGGACCTGTAGAACAGCAAATCACCGGTGCCGAGTCTCCCTGGCGGGCGTATCCTGGGCTAGCAAACCCAGCGCATCTAGATGTTCTGTCACAGGGCAGATACTGCCCTCCGGCTTCCACCACCCAGCACAGCAAGGCAGGAGAGGACACAGGTAGATTGGCAGAACACAGCTGAAGAATCTGACTGTCAAAGAGTATCCAAGGCTAGTCAGCCCAGCGCATCTAGACAGTCAGTCACAGCACAGATATGTCCTCACAGCTTTCAGGGAAGGCACCACCCCGGCACGGTCTCTTCGTGTAGAGACAGCAGACGTCACTATGTGGTTTCCTTGCGTTTTTAACACTTGGATTACTTTGTTGCGTTCAGTGTTGTTCAATGACAACTCTCGCAGCCTATAACAGTATTGCAAACAATACGATCAACGGAACTGCCCTGCCACCATCTTGGTACATTAGTATTGAAGGGAAGTAAATTTACAGAGCATTCAGAAAGTATTCAGACCCCTTAACTATTTACACATTTTGTTACGTTACAGCCTTATTCTGAAATTGATTAAACAAAGAAAAAAATCCTCAATCTACACACAATAGCCCATAATGACAAACCAATAACAGCTTTTTAGAAATTTGTGAAAATGTATTAAAGATAATTTACTTGAATATTCAGACTCTTTGATATGAGACTCGAAATGTTGGTCCTGTGCATCAATTGATCATATTTGATATGTTTCCACAACTTGATTGGACCTGTGGTAAATTAAATTGATTGGACATGATTTGGAAAGGTACACACATCTATATAAAAGGTCCCACAGTTGACAGTGCATGTCAGAGCAAAACCCTAGCCATGAGGTCGAAATAATTGTCCGTAGAGCTCCGAGATAGGATTGTGTTGAGGCACAGATCTGGGGAAGGGCACCCAAAATTGTCTGCAGCATTGAAGGTCTCTACAAACACAGTGGCCTCCATCATTCTAAACTGGAAGAAGTTTGGAACCACTGACTGTTCCTAGAGCTGGCCGCCCGGCCAAACTGAGCAATAGGCGGAGAAGGGCCTTGGTCAGGGAGGTGACCAAGACTTCGATGGTCACTCTGACAGAGCTCCAGAGTTTCTCTGTGATGGTAGAACCTCTCAGAAGGACAACCATTTCTGCAGCACTCCAACAATCATGCCTTTATCGTATAGTGACCAGACAGAAGCCACTCTACCATTAAGTAAAAGGCACATGACAGCACACTTGGAGTGTCCCAAAAGGCACATAAGACTCTCAGACCATGAGAAACAAGATGGAACTCTATGGCCTGAATGGCAAGCGTCACATCTGGAGGAAACCTGGCACTATCCGTACGGTGAAGCATGGTGTCAGCATCATGCGTGGGGATGTTTTTCAGCAGCAGGGACTAGGGACACTAGTCAGGATCGAGGGAAAGATGAACGGAGCAAAGTACAGAGAGATCCTTGATGAAAACCTTCAGAACATTCAGGACCTCAGATTGGAGCAAAGGTTCACCTTCCTACAGGACAATGACCATAAGCACACAGCCAAGACAACGCAGGAGTGGCTTTGGGACAAGTCACCGATTGTCCTTGAGTGGTCCAGCCAGAGCCCGGACTTGAACCTGGAAAGACCTGAAATAGCTGTGCAGCCATGCTCCACATCCAACCTGACAGCGCTTCAGAGGATCTGCAGAGAAGAATGGGAGAAACTCCCCAAATACAGGTGTGCCAAGCTATATATACACATTTGAAGTCGGATGTTTACATTCACATTAGCCAAATATATTTAAACTCAGTTTCACAAATCCTGACATTTAATCCTAGTAAAAATTCCCTGTTTTAGGTCAGTTAGGATCACCACTTTATATTAATGCGAAATGTCAGAATAATAGTAGCGAGATAAATCTAATTTCATTTTTTATTTCATTACCAGTGGGTCAGAAGTTAACACGCACTCAATTAGTATTTGGGAGCATTGACTTTAAAGTTGTTTAACTTGGGTCAAACGTTTCGGGTAGCCTTCCCCAAGCTTCCAACAATAAGTTGGGTGAATTTTGGCCCATTCCTCCTGGCAGAGCTGGTGTAACTGAGTCAGGTTTGTAGGCCTCCTTGCTCACACACACGTTTTCAGTTCTGCCCACAGATTTTCTATAGGATTGAGGTCAGGGCTTTGTGATGGCCACTCCAATACCTTGACTTTGTTGTCCTTAAGCCATTTTGCCACAACTTTGGAAGTATGCTTGGGGTCATTGTCCGTTTGGAAGACCCATTCGCGACCAAGCTTTAACTTCCTGACTGATGTCTTGAGATGTTGCTTCAATATATCCACGTAATTTTCCAGCCTCATGATGCCATCTATTTTGTGAAATGCATCAGTGCGTCCTGCAGCAACACACAACATCTGCCACCCCTGTGCTTCACCGCTGGGATGGTGTTCTTCGGCTTGCAAGCCTCCCCATTTTTCCTCCAAACATAACATTGGTCTTTATGGCCAAACATTTATTTTGTTTCATCAGACCAGAGGACATTTCTCCAAAAAGTAGTGGCATCTTCCTTGCTGAGCGGCCTTTCGGGTTATGTAGATATTGGACTCATTTTACTGTGGATATAGATCATTTTGTACCCGTTTCCTCCAGCATCTTCACAAGTACCGTTGTTCTGGGATTGATTTGCACTTTTCGCACCAAAGTATGTTCATCTCTAGGAGACAGAATTAGTCTCATTTCTGAGCGGTTTTATGGCTGCGTGGTCCCATGGTGTTTATACTTGCGTACTATTGTTTTTACAGATGAACGTGGTACCTTCAGGCATTTGGAAATTGCTCCCAAGGAAGAACCAGACTTGTGGAGATCTACAATTATTTCTATTGATTTTCCCCTGATGTCAAGCAAAGAGGCACTGAGTTTGAAGGTAGGCCTTGAAATACATCCACAGGTACACCTCTAATTGACTCAAATGATGTCAATTAGCCTATCAGAAGCTTCTAAAGCCATGAGATCATTTTCTGGAGTTTTCCAAGCTGTTTAAAGGCATAGTCAACTTCATATACATAAACTTCTGACCCACTGGAATTGTGATAAAGTGAATTATAAGTTAAATAATCTGTCTGTAAACAATTGTTGGAAAAATTACTTGTGTCATGCACTAAGTAGATGTCCTAAACGACTTGCCAAAACTATAGTTTGTTAACGAGTAATTTGTGGAGTGTGAAAAATAGTTAATGACTACAACCTAAGTGTATGTAAACTTCCGACTTCAACTGCATGTGTGTGTGTGTGTGTGTGTGTGTGTGTGTGTATATATAAAAATTAATGACATTTACACACACAAAGATTTATAAAAACCTGTTTTTGCTTTGTCGTTATGGAGTATTGTGTGTAGATTGATGAGGGAAGAAACGATTGAATCAATTTTAGAATAATGTGGAAAAAGTCAAGGGGTCTGAATACTTTCCGAAAGCACTGTATATGTTTCACATCTCTGGAAGGTGGCTAAAACATGCTTCCCCTCAATATGAGATCTGTATGGAAAACATTTACATTAGACATTTTAGTAATTTAGCAGATGCTATTATCCAGAGTGACTTACACTAAGTGCATTCATCTTAAGATAGCTAGGTGAGACAACCACATACTGTATCACAATGAAATATACAGGATACGAACATTCCATTCCAGCTTAACAATGGATATATAGGTTTTTGCAACAACAACAAAAACTACCTTTTAATCCACATCTAGAATCTATGAATAAAACATCTAAGTACAGTAATATTTTGGACAAACACTAAGGTAATCATAAGCAATCATTTCTGCTGAAAAAACACACGTGAAAAATTGGTGGATATAGCACTTTGGAAATAAACTCATTTATTTATAACATCAGAGACCAAGAATGTCAAACTAAGCCTGGTCTAATCGCCATAATATATTCTAAGTGAATCTCACAAGTGCACTCAAAAATACAGGGGTGACCCCATTCCAGTCTTCATCACTCTTAACGGCAGTCTCGTGTAACACTGTAATCCTGCGCCTTTCCTGCCATGGCGCTAGCAGCATAACTGAGCTGATGTGTCATACAACCCCACCCACCGAACAGGGAAATCCTGGGCCAATAAGGCTGGGCCGTTAGCTGCAGGCACAGCGATGAATCACTGCTCTGCCCGTGTCATATATGCCTACATGCCACGCCATTCTAACCGCCTCCACAAGAGAGCTTGGGCGTGTTTACACACATCTAACTAGGCGTATATCCTAAGTAATAATGTCTTGTTGTTTCTTTACCTTGCTGGACTGTAAGTTTCTCCCCATTGCCTAAAATAGTGATGTGTCATGTTCTAATTCTGTGTAAGCCTTGCCTACGTAAGTTGTTATGGAGTCCCCCGTGCTCCATACCCTGGCCCCCCGTGTTCGATACCCTGGTCCCCTGTGCTCGATACCCTGGTTGGATAACTTGAGCAGATCCAGTCTCAAACCTAGGTTGGACAGCAAAATCAGCAGGAGCAGAAGCATTGCATTGTATTTTCAAAAAAACAGCGTCTCTGGAGCAAACAACACTACACTGAACACAACATAGCAGAGAAGAGCAAATCCCATGAAACTGTACTTATGGCAATGCTGAGTGTGTCCAAGAGTGTGTGTGCGTTTGTATGCACTTTTGTTTGTGTACACGGCCATGCATGTGTCTGTGTGTGTACGGGCACGTGTGTGTGTGTGTGTGTGTGTGTGTGTGTGTGTGTGTGTGTGTGTGTGTGTGTGTGTGTGTGTGTGTGTGTGTGTGTGTGTGTGTGTGTGTGTGTGTGGAGAAAAGGGGAAAGTGCCTCTCCTCCCTGTGTAGTAGTTCAGGTGAGTGTTAATGGAGGTGGTAAAGTGTTGTTAAGGTGGAGGTTAATGCTCATCTTTCTCTCCTCTCCCGCCTCCACTGATGCACCACAGAGTAATGAACCATAGAGATAAAACGACTGGATCCATCTCTAGGAAATGAACAACCACATTTATCCTGGATCAGGTGATGCACTTAGTGCTACTGCATCAGTATTCACATGTTCCCAAAATGGCACCCTATCCCCTATACAGTGCAATGCTTTTGACCAGAGCCATATAGGTCCTGGTCAAATGTGGCGTACTACAGTATATAGGGAATAGGGTGGCATTTGGGATAAAAAAAACATTGTAGTTGGTAGATAACTAGCCAGCCATATCAACTAAGGAAGTGTTCTGCTAGCTACAGTACTGTGTACGGAAGCGGTACAGACGGATAAAGATATACATTCGTTACATACACTGGGCTGTGGCGAGATGAGAGTGACGTCATTGTCAGAGAAGCCCCCCGATGGATAGAACACTTACTCACACAGCCAAGGGACTGAAGTAGAACTGTATCGGCGAGGCAAAACGAATCCTAGACAGGTCATTTGAGCCGAGCGGCCCCTTCTTGTCTTGTGAAAGGAAGAAAGTGAATCCACGCACTAAATAGCGGCATTATGACAACAGTGATATGAGATGCCAGGCTTCAGATGCCCATTTGCTTACAAAACAACGAGCAGAAAACCCATCTTGTTTTCTACTGAAATTAACCAGCCTTTCGTTATGTGTTTGAGTGGCTCCCCCCCTCCATCCACCCGTCAGTCCACTGAAAACATAATTATGTTTCCTTCATTAAAAATAGTCATTTATTGTGCAGAGAACAGCGCTACAGCTGTCCCTTGATTACTAAATGGAATAGAGCAATGATCTATGAAGTCATTAGGGCTACAGTGTGGAACTAATTCCAACCCTGGAATGAACCGCAGAACCAAGGAGGGGCGCGAGCGAGCGAGAGAGAGAGCGAGAGAGCAAGAGAGAGAGAGCGAGTGAGCGAGAAAGTAGCAGTGGCCATTTTCTACTCTCAACCCATAGTTGATCAGCTGTCAGATATCATGTGATTAATCTACTCTGAGTGATTCCAATCGTGTATGTACGTGTGTGCACGTGCGTAAATGTTCTGCTGATAAATCAGAGCGCAAGTTGTTGGTGGCGAAAGATTATCTCCTTGTTTCTAAAACCAGCCCGGGGATGGTTTGAGGGCCTGGTTAGCAAACGGTGTCGAACTCATTAGCAGTAGGCCCATAGCCACACCTGCGCTAATGGATAGCATGTGCAGGAGGGAGCAGTTAAAGGAATACTTCACTAGCTAAAGGCTTGCTGGGGACTGGGGAGTGGCTGTACAGTGAAATAGATACTGTATTGGGTTAAATGGTTAGCATTAGCAGGTCATTGAACTTGCACAGTCCATACTGGACCTATATTATACATATATTATGTACTTCAGCCTGTATTTTCAAAACTTTGGGTAGGAAACAGCAACGATACAAATGTCCTACACACAGCATCACTTAACCTCCACAATTAACCCTTCACTCTCTGCTGCTCAAATGGATTTAAAAATCAGTCATGTCAGAGCAGTTTAGCCCTGGGACTCAACCAGCAGCCTAACTCTGGCCATGGGCCCTATTCATGGGTTACCTGTTTCCTCACAATATTGTTTTGAATGTTTGAGTGAATTTTTTGGGGTCATTGTCATTTAAGAGGACATTTTTATTTCTACAATGTATTCTTTCTACAAGGTCACCTGATTTTAGCTAGCTAACTTGAGGCATTGCTAGCAATTGTTGACGAACTTTGCTAGCTAATGACAACATTGCCATCTGTCGAAAGTACATTTGACGACATGATAATGCTGGCAAAGTTGTTTCCAACTATACATTTGACTACTTTCTCAATGTCGTCGTATTTTCAGGCACTATTGTGTAATTTAGACGAAACCATATTTAGCCTCTGTCCAGAATGACTGGGCGCTTATCATCCCTTCAGGGCACCACTACTGTGGTGAGTAGAAGTTCATAACAATGGCATGACATTACCAACAATGGCATGACGTAACAATGGCATGATGCGACCGAGTGACAGAGGTGCAACATATGAATAAGGGTCAGATACATGATGACGTCATTATAACATTCAGTAGGGCTAATGGGGTGATACAGTAATGTGTGAGTGTGTGTGTGTAATGTCCCTTACCCTCGATGGGCGATGTCTTGAGCCTGCGGCAGACCCCCTGCACGTCTCCGTAGGAGTCGGCTATCTTGGTGACGGCCTCTCCACTCCTCAGCTCCATCAGCTCTCGGAGGTCCATCACCGTGATGCCAAAGTCCCCCTCCTGGTTGCCATCGGCAACAGAGTTCCCGGGAGGGTGGTCCGCCGTGTTGTTGGCCATTTTGTCGTTGTTGGATTGTTTTCCTCTTTACTCGCCTACTGTCTCTCTAATATCACTGTGCGTGACAATTGTAAACTAAGAACTGGCTCGTAGTGCCGAAATAGTTCAATAGTACAACAAGGAAGTCCAAGTCACCTAAGGGCTTCAACAGCTAAGTCCTTACTTTGTGCAGACAGGAAATGTGGGTATTGTAGTAGTATTGAGTGGTGGTCTCTCTGCCAGGTGTGGGAGATGAACATCAGTGGACGAGCGTCTGGACCCGGAAGTGCATAGTATCTACCAAGGAAACAGTGGAGTCATGTTCCGTTGGCCACTTCTTCTGTTCCACAAAACTGCAGGAGAAAGAGACAAGAAAAAAAAAAGGTTTTAAAACATTGAAAAAGTCTAAATGAATATGAACCACATGAATAGCTTGGTATTGAGGATTTCTAGTAAATACTACAAGATCACCACCACATATCCAGGAAAAAAGAAAACCCTTAAATTATTGTAGGAACAGTATGGCAGTGGTTCCCCAAACTGTGGGGCGGGCGGGGGGGGGGGGGGGGGGCATTTGTAATTTAAGGAACTCAGCCCGGTTTGAAACATACTCTTGAAAGTTACAATTGTAGAACGCGCAAGGTGCATTTACGAAATTGGGTATGGCATCGTCAGTTCCTCGTCGGGTTAGTTATTGTAGACCTAAGAGAGCGATGTATAACTACTCAGAAAGTGTCCAGATCAACCAGCCCATGTCAGCTAACGTTTTTATATCAAGTTTTTGTTGTTGCCCATTGTCATTTTTTTGGGTCACGCAAATACTACACGCATACACATTCGACACTGCAAAATGTACAGAATTGCAAGAAAATTGCAAGAGTGGAGGAACTGAGATCAGATAAGAAAATGCCAAAACGCTAAAGAGATTCTCAAAAGCAGAGAGCATGTGATTATCTGAATGGGAAAGACAGCCATGCTTTGCATCGAGGTTGAACAATTCCTAAGGACAGGCCAGACAGTGGGAAACATATTTAGGATAATCCGACTCACTTGACACACACAGACCCTTTGTTTGTATAAGATTAGCCGTCTCGCAGTAGATCCAACTGCTTGTCCCAAAACGACTGCTTTTCACATAGAATCCTAATTCCCCTATATGGAGGCAGAGGATAAAGATGCCATGGGAATCACCATAGTGACCTGGTTCTATGACACCAGTGCTATAGAGTAGTTATCAGTGGTGTGTAGCTGTAGAGAGGAGCAATAATAGATTGTTAATATCTCCCATACAATACAAAGTCTAATACAGCAGTCTTTAATGCAGCGCTGTGTTGAAACTGACTGGAAGGAAAAGGACATTATGCTAATGTGAGATAACACTCTGGACCACTCCTTTGAGCCAGTGTTTGTGTGTGTGTGTGTGTGTGTCACTCCTCTGGGCTCTCCATGACATACTAAACACCCCAAATGGAGGTCTGCCTTTGATGTGTGCTTATGTGATAAGAACTGATGTGCTGGAGTGTGACTCTCCGGATTTCCATTCTCTGTCTCACAGGTCAGAAATACACTCATGCACACGCTCATCCACACCAGGGTTTCCGTTCGCCGGCAACAGCCGACTTTTGGCCGATAAAAATGATGAAAAGCCGATTAATAAAAATTGTCGGGCTGCCTCTCATACACACCCCGATTGCCTTATTTACATGCACCTGATGCTGAGGAGGGAGAGCGAGAGACGAGCCTTGGCCTAGGTTACTGTTGATTGCGAAGATGGAGGCCATTTTCATTGAAGTAAAATGAAAGTTAGAGGGGGAAAAGTATGCCGATAGTGAAAGGGTGGGGAGGTTATTTATAATAATTTGTATTATTATTATTATTATTATAGGCCTATTTATTAATCTAAACCAGTTGTTTAATATGCAAAAAAAGTGTTTTGTTTCATTCGGTTTTCTCAATACGATCTGCCTTTTTAATTGTGTGCTCCGTATTTAGTTTACGACAGGTCAAGGAGACCTGCCTATTGCTGTCATTTGTTGGATACGGTAAGCACTAGACTTTGTTGGTAATTGCTGCAATATAGCCTGTTCAAAACATTTGTGAATGTTTAAACCAGTTCACAAGTGTTTTATTTCATTCTGTTGGGCCATTTTCTTTGGCCAAATTAAGTTCCAACTGTAATATTGTGTTTGCCAAAATATAATATCCTGCTCTTATTTTGCCTATAAACAATGGCTTGACTTACTTTTGAAATTACCCAAACAAAGTTTAGAAACTTTTGTGAAGGTGTGGTGTTGTGTGGCAGTGCGCACCAACTGACTCTGAAAGTTGAACTTGAGGTGAGGAAGAATGTTTTAGGCCTGCCAGAGTGAATCCTATAAATTAACAATATAATAATGCTCATCATTAATTATGATAGAAAATTAACGAATTTGTCTCCTTGTGTACGCCTATATCATAGCAGACGCAGTAGCCCATCTGAAAGGCATGTCAGTGCAGCATTCTACCAGCTCTAGGTCTAACCTTTATCTTCATTTATATATATTCTTTAAATATTAATATCGTATAGTGAATGCCTAAGCCTATAGGCATATGCATGCAACGCCCTGGTGCGTTTAGTGCTCAAATCAGCTGAATAATTATTGTTTTAGGAAAGTAAAAACCAATAATGCAAATGGGCAAGAAAGTTTTGCATAGGCTACGCACCGAAAACACAAGGAATAGTGTTTTAGAAATGTGTAATTAAGGTTGTTCTTAAGGACACGTAAATGTGGCTCATTTGGCCAACATCGCTCGTTTATTGATGGTGCTGGCTGCTTAGGTGGACGCCCTAATGGGTTACGCACCCCAATACATATGGATGACCGGGTCATTTTCTCAAAATGTCAGATAAATGTAAATAATCCCAGTCACTTGGCAAATTTTCCTAACAAAAACCCTCACACACACACACACACACACACACACACACACACACACACACACACACACACACACACACACACACACACACACACACACACACACACACACACACACACACACACAATTAGCCTAGGAGCGGTTATTTTATATATGGGAAAGTGGTGTGAGGTGGTTTGCTTGTGAGAACCTGCAGGAAGGCATGAACCTAGATTGGGTTAATATGCTCTTCTTTATACTCTGACATCTTACCTGGAATTTGATAGAAATATAAAACAAAGAGTACCTCACTGATTTAACCTCAGGCCTTTCACTGAAGCAGTTAGACAAAACAACCACCATGGCCATGTACTGCTCCTCAATGGAAGTTTCCACACACTTAGGTTGGAGTCATTGAAAAAGAAAACGTATTTTTCAACCACTCCACAAAATCCTTGTTAGGAAATTATAGTTTTGGCAAGTCAGTTAGGACATCGAATTTTTCCAACAATTGTTTTCAGATTATTTCACTGTATCACAATTCCAGTGGGTCAGAAGTTTACATGCACTAAGTTGACTGTGCCTTTAAATGCTTGGAGAATTCCAGAAATGTCATGGCTTTAGAAGCTTCTGATAGGCTAATTGACATCATTTGAGTCAATTGGAGGTGTACCTGTGGCTGTATTTCAAGGCCAACCTTCAAACTCAGTGCCTCGTTGCTTGGCATCATGGGAAAAATCTAAAGAAATAAGCCAAGATCGCAGAAAAACATTGTAGACCTCCACAAGTCTGGTTCATCCTTGGGAGCAATTTCCAAAACACCTGAAGGTACCACGTTCATCAGTACAAACAACAGTATGCAAGTATAAACACAATGGGACCACACAGCCCTCATACCGCTCAGGAAGGAGACACGTTCGGTCTCCTAGAGATGAACGTATTTCGGTGTGAAAGGTGCAAATCGATCCCAGAACAGCAGCAAAAGGACCTTGTGAAGATGCTGGAGGAAACCGGTACAAAAGTATCTATTTCCATAGTAGAGGTCAACCGATTATGATTTTTCAACGCCGATACCGATTATTGGAGGACCCAAAAAAGCTGATACCGATTAAAATCGGATTATTTTTATTTATATTATTAATTTATATATAATAATGACAATTACACCAATACCGAATGAACACTTAATATAACACATCAATTTAGTCTCAAATAAATAATGAAACGTGTTCAATTTGGTTTAAATAATGCAAAAACAAAGTGTTGGAGAAGAGTAAAAGTGCAATATGTGCCATGTAAAAAAGCTAACGTTTAAGTTCCTTGCTCAGAACATATGAAAGCTGGTGGTTCCTTTTAACATGAGTCTTCAATATTCCCAGGTAAGACGTTTTAGGTTGTAGTTATTACAGGACTATTTCTCTCTATACCATTTGTATTTCATATACTTTTGACTATTGGATGTTCTAACAGGTACTTTATTATTGCCAGCCTAATCTCGGGAGTTGATAGGCTTGAAGTCATAAACAGCGCAATGCTTGAAGCACAGCGAAGAGCTGCTGGCAAATGCATGAAAGTGCTATTTGAATGAATGCTTACGAGCCTGCTGCTGCCTACCACCGCTCAGGTCAGACTGCTCTATCAAATCATAGACTTAATTATAATATAATAACAAACAGAAATACGAGCCTTAGGTCAATAATATGGTCAAATCCGGAAACTATCATCTCGAAAACAAAACGTTTATTCTTTCAGTGAAATACGAAACCGTTCCGTATTTTATCTAATGGGTGGCATCCCTAAGTCTAAATATCGCTGTTACATTGCACAACCTTCAATGTCATAATTATGTACAATTCTGGAAAATTAATTACGGTCTTTGTTAGGAATAAATGGTCTTCACACAGTTCGCAACGAGCCAGGCGGCCCAAACTGCTGCATATACCATGACTCTGCTTGCACAGAACGCAAAAGAAGTGAGAAAATGTCCCTAGTTAAAAGAAATTCATGTTAGCAGGCAATATTAACTAAATATGCAGATTTAAAAATATATACTTGTGTATTGATTTTAAGAAAGGCATTGATGTAACGACAGTGCTTTTTTCGTGAATGCGCTTGTTAAAATCACCCGTTTGGCAAAGTAGGCTGTGATTCAATGATAAATTAACAGGCACCACATCGATTATATGCAACACAGGACAAGCTAGATAAACTAGCAATATCAACCATGTGTAGTTAACTAGTGATTATGTTAAGATTGATTGTTTTTATAAGATAAGTTTAGTTTAATGTTAGGTAGCACCTTACCTTGAGTGCAAAGTAATCGGCCATAACTGGTGTCCAAAAATGCTGATTACCGATTGTTATGAAAACGTCCCTAATTAAAAATCGGCCATTCCAATTAATTGGTCGACCTCTGATCCATAGTAAAGCGAGTCCTATATCATCATAACCTGAAAGGGCGCTCATGAAAACAATGATTGTACTTTCTGGAGAAATGTCCTCTGGTCTGATGAAACAAAAATATACATTTTTGGCCATAATGACCATCGTTATGTTTGGAGAAAAAGGGAGATGCTTGCAAGTCGAAGAATACCATCCCAACTGTGAAGCACGGGGGGTGGCAGCATTATGTTGTGGGGGTGTTTTGCTGTAGGACGGACTGCCGCACTTCACAAAATAGATGGCATGAAAGGCTTGAAAATGATGTGGATATTCTGAAGCAACATTTCAGGACATCAGTCAGGAAGTTAAAGCTTGGTCGCAAAATGGGTCTTCCAAGCATTACTTCCAAAGTTGTGGCAAAATGGCTTGAGGACAACAAAGTCAAGGTATTGGAGTGGCCATCACAAAGCCCAGACCTCAATCTTATAGAAAATGTGTGGGCAGAACTGAAAAAGCGTGTTCAAGCAAGGAGGCCTACAAACCTGACTCAGTTACACCAGGTCTGTCAGGAGGAATGGCATTTTTACTCGGATTAAATGTCAGGAATGATGAAAAACAGAGTTAATGTATTTGGCTAAGGTGTAGGTAATCTTCCGACTTCAACACTATATACAGCTTACCATTCAAAGTGAATGGCCATCAATATTGCTCCCCCAAAAAGTGTTCCTCTCTCTGTGTGTGTGTGTGTGTGTGTGTGTGTGTGTGTGTGTGTGTGTGTGTGTGTGTGTGTGTGTGTGTGTGTGTGTGTGTGTGTGTGTGTGTGTGTGTGTGAGAGAGAGAGACTTTCCACAGAGGGGAAGTGACCTGGCCTCTAGAGTTTCAATGATGGCGTTTTCAGCAATGCTTCTGGACAAAAAAATTGGTAGACGCTGCTCGGGTCTACAAATGCATTAGCCTGATGTAACCAGTATGCATGTGTAAATGCCACATGAGATCAGTTTCCAAACAAAATCTATTGACTTTGTGAAATGTCAGCAGTCGCCTGGGGACCATTAAAGGGCCACTAAATGGCTCCCAAATTAGGGGCCCAAACAGTGAGAGCTTTTAGACAACATACAGTACACTGCAATACACTATACACAGTGCCTTGCGAAAGTATTCTGCCCCTTTGAACTTTGCGACCTTTTGCCACATTTCAGGCTTCAAACATAAAGATATAAAACTGTATTTTTTTGTAAAAATCAACAAGTGGGACACAATCATGAAGTGGAACGACATTTATTTGATATTTCAAACTTTTTTAACAAATCAAAAACTGAAAAATTGGGCGTGCAAATTTATTCAGCCCCTTTACTTTCAGTGCAGCAAACTCTCTCCAGAAGTTCAGTGAGGATCTCTGAATTATCCAATGTTGACCTAAATGACTAATGATGATAAATACAATCCACCTGTGTGTAATCAAGTCTCCGTATAAATGCACCTGCACTGTGATAGTCTGAGGTCCGTTAAAAGCGCAGAGAGCATCATGAAGAACAAGGAACACACCAGGCAGTTCCGAGATACTGTTGTGAAGAAGTTTAAAGCTGGATTTGGATACAAAGAGATTTCGCAAGCTTTAAACATCCCAAGGAGCACTGTGCAAGCGATAATATTGAAATGGAAGGAGTATCAGACCACTGCAAATCTACCAAGACCTGGCCGTCCCTCTAAACTTTAAGCTCATACAAGGAGAAGACTGATCAGAGATGCAGCCAAGAGGCCCATGATCACTCTGGATGAACTGCAGAGATCTACAGCTGAGGTGGGACACTCTGTCCATAGGACAACAATCAGTCGTATATTGCACAAATCTGGCCTTTATGGAAGAGTGGCACGAAGAAAGCCATTTCTTAAAGATATCCATAAAAAGGTTTGTTTAAAGTTTGCCACAAGCCACCTGGGAGACACACCAAACATGTGGAAGAAGGTGCTCTGGTCAGATGAAACCAAAATTGAACTTTTTGGCAACAATGCAAAACGTTATGTTTGGCGTAAAAGCAACACAGCTTATCACCCTGAACACACCATCCCCACTGTCAAACATGGTGGTGGCAGCATCATGGTTTGGGCCTGCTTTTCTTCAGCAGGGACAGGGAAGATGGTTAAAATTGATGGGAAGATGGATGGAGCCAAATACAGGACCATTCTGGAAGAAAACCTGATGGAGTCTGCAAAAGACCTGAGACTGGGACAGAGATTTGTCTTCCAACAAGACAATGATCCAAAACATAAAGCAAAATCTACAATGGAATGGTTAAAAAATAAACATATCCAGGTGTTAGAATGGCCAAGTCAAAGTCCAGACCTGAATCCAATCGAATCTGTGGAAAGAACTGAAAACTGCTGTTCACAAATGCTCTCCATCCAACCTCACTGAGCTCGAGCTGTTTTGCAAGGAGGAATGGGAAAAAATGTCAGTCTCTCGATGTGCAAAACTGATAGAGACATACCCCAAGCGACTTACAGCTGTAATCGCAGCAAAAGGTGGCGCTACAAAGTATTAACTTAAGGGGGCTGAATAATTTTGCACACCCAATTTTTCAGTTTTTGATTTGTTAAAAAAGTTTGAAATATCCAATAAATGTCGTTCCACTTCATGATTGTGTCCCACTTGTTGATTCTTCACAAAAAAATACAGTTTTATATCTTTATCTTTGAAGCCTGAAATGTGGGAAAAGGTCGCAAAGTTCAAGGGGGCCGAATACATTCGCAAGGCACTGTATACAAAAGTATGTGGATAAATTAGTGGATTCAGCTATTTCAGCCACAGTCAATGCTGACAGGTGTATAAAATCGAGCACACAGCCATGCAATCTCCATAGACAAACTTTGGCAGTAGAATGGCCTCACTGAAGAGTTTGGTGACATTCAATGTGGCACTATTATAGGATGCCAACTTTCCAACAAGTCAGTTCATCAAATTTATGCACTGCTAGAGCTGTCCCGTTGAACGGTAAGTGCTGTCACTGAAGTGGAAATGTCTAGGAGCAACAACGGCTTATCCGCAATGTGGCAGGCCACACAAGCTCACAGAACAGGACTGCCCAATGCTGAAACGTGTTGCGCGTAAAAATAAGTCGGTCCTCGGTTGCAACACCACCGAGTTACGAACTGCCTCTGGAAGCAACTTCAGTACAAAAACAGTTAAGTCGGGAGCTTCATAAAATGGGTTTCCATGGCCGAGCACTCTTCCCAGAAGAGTGAAGGCTGTTATAGTAGCAAACGGGGGACCAACTCCATATTAATGCCCATGATTTTGGAATGAGATGTTCGATGAGTAGGTGTCCACATACACGACCAAAAGTTTGTCCCCAAGTCACCAGCCTCTCCCCTTCTCTCGCTCTGTCCCCCTTTCGCTCTCTCTGTATTGTTCTCACCCTCACTCTTATCCTCCTCTGTGCCCCTCTTCATCTCTCTCTTCCTCCCTACTTAGTTAACGTGGTCGTGAATACACGGTATGAAAAACAGCCGTAAGCATGACTTTTACCGACTTCTTCTCGTTTCCCACGGTCACTTTGCTATAAACCACATTAACCATCCTCGATCCATCGGCCAGAGAGAATGAGCACCGCCGCCCCCAAAATTAACAACAACAACAACACAGATCTGTGACACGTCTCTATACGAGAAGAGATGTTTATTAACGTCGATGGGTGAGGATTTAGCTACCTGTTAAGACAAGCTAATCAACTGGCACGCTCATTTTACCAATAGTCATTTCATTAGTGAAATTAGCCCAAGCGCCGGAGCATCTCCAACGCCAAGAAAATAACGCAGATGCCTCTGCTTGTTCCTTCATTATGCAAAACAGTGCGGTGATGTCATTAACACGGAATGCAGTAATTATAGCTATTGTGATGATACAATTAGGGAGAGAGGGGGATGTGAGATGGAGAGATGAGGAATGAAAGAATGTGAAAAACAGGGACGAGGAGAATGATCTAATAATTCACTTGAATGTCGAAATGATAGGGGGGGGGGTACCCTCATTATTCTAGTAACATGACCTGATTAAATACATCCAAACTACGGCCTATGCCACAGCGATGGGAGAGAGAGGGTAGAGAAAAGAAAATACAGAGAGAGAATACCTTAGAGAAGTAGACGATAACATGGAAGAGAGCAGAGTATCGAATAGCCAAAGAAAAGGCTGTGTGCGCCCAGCTACTACTAGCTGAGGGATTCCCTCTGAGTAAAGGAATAGAGAGCAGCACAAATACAAGGCATGTGGCCAACTACCTACACTTCCTTATTCACGCATACACACAGCAGAGCACAGGGAGGTTCTGTTTTAACAGCATGGCTGGGTATTTGACTAACTCACACACACACACACACACACACACACACACACACACACACACACACACACACACACACACACACACACACACACACACACACACACACACACACACACACCACCCTGATCTGCTACCAGGCCTGTTGTCAAGTAACTCACCACTTACACTGTAATCATCACTAGATACTATTCAGAATACACCGCCAAGCTACTGAAGAGCCCCACTTTCTCAACTCTGGCATGGAATGATATAGCGAGGGAGAGATCAAGAGAGAGCGAGAGAGAAATGTGAGAGAAAAATGAGGATATAAAAACAGAGGGGGTGGAGGAGGAGGAATGGTATGCATATACTGTAGAGAGGGAAATGAGCTAGATGAAAAAGGAGAGCAGTAAAAACAAGGAGGCGCATATAGTAAGTAGAAAGGCAGATCGAACAAAAGGGAGCGAGGTAGAGTAGAACGAGAGGTAGAGTAGAACGAGAGGTAGAGTAGAACGAGGTAAAGTAGAACGAGAAATATGGATAACCCACCCGAGCAATAACGTTGCTACATGTGTCTCATTAAGTTACAGTCCTCATTACTGTGTTGTCCTTCTAAATTGCTCTTAACAATGGACCATTGAGGTCTGTTGTTTTACTCAAATCTAATCTGAACCATAATTTATTTGACAAATGCCTTTGTTTGATTTGGCAATGTATGGGTTTTCATGCCAATAAATATGTTTTAATTTATTTCAAATTGAGGGAGAGTAGAAAAATCGAGTAGATTTCTATGAGAAGGGCAGACAAAGAGGTAAATTAGAAAGAGGTAAAGTAGATGACATGTTAAAGAGAGGGAGGGCAGCAGGTGATTGTAGCTTTAACGGTTCAAAAGATAGAGCCACATTTGAAGGAAGAAAATTGAAACCGCTCTGTTTATTACAACCGCATCGAGCGGCTACCGGAGGTTACCGACGTAACCCCGGTTCTGTGAACCAGCACGCTTTATTTTATTTCAGAGTTTCTTTCGCAACCCCATTTTCAAATCAGGTGGCCCCACATGGGGTCGCTATCACCAGTTTGGGAAATGCTGCTCTACTGGCTCAAAGACCATGAGGCTACATGACAGCCTATGCTAGGAACAAAACCTGCTCTCCCTCGTCCTCTTTTTCACTCTCCCTTCCACCCCGGTCTCTTTGCCTCTTTCTCCCTCTCCCTGTCCCTCTGGGCAGTGTCCCAAATGGCACCCTATGCCCTATATAGTGGGCTCTGGCCATTAGTACTACACAGGGCATAGGGTGCCATTTGGGACTCAGCCAATGACTCCATATAAGCTTTGTCATTCTGGACAGAGCACTCTACTGTTGATCTGCTTACTATCGGCCAGCTGATGAAATTAGTGACCACGGTACCTCAGGCTAGATCAGTGTGTGTGTGTGTGTGTGTGTGTGTGTGTGTGTGTGAGCGTGCACAGAAATATAGCAAACCAGGAACAAATTGTCTTACGACTATTAGAGCAAACAGCTCCTACAGTAGATACCCAAAGAGTACACGCAGTATTACTACAGTACTGGAGATATAAATAATTATACAATACGCAGTGTGTGGTAAGTGAATGTTAAGCGTGTAAATTCCCAGTTACACACTGCTACTCCCATTCCACTATTCTCTCACTTCTCTTCCTCTAGTACTAGGCCACTTCAATACAACGTGCTGTGAAGAGTGGCAGCAGCATTTACCAGCGAATAAGTGAACAAGGTAAATCCATTCGAACACTGACCTTCCATTCCAGCCCTTTACTTGACAACAAGAGGACATTGACAGGACATGGCTGCCTGGTTTAAAATGGTAGCATATTATTTAAGGCATCATAACCCCGCTAGAGAGGAGAAGAAAAAAAAGAAGTAGAGATAGAAAATGTCTGGAAGAAAAAAAGCTTGACATCTCATTCATACTAAACTGTTAAGCGTCTATTAGGTATTAAAAAGTGCAGGATCAAATTTAGAGTTTTCAAAATCAGACTTTTCATGATTAGTTGAAGAAAACAAATATACCGTCATGAACCGGCATCAAATGATAGTTAAGAGCACTCTATCCTGTATCTAGAACAGGAAACAAATAAGGAAGAAAAGTGGAGTGCAGCAGCAACAGCAACCTGGGAGCAGCTCTTCGGAGTAACAGTTGCTGGGTTGGTGATGGAGAGAGGGTCAGTGTATTTTTTTGGGCCTCCTATGTCCAAATATTTTTTTTTTTTAAGATATCTATATATATATATATAGATGTGTGTGTATATATATATATTTATATATACACACACATATATATAGATGTGTGTGTGTGTGTATATATATATATATTTATATATACACACACATATATATAGATATACATATACATATATATATAGATGTGTGTGTGTGTATATATATATATATATATACACACACACACTTGTGTGTGGAACCGGTATTTATTTTTCATGTTTTAGTCATTTAGCAGAAGTTCTTGCTCAAGGACACGTCGGCAGATTTTTCACCAAGTCTGCTCAGGGATTTGAACTAGTAACCTTTCAGTTACTGGCCCAACACTCTTAACTGCTAGGCTACCTGCTGCCTAGTCTAACAAATTCTTAATGGCACTAACAGTTTGCAAATTAGTTTAAGTAGTTAAACTTCCCCAGGCTGCAGGAATAAGTTATAAGTCTCTTCTAGAGTAACTGTTATGGACAGGGGAGTAAAATGAGTATTCTTTAACCTTTTAGTTGTGAAATCTCCAAAAGTTTACGAGTCCAAAGTGTTTCATTTCTGCTTTTAACATTTTAGCTTCCTGTGTGAGGTTGATACTATTAGAGGAAGATCTATCACTGGAAGGGTCCAGTACCAAGTTAAAATCCCCTGCCATTATTATCTCTGATGATGGGCACATTAACTTCAAAAAGATGTCTTGGAATGCACCAATTTGTAAGTCGCTCTGGATAAGAGCGTCTGCTAAATGACTTAAATGTAAATGTAAATGTAAGTGGAAAATAGAGGGGACACATTTATTCCAGAACTGCAGCTCGTTGTTGGAACAATCAACCAGTCCATTTTGAATTGTTGCTAAAACTGTCATCACTTGGCAAGGAATGTGACTTGTGTATCCCATCAGTTTTTAACAGGCACGTATACCTGTAGGCCTAACGGGAGCTTGTACACACACTCACGGTCGTAGCGCAACTGAGTGAGCCATGGAGGGAATTTAGGGAGAAGACCTGTGTGATGTTTGGCATGGATTCTTTTCTGTTGTGCCCCACAAATCCACATGTCAAATAAAATGTATGTGGTCTTCAAGAACATTTCACTTGCCTGCTCAGGCATCCACAAACCACATTCCCCCAAATTGTTTTACAGTGTTTTTACATTTAAATGTATTAATTTATTTTAAAATCTCTGGTTAAAAAAAACAAACATTTTAAATACATTTTTTTTAAACAAATCGAACTTTGGCGTTCTTCGAAGTACTCGAACACTCATGTCCATCTCTACACCCTCCGTTCATCCCATCAGCAGTCAGGATATTCAACAGGTGGGGATGGAAAAACAGATTGATCTGTTTCGCCTCCAGCCACAAACACTGGTAAACAAATTAGGGAGGAAAGGGAGATGGGGAAGGGGAGGTTAGTGACACAGGTGAAAGATGAAGAGCTGGGTTTGTATTCTAATGGAGGTAGAAAGGGGAGCACAGAGATGAAGAGAAGAGAGGGGGAAAGAGAACAAGAAGAGAGAATAAGGTTCAGTTGGTAGGAGGCAGAACTCCTCACCTCTAACATTCTCTTGGCCCTCAACTTCTCCCTCCTCACCTCTCTCCTCTTGCCCTTTCCCAATCATCCCTCCTTGCCTCCTCTCTTCCTGCCTCTGCAGACACACCTGCCTTGCATACTAAAGCACGGACTGCGTCTCTCCCTCTCCTTCCCTCCCTGCAGAGCAGACACGCAACCCCCCACTCACAGACTGCACCAAACCCCACCTCCCCCCCCTGCCACTAAGAAAACGTGGCTGTGGCCACACCCTAGACAGTGGGGAACTTGCCCAGTCGCACCCAGCAACAGCTCAAAATCAGCTTTACAGTTCCAGCACCACATGCTATAGCTGGCTGATCGCTTACGGCCCTATACTGCCTACTAATGACTCATACATCCCATGTGATGTAAAGTGTAAGCACACGCACGCTGCCAACACTTGCTCCACCCACACCCAGTATGGTGCACACACACACACACACACACACACACACACACACACACACACACACACACACACACACACACACACACACACACACTTCAGAGATGGATTAATATAATAAACGGTCTTAACATATAACACTCCATAGGGAAATTAGGCTCTTCTCAAAGAACCAGCTTCAGTTCAACTGTGCTTACTCTCAACACCACACAATCTCAGAATACACAATCTCAGAGTAAGAGAGTACGAGAGTACGAGAGCGAGAGAAGCATTGAAGTGTGTTATTCAATAAGCTAGTGTTTTGCATTCAGACACACTGTCCACTCCCCTATTTTTAGATACGAGTCAATATAAAAACCTAGATGATAATATCCAGTAAATCACAGCTAAACAAACATCTTAGCATGTGGTCTGTGTTTGTATATGCAGTGTTGTGCTGCCTCTGTTCTAAAGAGCTGACCAGTTGCTGGTGTTTACCAATGAAAAAGCTGCAACAGGACAGAGTACACACACCAACATCTCTCCCCCTCCGCCTCTCTCCCCCTCCCTCCCTCGTTCCACTGTTGCAGTGGCAGAAGGATAAAGCAGGAATGAAGGAGACCACACCCTATCTGCAGTCACATGACCTGCCTGGAGGAGGAAATCCCTTACTGCAGAGAGAGGAAGAGAGAGAGAGACGGAAGAGAGAGAAGAAACTGAAAAAGACAGACGGAACGGGATTTTAACAGTAGAGAGAGAGAGAGAGAGAGAGAGAGAGTGAAAATAGATTAACCATGTAAGTAGAGAGACAACAAATGGAGTCAGGCAGCAAATAAGAGGCAAAGAATGAAAAGGGGGGAAAACATGGAGAGAGGGCGAGGGTTGGTGGCGAGGCAACTCTCTCCCTCTTCTCCTCAGACACGTTGAACTCATTTGTGTTCTCAAACATGCAGTGAGCAGAGCCATAGCTGGCCAGCCCAAATCACAAAGACACCTCCCAACTCCTCTCCTCTAATCCTCCTCTCCTTCTCATCCCTCTCTCCCGCTGTGTGTGTCTGGTAGGCGCCTGGCCCTAAGGTATGAACAAGACATAACATCAGCGAAGACGGTGGCACACACCCCAACACCCCAGACTATATAAGGACACAACTACAATAAGAAACTACACACACACACACACACACACACACACACAGCTCTATATAAGGACTCAACTACAATAAGAAACTGAATACATGCACGCACACACAGCACTATATAAGGACTCAGCTACAACAAGAACCTACACACACACGTCCATATAAGGAGCTGACAACAGTCAAATGGAAATCACAAAAAAATGCAAACATATTTTACATGTTGATCCATTAGCAGATGCTTACCATAGCAACTTACACTCAGTTCTTTCAACTAAGGCAGGTAAGACAACCACATATTCATTGCAAGTAAAACATTCCAAAGAAAATCTGCTATAAAAAAAAAAAAACACGTTCAACCATGTAATCTGGTTACAAAAAAAACAAATCCGTTATGTTACCCTGAAAATGTAATCAGTTACCTTACCAGCAAAAATATTATTGTCAGATTACAGATACTTTTGAAAAGTAGATGATTTCTTCTTGGATTACTTTTAAAATCAGAAAGGATGCTTCTGAAAAAAATACATTATGACACCTTTCTGTTCTCTCAATGACATTCAATTCAGCATTGAAAAAAGTTTAAGTTCGTTCCACCACGCTCAGGTGGAACAAACAGAGACCACTATGAAGACACACCAAATACGGTTGATGGATCCCTTTTGTCTTCTTCAGAAAGAAGAAACAGAAAGTAATCCGATTACATTACTGAGTTCAGGTAATCCAAAAGTTGTTACTGATTACAATTTGACAGGTAACTAGTAACTAACATTTAGAAAGTAACCTACCCAACCCCACACAGCTTTACATAACGACCTCCTGTACAGCTCCTCAATGCCAGAAGGTTTTGACCATTTTCTTCCTCTTGGAGTGCATCTGAGATATAGTACACTAGATAAATAGCTGGAGACACAGACAGACAGCACCACCTGAGTCACCGGAGAACAGATGGAGTGGATCAGAACATGGAGGCTCGATCTGGGACGGGCTCTGGAAGGCATGTTGGCACACAGACAAACACAACGACATGCCAGGGTGCTCACAGAACTAGGATGACTATTACATGAATGTACCAGTGGCATTAGAAAAACCAAAGTACAGAGCAAGTTACTTCACAGTAAAAAAATTAAAACTATTTTCCGGTGATCTGTATTCTTTCTCCGTGTGTGATCAGTGGTTCCCTTTTCCATCCACTGTGAGACCCAGGGATCTCTAACCCTCACACTGGTCAGAGCCAGAGTCACAACATCTCCATGGCAACCCTCATTGATAAAGAGCAAAGAACACACACACACACACACACACACACACCACTACTTATCTCCTACTCCAGGGTCTTCCTGCTGCTGGGATTACATTTGGGTCTCACAAACACATACACAGTCAGGTATAGACAGTGGACAAAAACACTTTATGGCCTCTCCCTCTCAACCGTAGCAAATATTCATGAATTTAGAGGAATTAATAGTTTCCACCCTGACACTTTATATTTCAGATTCTTCAAAGTAGATACCCTTTATCTTGACAACAGCTTTGCACACTCTAGGCATTCTCTCAACCAGCTTCACGAGGATGTCATGAATCAGGGCTTCATGGTCAAATTGCTGCAAAGCAACCACTACAAAATGACACCAATAAGAAGAAGAGACTTGCTTGGGCCAAGAAACACAAGCAAATGGACATTAAACCACTGGAAATCTGTCCTTTGGTCTGATGAGTCCAAATTTTTGGTTCCAACTGGATGATCTCTGCATGTGTGGTTCCCACCGTGAAGCATGGACGAGGAGGTGCGATGGTGTGGGGGTGCATTGCTGGTGACGCTGTCATGATTTATTTAGAATTCAAGGCATACTTAACCAGCATGGCTACCACAGCATTCTGCAGCGATACAACATCCCATCTGGTTTGTGCTTAGTGGGACTATCATTTGTTTTTCAACAGGACAATGACCCAAAACACACTTCCAGTCTGTGTAAGGGCTATATGACCTGGCCTCCACAATCACCCAGTTGAGATGGTTTGGGATGAGTTGGACTGCAGAGTGAAAAAAAAGCAGCCAACAAGTGCTCAGCATATGTGGGAACTCCAAGACTGTTGGAAAAGCATTCCTCATGAAGCTGGTTGAGAGAATGCCAAGAGTGTGCAAGGCTGTCATCAAGGAAAAGGGTGGCTACTTTGAAGAAACTCAAATATAAAATATATTTTGATTTGTTTAACACTTTTTTTGGTTACTACATGAATCAATGTGTTATTTCATAGTTGATGTCTTCACTATTCTTCTACAATGTAGAAAATATTTTTTTTACTAAGAAAGACCCTTGAATGAGTTGGTGTGTCCAAACCTTTGACTGGCACTGTAGGAGTCTACTTTTAACAACTGCTACTGAACATTTTACTAAAACACATTTACTTGAAGAGCACAGGCGTACATTTTGGCAACAGAATGACAGCAAAATCTCCAAGTTTACGTGACCACGTTTTCCAAAAACAACATTAATCTACTCTGAATAAAGATTCAAAAGATGTCTATGGAAAGACTGGGGTGTCAGCTATGATTATGACACCTTGACTTTGTGAAAAATATTTACAGTAAGTGAAGTGGATCAACACTTGGTAAACAGAATGACATCATGGGTCCTCGATCTGAACTTTCCAGAAATGATTAGTTATGAATGTAATTTTATTCATGGAGGTGTATCCTGAATATGTACACAAAAAAGGTAGACAAATGTAATATCCTCCTTTGCATGTTTGGGTATTATTCTACAAACTGGTTACTATTTTAATGAGCTCCGCCCCCAAACAAAACCACATTTGGTATAGTAAAGTAGTGTAATATTCAGTCCAGTCATGTATATTACATTACACCTCTACTATCCTTTATTATACTGTATTATCCTTTTCTATACTCTGTCCTTTTCTTTGCTATACTCTACTCTAGTATCCCTTTCTTTACTCTACTCTAGTATCCCTTTACTCTACTCTAGTATCCCTTTACTCTACTCTACTGTAGTATCCCTTTACTCTACTCTACTGTAGCATCCCTTTACTCTACTGTAGCATCCCTTTACTCTACTGTACTGTAGCATCCCTTTACTCTACTCTACTGTAGCATGCCTTTCTTTACTCTACTGTAGCATCCCTTTACTCTACTCTACTGTAGTATCCCTTTACTCTACTCTACTGTAGCATCCCTTACTCTACTCTACTGTAGCATCCCTTTCTTTACTCTACTGTAGCATCCCTTTCTTTACTCTACTGTAGTATCCCTTTACTCTACTCTACTGTAGTATCCCTTTACTCTACTGTAGGATCCCTTTACTCTACTCTACTGTAGTATCATTTACTCTACTGTAGCATCCCTTTACTCTACTCTACTGTAGTATCCCTTTACTCTACTGTAGTATCCCTTTACTCTACTCTACTGTAGTATCCCTTTACTCTACTGTAGGATCCCTTTACTCTACTCTACTGTAGTATCATTTACTCTACTGTAGCATCCCTTTCTTTACTCTACTGTAGCATCCCTTTCTTTACTCTACTGTAGCATCCCTTTACTCTACTGTAGCATCCCTTTACTCTACTGTAGTATCCCTTTACTCTACTGTAGTATCCCTTTACTCTACTGTAGTATCCCTTTACTCTACTCTACTGTAGTATCCCTTTACTCTACTCTACTGTAGTATCCCTTTACTCTACTCTACTGTAGCATCCCTTTACTCTACTGTAGCATCCCTTTACTCTACTGTACTGTAGCATCCCTTTACTCTACTCTACTGTAGCATGCCTTTCTTTACTCTACTGTAGCATCCCTTTACTCTACTCTACTGTAGTATCCCTTTACTCTACTCTACTGTAGCATCCCTTACTCTACTCTACTGTAGCATCCCTTTCTTTACTCTACTGTAGCATCCCTTTACTCTACTGTAGTATCCCTTTACTCTACTGTAGTATCCCTTTACTCTACTCTACTGTAGTATCCCTTTACTCTACTGTAGGATCCCTTTACTCTACTCTACTGTAGTATCATTTACTCTACTGTAGCATCCCTTTACTCTACTCTACTGTAGTATCCCTTTACTCTACTGTAGTATCCCTTTACTCTACTCTACTGTAGTATCCCTTTACTCTACTGTAGGATCCCTTTACTCTACTCTACTGTAGTATCATTTACTCTACTGTAGCATCCCTTTCTTTACTCTACTGTAGCATCCCTTTCTTTACTCTACTGTAGCATCCCTTTACTCTACTGTAGCATCCCTTTACTCTACTGTAGTATCCCTTTACTCTACTGTAGTATCCCTTTACTCTACTGTAGTATCCCTTTACTCTACTGTAGTATCCCTTTACTCTACTCTACTGTAGTATCCCTTTACTCTACTCTACTGTAGCATCCCTTTCCTCTACTCTACTGTAGCATCCCTTTCCTCTACTCTACTGTAGCATCCCTTTCCTCTACTGTAGCATCCCTTTCCTCTACTCTACTGTAGCATCCCTTTACTCTACTCTACTGTAGCATCCCTTTACTCTACTCTACTGTAGCATCCCTTTCTTTACTCTACTGTAGCATCCCTTTCTTTACTCTACTGTAGCATCCCTTTCTTTACTCTACTGTAGCATCCCTTTCTTTACTCTACTGTAGCATCCCTTTCTTTACTCTACTGTAGCATCCCTTTATTTACTCTACTGTAGCATCCCTTTACTCTACTCTACTGTAGTATCCCTTTACTCTACTCTACTGTAGCATCCCTTTACTCTACTCTACTGTAGCATCCCTTACTCTACTCTACTGTAGCATCCCTTTCTTTACTCTACTGTAGCATCCCTTTACTCTACTCTACTGTAGTATCCCTTTACTCTACTCTACTGTAGCATCCCTTTACTCTACTGTAGTATCCCTTTACTCTACTGTAGTATCCCTTTACTCTACTGTAGTATCCCTTTACTCTACTGTAGGATCCCTTTACTCTACTGTAGTATCCCTTTACTCTACTCTACTGTAGGATCCCTTTACTCTACTCTACTGTAGGATCCCTTTACTCTACTCTACTGTAGTATCCCTTTACTCTACTCTACTGTAGTATCCCTTTACTCTACTCTACTGTAGTATCCCTTTACTCTACTCTACTGTAGCATCCCTTTACTCTACTCTACTGTAGCATCCCTTTACTCTACTCTAGTATCCCTTTACTCTACTCTAGCATCCCTTTACTCTACTCTAGCATCCCTTTACTCTACTCTAGTATCCCTTTCTTTACTCTACTCTAGTATCCCTTTCTTTACTCTACTCTAGTATCCCTTTACTCTACTCTAGTATCCCTTTACTCTACTCTAGTATCCCTTTACTCTACTCTAGTATCCCTTTACTCTACTCTAGTATCCCTTTACTCTACTCTAGTATCCCTTTACTCTACTCTAGTATCCCTTTACTCTACTCTAGTATCCCTTTACTCTACTCTAGTATCCCTTTACTCTACTCTAGTATCCCTTTACTCTACTCTAGTATCCCTTTACTCTACTCTAGTATCCCTTTACTCTACTCTAGTATCCCTTTACTCTACTCTAGTATCCCTTTACTCTACTCTACTGTAGTATCCCTTTACTCTACTCTACTGTAGTATCCCTTTACTCTACTCTACTGTAGTATCCCTTTACTCTACTGTAGTATCCCTTTACTCTACTGTAGTATCCCTTTACTCTACTGTAGTATCCCTTTACTCTACTGTAGTATCCCTTTACTCTACTCTACTGTAGGATCCCTTTACTCTACTCTACTGTAGCATCCCTTTCTTTACTCTACTGTAGTATCCCTTTACTCTACTCTACTGTAGTATCCCTTTACTCTACTCTACTGTAGTATCCCTTTACTCTACTCTACTGTAGTATCCCTTTACTCTACTCTACTGTAGTATCCCTTTACTCTACTCTACTGTAGTATCATTTACTCTACTCTAGTATCCATTTACTCCACTCTACTGTAGCATCCCTTTCTTTACTCTACTGTAGCATCCCTTTACTCTACTGTAGTATCCCTCTACTCTACTGTAGTATCCCTTTACTCTACTCTACTGTAGCATCCCTTACTCTACTCTACTGTAGCATCCCTTTACTCTACTGTAGCATCCCTTTACTCTACTGTAGCATCCCTTTACTCTACTGTAGCATCCCTTTACTCTACTGTAGCATCCCTTTACTCTACTCTACTGTAGCATCCATTTACTCTACTCTACTGTAGCATCCCTTTCTTTACTCTACTGTAGCATCCCTTTCTTTACTCTACTGTAGCATCCCTTTACTCTACTCTACTGTAGCATCCCTTTACTCTACTCTACTGTAGCATCCCTTTCTTTACTCTACTGTAGCATCCCTTTCTTTACTCTACTGTAGCATCCCTTTCTTTACTCTACTGTAGCATCCCTTTCTTTACTCTACTGTAGCATCCCTTTCTTTACTCTACTGTAGCATCCCTTTACTCTACTCTACTGTAGTATCCCTTTACTCTACTGTAGGATCCCTTTACTCTACTCTACTGTAGTATCATTTACTCTACTCTAGTATCCATTTACTCTACTCTACTGTAGCATCCCTTTCTTTACTCTACTGTAGCATCCCTTTACTCTACTGTAGCATCCCTTTACTCTACTGTAGTATCCCTTTACTCTACTCTACTGTAGCATCCCTTTACTCTACTCTACTGTAGCATCCCTTTCTTTACTCTACTGTAGTATCCCTTTCCTCTACTCTACTGTAGCGTCCCTGTCTTTCCTCTACTGTAGCGTCCCTTTCTTTCCTCTACTGTAGCATCCCTTTCTTTACTCTACTATAGCATCCCTTTCTTTACTCTACTGTAGCATCCCTTTCTTTACTCTACTGTAGCATCCCTTTACTCTACTCTACTGTAGGATCCCTTTACTCTACTGTAGGATCCCTTTACTCTACTGTAGGATCCCTTTACTCTACTGTAGGATCCCTTTACTCTACTGTAGGATCCCTTTACTCTACTGTAGGATCCCTTTACTCTACTCTACTGTAGTATCATTTACTCTACTCTAGTATCCATTTACTCTACTCTACTGTAGCATCCCTTTCTTTACTCTAATGTAGCATCCCTTTACTCTACTGTAGTATCCCTTTACTCTACTCTACTCTAGTATCCCTTTACTCTACTCTAGTATCCCTTTACTCTACTCTACTGTAGCATCCCTTTCTTTACTCTACTGTAGCATCCCTTTCTTTACTCTACTGTAGCATCCCTTTACTCTACTCTACTGTAGCATCCCTTTACTCTACTCTACTGTAGTATCCCTTTACTCTACTGTAGTATCCCTTTACTCTACTGTAGTATCCCTTTACTCTACTGTAGTATCCCTTTACTCTACTGTAGTATCCCTTTACTCTACTGTAGTATCCCTTTACTCTACTCTACTGTAGGATCCCTTTACTCTACTCTACTGTAGCATCCCTTTCTTTACTCTACTCTAGTATCCCTTTCTTTACTCTACTCTAGTATCCCTTTCTTTACTCTACTCTAGTATCCCTTTCTTTACTCTAGTATCCCTTTACTCTACTCTAGTATCCCTTTACTCTACTCTAGTATCCCTTTACTCTACTCTACTGTAGTATCCCTTTACTCTACTCTACTGTAGTATCCCTTTACTCTACTCTACTGTAGTATCCCTTTACTCTACTCTACTGTAGGATCCCTTTCTTTACTCTACTGTAGCATCCCTTTCTTTACTCTACTGTAGCATCCCTTTACTCTACTCTACTGTAGTATCCCTTTACTCTACTCTACTGTAGTATCCCTTTACTCTACTCTACTGTAGTATCCCTTTACTCTACTCTACTGTAGTATCCCTTTACTCTACTCTACTGTAGTATCCCTTTACTCTACTCTACTGTAGTATCCCTTTACTCTACTCTACTGTAGTATCCCTTTACTCTACTCTACTGTAGTATCCCTTTACTCTACTCTACTGTAGTATCCCTTTACTCTACTGTAGCATCCCTTTACTCTACTGTAGCATCCCTTTACTCTACTCTACTGTAGCATCCCTTTACTCTACTCTACTGTAGCATCCCTTTACTCTACTCTACTGTAGCATCCCTTTCTCTACTCTACTGTAGCGTCCCTTTCCTCTACTCTACTGTAGCGTCCCTGTCTTTCCTCTACTGTAGCGTCCCTGTCTTTCCTCTACTGTAGCGTCCCCGTCTTTCCTCTACTGTAGCGTCCCCGTCTTTCCTCTACTGTACTGTAGCGTCCTCTTCCTCTTTCCTCTACTGTAGCGTCCCCGTTACTTTCCTCTACTGTAGCGTCCCTCTTTCCTCTACTGTAGCGTCCCCGTCTTTCCTCTAGTATCCCTTTCTCTTTCCTCTACTGTAGCGTCCCTTCTTTCCTCTACTGTAGCGTCCCCCTTTCCTCTACTGTACGTCCCCGTCTTTCCTCTACTGTATCCCTTCTTTCCTCTACTGTAGCGTCCCTTCTTTCCTCTACTGTAGTATCCCCGTCTTTCCTCTACTGTAGCGTCCCCGTCTTTCCTCCCCGTACCTCTACTGTAGCGTCCCCGTCTTTCCTCTACTGTAGCGTCCCTTTTCCTCTACTGTAGTCCCCGTCTTTCCTCTACTGTAGCGTCCCCGTACTCTACTGTAGCGTCCCCGTCTTTCCTCTACTGTAGCGTCCCCGTCTTTCCTCTACTGTAGCGTCCCTTTTCCTCTACTCTCCCCGTCTTTCCTCTACTGTAGCGTCCCCGTCTTTCCTCTACTGTAGCGTCCCCGTCCCTCTAGTAGCTTCCTCTACTTACTCCCCGTCTTTCCTCTACTGTAGCGTCCCCGTCTTTCCTCTACTGTAGTATCCCCGTCTTTCCTCTACTGTAGCGTCCCTTTCCTCTACTCTACTGTAGTATCCCTTTCCTCTACTCTACTGTAGCATCCCTTTACTCTACTCTACTATCCCTTTACTCTACTCTACTCTAGTATCCCTTTACTCTACTCTACTCTAGTATCCCTTTACTCTACTCTACTGTAGCATCCCTTTCTTTACTCTACTGTAGTATCCCTTTCCTCTACTGTAGCGTCCCTGTCTTTCCTCTACTGTAGCGTCCCTGTCTTTCCTCTACTGTAGCGTTCCCGTCTTTCCTCTACTGTAGCGTCCCCGTCTTTCCTCTACTGTAGCGTCCCCGTCTTTCCTCTACTGTAGCGTCCCCGTCTTTCCTCTACTGTAGCGTCCCCGTCTTTCCTCTACTGTAGCGTCCCCGTCTTTCCTCTACTGTAGCGTCCCCGTCTTTCCTCTACTGTAGCGTCCCCGTCTTTCCTCTACTGTAGCGTCCCAGTCTTTCCTCTACTGTAGCGTCCCCGTCTTTCCTCTACTGTAGCGTCCCCGTCTTTCCTCTACTGTAGCGTCCCCGTCTTTCTCTACTGTAGCGTCCCCGTCTTTCCTCTACTGTAGCGTCCCCGTCTTTCCTCTACTGTAGCGTCCCCGTCTTTACTCTACTGTAGCGTCCCCGTCTTTACTCTACTGTAGCGTCCCCGTCTTTACTCTACTGTAGCGTCCCCGTCTTTACTCTACTGTAGCGTCCCCGTCTTTACTCTACTGTAGCGTCCCTGTCTTTACTCTACTGTAGCGTCCCTGTCTTTACTCTACTGTAGCGTCCCTGTCTTTACTCTACTGTAGCGTCCCTGTCTTTACTCTACTGTAGCGTCCCTGTCTTTACTCTACTGTAGTGTCCCTGTCTTTACTGTAGTGTCCCTGTCTTTACTCTACTGTAGTATCCCTGTCTTTACTCTACTGTAGTATCCCTGTCTTTACTCTACTGTAGTATCCCTGTCTTTACTCTACTGTAGTATCCCTGTCTTTACTCTACTGTAGTGTCCCTGTCTTTACTCTACTGTAGTATCCCTGTCTTTAGTCTACTGTATTATCCCTTTCTTTACTGTAGTATCCCTTTCTTCACTCTACTGTAGTATCCTTTTCTTTACTCTACTGTAGTATCCTTTTCTTTACTCTACTGTAGTATCCCTTTCTTTACTCTACTTTACTGTGCTCTAATGCCACTGCGGTTGGTGACTATGATTTCCTATAGTGGCCAATTACATTGCAGTCATTCTGTTACTGATCTGTCACTGTTTTGGTAACAGAATGACAAGACACTAGGCAATATTTGTTAAACTTACAGAAGGCAAATCATTTCTGCAAAACTAAATATAAAAGCTTATATTAGTTGTCAGGGGCCATTTCTTCAACATGAGTGTGTTTTGATGTAGTCCTAATAGCGTTTAAAGACTCTCTCCATCCGTGTGACCAGAAATCAAAGCCTTTGCTTTTTATTTTTTAAAGATGGAAAATAGTCATTTCCCCAAAAATAGACTCTTAGCTTTCAATTGACACAAAATGTGCTATGCTCCTATAAAGTCGTGTTGGTGCTCTTGGGGCTTTTAAGAGGAAATTACCCGTCTCTCTGTGTGTCCTGGTCTGGAATGTCACCACACTGATCTGGGAGGGCGGGTCTGAAGCAGAGACACGATCACACCCCTGCCCCTCCCACCCCACACCACCACACACAGGCAGGCATGAAGACACAAGCATTCTCACAGACATGCATACACATGCACACTCACACAAACATACAGGCTTGTAAGTAGGCATAGGCTTGCACCCATGGAAATTCAAAAATGATGCACGCACACACTATAGTTTCATGCATTACGCTCATTCTTGGCATTCCTGTCCCGTACTCCATTCCTCCCTCTTGCTGACTTACTCTGGGTGGATGGTGGAATCACATTCCTCTGAATGTAAAACTACACACCGTGTGTTTTCTAAAAGCTTGTAAAGAGAGATTATCGAGGAAACCTTTGGCTAAAGCAGGACTCTCTCCTCCCTCTCAAATGCTTCCACCTTCCATCTTTCCCCTCTACCTACCTTTTTGGTTCCTTATTTCTGTCGTTCCCTCCCTCCTCCCTCTTTCACTGAACAGAACAATGAGCTGTATGTGTGCCCAAGCACTCTGAGCCACTCCCAGGGGTGCGTGGGCTCTGGTTCCATTTAGAAATTATTCCATGCTGTCAGCTACTAAATGAGAGGGCCCGCTCAGAGAAGAGGGAACGAGACAGAGGGAACGAGTGGAGAGAGTGCGGGGGGAGGAGGGGGGGGTAGATTGAGACCGAGGTAAAGAGTAGAGTAAGTGAGAAAAATGTTTATGCAAAAGAGGCAAGAGAAAAAAACATGTGGAAAGAGGAAGGGGAAGGAATATAGCGAGTACGTTCGAGACAAGAGGCAAGAGACAAGGAGACCGAGCTCAAATTGTTTGAGGAGAGAAGAACGATAGAGTGAGGGGGAGAGAAAAAGGGGGAGAGAGAGCGAGAAGAGGAAGGGACCTGGTGAGTAAGCACGAGACATGGAAAGAGAAGAGGAGAGACAGCTAAAAATATTTGAGGGAAGAAGAACGATAGAAGAGAGAGAGGGGAAGAGAGAGCGAGCGAGAGGGAGGGAGGGACATGTTGAGTAAGCACGAGACACATGGAAAGAGACAAGAGGAGAGACTGAGCTAAAAATGTTTGAAGGAAGAAGAAGAATCGAAGAGAGAGGGGAAGAGATAGAGCGAGAGGGAAGATGAAGGGCGAGGGGACATGGTGAGTAAGAATGAAACACATGGAAAGAGAGGGCAGAAAGAGAGAGAATTGACTCATGCAGAGACCAAAGGACAAAGAAACAAAACTAACCAGAGAAACGTCTGGGGGGGGGGGGGGGGGAGAAACAGCAGTGCACATGAAAGAAAGTGAAGAAAAGGTGGATATGTTACATGTTGCCATAGTGATGGTGAGTCCATGGACAATTGCCAAAAGCCAGTCCCTTGTACTAGTAGCCAAATACACAGCCAGTCTCATCTCTAGCTGATCCTGTTGGTTTTGGCCCAGGCTCATCTTAAAAACTCTTTAGAATGTGAATCTGGTCCCTCTGTCCCATAGAAGAGTTGTTGAAACATCAACTCACAGAGCAACCAAACCTAGCTCTAAAAACAACATCCAACCATCTCTCAGAGTTGGTGAAAGCTCGAGAAAAAAGTAAATTCCTGCAACAGGCATTTAAGCAAATTCAGGTAAAAGGCTTTTTTTTAAACATTGAAGGACAAGTTGTGTTTACTCTACTTGGGTTGTGGTTGGAGTTGACACGAATACGCACATGATAATTGTGCGTGTGTAAATTTTCCATCTCACATGGGAATGTTGCCACTGATCATGGTTGACTGCTGTCATTGAATTAAAGTCCTTAGTCTTGGCAGCTCTACGCTATGTGTGCGCGTGTGATCAGTGTGTGTGTGTGTGTGTGTGTGTACACTTGTTAGTGGGAATTTACTGCACTGACAGATGACTTACAGCCGGCCAATCAACACGAGGTTGACATTCAGAGATGAGCGCAGGCGGACAGAGAGGTACTACAAAACACACCCCAACCAACCGTCAGCCACAATTAGCCACTTTGTTTTCATAATGCATGATACTTGAATTTATTTTCTTACCCTGTAATTCATAATTATTATTTTTTTTGTGTGTAAATCTCTATTTATTTGTTTATCTGCCTTAGGTACTTTCTGTTGTATGGTTTGTGTTATGAATACTTGAAAGGAGGTGACTATAAGCCTTTCAGAGTTCGTACCTCTCCTGCATTCTTTTTGTTTGCGTATTAATCTCTCATCTTGTTTTACATTTTCTTGAGAGCAAATACAAAAAACTAAATGAACACACACACACACGGTTTTGCAGTAGCAAAGACATAGCTGTGTAGGAGTGGACGCTCACGTCACATCAGCACAAAACCCTTTTACTGTACAGGGGCCTATAAACCCCCTTCAGACTAGGAACCCTTGTTGACCCCACTGGCCAGAAGAAGTCCCTTCAAGCCAGGCTTGACCAGGAAAAGGCCCCAATCAAGCCTGCTATCTTCATCCAGGGCTATAGAACATATTATAGAGAAACCAGAAGAGCCCCAGCTGGAATGCTTTTTTTCTCCAGTATATAACTGGGCAATAAAGTCCTGATCCAGAGAGGCCTACTTCCACTTGACCATGGAAAGTGACAAGTCTTTTTCTAAGAAAATAGTCCTAGTCATTCAACAACGGACCAAGATCGAGACCACCTTTCCTAACAGCACATCAAACATGAAGGGCTCATAACATCTTGGGGTTGGTGTAAAGTACGTTGTGTGACATTATTTCGTTTTTTCCCTATGTTATTGCAAGGTATAATATGCGCATCACATGTAATCATGCAATGTGTAACCTAACCAATGCCGGTTTGGTGCCTTGGAACGGCAAACCTCATTTCATTCACTATTGGACTGTTTCTGTGAGTGTGTGGTGCACGCAGAACATTCTATGGACACTTATGGACCAATTCCTAATTTCTCCAATTGGCACAAACATACCAACCCTAAGAGAGGCTTAACATGGCTTTCTCCCCCTTTCAGAGCTTGAACCAAAATCAGCAGGGTCAGATGTTTTGGCGGGACGTTTTCAAATCTTCCCTTCAATATGGAGGAAGAAATGAACAGCGGAAAATGGTTCACACTTTCGTTCCAGTGAATGTTTTGGCTGTCAGATGGTGACCGTCAAGACGACTTCTAGACGAACTACCGAAAAAAGGGATTCCTCTTGCGAGTTGTCATTGTCAGATTACCAGCTTGCATCGGACTGATCCCGTCAAGAGCTCAGTCAGAAGGCCAACGCCGCGCAACACCCGAAGACCCCCATTCTATCTGTTGACTGTAACTACACAACTAAATTGGCCTTTCTCTCCCCAGCATTGGCATGAGGTGTAATGTGTAGCTCTTTAGGTTAATGTTAAAGCAGCAATAAATCAGTAGAAACAATAAATAAGATTCCCCGCCCCGTTGTGGTAAAAATCTAAGGGATGGGGCTGGAGAAACGTAACCACTCTCAAATTCATAGAGCTGTGGATGCAAGGACAGACCATACATGATATCAAAATTATAGCTTCAACCATGTTGAGGCTTTATAGTGTTTGTTTACAAAAAGGAGTAAAACCAGCTTATATTTTGGGGTCTGATGGGGTACAACAGTTGAACTAAGCTCATGAGGCATTTAAAAAAAGTTACAATCTTTAAGAATCTATGGATAAATATTTTATTTAAACTTTATTTTACTTGGCAAGTCAGCTAAGAACAAAATTCTTATTTACAATGACGGCCTACACCAGCCAAACTTGGATGATGCTGGGCCAATTGTGCACCGTCCTATGGTACTCCCAATCACGGCTGGTTGTGATACAGCCTGGATTCGAACCAGGGTGTCTGTAGTGCCGCCTCTCACACTGAGATGCAGTGCCTTTGACCGCTGCGCCACTCAGGTGCCCAAAAATGGATATAGCAACATCTGATTGGAACAGGATCATTTAAACATTACTTGCCCTTTTAAGTTCGTCCATCCATTCCCAGAAATATAGGAAATAGTATTTCACAGTATGCACCCGCGTGACCTGTTAAGTATAGTGGAGTGTGTAAATGTCGGTCTATCCAAATTGAGAATATCTAACAATTTACTGGAATTTTTTTATTTGATTCATACATTCCCTGTATCGATCATATTGCCATTATCATTCATCCTGTAGCCATTGATTCATTTTATCTGTTGTTTTCTGATACAAAACAAGCTTTAGAAAACATACGAATTCATGAATGTGATACTAGACTCATCAATATACCTTCAGATAAATCAGTTATTAATAATATCCCTATTTTTTTGTTGTTCTAAGTGTCATTGTTAAGGTCACTTATAAGCCAGGTCTTCATGTACAATTTATTTTCCAATAAACAGACTGGTTCCCAGATTTATAGCATATATTAATTTGTCATTAGAGATATATATTTTTTATTTATAGTAATAACTTGACCAATATCTCTTAAAGCTGGGGATGTCCAGGCTATTGCAACACCTACAGATGTAGGATCTTAATTTGATCACTCTTTTGTTGCTGAGAATTTTCCTGCACAGAAGGAAAAGCAAACGTGTAGTGTATTCAAGGTTTAAAAAGGCTTCTAAAAAGTTTGTAAATTCCACTTAAAAATGTCAGACTTGATTTTCCCTAATGAGAAATGTACTAACCCCTACAAAAGAAATGCCCATTCATTATAATTCACATAATTAATTTCCTGTTGCTTTTCCTGCTGTAGAAAACTGGCTCAAATTAAGATCCTAGATCTGTATCAATGAATAGTTACACCTCCATGAATGAACCAAGTCATTTCACTCTCAGCACTCTTACCTATAGGGGACTTTGAAGGGGACTCCTTTGAAGTGCATATCAACATCTGTGCTCTATAAAGCCTTCTCAATCAGCGCCCATGGCTAATGAGAACCAGAGGGCTCACAGGGAGGGGAAAAACCTTTGATTTAGACCAGGTTTAGACCAGGCCTCGGATGAGTTAGCTGGCAGCTGACCTCCACTGGGCTGAGCCTACATCCAGGCTGGATGAAGAGATACGGTCACCTGGTTCAGATAAGCGCCTGATCAGATGTGGAGGTATCCCCAGGTACAGATGAGCTTGTGTTGGCCTGAACACCCATGTACAGAAAAGACGGGGCCTCTAAACCAATGCTATTTAAAGGGAAGCCCTTTCTGGGGAACATTGAAACAGTCCATGTAAGCCTGTAGCTCTGCAGTAGTCTGTCGTTGGAGCTATAGGACATGTCTTAAACAAGCTCAGGCGAAGCGTCGCCGACTGCTTGTCCTCTCTGTGTGTGCGTGTGTGTATATGTGTGCGGACCAAGCTCAGAGAGGTCTACTTTAGCACCAGCGGATCCTTGTTCTCCTAATTGCGACATGTCTTGGCCGTTAGTGCTAGCAGGCCGTGGTTACGCTAGCAGTCTCAGAGGATATGCTAATCTCTTAATTAGAATCGCTCAGAAGAGCTTTCAAACAGTCTACCACTCTCCCTCTCCTCCCCCGCTCCCTTACTCCCATTCTCCACACTTCAACACCACCATCTCTCATCTAGTGTCCTCTCTGAGCCCCTGTTTTCCCTTTGAATCTCCTTTCCATCTACCCTCCTCAGCTTTCACTCTCCCCTCCATCGCCCCTTTCCTAACCTGTCCCCCCCTTCATCTCTTGCTGTCTAGGCCAGCCAGGTCACCCGTGATACAAGTCAGTATTTGACATCCATCCATGTCAGGAGATGTGTAAACTGACCACCAGGGGCAACAGTGAGCACTGTTACTTTCAAGTAGGTTTCAGTTGTGGAATATTTTTGTATTTTTAAAAAATGTTACCTTTATTTAACTAGGCAACTTCGAGGCAAAGGTTGCAAGTTCGAACAAATGATAAAAAGTCGTTTTTATATTTTAGCCTTAATCCTATCCCAATCCTTAACCCTTACCTTAACCATTCCGAGTTAATGCCTAACCTCAAGAATTCGGAGTGAATGCCTAAACTTAACTTTAAACACCACAACCTAAACAATTTGACATTTGAGAAACATGGATGTACATCTAATTCTGAAGTGAGACAGAGCCGGTAGGTCTAGGAACTGGATACAGAGACTGACAATGAAAAACTAAAACCAACAGGTGGTTAGATGACAGTGTGTAATTATGCTAATTACACAGCGTGAAGGCTGCTAAAGTAAACATCTGACATGATATTGCAAAAACCAAAGTTGAAGCTCTCATTTCCGAAGCGCTCTGTGGGAGAAAGAGACGGCCCTTTAGCCACAAATGCCTAATTCTCCATTTCTCCCCCTCCCCTCCCTCCCTCATAGCACCTCTCGCGGCAAGTTCCACACACAATACCTCAAGGAGATTGGGCGGGGAGAGAGAGAGAGAAGATGGGTGGCTGAGGGAAAGGAGAGTGTATAAATCCCCTAAATTGGAAAAAAAGTGTGTGTGTTGAGGGGGGGGGGGGGGCTACAGCAGTGATTATTAGATAGCACAGAAGGTCCCTCAGATAAAGGCCAGTCATATCATCCCTCTCTCTCCATCACTCTCTCCCTCCCCCCTCCCTCTCACACACAGATACATCTAACTGCATCAATTGACAGAGAGAGGGAGCGTACCAGTGCTTAAGGACGAGAGAGGCACCATTACCAGCCTCCCACAAATCCCAGCCTGTATGGAGTCCAACACAAATCAGGGTTCGGCGTGAACGCCTGTTCACATACCTGCTTCCCATACCTGCTTCCCCATTCACACACACTACTTCTAAAACGGGCTCTCCAGGACTGGAGCTTTTAAAAGTGGAGATATTTTTACATTAAATGTGATGCACAGGATGCAATCTCTACTGGCAGTATTCCATTTTTGAGTAAAGTACCTTGCAGTGGATTAAGTCTTTTTGGACTAACAGCTTGACATTGTGTCAATAGGAAGTCAACAGTTTCACAGAGGAAGAAAAACAAACGCTGTTAAAGTGGTCTACTTTGGAGACAGTAACACAACAGCTCTTATACTGACAGACCCATTATAGAACCCCTCGCCCTGGAGCGTAGTGTCACTGAGCATGCTACCAGTGTGTGTGGCCAGAGGTTAGAGGCAACAACAAAAACTACATCTGGTCCTGACCCTATTCAGCTGACCTCTTGTTCGATTGATCCCAGAGACACCGGTGGTCACGGGCTGGCCCCATCCCCAAACAGGCCTGCTTTGGTGTTTACAAAAGATTGATTCAGAATTATGGTGGTCTTGTTTGGGATACAATGGCTGAGCTGTATAGGCCTACAGCCAACTCCCCGATATATTCAAGGACTTGAGACTAACGAAATCAAGCACTAAACTGAAGCAAGTAGTACAAAATGTATTTGAATGGGACATGGTGAACTGCGGTGCACTGGAAGAGAATGACACGTATCAGGAGTGAACAGTAGAGCGCAGAATCATATTACGGAGGGAGATCGGTCCACTTGGTTGGATGGCATGTTACTACTGCCTCTGCTGGTGTCATGGTTTCATTCATAATGACTAGCTGGGTTCCACTTCTAATTCCATTCATGTAGGTTATATGCTGGCTTGGCTACACACCCGGTGTTGTGTTGCATTCTGGGGCAGAACACCCCACGTCAGCCAATGACCCTGAGCCTGTCTTCTAACCAATCACTCAGAGGCATGCTGTCAATTAAGGACATTACATCAAAGTTGGATCAGCCTGTAGTGTGGTTTTCCACTTTAATTTTGTGTGACTCCAAATCCAGACCTCCATGGGTTGATACATTTGATTTCCATTGTTCATTTTTGTGTGATTTTTGTTGTCAGCACATTCAACTATGTAAAGAAAGTATTTAATAAGAATATTTCATTCATTCAGATCTAGGATGTGTTATTTTAGTGTTCCCTTTATTTTTTTGAGCAGTGTGTGTGTGGTATGTATGTATGTATGTATATATATATATATATATATATTTGTATTTTTTTATTTTTTTTATTGTAATCCAGAGTCTCATGCTACCACTAGAGTGAAAGCACCGCCATCATTCAAAAGTGACCAAAACATCAGCCAGGAAGCATAGGAACTGAGAAGTGGTCTGTGGTCCCCACCTGCAGAACCACTCCTTTATTGGGAGTCTTGCTAATTGCCTATAATTTCCACCCATTGTCTATTTCATTTGCACAACAGCATGTGAATTTTTTTGTCAATCAGTGTTGCTTCCTAAGTGGACAGTTTGATTTCACAGAAGTGTGATTGACTTGGAGTACCATTGTGTTGTTTAAGTGTTCCCTTTATTTTTTTTGAGCAGTATGTATATATATATATATATATAGTAAACAGCAGGGGGTATCCAATGTTGGCCAACATAGACTACTACTAAATGTCACAAATAGCACTTGGCATGTGCAGCAAGGTCACATTGTATAATTAGAGATGATTTACTAAAGCGACAAGTGTTTAGACTGAACAAGACTCATTCGACCCTCAAGACATTGGAAACACACATACATTGTGTCATAGCGTACACGCACACACAGAGAAGTGCTAGTTCTTTAGGAAAATGAGTTTGTCAACTTCAGATGACTGTTTTGCACGGTTGTTCCTCTACTGCAGTCACAAGATGGTCCCAGATGTTGAGGCACAACAAATGTCGTGGTTTTCAGTGTGTTCAGCAAACCACCAGCATTCCTACCTCAGTGCCACCGCTTGTTTTAAATGAAGTCATGCTAATGCTACTGGAATGTGTGCTAACCAGGTTTGCTTGAGACAGTGACGCAAACACAGAGAGCCATTGATACTTGTGGGATGGGACGGGCGTATCTCACAATCCTATCTCACAGTCCTCCCAATCTATACGGCTTCGTCCTCATGCGCCCTTCTAGAATCCACTCTCTTTGTCTCTGTTCTGTGACACAATCAGCTTACTCAGCAGCTAGACGCGATGTATAGAGTCGATCAGATGTTTCATTCCATACAAGAGGCGTGTAGGAACTACACAATTACACACAGCATCGGTATGAATGCACCCATGTGCTTTTCGGTCTCCGCACCCACTCGCTCTCCCTTTCCCCTTCTGTAAGGCCTCTTGTTTAAAATGGGACCAGCACGTCGGGCAGCAGTGGAAAAACACGTTATTTACAGCATTCATATGATCATAACGCAGAGCTATTTAGGTCATGGACAACGGTGCCTTTGATTGTTTGACACACACGGAAAGTTTTGTCCTAAACCTCAAATAAGCAGGAACTCTGATACACGCAGACTAGCCAGTTTAATTCAATTAACACCACTGAGCATATATATCAGCAGAATAAATGTTTTCGAACTCTGTGAGGAGAATGAACGGACATGTAGAAATCGGTTGGTTTATGCTGTATAAAACGTGGAATAACCTCTGTTCTGTTAGTGGAACAGTTCGGTAAGATCTCCAAATATGTCTGTTTCAGGTTTTCCAGCCAACCTGCACATTTCATTTCAGTATAATATTCCTATTTCCTTCTTCCATTTTGGATTTGAAGTTGGGCCAGTCAAAAGAATGAAGTTCAGTGTTTGTGTTTGTGTGTGTATATACACACACACACACACACACACACACACACACACACACACACACACACACACACACACACACACACACACACACACACACACACACACACACACACACACACACACACACACACACACACACACACACACACACACACACACACACACACACACACACACACACACACACATCTTCAGTAAACAGCCGCAGTAGGAGAGAACAGCACAGCCTCATTGTGTTCAGTAATAATGTCCAAACAGCACCACACCCTGTTTCTCAACCCAAATACAACATTCAACCCCCATTCACTGCTCCAGACACAGGACGCACACACACACACACCCAACAGCTAACGATGCACAATCAGTTTTAATACAAAACCCTGTTTTAAAAGCAGTGTGTGTGATTTGTAAACTAGCTTATTGTAGCGCATAAATATCCGAGCAGTTAATCTCTGTGACGATGTGTGTGTGTGTGTGTGTGTGTGTGTGTGTGTGTGTGTGTGTGTGTGTGTGTGTGTGTGTGTGTGTGTGTGTGTGTGTGTGTGTGTGTGTGTGTGCACATGAGGGTAAGGCGGTGACCGCTATAAACACTCGCCTGTCTGGAGGCTGGTCTGGATGGATAGATCAGACCCCCGACACACACCCCAACTCCCCCATCCCAGAGAGAGAAAGAAGGGGGAACGATGAATGAACCGAGAGATAGACGAGGAAAATAAGGAGTGACGGGGGAAACGAGGAAGGACGAAGGGGGGGGGGGTTGGGTAGGAAGGACAGGGAGCAGAGAGAGGCAGAGAACAAGGGGATGGAGGGAGGGAAGGAGGCAGTGAGCCAGAGAGTTCCCTCTTGGCATTGGGCCCGGCAGCTACATCTGACGTGTGTTACTGTTACTCCCAGACTTCCAAACATACAAACTACAGCACTAGAACTACATACACTGGCTACAAAAACACACATTTAACTACACAACTACATCACACACACAGACACTCACTCCAACTCCCCCATCCCAGAGAGAGAAAGAAGGGAGAATGATGAAAAAGGAGATAGACAGGGAGGAAAACGAGGAAGGGGGGGAAGGGGGGGGGGCAGAGAGAGGCAGAGGGAGAGAACAAGGGGATGGAGGCAGTGAGGCAAAGAGTTCCCTCTTGGCATTGGGCCCGGCAGCTACATCTGACGTGTGTTACTGTTACCGCCAGACTTCCAAACAACTACAGCACTAGAACTACATACACTGGCTACTTAAACACATTTAACTAAACAACTACACACACACACACACACACACACACACACACACACACACACACACACACACACACACACACACACACACACACACACACACACACACACACACACACACACACACACACACACACACACACACACACACACACACACACACACACACACACACACACACACACACACAAAAAAAGCTGGCTACATAAACACAAACAGATGTAAAAGGGGGACAGAGAGGGAGAGGCCTCATCCCAGTGTCGTTAAAATATCAGGAAGTGAAATGGCGAGGAGAAAATATGCATGTGGAACACAGAACATGAGGAAACCATCCAGATCTCCACTTCCTCTGCGCCTACAACACTCCCACCTTGGACCCCTTTGTCCCACCCCCTCTCCTGTCCCCTCATCCACCTCTCCTCTGAGTTTAACTGCCGTACTGTTACCATACATAGTGAGTTCAGTAAACGAGTGCAATGCGTCGCGCTCCTTCTCTGGAGCCAACGTGAGCTTCACGACCAGTGCAGTGCATCGTTCTCCCTCCCTCTCTCCCCCTCTCCCTCCCTCTCCCTCCCTCTCTCTCCCTCTCTCTCCCTCTCTCTCCCTCTCTCTCCCTCCCTCCGTGCAAATACATTCCATTGGTTCCAGTAAATGACTACACTTCATCCTAACCTGACCACTCTCCCTCTTCTTTCTCTCCCTCCCTCGCTCTCTCTCTGCCCATCTCAAATTGTGCTTCAGATCAGCTTTATTATAGCAAGAGTGGCAAGGCCAAGCAAAGTGGGACAGACTATGATATTAAAAACAACAAATCATTATGGCAACAATAATAGGTATAGCGAGAGACCAGACATTTCTTTTGAACACTACTGTGATGATCTAAAAAAGCATATTTTGCTTTGAATATCTAAAAATAAAAAAGATGAGACAGTGTGCTACTAAAATGCAGAGCCTTGCTATTTATGATCGTCAACCATTTGCGCTGATAGATAAAGCCACAATGAACAAACGGGCGTGCATTAACCATGCTGCGGAGGATGACAAAAGAATGCAGGAAATAACACAGGAGCCTACCATCTAAGAGTCCCTTGCTTCACTATGTGTGCATGAATATCGGTGTGCTCTCAATGTAAACAACCACCTGGGTTGGGTACTAGAGTCACACCGGTTTCATCACCGACAGCATATGTTAATGGCCCCCTTTCACGGCCTCCATATAATCCTCTTGCCTCGGACTTGCTCGCCTCCCGCTCTCGGTCACAATCCCTCTCCGCTCCATCATCTCCCCCACCCCCCCTCTCTTACTCATACCTGTTCTCTCTATCGCTCTGTGCCACTCTCCTTCATTAACATGTTTTCTAATCAATCCAACCTCTTCGTCAGTGTTCCACATTTTTGCCTGTCTGCTAATATCCACACACACCCTTGCAGCAGGGACAAAGAGTCACATTGTTTGGCACCATAGATGAACTCAACAATGACAACTTCATGTGTTCAGAAACCGGTGTGTGTTTGTCTTAATGAGTACGCCAGTGATGTTTTGTGATAATGAGCTGAAGCCGCACCCCCCCCCACACACACACACCTCTACTCTGTGTCGATCCTGTCAACACGCCACAATCCCACAATGCACCACAGGGACTCTCAGGGGACACTTCACTTCCACGCTCTATTAATACAACTCACAACACATCTAGCAGCTGTGTGTGTGCTGAGCTGTCACTTCACACTCACACACACACACACACTTGATGGAGCCTGCTTACAGCTCATCACATCTTCAGCAGCAGTCTGCAACACCTTAACGAGAAGTTCATCATGACTAAACACACATACAGAACAAAAACACGCAAAACAATTTGCCACGATGACGAACAAAGGAGAGAAAAGGAGTGGAGAGGAGAGAGCAGAGAGAAGAGAAGAGTGTTGCATTATAATCCGAAACTTCTGTACTTTTTCGATACAAGAACAGGAAAAACGGTTCGGTACTATAATTATTTTGTTATTTTTCCCCTTCGGTACTTCTATCAAATGTGTCTCATGTCGTCTACTGATTGAGAGAATCAAGTCTATCAGTGCAGCCGATGCCCCCTTAAAGCGCAACGTGCCTGCTCTACTTATTCATTGCTAGCTCTAGCCTGAACCACTGCACTCACATGGAGTCTGGCCTGCATCACCACTTATGCTGCACAGAAGCTAACATTTACATTTTAGTAATTTAGCAGACGCTCTTATCCAGAGTGACTTACAGGAACAATTAGGGTTGAGTGCCTTTGAATAATGCAATATGGCATGTAGCTAGAAATGTCAAAAGTGTTCGCAAAACAATGTCCATTACAGTCTAGAACACTTTACAATGCAAGAAGATACCAGTAGCTTCCAGCTTTGTAGATTAACTTTCCTTGCTTACAGCTGAATATAACATCAATTCATTACCCTAGTACCTTGTTTGTGATTAAGCAAACAATACTGCTGATATCATAGCTGAATGTAGGCGTAACTGGGACATATACACACCCACATGTGTGTGTGTGTGTGTGTTAAACTAAATCTATACATAAAACATATTATATACACCCAGGTGGTGACACGCATCTCTGCGTGCCTGGCAGTTATACTATATATAAAGTATGTGGACATCTCTTCAGATTAGTGGATTTGGTTATTAACAGTCTCACCCGTTATTGACCGGTGTATAAAAATCAAGCACACAGCCGTGCAATGGCCATAGACAAACATTGGCAGTAGAATGACCTAACTGAAGAGCTCAGTGACTTTCACCGTGGCACCGCCATAGGATGCCACCTTTCAAACGGGTCAGTTCATAAAATGGCTGCCCTACTAGAGCTGCCCCAGGCAGTTGTAAGTGCTGTTATTGTGAAGTGGAAGCATCTATGAGCAACAACAGTTTAGCCGCGAAGTGGTAGGTCACAGAATCTCACAGGAGGGAGCCGCCGAGTGCTGAAGCGTGTGGCATGTAAAAATCGTCTGTCCTCGGTTGCAACACTCACTAATGAGTTCCAAACTGCCTCTGGAAGCAACGTCAGCACAAGAACTGTTCGTCGGGAGCTTCCTGAAACAGGTTTCCATGGCCGAGCAGCCGCACACAAGCCTAAGATCACCATGCACAATGTCAAGCGTCGGCTGGAGTGGTGTAAAGATCGCCTCCATTGGACTCTGGAGCAGTGGCAACGCGTTGTCTGGAGTGATTAATCCCACTTAACCATCTGGCAGTCCAAAGGAGGAATCTGGGTTTGGCAGATGCCAGGAGAACGCTACCTGCCCCAATGCATTGTGCCACCTGTAAAGTTTGGTGGAGGAATAATGGTGTGGGGCTGTTTTTCATGGTTCGGGCTAGGCCCCTTAGTTCCATTGAAGGGAAATCTTAAAGCTACAGCATTCAATGTCATTCTAGACGATTCTGTGCTTCCAACTTTGTGTCAACAGTTTGGAGAAGGCCCTTTCCTGTTTCAGCATGACAATGCCCCTGTGCACAAAGCAAGGTCCATACAGAAATGGTTTGTCATGGTCAGTGTGGAAGAACTTCACTGGCCTGCAGAGCCCAGAGCTCAACTCCATCTAACACCTTTGGGGTGAATTGGAACGCCGTCTGCGAGCCACATCAGTGCCCGACCTAACTAATGCTCCTGTGATTGAATTGAAGCAAGTCCTGCAGCAATGTTCCAAACTCTAGTGGAAAGCCTTCCCAGAAGAGGAGGCTGTTATAGCAGCCAAAAGGAGGGACCAACGCCATATTAATCCCCATGATTTTTCCCCATAATGATATTATCAACATATGTCCACATACTTTTGGTCATGTAGTGTAGCAGCACCATAACACTGCAGGCCTATATCTATCTCCTCTCTCTTTTCCAGCTGGGATAGGACTCAGAACAAACTCACCCAGCAATGCAGGCTTAACACCCTCTGTGTGTATGTGTGTGCGTTTGTGTGTGCGTTTGTGTGTGTGTGTGTGTGCGTGCGTGTGGCCCTTTCTGAGATGAGATAGGGTGCTAAAGGGGCTAAAGGGGCTCTTGGTTTCGGGGGCTTAACCTCTGCTATGAATCATGACTGAGACTAACTCGATTCTTAGTTCACTCAATCCTGAACATGAGGAGGAATGGGGGGGATTGAAGAGGAGTGGAATAAGAAGAGGGTTGAGGAGCGGGGATTTGACCGAGGGGAAATAAACCAGTCAGCCTCTGCATGAGCCCAATCCTTTTGGAAGATGTCCCCTATTCCCACCCAAATCGGGAATTGAAACATCACCGCCCAGAACAAACAGTCAATAATGGGTTAGTGGTGTTGGTTACATGAAGAAAGAAAAATGAAAAACGTAACAAGAGAAGTGAGTATAATGGACGTTGGAAGTTGCTAGGTTATTGCATTCTATTTAGATCTCTACTGATGAGGTTTCCTAGAGGGACACAGTTCTGGCAGGCCACCAGAGCCCACCCAGAGCGTAAGACAAAATATAGAACATGTACAATTAGTTGGGAAGAGGCAGCACAGTGAATACTAGAATATTAATTATGGTAGTCACAAATATGGAACAATTGTGGCACAATAACACTACAGGCCTACAGGTCCGCAATACACACCAACTAACATAACAAACACCTAAAAAAAACACACTAACAAAACAAACACCACAATACTGACCAACAAAACACTAACAAAACCCAATAAAAACAAATAAAAAACACATAACACAGAGCCTGTCAACCCTGTAGCAACGTGTGCAAGACACATTCACAATAACACAGTTTAGACAAAGAGGTGCAGTATGACAGAGTTTTGTCTGTGTTCAAACCCTGGACAATAAGGATGTGCCTCCGTGTGGTCCTGATGATACCAACACAAAGGTTGTGGATTCAATTGCCCCAGGGAATTCATGACAGTACAGGGAGTGCAATCCAGTCTTCTAAATGGCATATATTATTATCCTTGTGGGCCCCTGGGACCAACACTGAAGAGTAGCATAATGTCCCAAGTGTATATATTAGCTTAAAGGGGCAACCTCCCCCATCAACTTTGGCAGACAAGTCCCCTCGGGCACAGTGGAGATTTGAAGGATGGATGAGCAAGAAGGAAGCTGAGGCTGATTAGATAGAAGAGACGGACCAGTAGGAAGCTGGGAATGATTAGGGTCGGTAGCCATGATGTCTTTATGATGGGACTGATGAGATTTTGTGAATCCCTAACTACCCCCCCTTGCCCCTACTAACTCGCTTTGAGGGACCTCCATTATCACGTGTTGCTGAGAAAACTCAGAGGGTGACTTCCAGAGAGTGGCATGGCGGAGACACCGGGGCAGTCATTCATGCATGCGACCAGTGGATTAACGAGGCAGAAAAGGATGTCCCACGGGATCACGGGACAAAGACAGAGGACACAATCCTCTGCTCAGAAGTTGCTGACCCCTGCCAGATCTTACAACACCTGGATAGGCATCTTATACGTATCAGCTCACGTACTATATTATAGCAATACGTCATGGCATGCAACCATTGGTTGATGCCTGCGACGTTTGCGGAGGGGAACGCAATCTATATGACAACGTCACACTGAGAAGCTGACGTCACCATTTGCTGTTCTGTCTGGAGTACGATGGAGTTCAGAGTGCGTCTTGAACCCGCAAACCTGCAATTACTTTCTGCTATAAAAAAAGGTCGATACCCTTTATCAGTGGGACGGAACACACTTAAGAGAGATGTTTGCTGCCTTTCTCAGACAGTCCAAGATAATAAATAACCGGCATATCACCATACAGATGGGACAGAAAGAATGGACAGACACACAGCACTATGCATGCATGCAGTATCATTTACTATATTGATATTGTGAGTGTTATTGATCAGGCTGTGAGTTGAATTGATCAAGTTGACAGACAGGTCACAGAACATTCCCTCAGTCAAAGAGATGAATGAGACACACTATATTAATAATAATAAAAAATAATGCCTGTGACAGACGATGCTATACATAGAGAACCAATCAAAAGTTTGGACACACCTACTTATGCTTGTGGTTTTTCATTATTTGTACTGTTTTCTACAATATAGAATGAAGTGAAAAGACACCAGAAACTATGAAATAACACATATGGAATCAAGTACTACATTTTTTTTTATTAAAAAAAAGAAAAAAAAAGTGTTAAATAAAAATATAATTTATATTTTAGATTCATCAAAGTAGCCACCCTTTTGCCTTGATGACAGCTTTGCACACACCTGGCATTCTCTCAACCAGAATGCATTCAACTAAAAGGTGCGCCTTAATAAAGTTGTAGAATTTCTATCTTGATAAATTTGAGCCAATCAGTTGTGTTGTGACAAGGTAGGGGTGGTGTACAAAAGAAAGCCCTATTTGATAAAAGACCAAGTCCATATTATGTCAAGAATAGCTCAAAAAAGCAAAGAGAAACACCAGTTCATCATTACTTTAAGACACGAAGGTCAGTCAATACGGAAGATTTCAATGTTGCAAAAACCATCAAGCGCTATGACAAAACAGGCTCACATGAGGACCGCCACAGGAAAGGAAGACCCAGAGTTACCTTTGCTGCAAAGGATAAGTTCATTAGAGTTACCAGCCTCAGAAATTGAAGCCCAAATAAATGCTTCAAAGTTCAAGTAACAGACACATCTCAACATCAACTGTTTCAGAGGAGACTGTGTGAATCAGGCCTTCATGGTCAAATTGCTGCAAAGAAACCACTACTAAAGGACAGAAGAGACTTGCTTGGGCCAAGAAACATGACCAATGGACATTCGTCTGGTGGAAATTTGTCCTTTGGTCTGATAAATCTCAAATTCTGACTTTTGGTTCCAACGGCATTGTCTGTGAGACGCAGAGTTGGTGAATGGATGATCTACCACAGCATTCTGCAGCGATACACCATCCCACCTAGTATTCGCTTAGTGGGACTGTCATTTGTTTTTCAACAGGACAATGACCCAACATACCTCCAGGCTGTGTAAGGGCTAAGAAGGAGAGTGATGGAGTGCTGCATCAGATGACCTGGCCTCCACCCAATTGACATGGATTGGGATGAGTTGGACCGCAGAGTGAAGGAAAAGCAGCCAACAAGTGCTCAGCATATGTGGGAGCTCCTTCAAGGCTGTTGGAAAAGCATTCCTCATGAAGATGGTTGTGTGTAAAGCTGTCATCAAGGCGAATGGTGGCTATTTGAAGAACCTCAAATATAAAATATATTTTGATTTGTTTCACACTTTTTAGGTTACTACATGATTCAATGTGTGTTTTCATGGTTTTGATGCCTTCACTTTCATTCTACTAGGTATAATCAGTCAAAATAAAGAAAAACCCTTGAATTAGTCAGTGTCCAAACGTTTGACTGGTACTGTATGTTACAGCATTAAAACACACAACAAATAGTCAATAAGTTAAATATGTAATGTTTTTCTGAGGCTGTTCCTGAGGGGAAGGTGTAGCCTACAGTATGATTAGACATTTTCAGTTTACTGCAGCAGTCACACCTAGTCTAGTCTAGAGTGAAGGTGAAAGTGCGTATATGGGATAAAGGCCGGCTTTGAAGGGGTGAGATCAACCTGAATGTTCTGAATATAATAATATTGCAATAATAGCCGTGGTCCCTGACACTCCGCTGCCGGAGGAAAATAACAGCGCAGATGACCTCCTTTGGAGGTCACACAATCTGAAAAATAGTCACGAACAGATTTTGCGGGGTCTCCCCCTGTAGAAACGCAATAGCGCGAGGACACACCCAGAAAAAGGAAGGAGAATGGAGAGGAGAGCCTATGCCCATCCCTTGGAAATTATGTAAGAAGGATTTACTTCTCACAACGAGCGAGCGCTTGTTAATTAAACAAGGTTGTCTTCTCTTTCGAAGCTCGAGATAAACATTCTGTTTGAGTCAAAAAAAAGCACAACCATTCACTACAGTTGACATGTAGAATCTGAACTAGGAACAACTAATGGATCAAGCTAAACCGGCATATCCAATAATGCAGACACAAAGCTACGCACAGATAAATACACGCACACGCGAGCACGAACAAATACACACGAGACGACCTGATGACAGTTGCGCATTGCCGTCTGTGACATTTACGCGGATTCTCCAAATAAAAAGATAGGATAAACCCACGAGCGCATAAAATGCCCCCCCAGACATGACCAACCATTCATTTTCTACCGGAGACAAACTGTTGCGACAAACACTCATTGGTGAAGGACACAGACTCCCTGTCTGAATAGTAGCCCCCACCCCCCATACGGAAATTAGCTGTTCCCACCTATAACACATCAGTGTTTATTACCAAACTAGGGGAGGTTGTTTATTGCAACTTGACTATATTCTCCCAGCAAGACTGAACTCGTTATCTGCAGACAACAGGCGGATGGTGCATTGGTAAAGCCAGTGCAAAACACACGCATCGCACGAAACCATTAATTCATTCCACTCATACACCTGTGGTAAATAACATGAAATTTGGAAGAGAAGGGTAGAGGCAGCAGTCCTTACCCGGATGCTGAGGGCAGTCAGGCGGTTAGGTAGCCTACATGACAACCAGACGGCGGGAGATGGTCTAAGTGAGCGCTCCTCTCAGATCACCAACACACACAATCACACTGCACTAGCGGGTAAATCCACTATCCCGTATCTCAGTCTTCTTCCGCTTCTGTCAGAGCTGGGTAGTGCAAAAGGTATTTCAGTGAGTAGGCGTACAGTTTGACACCGAAAAACACCACACATACACAAAAAAATCAGTGCCTATATTGAAATTGTACCTTTGAGATGGGGAAAGAAATCAGTGAGATGGGATTTACCACTATGTGATCGGCGCAAATATGCGTGCTGTAGAAGTGCAAACTATAGCCTACGGTTTTGTTTTTTCCTCATCTGGGCTCCGATGTGACAACTGTGGCATTGCACAGAGACGGGCTTGATCGTGGTACTTTGTAGATTTCCCTTTTGTTTTAGATATCGGTAACTTGACGTGAAGTGTGTGACAAACTAGACCAACGCGTTATGAGTCCCAAATGGAAACCAACTGTTGAGATTTCACTTCGAAAACGAACACCCTTCCTCTCCAAATAGGAGGAAAATATCGCGCAGAGGAAGGATCCTCTTGGTGGTCCGAATGCACAGCAGCAGTCCCAATAGATTCACTCCGCAAAGTTTCTTGTTTTGTCTAGGCTAAATTGTGACTGGGTTCACGTCCATCCGCGGTAAAAAGTACAGATAAACGCGACCAATCTCCGAACTATAGAAAGATCGGTTCACCGATTTCCGTGGCTGGAAAAACGAAAGAGATATACAGCGTCTGAAGCGAGCGCCGCCACGGAGCGGGAGGGGGAGGCGGGCGGAGGGAGAAAGAGGGAGGGACAAAATCGGGATTACCCATTTAAAGTGGATCCTTGAGGAGACATGATCGTTTCTCTTGAACAGTTGAATCGATGATCGCTTGAATAGTCCCGTAATGGCATCAGGAAACCTATATAATTATCATATTTCCGTCCCAGGTCTGCGTTGTAGCTTGTCTGCTCTGCCCTCCACGGTGTGATTCATGAAATGGTTCAATTTAGGCCTAGGCCTGGTTACATGTCCCCAATACAGGAATACATGTTTGATTAAGACTCCACAAGTAGCCTAAAGTTTAGTAGAATAAGAATGTACCTATAGGCCTAAATAGTGTTTCGGATTATGTTGGGCCCAATAGAAATGAGTCACTTTGAGGCACTTTTTATTACATTATTAATATTTTTAAACATTTTTTAAACTAGGCAAGTCATTAGAATAAGAATGTAATGTTTCTGAGCAAATCTACATTGTTCTGGGTGCTACCGTGATTCTGGGTAATCATGAATGAATGGTGAGTAATGATGTAAGTCGCTCTGGATAAGAGCGTCTGCTAAATGACTTAAATGTAATGTAATGTAAATGATGAGTGGCAAAGTTACAGAAATGATGCTGAAACTAGTTTCACAACATTTGTTCACAACGAACGTAGGGCAGCGCACAATTGGCCCAGCGTCGTCTGGGTTTTTGTCCGGAAAGGCCGTCATTGTAAATAAGAATTTGTTTCTTAACTGACTTGCCTTGTTGAATAATGGTTAAACACATTTGAAAAAAAACCACAATACGAAACACAACCAAAACAAACTGCAAATGCATCCAGCAAGTTTTGCTGGGAATATGGGACCAAATACTAAACTTTTGATTACATTTAAGTTAATTTGTCCAAATACTTATGACACCTTCAAATGAGGGGACTATATACATAAAGTGCATTTATTTCTAAATGCTAAAACGGATATGTATGAACATACCCTCAAAATAAAAGATGACGTTCTGTACTTTCGCCTCATATGAAACATTTGATCTCAAATCCAAAATGCTGGAGTATATAGCCAAGTTTTAGCTCCTCTGTCCAAATAAATACGTAGTGAATTGTGATGATACATGGTTTATATGAATGCAGTGGTTGTTTCCAAGGTAGCGGTTTAAGTACCTTCTTAGCAAAGAGCATTTTCTCAAGCAAGAATTTTGGTAGGACTGCCTGGGAGTGGTCTGAGAGGAGCGAGGTCAACTGAAAATGAGCAGTTATTAGCAGAGAGCTTTGTAACTCTGTGTCTTTTTGGTCTATTTATCAAATTTACTGCACAGTGATGTCACCATGGAAGGCCAAAACTCTAACCCACCAAAAAAGGCTGAAATTTCAGGCGGTCTTTTAAAACAGCTTCTAGACTAAAAGGGCATTATCATAATGTTCTCAATTTCACAGTATTATTCCAACCTCATGGAAACATATACAATAAATCAAGTTTTTGACTGCACTGGGCTTCCAGTGGGTTCTACAAAGCTAACATATGAAATTATTTAAAAATGTTCATACATCGGACACTACAGGCCTTTTCGTGAGAAGACTGATTTACAGGATGTCTCATGGTCTGACAAACACCACTCTAGCTCTGCCACCTTTCACCGCAGATGTGGAAGGGTGACATCGGCTCTGCCCCCAGATATCTCCAGTTTAAATCGACAAATGTTGATGGGGATTTTTGTATTATGCTAATTAGATTTCATCGGGGGCACGGAATCCGACTCTAGTGGGTTAAAGGTAAAAATAAATAAAAAACTCACTATAAAAATACACATTATGTGCACGGGTAGCCATGGAAACGACCGGTCATACTTGTCAGCACATATATGGAGAGATTTACATGCATTTCTATCTTCCCTCTATGCTAAAATCATATAAATAATTCAATTATTTGATGAATTAATATAATTTATGAAAGTGGACATTTGACTCAAAAGTTCCATGTGCTGTATTAGTATTTGTAAACACTGAGCAAAAATAGGTTAAAGGTAGAAAAATAAATGCAGTCTGGTTGAAACAATGAGATGGGTTGCTAAAATAGTAACGACCATATGTAGATAACAGAGTGTAGGAACACAAACATGTTATTAGCTTGGAGAAAAAGAGCGAGAAAGAAAGAGAGAGAGAGAGAATGGTCTCGACTCTAGCATACAGTGCAATGATTTCAAATGTAAATGAGTTCAACATGCGTTTAAAGTTGTGTAGCAGAGTCGTGCGAGTGAAGTTGTGTGGCAGAGGGGGTTCGGTAAATTATGCTTGCATAATGAGCAATCTTGCCCGAAGATTTGTTTTTACCACAAAAGTTAACGCCAAGCAAGGCCTTTTATTAATGACATTTTTATTTCATCTTTATTTAACTAGTTCTGTGCGCCATCATGGTCTTAGGGTTAGGGTTTGATTTTTGGTTTGATTCCTGGTTTGTGGTTATGGTCAAAAACAGAGACACAAATAAGGAAGTCACAAATCGATATTGTCATACCTTTGTGCCTGAGTTATCCCTCTGAGCTAAAGTCTGTGCATTAGTTAGGGGAGCTAACATGAGTCTTCAGTTTTATGACAGTTTGAACATAGTTCAGTCAGTAAACCACCTTTACTGCATCTACATATAAGACCTGATAGAATACAGAGGCGAGAATGTATGCCCAAGGCCTATACGAAACGCCAACGCACGAAAACACTGCATCTGATATTCATGAGCACCTGTTCTACATGTAGGCGTTACAGGCTGAGAGGTGCCAGTCAACATCTCAGCTCTTCTGTGACTGACACCCTCCCTTTGCACTTAAAGGGATAATTCAACACCAAATATTACAGGGATAGAACAACAACAAATATATAATGGAGAGGTCAACACCAAATCGTTAAGGGGTAGTTCAACACCAAATATTAGAGGGACATTTATAAAACAAATATAAAAGGGACAACTCAACGCCAAATTTTGATTGGACAGGTCAAATTTGAAAGCAAACAGGTCAACACCATAGAGCACAAAATCTACATGTTAAAGTAGTAATTTGTCTTCTTCTTTTATGTTTGAAAAAAGCATGAAGCTAATATTGCCTAGTTACTGACACATGCAGTGCTGTGACTCCTGAATCTAAACTTGTCATTTATTTATTGTAGCCACTAGATGTCAGCGATATAGCTTAAAGCCATTGACATACCATAGGCAACACAATTTGAAGAAGAAGACAATGCTCTGATCATTGGCTGATCGTTCCAAGGCCATAGGAATCCCCACCCAGTTGACTACTTTAAAAGGGTGGAAGCCCTCAATGGCAATGTCCATGCTAAAACAGGTTATATGAGTCCTCTATCTGTCTCTATGGTCAACACCAAACGTTAAAGAGATAGGTCAACACCAAATTTTAAAGGGGAAGTTCAACACCAAATCTTAAAGGGATAGTACAACACCTAATCTTAAAGGGTAGTTAAACACCAAGGTCGGGTTTCCCTGCAGACAACAACCAGGTGTGTTGAAGGGTGATGCTAAAGTTCTCCGCTGTTTTGTTCCCGTAGCTACCACGTTGTAGCGGCGTGAAGCGCACCTGTGCACATACTCTGTGTGACTTTGTGCTTATCTCAATGGGCTCGTTTGAGCGGATGATTTTTGTCAAGTTGATGGACACCGCCCGTCAAAGTGTGTTGCATTCTGGGGGGGACATTTTTTCCGACTTGCGCATAAATGTCGACTGCATTTAACTTGACAAAAACCATGCAATGTTTTGACTGCAGTCGACTGCAAGTTTCTGCAGTTTCTGATTTCATCCTGGCAACACTGCCATGTTGATCTGAGCCTTGCTGTCGGAAAACCACATGAGTGTCTGACTCTCGGCTGTCGCAGATGCACCTCCCCCGGCTCCACTCCTCGACTTTTGGTTGCTTTATCCACTCAAACAAGCCCAATATCTGCGGTGTTGCTCGCGGAAACATCACCTCGCCGAGTCTCCCTTTAAATGACGAAGTCAATCTCAATGTGACCTGCCAGATTCAGAGGCCTGATGATAACCAAACTAGCAAAAAACTGAACATAATGAATGTCTTATTTAAATTTGATTTGAGTTAGTTTTGGAGTCAAAGATAATAGTTTCAGTATAGTTTTAGTTTACTATAATAACCTTGGTGTGTGTGTGTGTGTGTGTCCATGCGTGCACGTGCAGATGGTTAATTCACCCTCTGACAGGTCCCTGCACTGCAGCATTAGAGATAGAGCAGGTATCAACCCTCCTCTTCCTTCTTATCCTCCTCCTCCTCTTCCTCCCAGACGTTTTTGAACATTTCCTCTCTTTATATTCTCCTCCTTTTATCTATCATTCCCTCCATATATCCTCTCTGTCTTCTCCTTCATACTCTTTTCCCCCATCTCTTCCTGTCTTCCTCTTTCGCTGTCATCTCTCTCTCTATCCTCTTTTTTAGAGTCTCTCATTACCTCTATCCCCAAGCTTGTTGACTCTCTCTCTCTCTCTCTTTCTCCCTCTGTCTCCAAAAACATTGAAAATGTTTCCCCTCTGTTTCTATTCCCCTCCATTTCTCTCTCTTTCCCTGCCCCATCTATTTACTCTCTTCTTCTCTGTGTTGTGTAAGACAAAGCATCCGTGGGCTGAGCTTTGAGTAGCTGGACAAACACATAGATTAACCAGTACATCTACAGCACCGAACACAACTCATCTCTTCATCTCCTCACCTGGAGCCTTGATCACAGGATAGACACGCGCATTACCAACCGTATCACCAGCCGTATCACCAACTGTTACCATCCACTCAGGTTGGGTTAATGGAGAAAATGCATTTGAGTTCTTGTGCTCTCACTCCTTCTGGCACTGTCTCTCCTTCACCTCTATCCCTTTCTTTATCCCAACCGTCTCTCTCTCTCTCTCTCTCTCTCTCTCTCTCTCTCTCTCTCTCTCTCTCTCTCTCTCTCTCTCTCTCTCTCTCTCTCTCTCTCTCTCTCTCTCCCGCTCTCTCTCCGCACACACACACACACACACACACACACACACACACACACACACACACACACACACACACACACACACACACACACACACACACACACACACACACACACACACACACACACACACACACACACACACACACACACACACACACACACACACACACACACACACACACACACACACACCCTTTCCTTTCCCTGCCTGTCTACCCTCCAGAGAAGGGATGTGATATGTAACGGTGAAACCTGATTGGCTGTTGCTGGTAGCACTGTCCCATATCCCCTCGTTCTGTTCTTGTTGCCATAACAGCCTTGTGTATCTAATGTCAATACAGCGCTGGCTAGGAGAAGAGAGTAGAGGAGGATTTGATAGGAGGGAGGACGCAGTATCAGTGACAACTCTTGCTAGTGAAGGAGACCTCAATCAGCTGTAGCTCATTGTGGAATTTCTTTTGGCTTGTGTTAGGACTGACACCTGTTTGGAGACAATGGTTTTGCTGACTCGATGTGTCAATAGAAAACGCCAAGAGCTTTTGGTGTGTAATAGTGTGTTCCCAGGTTTGGGGACCCTTATAGATTCTTGCAGACATTTTATGTTCAGGTATAAAAGTGTCCCTTGCTTGTCTCTCCCTCTATCTCTTTCTTCCCTCTCCGTTTGTTTCTCTCTCCTTTCTCTCTGTGTATGTGTGTTCTATTGGACATATTTGAAAGTATTTAAAAAACAAATCCTATAAATAGCCTACATTTTGAATGTATTTTCAAATACCTATTTCACATCTAATTGTAAATATCTGTGTTAAATGCATGGGGGTGTATTTGAGTCAGTGTATTTAGTAAGTATTTTCAAATATTTTCCAGGTGTAATTCCAAATACTGTCCATTCCAAAATTCAACTACTTATCTTAAAAAAGGTATGTCTAAGTACTTACTTTCAAATGTCTTTGAAAGTATTTGAAATACCCTAAATAGTATTTAAACCCAGGTCTGACACACAAACACGCACACACACACACATACACGCACACACACAGACGTTCATTTTCACTTTCACTTTCTCACCTAGAAGTAATTGTTTCCAAAATAGTGAGTAAGAAGAAGGAGAGATAGAGATATAATGATCACAATTATATTTTGGTGGAAGGAGACATTCCCCTGACCTACTGAAGAACTGTTGTAGCTTGTTAAAAGGGTACCCCTAGAGGCCTAAGCTTACCATCAAAATACTTTATAGTTACACATTTGGTAAGAATTCAAGTATAACAACACAGTTATCAATCAGAGCGTTTAAACATGTATTTGCTAAGGGAAGAAACTGAAACAGAACATCCTTCAGAGCCAACTGCATGTAAAGCACAGTAACCATAGTTACCTGAAGTCAGTGAGAGGGAGACCACACAACGAGAACATAATGTAGCCCTGGTGGTCTTTCACATTCCCTTTAAAGGTTTCCTTTCGAGTATAGTTTTTTTCAATATATACTCACTTAAAATAAAATGTAGTCACCACTGGAGTAACACAGTTTCTCAGGACCCCCCCCCCCCCTTGAATGGGTGATCAAGACAGCCACTCACAAAGTATAGCCATGGTGCTGAAATTGCGACATGTGTATGCGGCTGCATACCCATCAAATCAATGATAGGCTTTCTGTGGTGCCAGGGCATGTGTAGCTTTGCTTCAGCTAATGGATAAATGTTTGTAATTTTCTTAGGTGAAACCTAACATTTCACAAAGCTATACACAGTGTCACAATGCTGCCATTTTTAGACTGGTGGCTGGTGGAAATAATGTAGTTACTTGTTCAGTAATTAAAGTTGTAAACTAAAACATTGCAGATTGTAAAATACATTTTCTCTGCAACAGCATACTAATCAGTTACCAATGAATTTTTTTTAATATAAAAAAACAAATGTCCCTTTTTCAGGACACTGTCTTTCATAGATCATTCGTAAAAATCCAAATAACTTCACACATATTCATTGTAAAGGGTTTAAACACAGTTTCCCATGCTTGTTCAATGAACCATAAACAATTAATGAACATGCACCTGTGGAACGGTTGTCAAGACACTAACAGCTTACAGAAGGTAGGCTATTGAGGTCACAGTTATGAAAACTTAGGACTCTAAAGAGGCCTTTCTACTGACTCTGAAAAACACCAAAAGAAAGATGCCCAGGGTCCCTGCTCATCTGTGTGAACATGCCTTAGCCATGCTACAAGTAGGCATGAAGACTGCAGATGTGGCCAGGGCAATAAATTGCAATGTCCGTACTGTGAGACGCCTAAGACAGCACTACAGGGAGACAGGATGGACAGCTGATCGTCCTCGCAGTGGCAGACCACGTGTAACAAGACCTGCACAGGATCGGTACATCCGAACATCCCACCTGCGGGACAGGTACAGGATTGCAACAACAACTGTCCGAGTTACACCAGGAACACACAATCCCTCCATCAGTGCTCAGACTTTCCGCAATCGACTGAGAGAGGCTGGACTCACCAGGGGTGATGGTCGGATTTGTGTTTATCGTCGAAGGAATGAGCATTACACTGAGGACTGTACTCTGGAGCGGGATTGATTTGGAGGTGGAGGGTCTGTCATGGTCTGGGGCAGTGTGTCACAGCATCATCGGACTGTGCTTTTGTTGTCATTGCAGGCAATCTCAACGCTGTGTGTTACAGGGAAGACATCCTCCTCCCTCATGTGGTACCCTTCCTGCAGGCACATCCTGACATGACCCTCCAGCATGACAATGCCACCAGCCATACTGCTCGTTCTGTGTGTGATTTCCTGCAAGAAAGGAATGCCAGTGTTCTGCCATGGCCAGCGAATAGCCCGGATCTCAATCCCACTGAGCATGGCTGGGACCTGTTGGATCGGAGGGTGAGGGCTGTGGCCATTCTCCCCAGAAATGTCCAGGAACTTGCAGGTGCCTTGGTGGAAGAGTGGGGTAACATCTCATAGCAAGAACTGGCAAATCTGGTGCAGTCCATGAGGAGTAGATGCACTGCAGTACTTAATGCAGCTGGTGGCCACACTGTTACTTTTGATTTTGACCCCGGGTTTATTCAATTTCTGTTATTCACATGTCTGTGAACTTGTTCCGTTTATGTCTCAGTTGTTGAATCTTGTCATGTTCATACAAATATTTGCATGTGAAATTTGCTGAAATCCTGTATAGGCTCCCTGAACCTGCATGACATGAGCTGTCCTCATGCTCTCTCTTAGCATGAATAAAAATGTATTGTGTTTAAAACCAGTCTATTATTGGTAAATAATACACTCAGTCCACCATGAAAACACAAGCTTACTGGGGATTGTTTCATTATGCAGTGTACTATCTAAAGCTATATAGTGTATTTTGCTGCTATTTGGCTGCTATTTATAAACCTTTTATTTAAAAAATGTCACATGATGAAATAGCCTAACAGTAACCAGGTTTCCATCCAAACTTTTATGCGAGTAAAGTACATGTCAGATAAAACATTTCATGACAGGCCTGATGGAAACAGAGCATGTGTCTGTAAACGTTCCAAACGTTGAGGAAACAAAACATGCTAGACAAGGTCAGATGTTTTTGTGTCGGGAATAATTACTTACATGAGAAATGTCGATGGAAAGGCATTTGCGCACAAATACTGACATAATGACCATCATATCGAAGTAAACTTGGAGTCACGGGATGCAATGCCGTGTGGTCCTCCCACTACAACTTGTCGGGAAAGCACATAGTTTATTAGGCTACAGATTAAATAAGTGATGATGAACTTCACAGGGTGGTGAAAGTGCAAGGTGATGAGCTTCATGCTCCTTTCCAATAAATATCTAGGGTCTTGTTCTGGTGACATGACCGTCGATGCTTGGCTGCCATCTGACCATATAATCTCATCATATGGACAGATGGACAGCGCACGTATCAGCGTTCGATACGTGCGATGTAGCCAACAATGTGCAGATAGCGCGGTTGGCTAGAGTTCTCTTGCCAATACCATTGTAGGCACACACTATATAAAGCAAAAAAATTTTTTGTGAGAAAACCATCGGTAGAGTTAAAAATGCAATGGAAAATGTAGTGGGAATTTAAGAGAAAAATACATGTGTATATGCACTACATCATCACGCATAGCCTTTTATCTGCAAGAAGTCCATTTGATGGAAACATCTCTAGTGGGAAAATGCACATATTGGTTTTATGCGGATTTTAGAATATTTGCATGAAAATCTGTCGCCAATTGGATGGAAACCTAAATAGTGAG